>NC_090447.1:381574327-382179327 GCF_031143425.1 Pleurodeles waltl
ACCTACAAGTTAGTCAGTGGTTTTTGCTTGTGCTCCTATCTCCCAATGTGGTTCTGGGAGGCAGCCAACCAAAGGGAAGATCTGGCCCTGGCAATTTTTGGGAGTGGATGGTTTCAAAATTGACTGCACTCCTCATCGCTTTTGGGCTTGGGCCCCTTCAGAGCCGAATGTAGCCAAATGTTCTTATTAAGGGGGCTACGTTTGAGAGCCCAGCCATCGTTAGGTTTTCTGGTGATCTGGTTGCTGGGCTGCGAAACCCGCTCCCTCATTTTTTCTTCTCCTCCTGTCCCTTATTTTATGGGTTCTTGGTAATCAGGTCTAATAGTGTTTTCTGTCAAAAAGCCAGGGGCTGGTACAGGTGTGAAAAGGGGGATCTTTTTGTTTCTACGCCATCGTTGTTGCTTGAAGCAGATGCTAGCGATAGCCTGGAAAGCTTTCCAAGAGGTTCACAGAAATTGGAGTGGCTTTGACAATGGGAATCACAGGGAAAATGTGAGGAAGGTTAGGGGTTTAACGTTAAGAAGTTGGTTGTTTAGAGTTAATGCTTGCAGTTTTAAGATAGAGGGGTAGATTAAAGTTGATAAGGTTGAAAAGAGTTGCACATTCAATAAATACTGGTGGGGTGGGTTATGGTGGATGGGACAGTGGAGGGTATAGGGCATTGATTAGTTTACTGATTCTCAGAGAGGTGGTAGTTTTGTAAGTCAGTTTGTCCAGGAATTAGTTGTTTTTTGCACAACTGTTTCAATAAAACAGCCTTTTCCACATTTACAAGTTAGTCAGTGGTTTTTGCCTGCACCCCTATCTCCCAACACATAGTTAAAAGAGTGTAATGTAGAGGAACCTTTTTTAGTTCTTTAGGGATATAATTTATACTCATTTCATATGCTACACCAGGAATATAACAGCTGCAGAGACAAGAGTGTCACATGAGACCATTTGGCCTATTAACAAAGGTAAAGTTAAACATGTACATTTACTCATGTGTAAATGTAATTCTGTACCTAAGAATACATTTAGCCTTTTGTGATATTTTCTACTTCTGAGTGCAGATTTACACCTAAGTGTTGACTTTCATGTTTCTACCCTCTAAGCTCAAAGAAGGTACTACTAGTAACCTGTCACATATAGATGAAGATGTTTGCCACAATGGTGAAGATCTTCCTAGGGAAAAATATAGGAAATAGTATTAAACTTTATTATACATATCAAATATGATGCATGATGTAATATCAGCATACAACTACTATAATAAAGTGTTACAGAACATTTAGTCACTCTATTAACTGTGTATTAACTGATCAAAAAATTAAATATATTTATTTAATAATTCATAGAAAATATTTCTTAAAGAATCATTAAAAAACCTCTCACCCAGAGTAACACTTTCATTTTTATTTAACATGTGTTAAAAGTTGTTAAAATTATTTTCATTCATTTAACATTATTTCCTGTGGGTTGTGATTTTAAGTCCTTTTCTCCATTATTTTCAGTGGAAGTTTGTGGCAGTACCCATGTGTCCAGGGCTGTGCTAGAGTACATTTACTATTATGTTTGCCACCTTTAGGGCTGTAATAACTTTTAAAGTGTAATTTGTGAATAACAAAGGGCTTGATTTAGGCTTTAGTGACCAGTGCTCTTACCTTTGCCACTCTGACAGATGTCCTTCCACAACATTTAGAGAGGACATCTGGCACATCAGTCAACTCTGTACCTTGAAAGTAAATTAAGTCATGACTGTTCCCTTCAGAGTGCAAATGTTTTTTTAGATGTCCACCATCAATTTTAATGGCTGTTCACCAAACCTTTACACTTTTTTAGTTTTTCAGGAACAAACTCCAGAATTCGGAGACTATATCTGAAATAGAAAAAACAAATGAACCCCACACCTTGAGAGTTCTTGCCCAGATTGTAAGGGTCATTGTTTGTTTCTTTTTCTATTCCTCATTAGTGATATTGGCCAGTAACAAAGGACATTATACTATCCACTCTAAAGAGGGCAGGCCATTGACAGAGCCAAAAGGGGCTCTGTTGATAGAAAACCTATGACTCCCTATCTCTAATTGAATGGGGCAGACCAAGAGTTTCTCAGACAGCGTAATTTGTCATGTTAACGATGGAGTACCCTTTCTGTCAAACTCCAAATCAGGTGGTTGCTCTTTTGTGAGTGGAGGTTTGTCATAGCTAGCCTTCTTTAAACCTCTTCTATTTTGTAACAGATATTACCCATGTTCCCACAACTCCCCTTGGTTCCTTCCACATACACCAATATGAAGTAAACCTACATGTGTGGTGATCTCCTTTAGGAATGGCCGGAGTGCTGGTGACACACATCACATAGGTTTGTCATGTGCATTTTGTAATAAATAAATAGTACTGCTTTACATTTAGCAGGATGTAATTTCTGAACCTGGCCCAATATGTTGATTTGGATTTCAAACAAGAGAACTGTGTGAGCTGCCATTGATTATGAAATTTCCTCTGCCAAATCCTCCAAAGCTCACCTCATGAGAAACAAGAATTAGGCGACTCTGTTTGGGCTTGGATTTTGGGGCATTACAACTTCCAGAATGCATTGACAGGACTGCATCACCTGATCACCACACCTGCCCAGCACTAAAAACTCACCAGCCTAAATTCCACTCTGTAGAACATTCTGTTTGGGCTTGAATTTTGAGATTTCTACAAGGCATCAAGGGGAGGAGTAGGCAAGACTCACTCACCTGATCACCACACCTGACCAGTGCTATAAAGTGCCACCTTACAGCCCTCTGTTAATGTATTATGATGGGTGTGATTGGCCCACATCCCAGATCCCACAAAATACCCATTACTAATGGGGAATATGTAAAATCAACTTACGCAACTACCCTGCACAGCAAAGTCAAGTAGTTCCAAAGGCCAACTTCTTAGTAAGCAATTTGGACCAGGAACAACAGGGCAAATGTGCATAATTGACAAGCTCAAAATAACTCCCTCACTAGTGCCATATGTAACTTGTCTAAGTTGGTACTCTGTTGTAAATAACAAGGAAAAACAAGGAAAAGCAAAATACTAGTAATAAAGTTGACAGATAATGATTTCCTGCTGTTGTCCATGTGCTTTTAAAACTGATTAATTGATTAAAAAATAGAACTATTAGAAGGAATGGTAAAGTCATTGGAGATAAGGAATTCGGAAACCAAAAGATAGGGTCATCTTACAAATGTTGAGCAATCAAGACTGAATAAATGCACAGTGATTGTGGATGCTTCTACGAGGTTGAATGAACGTGGGCTTAGATGACAGTGGGTTATTGGTTGGACTTGTGTGATTCATTTTGATGGGGCAGGGGAATAAAATATGATTTCCTTAGGACTCTAAAAGATGACATCCATCAGAACTAGTTAACCCTTTTTGGGGGTTAAAACTAAGAAAACAATTTCAGATGGGCAGAAAAATTATAGAGATAGATGTAAGGCATCACTTAGCATTACCTCAGAAACCTACATACAGAGCAGAGACCAGTTATTTGTGCAGCACGGCACAAGATAGGGGTCAGTTAGTAACCATTACTGTAGGAGGCTGGCCTAGCTTATAGTGCGTACCTGATGATACTTACACCTTGTGCCAGGTCCAGTTATCCCTTATTAGTATATTAGTAGTGTTCTAGCAGCTTATGCTGATAGAGGTAGCTGAACTAGGAGACATGCAAAGCTCCTACTATACCATTTATATCATATAGCACTGTACCATAAGAATCACAATACTCAGAGTTACTAAAAATAAAGGTACTTTATTTTAGTGACAATGTGTCAGAAATATCTCAGAGGATATACTCCCTTAGGAGGTAAGTAGAATACACAAAATATACACACAAACCAAAATCAGGTAATTAAACAGTTAGAAAAGTAGTGCAAATACTGGAGAATACAATAGGATGCAATAGGCCTAGGGGAAACACAAACCATATACTAAGAAAGTGGAATGCGAACCACTTAGGGACCCCAGGGCTAGTGTAGTGTGTAGAGGGTCGTTGAGAGTGTAAGAAAACACTAAGGGTGTCCAAGGTACCCCACCCCAAGACCCTGAAATGTAGGACTAAAGTTACCCTACTTCCCCAGAAACACACTAAAGTCGTGATAGGAGATTCTGCAAAGACAACAGACTGCAAAGCACTGAAGACAGATTCCTGGACCTGAGGACCTGTAAAGTAAGGGGACCAAGTCCAAGAGTCACAAAAGTGTCCAAGGAGGGCAGGAGCGTACTAAACCCCGGATGAAGGTGCAAAATGGCTACCTCCGGGTGGAACAAGGTGAAGATTCTGCAACAATGGAAGATGCCAGGAACTTCTACTTTGTACAGAAGATGTCCCAAGGCATGCTGGAGGATGCAAAGTTGTTTCCATAAAGAAAGACCGCAAACAAACCTTACTAGCTGCAAAGGTCGCAGTTGAAGAAAATGGGTGCTGCCCCGGCCCAGGAAGGACCAGGAGGTTGCCCCTTGGAGGAGGAGACAAAGGGGTTGCACAGCAGAACAGAGAGCCCATGCAGAAGCAGGCACCACCCGCAGAAGCACACACTTGGATAGGCGTTAAAGAAATCTGAGCATGGTGGTTGTCTCAATACTACAAAGGAGGGTCCCACAAAGCCGGTGGTCACCTCAGCGAGTTGAGCAATGCAGGACAGAGTGCTGGAGCCCTGGGCTATGCTGTGCATGAAACATTCCTTGCAAAAGGAAACAGAAGCCCTCGCAGCTGCAGATCACGCAGTACACAGGATTACTGTCTGGTGTGGGGAGGCAAGGACTTACTTCCACCAAATTTGGACAGAAGGACTACTGGACTGTCGGGGTCACTTGGATCCAGCTCCTGTGTTCAAGGGACCACACTTGTCAAGATGAGAGGGGACCCACAGGACAGTGATGCAGAAGTTTGGTGCCTGCGTTAGCAGGGGGAAGATTCCGTCAACCCACGGGAGATTTCTTCTTGGCTTCCAGTGCAGGGTGAAGGTAGACAGCCCTCAGAGCATACACCACCTGGAAACAGTCAAGAAAGCTACTTTGTTGCAGTTTGCAGGTGTCCTGGAGCAGTCAGCGTCGATCGTTGGCAGAAGTCGAAGAGAGAGATGCAGAGGAACTCTGGTGAGCTCTTGCATTTGTTAATGAGAAACCCACAGGAGAGACCCTAAATAGCCCTCAGAGGAGGATTGGCCACCTATCCAGGTAAGCACCTACCAGGAGGGGTCTCTGATGTCACCTGCTGGCACTGGCCACTCAGAGGCCTCCATTGTGCCCTCACACCTCTGCATTCAAGATGGCAGAGGTCTGGGACACACTGGAGGAGCTCTGGGCACCACCCCTTGGGTGGTGATGGACAGGTGAATGGTCACTCCCCTTTCCTTTGTCCAGTTTCCCTCCAGAGCAGGCGCTGGTGTATTCCTGAACTGGTGTAGACTGGCTTATGCAAGGGGGGCACAATCTGTGCCCTTCAAAGCATTTCCAGAGGCTGGGGGAGGCTACTCCTCCCCAGCCCTTAACACCTATTTCCAAAGGGAGAGGGTGTAACACCCTCTTTCAGAGGAAATCCTTTGTTCTGCCCTCCTGGGACTGGGCTGCGCAGACCGGAGGAGGGCAGAAGCCTGTCTGTGGGTTGGCAGCAGCGGAAGCTGCAGTGAAAACCCCAGAGAGCTAGTTTGGCAGTATCCAGGGACCATACTGGAGCCCGGGGGATGCATGGGATTGGCACCCCAATACCAGATTTGGCATGGGGGGACAATTCCATGATCTTAGACATGTTACATGGCCATATTCGGAGTTACTATTGTGAAGCTACATATAGGTATTGACCTATATGTAGTGCACACGTGTAATGGTGTCCCGCTGTCACAAAGTCCGGGGAAATTGCCCTGAACAATGTGGGGGCACCTTGCCTAGTGCCAGGGTACCCTCACACTTAGTACTTTGCACCTAACCTTCACCAAGTGAGGGTTAGACATATAGGTGACTTATAAGTTACGTAAGTGCAGTGTAAAATGGCTGTGAAATAACATTCACGTTATTTCACTCAGACTGCAGTGGCGGTCCTGTGTAAGAATTGTCTGAGCTCCCTATGGGTGGCAAAAGAAATGCTGCAGCCCATAGGGATCTCATGGAACCCAAATACCTTGGGTACCTAGGTACCATATACCTGGGAATTATAAGGGTGTTCCAGTGTGCCAATCAGAATTGGTAAAATGGTCACTAGCCTGCAGTGACAATTTTAAAGACAGAGAGAGCATAAGCACTGAGGTTCTGGTTAGCAGAGCCTCAGTGACACAGTTAGGCACCACACAAGGAACATATTCAGGCCACAAACTATTAGCACTGGGGCCCTGGCTAGCAAGGTCCCAGTGAGACATATAAAACACACTGACAAATAGGGTTTTCACTATGAGCACAGGGCCCTGGCTAGCAGGATCCCAGTGAGACAGTAAAAACACCCTGACATATACTCACAAACAGGCCAAAAGTGGGGGTAACAAGGCTAGAAAGAGGCTACTTTCCTACAATTACAAATACCTTTTCTAGGAACAGGATGATGGAAAATTGACATTTTACAGGTTAAAAGTATATTTCCATTAGCAAACGTCATGATAATAGCAAAGTAACTTTCCTTTCAGAGGGGTCCCCAAATTAAATCCAGGTGTTCCTCAGAATCTCTTGTCCTTTATCAATGAAGCTATTTATTGGATGACATCAGTGAGACACCTCCACTCAGTAATTAGGCCATTTATATCTGGTGCACAAAGGATTTTGATTAATGGAGAAACCGAAAATGTAATTGAGTTAATCATCCCAGATTCTTATTTAAGAAATTGTGTCCCTAAATTGTGTCCTGACAAAAGACCATTGGTTCTAACCCCTTGGCACCTCAATTATTCAATTTAAACATAGAATTTCTCTTTTTCCAAGTGCCATAATGAATAAAGGAAAATATCCCCATAGTACTGAGGATCAACAAACTGATATTGTGTCTCAAATTCCTCAAAGTAGATGGAGGAACAAGGAGCTGACTCTGACTCAGACTATGAGAACATGGAGTTAGATACTAGCTGAATTTTATTTCACAAAGGGAGTGTTGGTAAAATTAATGAATTCATAAAGTTGGTTGCCTGGAATATTACATGATAAATAAACACATTAGAAACCTTATTTTCTTTTGAAATGTGTGAATTTCAGGAAACACGGTTGCTGAACTCCATATGGAGTGCTATATCAACAATATTATTATGACAGTATCTTCCTCACAGAAGGGATGTCCCTCAGATGGTCTAATTGCATGGATTAGGGTGGGTAATACTTGCTCATTTCTAATTTGAGACAAAGCTAGCAGTGACATTCAACACCTAATTATTTGTGACAGGTGCAGAGATTAATCTTTTCAATATCTATAGCGAAAGGGATAGTTGCAGCCAAAGGACCCCTGCAGCCTCTCAAACTTAAAACAAATACACGTTTCTTTATAAATGTAACATAATTACCTTTCAGTTTTGCTATATTTAAACAGAACCACAGACAGACCACCATCCCTGTCATGGCCTGCAATTATAGTCAGACACAATTTGTGACCTACTTCATTAATATTCATGAGGTTGGTAAGATTGCAGCCTACTACGATTCGTTTTTTAAGAACTGACCCTTTAGTTCTTTAAAATCTTTAATGGTCAACAAAATAATGGGTGCACTTTCTGACCAGTATTTTATGACAAGATACTGGTACATCTGGCCCTTTATTCTTTCCTAAGTGATAAGATTTAGAAGACATACTGGTAGTCTTCGAAATGTACGAGGTCTCTGAGCTTATATTTCAGCATCATTATGTGTTTAAAGTCACAAGAAAAAACAGTTGCTAAACTGTTAATTTTCAAGTTGACATTCAATTCGCAAATTGTCCTACTCCGCCAAGACCCATGTGCTTTTGTTTAATTTGAAGGACAGGGATAGCCATAGTGAGGTTGGGGAGGACTAAAAAAATTTTTGACCAAATTGAGTAAACAGTTCTTGTAATGTTCTTTGGTGACAACTTATTTGTGCTCTTAATTTATTGCCAATAAAAACATCAATGTGTTTTGTTTACCAACACCTTTCTGAAGATGGGACATTCAGGAAATTCACTCCCTTAAAAGCATTAGTATCTTTAATAAAATCAAAGAAAGACTAATGAAAATGTGAAACCACCACTGAAAAAATACTGACACATTTTAAACTCAGGTAATTGCACCTAATGTCTGTCTTTCAGGTTATCTTTTCAGTACAAATTATTAACTGCTACTAATTCTCTGTTTACCTCTAATTTCTTCTTACTTGCACTCCTGATTATTCAAACACCTCGAAAGGAAGAGCACTGTGCTTGTGGATGGGGCTCAGGTTTCAGAATTTTTTTCAGTTCTGTTTTGAACTTCACTTAGCCTTTCAAACGATTGTAGAGCAACTGTTGAACATCTGTGTTGATCTACATTGCTCTTGTTGTGCTGAAAAATACCTAAGAGAGACAAATATGTAGTTACTCTTTTAGGCTTTGAGAAATGTTGGAGAGAGTGAAAGTAAGTGAAAGATAGTTGAATATGAGTTTACAGCCCTTATATAATGTGTGAAAAATGAACAAGTCCAACCAAGCAGAGGCATGCATGGTACATGGAGTGACCATAAGGGTTAGAGACACCAAATGCAGTAAACAAACAAAGCCTTGAGATGTTGTAAAGAGGTGAGGCTATACCTGGATATGGCTGCCCTAAGATGAGACACTTTAACCTGAAACAATTGAATATATTACTTAAATCTATAAAGCATTGTGTAGTAAATGAACAGATTTGGTGTGATTCCACTCCAAATGCTGCCCTATTTGTGTTGGTGTACTTAGAACTCTGTGTACTTTACTCCTGCTAAACATGAGTAACATGTATGTTCTATCCCTTTAAACATAGTGAAGCTGGCTTATCCCTGATTGACATATTTCACTTGCCTGCAAAACCCTATTATAGGGTGGAGAAAACGTACCCAGTGCCTGGAAGATAATGCCACCTGTGGACTGCAACTCCTATTTTACTATCCACATGACTTGCCAGTAAACAGGGCTTGAGGCCTACTATGGGTAGCCTGACTACAGCAGCCTAAAATCTGCTGTCAAATTTGTTGAAATAGCTTTTTTGATAGATTGGAAACCATGCTTTTCAATATTAGTAAGTCGCCCCTAACAACACAGTGTTGCCTACTAGGTTGGGCGCAAAATTAAACAATCCCACCCACAAAGCTGTAGCTGGATCATAGAAAATGTTATAGTACTAATTTTAAACTATAGCCCCTCATTACAACATTGGCAGCGGCAGAGGCTGCCTGCCAATGTCATACTGCCATCAGGCAGCCTGTGTGGCTCGAACCTCACTGGCCCTATTATTGCTTCCCCGCTGGGCCTTAACGGAGCCAGCGGCAATGTGGCAGTGCAGCGGGTGCAGCAGCACCTGTCGCGCATTCCACTGCCCGTCACTCGGGCTGTGGAATGCAGAATGGGGCTGTGCATGGGGGCCCCCCAAGCCCCCTATGCCGCCACCCTTTCCATGGCAGTGTTTACCACCATAGACAGGCTGGCGGATGGGGACTCATAATCCCCAGGGCTGCACTACTTGCAGCGCTGCCCTGGCAGATTACAACAGCTGGGACCACCAGGCTGCAGGCTAGTGGCAGCCTGGTGGTGTCAGCGGTTGGACGGTTGCGGCTCCGCCACAATCATAATGTCGCAGTCGGACCGCCACTCTGGGGATGGTCCGACCACGACCGTGATCCTGCCAGTCTGGTGACCGCCAGGACCATAACGACCCCTTTAGTCTGTAATCTTTACCGTGGAATACCTGGCATAGTCATCTAAAATAGTTTTTCATATTTATTAAACATCCAATTCATTAGTGAAACAAGATCTCCAATAAATATTTTGAAAAAAGTAACATTTAGAAAGTGACCTTTTTTACCGGAAGCTCCTCAAGGCTAATTTACCTTAAAGAGATATGAAAACTACCTCCACAACAGGACAACAGCTAAGGCCTGGTGACAGTTTTGGCTGGGTATGAGGCCAAGTGATCATATTAGCTCAGAAAAGGCAGTTGGGATAGGGACAGGAACTTTGTGTACTTGCAAAGGAACACAGTGAGGGACGCCCTTTGACAGACAGATGTTCAATTAGACCTAGAGGAAGGTAAACATTTGTTCCCCAGGCCCACACTAGCTAGGCTGGCCTCAACCCCAGTGGGAGAGACGTGGGCTCAAAATTTAATTTGGACTAGACAGAGAACAAGGGACTTCTCCTTTCCCCGGCCACACCACTGGGTGGACAGCAGGACTCTGTACAATGGAGGAGGGTTTCCCCCATCTTGAATTTTACGAGTAAGGTTCACTGTGAGATTGTGTACAGTAGGGCAAACAAGAACTTCTGAGGGAGGGTGGGGTAAGCCTTCAAATGTTTACTCAATGGGTTAGCAAGGAGAGAGGAGCCACCCCACCCACTGGCTACTGCTAACCATAAATGTGGCACCCCCAAGGAACCCTCCTCAGAATACATTCTGAACCTGAGGATAGTCAGAAGATGACTAGACCTTATTTGATGTTTCCTTGGAGGATCTATGAATGACTGGATCATTTTCCTCTTAAACCCAAGACAAAGAAGTTGACTCCAAGGGTCAGTGGGCTGGCCTCCTTTGTAGCTACAGGGACACAAGAAATAGAAAAAACACTTTGGTTATGGATTCTAAGTTGCCTATTTACAACCAACCTACACTGGACCCTGCTCAAGACCTTCACTGGATCATGTCCTAAAGTCCGAAGGGTATCCCCTGAAGTCAGGGAGCCTTAGGTGAAAAACTGAGGAGAAAGTAACTTACCCCTGCAAAGTTTGGGGACTTAAAAAAAAAAAGAATTCTGACTTTCAGCCACAGGGGGATCCAGTGAAGGCACAACTTCGCTGGGCTGAAGAAACAGGTTTTTGCCACTCAGAGCATCTGGATAGAAGAAACGCCATTTCAGTGGGCCATTGACGACAAGTTGACTGGTCTCGCAGAGCCCTTGTTCTGCCTTGCCCCACTGGAAGAAAAGAGTTCCCATTTCACAAACTGAGTTGAGAAAATTATCCCAGTGACAGCTGGACCGCTCTCAATTTTTCATCAGCTTCAACAGATATAGCTAGCTGACTTGCCACAATGAAAATCTTTTTTCTCTATTTTGCAGAGTGATTGCCTCATTTGCAATCTTTTGGTGTAGGGCAGCTCCTCAAGCTTTCTTGCTGTGCTTCCCAGTGTCAAAATAAAAGGGAAGGAACATGATGCATTCCTGTCCTCTTTTACTGTGCTGGTGCATAATTGGCTGCCATGCACCAATGCTGGTACCCTTGCACCATGGTGCATGGGTGTCTGCATTATAGTAATGATTGTTTTTGTGCAGGAAGGAACACCTTACTGCACAAAAACGATCAATGAAGTCATTTTCCTCTTTGTATGTGCGGTGCAAGATGCAGCACACATAGAAAGAGGAAGAAACAATGAGAAATTGTATTTTTACACTTTTTGCACATCCCTTGTTCCTCCCATGGGAAGGTGTAGGCTTTTGACGCATTGACATGCTTACTGCATGTTGTAATTCCAGGGATGTGTCAAATGCTGTGGGTGGTTCATGGGAGCACCCTCTGTAAAGCCCAAAGCATTCTTTCCTATCGCAGTGTGAGGCAAACAGCAAATGGCCCCGTGTTGCCTCACTCCATATCTACAAGGCCATGAAGAGCCATGCAGGGTGGCTTTACGTGGCATTGTGGATATGGCTCTGCAATATGTGCCACAGGACCATCAAAAAAGTGGCTCTCCAGCGGCACACGGGGGCTTTGTAAATAAGCCTCTAATTCTGAAGGAAATATACTTGACAAGGTCATACTGCTTGGTATGTCCAACCTCAGGGTCCATCGTGGTCGACCTCAAAGTGTTCCTAGATCCTAGACTACAGTAACCATAGATTATCATTGGTGCTTCTGCTCTTTTGTACTCTTTTTATTTACAACATTGAAAAATCATATCTCTGGTTCCCTGTCTTGATTTTGTTGGTTTTATTTTTTTGTACTACAATTCACTCTATTTTATAATTTGATTCAGGATTTTTATTGTTTAGTGTTTTAACTTTATCACTGCATTGGTAATACACAAATACTTTACAGATTACCCTACGTTAAGTCTGTCTGCTCTGTGCCGTAGATACCAGAGGGTTGATCTCAGGTTAATTTGGGGACTTTTGGTGTTCACTCTGATAAGATAGTTTTATTATTCCTTGAGATAGGTGACCGACGCCCAAAATGATGCACTTTTTTACAGTTGCATTTTTGATGTAAATGAATGCTTACACTAAGGAGGTTATGGTGAAAGACAAGCAATTAACACTCATATATATTAAAACTTCACAGAAAACATTGGTGGATCTGATGTCTCGATAGAATGTGATGACTGAGGAGAAAATTTATTTATGAATGTGGAGAGAGCCTAGTGGGATGATGGTGGTGGTGTTTTGGCCTGTGCAGATTATGCTTCTGCTCACATCTGGTCCATAATCACTTGTTATTGTATATGTACATTTTTTAAGGTGTGCTTACAGTGCTGATGATTTTATTTTTGCAATCTGTTAGAACAATTACGATTTGTTCAATTTTTACCATCTAAGATTATCAAGGAATAATTTGTCATTTTCACAAAAACAAGAGTAAGAAAGTGGTTTGTTGGTTGACTAGGGTGTGAGCCCTGGTCAAGCAACAACCACAATCCTTGTCAGGGTAAGGCACAAGCTAACCACAAATTTCTCAGTGTTCTGGTAGCCTTGCACAGAACAGTGAGGCTTCACTTAGAGGCAATGTGTAAAGTATTTGTGCAACACTTCAAACAGTAAACCAGTAAAAACACCACACTAAAAGGATCTCACACCAAATAATAAATAAAAAAAAGAACAAAATGTAAAACAATCCAACTAATTTTAAAGTTCAGGCCAACCACGATGGAGCGCAGGCCGGCTGCAGAGATCCAGTTATGCTTACTAAGCAGAGTACCTTAAATCCTAGTTTGCTGAGTTTAATGTGGATCTACTTCGAAGATGCAGTGCTGCTGTGGCACAAGGTCCTGTTGTGTCATCAAGGGAATGCAATGTTAGCATGCAAGGGTCCAGCAGTGTACTGAAGTGATGGTGCCTGAGGTCTACGTTTTATACCCTGGTGCCCTTGTTCTGGACGGTGGGAGAAACTCTTAGACAGTGGCTTTGAAGTGCATGACATTTTTTGCTTCCACTGCCCAGGCTGCAAGCTGGCTGGAGTGACAATGAAGGGTTGTTAGACCTTTTGTGTGGCAACAAGACACAGCATATTCAGATGTAAGTGAGGCTGTGCTCACTCCCCCTCCCAAATGCTGCCAGTAGATGCCCCATCCAGTCATGCCTAACCCTCTATTGTGTGATTGGGAGGAATTCACAAAGTTTAACTGTCAGTTACACCTAGTCACATGCTCCAGGCCAGACTATAGCCACGAAAAGGGCAGAGGGCAGAAATATGCAAAATTTGTAAAAGTAGCATTTTTATAATTATCATAAAAAAACAGAATTTACCATAAAATAACTTTCCTCACCACAATTCCAAAGACCTCAAACTGGTTAACTCTTACCATTTGTAAATTACACTTATAAAATGTAAGAAGGTATCTCCAGTGTTGTCCTATGGAAGAATTAGGCCAGTAGTGAAATCTAATTTAACAGTTTTTCACTACCAGAACAGGTAAAACTTAAATGTACATGTCCAAATTACTAAATACATTGTGCTCTGCCCTATGGACTGTCCAGAGTCTAGCCTAAGGGTGACATATGCTTGCAATCCGGCTTTTGAAACCCCAATAGACACCAGGGATGTTTTTTGTTGTTGTTGTGAAAGTGACATAAGGGAGCGACCCCTTGGGCAAGGGTCGCTCCCAGGGGGGCATTTTTTTTTAAGGCCTTATCTGCCCCCAGGTGGGGCAGAAACCTCTAGACACCAGGGATACTTTCGTTTTTTTTGTTTTTTTTTTGTTTTCTTTTGTGTTGTAGGTGTGGGGAGCAACCCCTTAGGCAAGGGTCGCTCCCATAGGGGGCAAATTATATTTAGGGCATTTCTTCCCCCCTTGGGGGCAGATCGGCCTATTTTTATGAGGCCAATCTGCCCCCAAGGCAGGGTAGAAACCACTAGACACCAGGTTGTTTTTTTTGTGTTTGTTTTTCACATAAGGGGAGCGACCCCTTAGGCAAGGGTCGTTCCCCTGGGGGGAAAATTTATTTTAGGCCATTTCTGCCCCCCATGGGGGCAGATCAGCCTATTGTAATTAGGCCAATCTGCCCCCAAGGGGGGCAGAAAACACTAGGCACTGGGGATTTTTTGTTGTTGTTGTTGTTTCACAGATGGGGAGCGTCCCCTTAGGCAAGGGTCGCTCCCCTGGAGGGGCAGATTGTATTTAGGCCATTTCTGCCCGCTTTGGGGGCAGATCGGCCGATTATAGGTCAATCTGCCCCCAAGGGGGGGAGAAACCACTAGGCACCAGGGATCTTTTTTTTGCGCTGTCACGCAAGGGGTGCGACCTTGTAGGAAAGAGTCGCTCCCCGGGGGGGGGGGGAATTTATTTTAGGCCATTTCGGCCTATTGTTATTAGGCTGATCTGCAACCTCTAGGCGCCAGGGCAAAATTTTTTTTGTGTTTTTTTTTTGTTTGTTTTTTTAGAGATGGGGAGCGACCCATTAGGCAAGGGTTGCTCCCCTGGGGGGCAAATTGTATTTTGACCATTTCTGCCCCCCTTGGGGGCAGATTGCCCGATTTTAGGTCAATTTGCCCCCAAGGGGGCAGAAACCACTAGGCACTGGGGATTTTTTTTTTACGCCAATGTCACGCAGAGGGAGCGACCCCGTAGGCAAGGGTCGCTCCCGGGGGGGAGGTGGGGGGGCAAATTTATTTTAGGCCATTTCTGCCCCCCCTGGGGGCAGATCGGCCTTTTGTTATTAGGCCGATCTGCCCCCAGGGGGGGCAGGAAACCTCCAGGCGCCAGGGCAATTATTTTTTGTTTGTTTGGTTTTTTAGAGATGGGGAGTGACCCATTAGGCAAGGGTCGCTCCCGGGCGGGGGTTGGGGGGGTGAGAGGGCAAATTTATTTTAGGCCATTTCTGCCCCCCCGGGGGCAGATTGGCCTATTGTTATTAGGCCGATCTGCCCCCAGGGGGGGCAGAAACCTCTTGGCGCCAGGGCAAATTTTATTTTGTGTTTTTTTTTTTGTTTTTTTTTTTTAGAGATGGGGAGCGAACCATTAGACAAGGGTCGCTCCCCTGAGGGGCAAATTGTATTTAGACCATTTCTGCCCCCCTTGGGGCCAGATTGGCCGATTTTAGGTCAATCTGCCCCGAAGGGGGCAGAAACCACTTGGCACCAGAGATTTTTTTTTGCCACCAATGTCACGCAGGGCGAGCGACTTCGTAGGCAAGGGTCGCTCCTGGGGGGGGTTGGAGGGGTGGGGGGGAATTTATTTTAGGCCATTTCTGCCCCCCCTGGGGGCAGATCGGCCTATTGTTATTAGGCAGATCTGCCCCCAGGGGGGGGCAGGAAACCTCCAGGCGCCAGGGCAATTTTTATTTTTATTTTGTTTGTTTTTTTAGAGATGGGGAGTGACCCATTAGGCAAGGGTCGCTCCCGGGCGGGGGTTGGGGGGTTGAGAGGGGAAATTTATTTTAGGCCATTTCTGCCCCCCCGGGGGCAGATCGGCCTATTGTTATTAGGCCGATCTGCCCCCGGGGGGGGGCAGAAACCTCTAGGCGCCAGGGCAAATTTTTTTGGTGTGTTTTTTTTGTTTGTTTGTTTTTTTAGAGATGGGGAGCGACCCATTAGGCAAGGGTCGCTCCCCTGAGGGGCAAATTGTATTTAGAGCATTTCAGCCCCCCTTGGGGCCAAATTGGCCGATTTTAGGTCAATCTGCCCCGAAGGGGGCAGAAACCACTTGGCACCAGAGATTTTTTTTTTGCCACCAATGTCACGCAGGGGGAGCGACTTCGTAGGCAAGGGTCGCTCCTGGGGGGGGTTGGAGGGGTGGGGGGGAATTTATTTTAGGCCATTTCTGCCCCCCCTGGGGGCAGATCGGCCTATTGTTATTAGGCAGATCTGCCCCCAGGGGGGGGCAGGAAACCTCCAGGCGCCAGGGCAATTTTTATTTTTATTTTGTTTGTTTTTTTAGAGATGGGGAGTGACCCATTAGGCAAGGGTCGCTCCCGGGCGGGGGTTGGGGGGTTGAGAGGGGAAATTTATTTTAGGCCATTTCTGCCCCCCCGGGGGCAGATCGGCCTATTGTTATTAGGCCGATCTGCCCCCGGGGGGGGGCAGAAACCTCTAGGCGCCAGGGCAAATTTTTTTGTTGTGTTTTTTTTGTTTGTTTGTTTTTTTAGAGATGGGGAGCGACCCATTAGGCAAGGGTCGCTCCCCTGAGGGGCAAATTGTATTTAGAGCATTTCAGCCCCCCTTGGGGCCAAATTGGCCGATTTTAGGTCAATCTGCCCCTAAGGGGGCAGAAACCACTTGGCACCAGGGATTTTTTTTTTGGCACCAATGTCACGCAGGGGGAGGGACCCCGTAGGCAAGGGTCGCTCCCGGGCAGGGGTTGGGGGGGCAAATTTAATTTAGGCCATTTCTGCCCCCAGGGGGTGCAGAAACCTTTAGGCGCCAGGGCAAATTTCATTTTGTGTTTTTTTTTTTGTTTGTTTTTTTAGAGATGGGG
Organism: Pleurodeles waltl; assembly: GCF_031143425.1. NCBI lineage: Eukaryota > Metazoa > Chordata > Amphibia > Caudata > Salamandridae > Pleurodeles > Pleurodeles waltl. The sequence goes on from NC_090447.1 coordinate 381,591,121, forward strand.
AGCGACCCATTAGGCAAGGGTCGCTCCCCTGGGGGGCAAATTGTATTTAGACCATTTCTGCCCCCCTTGGGGGCAGATTGGCTGATTTTAGGTCAATCTGCCCCCGAGGGGGCAGAAACCACTAGACACCGGGGATTTTTTTGGGGCGCCAATGTCACGCAGGGGGAGCAGCCCCGTAGGCAAGGGGCGCTCCCAGGGAGGGGGTTGGGGGAGGGTGAGGGACAAATTTATTTTAGGCCATTTCTGCCCCCCCCTGGGGCCGGCTGAGCTAGATGCCAAAATCCACAGGTAGGCACTGTTTTCTACGAACAAATGTGATGTGTCCACATTGTGTTTTGGGCCATTTCCTGTCGCGGGCGCTAAGCCTACCCACAGAAGGGAGGTATCATTTTTATCGGGAGACTTGGGGGGACGCTGGGTGGAAGGAAATTTGTGGCTCTTCTCAGATTCCAGAACTTTCTGTCACCGAAATGTGAGGAAAACGTGTTTTTTTAGCCAAATTTTGAGGTTTGCAAAGGATTCTGGGTAACAGAACCTGGTCAGAGCCCCACAAGTCACCCCATCTTGGATTCCCCAGGGTTTCTAGTTTTCAAAAATGCGCTGGTTTGCTAGGTTTTCCCAGGTGCCGGCTGAGCTAGAGGCCAAAATCCACAGGAAGGCACTGTTTTCTATGAAAAAATTTGATGTGTCCACGTTGTGTTTTGGGCCATTTCCTGTCGCGGGCGCTAGGCCTACCCACACAAGTGAGGTATAATTTTCATTGGGAGACTTGGGGGGAACCCTGGGTGGAAGGAAATTTGTGGCTCCTCTCAGATTCCAGAACTTTCTGTCACCGAAATGTGAGGAAAATGTGTTTTTTTAGCCAAATTTTGAGGTTTGCAAAGGATTCTGGATAACAGACCCTGGTCAGAGCCCCACAAGTCACCCCATCTTGGATTCCCCTAGGTCTCTAGTTTTAAAAAATGCACAGGTTTGGTAGGTTTCCCTAGGTGCCGTCTGAGCTAAAGGCCAAAATCTACAGGTAGGCACTTTGCAAAAAACACCTCTGTTTTCTTTAAAAAAATGTGATGGGTCCACGTTGCGTTTTGGGGCATTTCCTGTCACGGGCGCTAGGCCTACCCACACAAGTGAGGTATAATTTTTATTGGGAGAGTTGGCTGAACGCTGGGTGGAAGGAAATTTGTGGCTCCTCTCTGATTCCAGAACTTTCTGTCACCAAAATTTAAGGAAAATGTGTTTTTTAGCCAAAGTTTGAGGTTTGCAAAGGATTCTGGATAACAGAACCTGGTCAGAGCCCCACAAGTCACCCCATCTTGGATTCTCCTAGGTCTCTAGTTTTCAGAAATGCATAGGTTTGGTAGGTTTCCCTAGGTGGAGCCTGAACTAGAGGCCAAAATCTACAGGTAGGCACTTTGCAAAAAACACCTCTGTTTTCTTTCAAAAAATGTGATGTGTCCACGTTGCGTTTTGGGGCGTTTCCTGTCGCGGGCGCTAGGCCTACCCACACAAGTGAGGTATCATTTTTATCGGGAGACTTGGGGGAACGCTGGGTGGAAGGAAATTTGTGGCTCCTATCTGATTCCAGAACTTTCTGTCACCAAAATGTGAGGAAAATGTGTTTTTTTAGCCAAATTTTGAGGTTTGCAAAGGATTCTGGGTAACAGAACCTTGTCAGAGCCCCACAAGTCACCCCATCTTGGATTCCCCTAGGTCTCTAGTTTTCAAAAATGCACAGGTTTGGTAGGTTTTCCTAGGTGCCGGCTGAGCTAGAGGCCAAAATCTACAAGTAGGCACTTTGCAAAAAACACCTCTGTTTTCTTTAAAAAAATGTGATGTGTCCACGTTGTGTTTTGGGGCATTTCCTGTCACGGGCGCTAGGCCTACCCACACAAGTGAGGTATCATTTGTATCAGGAGACTTGGGGGAACGCTGGGTAGAAGGAAATTTGTGGCTCCTCTCAGATTCCAGAACTTTCTGTCACTGAAATGTGAGGAAAATGTGTTTTTTTAGCCAAATTTTGAGGTTTGCAAAGGATTCTGGGTAACAGAACCTGGTCAGAGCCCCACAAGTCACCCCATCGTGGATTCCCCTAGGTCTCTAGTTTTGAAAAATGCACAGGTTTGGTAGGTTTTCCTAGGTGCCAGCTGAGCTAAAGGCCAAAATCTACAGGTAGGCACTTTGCAAAAAACACCTCTGTTTTCTTTAAAAAAATTTGATGGGTCCACGTTGCGTTTTGGGGCATTTCCTGTCGCGGGCGCTAGGCCTACCCACACAAGTGAGGTATAATTTTTATTGGGAGACTTGGGGGAACGCTGGGTGGAAGGAAATTTGTGGCTCCTCTCTGATTCCAGAACTTTCTGTCACAAAAATTTGAGGGAAATGTGTTTTTTTAGCCAAAGTTTGAGGTTTGCAAAGGATTCTGGGTAACAGAACCTGGTCAGAGCCCCACAAGTCACCCCATCTTGGATTCTCCTAGGTCTCTAGTTTTCAGAAATGCATAGGTTTGGTAGGTTTCCCTAGGTGGAGCCTGAACTAGAGGCCAAAATCTACAGGTAGGCACTTTGCAAAAAACACCTCTGTTTTCTTTCAAAAAATGTGATGTGTCCACGTTGCGTTTTGGGGCGTTTCCTGTCGCGGGCGCTAGGCTTACCCACACAAGTGAGGTATCATTTTTATCGGGAGACTTGGGGGAACATAGATTAGCAAAACAAGTGTTATTGCCCCTTGTCTTTCTCTACAATTTTTCCTTCCAAATATAAGAGAGTGTGTAAAAAAGACATCTATTTGAGAAATGCCCTTTAATTCACATGCTAGTATGGTCACCCCGGAATTCAGAGATGTGCAAATAACCACTGCTCCTCAACACCTTATCTTGTGCCCTTTTTGGAAATACAAAGGTTTTCTTGATAGCTATTTTTCACTCTTTATATTTCAGCAAATGAATGGCTGTATACCCAGTATAGAATGAAAACGCACTGCAGGGTGCAGCTCATTTATTGGCTCTGGGTACCTAGGGTTCTTGATGAACCTACAAGCCCTATATATCCCCGCAACTAGAAGAGTCCAGCAGACGTAACGGTATATTGCTTTAAAAAATCTGACATTGCAGGAAAAAGTTACAGAGTAAAACGTAGAGAAAAACCGCAGATTTTTCCACCTCAATTTCAAAATGTTGTTTTTTCAGTTGTTATTTTCTGTAGGAAACCCTTGTAGGATCTACACAAATTACCCCTTGCTGAATTCAGAATTCTGTCTACTTTTCAGAAATGTTGCGGTTTCTGGGATCCAGCATTGGTTTCATGCCCATTTCAGTCACTGACTGGAAGGAGGCTGAAAGCACAAAAAATCGTAAAAATGGGGTATGTCCCAGTAAAATGCCAAAATTGTGTTGAAAAATTGGGTTTTCTGATTCAATTCTTCCTGTTCCTGAAAGCTAGGAAGCTGGTGATTTTAGCACCGCAAACCCTTTGTTGATGCCCTTTTCAGGGAAAAAACCACAAGCCTTCTTCTGCAGCCCCTTTTTCCCATTTTAAAAAAAAAACGTAATTTTCACTGTATTTTGGCTAATTTCTTGGCCTCCTTCTGGGGAACCCACAAAGTCTGGGTACCTCTAGAATCCCTAGGATGTTGGAAAAAAAGGACGCAAATTTGGCGTGGGTAGCTTATGTGAACAAAAAGTTATGAGGGCCTAAGCGTGAACTGCCCCAAATAGCCAAAAAAAGGCTTGGCACCTGAGGGGGAAAAGGCCTGGCAGCGAAGGGGTTAAAGGGATGCTTAAGTGAGTAGTTCAATCAGTGCTGCAGGCCCACTTGTAGCATCACATGTACGAGCCCTGGGTACATATAGCACCACTTTACTAGATACTTATACGTAAATTTTAACTATGCCAATTGAGGATAAGCAAATATCACCATGTTTAGAGGAGGGAGCACATGCACGTTAGCACTGCTTAGCAGTGGTAAAGTGCTCAGAGTCCTGAAGCAAGTAAAAGCAAGATCAGTCAAACTGGAGGAGGATGGCAGAAAGTTTGGGTGGAGACCACCCTAAGGCTGACAGGTCTAACAACAAGCCTACCTGCACTATCCAAATGACAAACATGTAAGCTAATTTACAAAAATGTTCCAACATGCAGTAGAAGAATGTATGCATTCTGTAAGAAGCAGGTGAAGAGAAGCAGTATTACAAAATAAATGTCCCTAAACGTATATGAGTGTAGAAGACACATTGCAAACAGTATTGATGACTAAGGCTAAGAAATGTGCACATTGTTTAATTTAATTTGTTTACTTTTGCTTTGTACTTCAACATATCTTTCTCTGCATGTCTCTATTTCCTGTAATAATAGAGTAATAACTGGTGTTCCATCACACATTTTCAGGAACATTTCCATCTAACTGTGCTGAAAATGTGGGGCATGCATTTACACTGTCTAGGAACACCTTTTAAGCTATAACTGTGTGTGAGATCACTGCATTTATTTAATTTCCCCTGGCCACTCCACTAATATATCACTCTGCATGATCAATATAGTAACTTAAGTTCAAACTTTGTTTAGTCAAAGATGGAATGAGTATGCTATTTAGAAAATTGAGGGCTGTTTCACAAATGTATTTACGAACACAGAAAGTAGAACTGAGGGAGTACTCTTTTAAGTACTCTAACATGCATTTTGATATCGGCAGGACAGACCCAACTCCCAATCAGTAAAAGTGCAAAGAAAGAACAGTTATTTGTATGTGATTTAATTGTGTACGAATGTTCTTCGAATATTACTCTTTTATTGCCATGTTAGACGTTTTGGAGTCAATTCACAAAGACATGTAAGAGAATGGAAAACAGTACACAAACGGCACTATGTTTATTGACTTCAAATTGCCTTCCTAAATAGGCCCATGTCCTATTTATTTAGACCTACTCTATACATTGTGAATATGATGTAAAAGGAGTAGAATAAAGTTACTTTCTTTTCGCAAAAGTGTGCCTAGACAAAGCTTTTGTAAACCGTGCTCAATACCTGCGTACCTACTTTCTCACTGTGTGAACTAATGAATATGTTTCGAAATAAAATAAAATGTTGTTGACATGCACTTAGAAAGTGAAATTAATTTTCAAGTGCAGGGCACACCATGGACAAATATCAAGATTCAAAAGCAGGGTCAATAGGGTTGTCCCCTGATGCATGTGTCCATTAATGCGGGTTTAGGCTGCAGAAAACATTATTTTGGAATATAATTGAAATTCCTTAACAACTGAAACAAGGCCGGACAGTCTTTTCTATGGTGCTATTTTTGAAAAAGAGTATTCAACATGCCAGAAATATATACTTTGTTGCAGAGGTCAAAGACTACAAATATATTAAGCAAATGAAATTGAGGAAATTACTGTGCTTTTTTGTCATTAATGTAGCATTGTTGATGGCCTTTGAAATGATAGCAGTGAAAGGGCATTACTGGGGTAAGACCAGCTTAATTGAACAGTCAGTGTAAATGGAGGAAATAGAGCAAAGCCCATGTTCATGAATATAGAGCATATTGTGAAAGACATATAAGCAATTGCTCTTTGGTGAAAAATCTTCCAAGAGAAAGAAATTGATCGTGCGAATGCCGTCCCTAAAACGATCTAACAGAGTTTGAGGTATGAATAAATAAGGCGATGTGAAAAAGATGATGTGTGTATAAAATACTATAAGACAGGAATGTACTGAAGACATTGACTTTTCCCTCTGTATCAGAGAAACTGGATAAAGGAAACAAAGCAAGAGTTCATAAAAAATATGAGTGTATTTTCAGCATTTACAAATGAGGCCTTCACTATATGTTTTATGAACAAGTGCAAAGGGCACACAAGAATTTGGTACTCCATCGTGAAGTGAGCATGAAATATAACAGCTAGTATTTGAAGGTAGGTGCCAGGTACAGAGGTGATGGTTTCTACGGATTCTAGATGCAAACAAACAAAAGTCTGCTCCAGAGGAAATACCACGTGGGAGACATTGGTTTGGGTATGGACTGAAGCAACGTTGCTTGAGGATAGACAAGCAGAGTTGCCCTTTGTATTTCATGGAGAAAGTGCGTCCGGTGAACCAAGGGGCATTGTCACCACAAAGTACGTACAATGCAATGTTGCAGCTTTTGTGAATGAAAAACGACTCTAATAAAACACTTAGGGGCAGATTTGTGGAAAGTGGTGCTGTACCAAGTGCTGCGCTTCTTTCTTGCGCCCCTTAGTGCCCCCCTACCACCACTATGTGTGCACCGTATTTAAAATACGGCGCGCCATGGCGCAGGGTAGGGGGCAATATCGTCATTCTATGTGACGCTATTGATGTACTCTGAAGGAGTAGTGCCAAAATGTTGGCACTACTCCTGTAGAGTACATAGGGGCTCATTCTAAATTATGGAAGCCCGACTTTAAATGCCTGCTCTGAGCAGGCGTTAAAAGTGCCCAAAAAATGGCACAAGGAAATCTCATTGATTTCTTTGCGCCATTTTTTCGGTCCCCCTAATGGGGGAACGCCCCCTTGCACACATTATGCCTGGCGCAGGCATAATGTGGCGCAAGGGTTTACAAAGCGGCACAATGCATGCATTGCACAACTTTGAAAATATGATGCATTGAAAATTCCACCTTAACGTCACATTTGCGTCTAAATAAATGCTGCAAATGTGGTGTAAGGTGGCACTAGGGGCTCATAAATACATCTCTCAGTCTAAATTGTAATTGTGATTTATAATGGACACATTGCAAGTCCTTCTAAAATTCTGGGAAAATTGAGAGGCGAGGGCACATTTCTCCAGTTTGTGTGGTTTCATATATGGTGATCATTTGTTACCACTGCAGGTACTCCAAATTATTGACAGTTTGCTGACTGCCATTATCAGTCAGTAATCACTTGCAAAGTGGAAGATATCTGTCAAAGTTGCTCCAACTCAGTGATAGAACATGCGGGTATTGGGGGGTAGAACACAATGGACACGCTGGGCTGCTGCTTGCTCCTCCTCTGTCCTTTTTCTAATCTTCTACTTTAAAAAAAAAGTATTATGACCATTATCATGTCCTCCCAGCCCACGAACATGCACAAGAACATGCGCCACACTGAGCTCATACCTAACATCGCTATTCCTCAGCATACAACATTCAACTAACTTCTCAACATTACGTAACTGTTAGACCTGGCTTGTTTTGGCATGCTCCCCCCTGTGTTTTTGCCTTCTGACCTCCTATTTTTATTGTATTCTTGACTCTGTTCTTGCTGGTTTATTGTCTCTGCTCACTTTACCACTGCAGATCAGTGCTAAAGTACAAGAGCTCCCTGTGTAAATTGTATTGGTGATTGGTTTATCCATGATTGGCATATTTGATTTACTAGTAAGTCCCTAGTAAAATGCACTATGGGGGTTATTCTAACTTTGGAGGAGTGTTAATCCGTCCCAAAAGTGACGGTAAAGTGACGGATATACCACCAGCCGTATTACGAGTTCCATAGGATATAATGGACTCGTAATACGGCTGGTGGTAAATCCGTCACTTTTCCGTCACTTTTGGGACGGATTAACACCTCCTCCAAAGTTAGAATAACCCCCTAGGTGTGCCCAGGGCCGGTAAATCAAATGCTACTAGTTGGCCTACAGCACTGATTGTGCCACCCACGAGTAGCCCTGCAAACATGTTTCAGACCTGCCACTGCAGTGTCTATGTGTGAAGCCTTGCACTGCCAATTCGACCTGGCAAGTGTACCCACTTGCCAGGCCCAAACCTTTCCATTTACTACATGTATGTCACCCCTAGGGTAGGCCCTAGGTAGCCCCATGGGCAGGGTGCAGTACATTTAAAAGATAGGGCATGTACTGGTGTGTTTTATACGTCCTGATAGTGAAATACTGCCACATTCGGTTTTCGCTATTGCAAGGCCTATCTCTCCCATAGGTTAACATGGGAAGTAATAAATATCTTTTAAGGGCAGTTTCACATTGGGAACAGATAGAGATGTCGAGTTTGGGGTCTCTGAACTCACAATTTAAAAATATATCTTTTGGTAGAGTTGGGTTTAACAATGTCTGTTTGAAAATGCCACTTTTAGAAAGTGGGCATTTTCTTGCTTAAACATTCTGTGCCTCTGCCTGCCTGTGGAATCCATGTCAGGGTCAGACTGACAGTTGGGCTGTTTGTGAATTCCCTCTAGACAGTGGCACAAAGGGAGCTGAGGTGTGTACTGCATATCCTGATGAGTCTTCCTGGGCTAGAATGGGGAGGGAGGAGCTGACACCAGCACCTGAAAGGCATGTTTGTGCCCTCACACATTGCAGTCTCCAACCCCCTGGAGTGTTTCTGGGGCCAGGCCTGGAGAAGGTAGGATATTGTGAACAACAGGGACTTTCCTATGAGGTTTGACCACTTCAAAGGCAGGACTGAACATAAGTATTGGACTCAAAACAACAGACTTTTAGAACACTTCTGGATCAAGAGGAACCTCTGCCAAGGAGAAGAGATGAAGAGATGGAGGAGGAGTACTGCCCCTTTGCTGTGTATGCTTAGCTGGGTTGGCCTGCAGTTGCTGCTTCTGCCTTAAGGAGGACAAAGACTGGACTTTGCTGTGTATCCTGCTTGTGAGGTTTCTCCAAGGGCTTGAAGTAGAGCTTGCCTCCTGTTGGAAGTCTCAGGGATTGCAAAGACTTCCAACTGTCTACAGCACTGGGACCTGTGTGTTCTGAGCTGCAACAAAAGAAAAACCACCACAACGCTGTTAACAATGCGCTGCCTGCACTGTGACTTGATGACACTGCATGGAGCAATGCCCCACTTTGCACCTCAACCCTGATCTCACCACCTGCACCACCTGATGCTGTCACTGAGCCACTGCTTGCACTGTGACCTGTGGGCCCTGCACTCTGCATCGCCTTGCTCACACCACAGCCTTGGTATCCCTGATGATGCTGCTCTACACAGACACCAATGCAACTGTCTACACCCTGGCCTAAGGACACTACTTGTGAGGCACACAAAGCACAGCAGCCCCAGTTCACCAACTCCAGTGCCATTGAGTCCAGCAACAATAACGCTGCTGCCTACACTGTGACCTGGAGACACCACACCTGGAGACACCACACTTCGCACTGCCCCACTTCACACCGCAGCCTTGTTCTCACCAATGCCGCAGGATGCCGTCACTGAGCCTCTGCCTGCACCATGACCTGTGGGCACCGCACATAGCATCGTCCCGCTTTGCACTGCAGCTCCCACTCCATCAACACCAGTGCTCCTGACTTCGTAATCAGCCTGGAGTTCGATCTTCAATGTGTGTGACTTCAAGATCCCGATGGCCCCTGCACTGACCGCTGAACTGATGCCCACCGATGCCTGCCAGTGCCTGCCATTGCCAGCTATACCGCACTCTGGATCTCATTGCGAGGATTACGGTGCCCTATATTTCCAAGGTACTGTTTGCAGGTCTTCATGACACCGTAGCAGGCACACAACCCTGCAGTTGGCCTGAACTGTTGGATTTGTTGTTCACACTGCCGAGATAGCCTCAGACGGAGCTATCAACTTCAAGAAACTGTATTTTCAAGGTAATTGCAATGTCTTTGTTACTGTATGTTCAATTTTTCTAGTTTTGGTCTTCTTTTAGAAGGATAAATATTGGCTATGTTACTAAAACTGGTAGGGTGTTATTTTGTGGTGTTTTCACTGTACTACTGTGTTTTATATACCAGTGCTTTACACTTTGCTTCTGAGATAAGTCTGATTGCTCATGCCAAGCTACCGAGGGGGGGGGGAGCAGGGGCTATCTGAGCTGGGTAGTTCTCTTACCCTGACTAGAGTGAGGGTCCCTGCTTGGACAGGGTGTAAACTGATTGCTAACTAGAGACCCAATTTCTGAAAGTAACCATTAAAGACAATTCTTAAAACCTTAGAGATTGATTGTGTAATCCTTTTCCTTGAGTCCGCCCCTCAGCCATGGGATCTTAGTGCTCAGAGTCCCAAGACACTACAGCCACTGTCCCTTTAGTAAATTTAGAGTTGGAGGCCTGCTGTCCCTCTCAGGCTCACATTTCTCCTTTTGCATCCAGTCACAAAAACTAATAGAATAAATCCTGACTTAAGAAAATGAATGATGTACAATTTCTCCAGTTGTTTCCAAATGGCCTTTGTGCTCAGTACTAGAAAGATACTTCCAGCACAGTACATAATTGTGACCAGTTTACATTGCATGCACTGCACAATGACAGCACTGTGATGTGGAACCTGCCAGTGATACATCTGGGGCCATAGCTTCAATCAAGACATAAGATTTAAGAACAGATCTACCATCTTTGCTGGCAATGCAGCGCAGCAGACACAAAACCTGCACTACATTGCATGAGAAAGAGGAAGCAGGAGAGCGCCATATCTGCAGAGACATAGCTCTCTATTCCCCTTTTCTTAGCGCAGGTGCTGATATCAGCTGGTGTGCGTCACGCACACACCTTTGCGCTATAATGCAAAGGTGTGTGTGAGAGTCTAGCATAGGTTTTGAACTGGAAAGGTACCCGTCCAGTACAAAATACTTGGCCTAGACAACTTCTAAAAATGTTCCTACTTTGTATGTGTGCTGCACAGGTCAGCATACATGCAAAGTAGGAAAAGAAAGGAGAAATTACAACATTTCTCCTTTTAATGCCTGTTTTTAAAAGACGTTAATTTTTAATGCAAAACCCTGTCTTACATTGTTGGTAGATAGGGTTTTCCATCAAAAAGTGTAGGTGATTGCATGGGAACGTATGTAATGCCCCCTTGACACAAAGTAATGCAAAGCAGTGCCTCCAGCTACTTTGCATTACTTTTAGTCATTTGCCACGAAAAACAAGTTTTGCGCTGGTAAGTAAATAATAGAAAAAACATTTTGTACTAGTTTGCATCACTTTCATGACTTTCATGACGCAAACCGAGCGCAAAATACTGGTAGACTGCCCCTTGGTCTCCTTCAAGAGCGAGAAGTGTATAGTAATCACGTGGCAGTAGGTCAAGAACCCAATGCGTTCCATGTTACATTTATTTAAGATCCAGTTTATTTCTGTTATTCAAGCACAAAGGGACCTTAATATTTCATTCCAACAAATCCCTACTCCCATAAGGTAATTTGTGCCTTTCTAATTAGCACTATGGTATACTTGAAAATGGCACAGTTGCATGACACCTCGTCTAAATTATACCATCTAATGAAAAATAATTTTCATGGTTAATTAACTATTTTTTGCTGTCGGTGCTTTTTTTAAAGTAAAGTCCGAAAGTATATTTTTTCGTCAACTAGCAATATTTTTGCACACTTGCAGAATTCCAGATACAACCAATCTATTGCGCTCGCTGGTTGCGTTTCCCTTCAGCTGCCATGTTACACCTGCTGTTTTTTCAGGTTCAAGTTCATGGGGTGTAAAATTGAGTTTGTGAATGTTCCAACGATATACAGTCAATTAATCTCCGAGTCAGACCAATATAGCTCATGTTGAAAGGTTAATGGCAGCCTATCATAAGACAACATGGAGGGGTCCTGCTCAGTGACCAGTTCAATGAGTTGCAACCTTAAGAATTTCAATCAACTCTGTCCTCTCAAGTGCTCTAGCACACTGCCGAACTAACTTTATATTTTCACATGTGCCGAAACTAACACCTGGTACTTGGTAGTTATCCATTAATCATCTGTAATAATTATGTAGGCTACCAAGTCAGTGAATTTAAATTAATCCCATACTATGAATTTATAATTAAGAGCAGAGTAACTGAAAGCGCCCTTATTATTGCATTTTATTTTATATTTATTGTATCTTATTTTAATTAATGAGAATGTGCCAGGGAAAAGTCTTCCCTTTCTGATGTTCGACCTGACAAATCACGGCAAAAAGCTGTGCTATCGAGGAATAATGTTACGGCAAATGGTCATGTTTTTTTAAGATTCGCAGCGCAATTCAGAACATGGGGCCAGAAGTATCATGCATTTTTTTGCAGTCATGTATTTTGGTATGTATGAATTCCAATTTGAGAATCGGTAACATTACAGGATCGCAATTTGGAATCGCAACTACATACGGGTTTGGTATTAGGAAGGGGAGTGTCAAGGGTGTCCTTTCCTAATATCGAATCGCAGCGGTATGTATGAATGTTTTGTGACCGACATGCGGCTGCAAAACATTCACATTTTACTATCAACTTCAAGTAGGTGGTAAACCATTCGCAAAAGGGAAAAGGTCCCTAAGTGGATGCGTGCAAAAAGGGGAAGGGGTCCCTACGTCCTGCTGGAGCACCTGCAATACTACAAGAAAAAATACTTCTCATTCGCAGGTGCTTCCAGCAGGAGTACTTGCAAACTAAGAAGAGGATGCAGCCCGCAGGTGCATCCAACAGCTATTCTACTACAGTAGCAACAAATATAAAAGTAATCCATTCCCCTTCCCATCATAGAAAGGGATTTACACCAGCCCAGGGCAGATAGAAGAATGAAAAAAGTTTGTAAACACTCACAAACATACATCTTCCACCTTAGACCAGTTTAATACAATTTGTGTTGTAAGAGTAAAGCTCTCTTTCATAAATCAAAATAATCTTGCCTTCCACAGCTGAAGAGTAAGGTTCTCTGCTGCAATAAGATAACACTTCAGATACTAGGCATTATGGCCCTCATTAAAACCTAGGCGGTCAGAGCAAAAGTGGTGGTAAAACCGCCAACAGGCTGGCAGAAAAAAAATGGAATTACAGCCATGGCGGATACTGCCATGCCAAACCACCACTTCTACACTCTGACCGCCAGGGTGGTAATGACTGCTGAGCTGGAGACTTCGGTCTCCAGCCCAGCGGCCGTCACTAGACCGCCGGCGGTATCAAGACCCCGCATACCGCCATGGATTTCTTGGGGTTTTGTGCTGTCACGAAATCCATGGCGGTAGGCACTATCAGTGCCAGGGAATATGTTCCCTGGCACTGATTGGGGTCTCCCCCTCCCCTGAGTCCTCCCTCAAAACCCACAACCCCCCTACCACTCCCCAAAGGTGGTAGGACCCCCTCCCCACCGCCGCTACCCACCCACCAGATACACACACCCCCCACACCCCGCTACACGCACGCTCACACCACTCATTCACATACACGCACACATATACGCACACATACATGCACAGATGCACACAGACATATTCGTCACATTTCCCATACACACAATACACCCACCGCATGCATACACGCACTCAGACAACCCCTCTACACACTCACACGCACACCCGCATGCACGCACAAAACACACAACACCCCCACCCCACTCTCCTAACTGACGATCACCTTACTTGTTCCAGTGATCCTCTGGGAGGGAACGGGATCCTTGGGGGCTGCTCCGCCGGCAGCACCCCATCACCAGAACACCGCCACGCCAAATCCTGGGTTGTGATTCGGTGGGTGGTGTTCCGATGATGTGGCAGTGGAGGTGGAGCAGCCTCCACTTCACCGCCGACTGCCAGTATGGCTGCTGGTGGCTCTCTGTCCAAAAAAGGGCAGAGGGCTGCTAGCAGTCATAATACGATTGGCGGGAGACCGCCTGCACTGACGATCTTCGGCCCAGAGAAACCTCGGCGGTCTTTGCAAAAGACCGCCGAGGTCCAAATGAGGACTATGCCTTGACAAGCCTGCATCTATAGCATTGATATATCTATAGATTTGTGTCATGCACTCTACTGTAACATATCAATGACAAATCAATTTATTAAAGATAATGTAAGAATTAAATAATTTAACTATTCCTGTAAAACTTTACGGTTCATAAATTAAAAAAAAATGGGGTAGTAACTATTCTACAATCTATATGAATGCATAAAAGTTTATGAAAAAAATATTTCAGCAACAAGGGACTTACATGATTATAAAATGGCTAAAAAAATCTAAAGTTCTTTAAAATTTTACCCCAGAATTATATTGGTTTTGAAGGAAATCTCTCAGCATTTCTTCAGGTTAAAGACGGAAGGCTATGGATTACAAACTTTAGGTACAGGTTCCATACCCTTTGCAACAAAACAAGAGTGAAAAAATGTACACATGTAAGACACTGCTATGTTATGTTGTGTTTATTTGCAAAGTGAACTATTATCCGCAAGGGTATCCTGGAGCTGAGCAGCTTTGTGTGTCTAGCCCTGCCTGTGGTAGGTTGGTACATTGAAAAGCTAGGCCTTTAGCACCTTGCAGAGTTCAGGAAGAAAGGAGAAGGCTCTGATATGGCGTGGGAGATCATCGAATGAATGAATGAATTGAGATACATATTTGCAGAACATACTGTTAACCCAACTATGCATTCTGGCACTTTCCATACTTAAGCAGTAATGTAAGAGAACGTCCACCCTGATCTGGTTCTGCGTATGCATGGCATGTGTATAAGTGGGAATCCTGCAGAGTAGAAATGTCTGGATGGTTGGTGGAAGGCAATGAGATCATTGTGTAGTGCCTTGAATTTGTTTGTGAGGAGTTTGCAATGAGTGTGTTTGCATATTGAATGTCGGTGGAGCTCCCTAAGCTGTAATGTGATGTGAGTTGTGTGTGGGATATTGAGGATAAGTCTAGCTACCGAGTTTTGGATGTTTATAATCTTTTAGTGAGCTGCTCTGTGAACCTATCTTAGAGGGTGTAATGAAATACCTCTTTTTGCATGTTCACACCCACATTTGTGGACTGATGCTGCTGGTTTTTCGATTCTGAGAGTGCTCTGAGATATGCAAACCAGACCTCAGAGCCAGTGTTCTAAACTCATATATAATCTATGTTGAATTGGCTATACTCAACTGGAAACTGCTCACTTACTTTTAAGAGCCTAGTACATGTGACCTAGGGTACCCAGGGCTTCTAAGACAGAAGCCCTCATTATGAGTTTGGCAGGCGGCGGAGGCCGCCCCTGTATCTATTTGGGCTGTAAAGCAGCCACTCTGGTTTTCCACCCACTGGTCCTATTATGAGTTTCTCGCTGGCCCAACGGGAAACAGGTCACACACTGATGCCGGCTGGTAATCAACCTGCGGCAATGTTGCGGGTTGCACCCGTAGTGCTTTTCACTGCTTGTAATTCAAGCAGTAAAAAGGGTGCCAGGGCTGTTAATGGGGACCCCTGCACTGAACCATGCTACCCTGTCTCTACCAGCCTTTGCATGGCGGTGGAGCCACCATGCAAAAGCAAGCAGCGCTGCCCTGGTGGATTAAGACTGCTGGCACCGCTAGGCTGTCAACCGGTGGCAACCTTGAGGTGCCGGTGGTTGTACCATGGTGGCTCCGCCACGGTCATAATGTGGAGGCCAGACCGCTACTTTGGAAGCCACCGCAAGTCTGGTGGTCCAGGACAGCCAGACTCGTAATAAGAGCCAGAATGCCCATCCAGGGCGGCAGCATTGCTTGTGCCATCCTAAGTATGACAAAGGAAAATAAGGCTCCCAGCCTGCCACTGCAGGTGGTGCTCATACTGCTAGTTTCATTTTGCCATTTAAACTAACGGCAAAGCCACCACTTTCTTTAACCCAATATGCAAGTCTCCCCTGAGGAATGCCTTTAGCTAACACAGGGTCACCAGCTGGCACCCCAGCTTGGCGAACTCCTGAATGAGAGTTGCCACTGTGTGCCCCAACTAGTCCAATGGACTCACAAATGCCCCGGCCCACAGACAGCTTTCTGCACGCCTGGTGAGATGTGTGAACAACTCCCAAGCTTAAGAACAAAGACAGCTGCCACAGAGCAAGGTGTGATCTCCTCTCCCAGGATTGCAACATGTGGTGTTACCCCAAAAGGGGATCTTCAAAGCGGAAGTTGCCTTTGTTGGGCAAAATATGATAAAACTCCCAAGCAGGCTGCCTTTTGTTCAAGCAGACAAGTTGAATACAATGAAGGAAACAGTGCCCAATCCAGATTTCCAATGGGCGTGTAGCCCTCAGGTGGCCACACCTTTAGGGTGAGCTACCAAACTTCTGATGACCGAGAAGGGGTCCCGACATCTTGAGAGTGGATAGAGTGGTGCACCCTGGGATAGCCAGATGCCACACATTGCAGGAAACTCATCACCAGAAGGGAAGGGTCCTAGTAGATCATTGGCTAGTGACCACATGGTCCCCTCAGAGCACTTTCCTGACATAAATATGGCACCCTGGAACCCTGCCCCCAGATCACGTTGGATTTGGAGAGAGAACTGAAGAAGTACTGCCAAGCTGCCCTTGAACATGCATGAAGAGAGGCTGAACCGTCAAATGGACTGCACCTGCTGCACTTTGGGCTAGTGAAGTGTAGACTGTACCTTTGGCTTCTGGTTCAGTTGGCTGGTCCCCTAGAACCAGCTCTGAGGACAAAATAGATGAAGAAGCTCAAACTGACAAGTAGGTAGGCACCAAGGACATTTTGCTGCAACCAGTCACCTGGTACACCAAGAGACAAATCCAAGATAGCCAAAAATGTAACCTGTGTCTACTGGGCCCAGGAATGCTATCAGAGTCTGGATTAAAGTTCCCACTTAAGGATTTTTCCCTAAAAGGGTTGCAAGGAGACCAATAGCCCAGCATCATTTGGCCAGCTATTGCAATGTAGAGGACTTCAATGGGTCCAGAACTTTGAGGCCAACGTCACCCCACACCACCTGTGGATCACGGAATAACCACAAAGGCACCCCCATTGACCACTCCTCAACTGGAGCATCCTTGCACGTCTTTTTGCTTGCATTCTTGGCATCAGGACCACTCCATTGCAGTTAATTGGCGCTCGTCCTGTAATGATTGGAGCTTGCCTTCAAAACGCTTTGGTGGCCAGGTAACTGTCCAAAGTATCCTAACTGGCTCCCTAAGATCTCCATCCAGTCACATTTGGTTGCCCAAGCTAGGCTGGAGTAGATGAACTAACTACATTTTGCTGACCAATGCCTGTTTGTGGTTGCATTTAAAAGTATGAATATCTTTTAAAATCTGCATCTCCTGAATCTTCCAGAAGATCTTGCTCATTGAGGTCTCTAAAAAATCATTACAATATACTCTATTTCTATAAATTGGTGTCCTGGATCTTTTGTGTTTTGTGACTTTCTTATTTTGTTGCTTGTTTCTGTTAAATTCTTTACACTAAGGGTCATATTGACAAGTCCCCAGTACCACCGAAGCATCACTTTTTGAGATGCCCTCGTGGCGCTGTGAACTTTTGTGGTTTAATGCCACCATGTGAATATGGGCTCCCAATGCAGTTTTCAGTGGCAGAGGGGCATGCAATGGGTGTTGCTATGGGCATACCGACGCAACACCATTGCTTTTTGACACTACCCCAGATTTAGAAGGAAATGTAAATCTGAAAAACTAATGCCATCCCAGGGGTGGCGTTAGCATGGTGGAACAAGGAAAAATACTTTTTTTCTCCTTGTCTTTGCTTTTTCTATGTGTGTTGCATTCTGGGGAAGAATTCCAATTTTAGAGGCTTGAATGATTGAGGAAACAGGAACTCCCCATATGGTGGGATGGAGTCACTTTATAAACATATTTGGCCAGCAATAGGATTCCAAGGGGATTACGAATTCTCATCTTCCCTACATTTGATGATTTGGATGAGGAGTCATTAAAAGAGTGGGAGGATAATCTACAAAATGTGTCAATGTGGATATTGATTAGACATGCAGACAAAAAAGTTAAGAGTCCACAATTTGAAATTGACAAAACAGAAAAGGAGATTGAGAGTTGTGACTTGAAGGAGGCTATTCAAAAGAATTATGATATGTTGGAGAGAGCAATTGAGGGACATCAGGTTTACCTACAGGATAAGAAGCTCAGAAAGATCTGGAGGTATGAGATTGATTATAAGGAGGGAAGAGTATATCCTTTTGCTAGGAAGTATGATAATATTAAGGTACCAGGAGAGGGGACAATAACTTGAAATCAATCTTCTGATATTGGATCAATCACTGGTGGATCATCTATCTCTATGAGCATCCCTCAAGGGGACAGAGATATGAGTATTGGTGCCACCACATCTAAGGATCATGAACAATCAACATTCCTAAGGGAAATGGAACATTTTAGAGTGGGTAATAAACACAAAAAAGTAAAAAAGACCAGTAGGGGTGGAAACAAGTGGAGGAAGAAAAAGAGAGCTGACAGGACCAGGGGTCCAGACAGGTCCAAGAAGACCTTATGAGAAGTCTGCATATGTGTATGGAGGTTGAATGGAAGGGGACAGTTGTAATACAACTAGGAACTAACAAATTAACAATCTTTCAGAATACAAATTAACGGAATCTGAATGAAGTGTCCTTAGTAAAGGTCTGGGTTTCTATCCCATGCAGGTTGGTGATCACTTGAATATGACGGTGGATTTATATAAATTTATACGTATACTAAAATTAAGGAATAATTTTTTTGTACCCCTCTAAAGTGCCTCTCGATCCTATTGAACAACCCTCAATCCCCGGAATATACTGTATTTGACTTATGTGATTTACAACTTTTACTCTCTATTACAAACGAGGACACAGTGGGGGTCATTCTGACCTCGGCGGTAAAAGGCTCCTACCGCCGGTCAGAAGACCGCCATTCTACGGCCGCGGAAAGCCGCCACGGTCATTCTGACCAACAACTGCCAAGCCGCCAAAAACCCGACATCCACGGAAGGCCGCCTCATCAGCGGGCAGCGATAAACTGGAGATGACCAAACCTCCACCGCCACGCCAACACAAACTCGCCCATGCCATTACGACCCACCAATCCACGCGGCGGTCTTTCAGCCGCGGTATTCCATTGGCGGTACACACCGCCGCGGTCAAAATACACACCCAGGCTCCAAAACCCAGCCACATTGGCCAATTTGAAATACACACACCTGATACACATACAAACACCACTCCCACACATCCAAGCAACTATAAAACACACACCCACATCACCCACAAACCCCCACTAGTTGGAAATCGGAGAGAAGGCGAGAGAGAGAGAGAGAGAGAACATCAGTCGAAAACCCCAACACACACAGGAACCCAACATCATCCACCACACAACATCTACGCACACATCACCACACACCACCACTCACATCACCGCAAACACCACCCCACACCTCATCCACACCACCCCATGGCACCCCAAAGACACCCCAGGTTTTCTGACCAAGAACTCCGGGTCATGGTGGAGGAAATCATAAGGGTAGAGCCCCAGCTCTTCGGCACACAGGTGAAACACACCACAATAGCCAGGAAGGCGGAGGTATGGCAGAGGATTGTCGACAGGGTCAACGCTGTGGGACAGCATCCCAGAAACCGGGAAGACATCAGAAAGCGCTGGAACGACCTACGGGGGAAGGTACGGTCGATGGTCTCCAGACACAACATCGCTGTGCAGAGGACTGGCGGCGGACCACCACCCACCCCTCCCGAATTCACAGCGTGGGAGCAAGAGGTCTTCAACATCCTGCATCCTGCGGGCCTCGCTGGAGTAGGCGGAGGAATGGACTCTGGTAAGTCTAGTCTCAACTACTCCCCCCCCAACCACCAGCATGCCAACCCACACCCCCACCCTCACCCCCAACCCCCCAGCACACAGCCTCCCTGCCAATGTCTCACCAGCACAACCCACCCAACCCAAAACCAAACCCTGAATGCCAACACAAACCATGGACACCCATCACCTATGCATGACCACTGCACATACCCATCCCCCCCACAAACCACCCTCACAACTCCTGCCACAAGGGGATGCCAGCACTGGGGGACAAGGGCACCCACAAATCGCACACCATGGAACACACAGAAGCAATAACCATACTCTTTCACCCCTGCAGGGCCCGAACGCCAACACACCGGCCAGGAGGGTCCAGATATGTCCATCCCACCCCCAGAACAGGCCCGCAGTGAGGACAGCAGCTCTGTCGACCTGGAACCTGATGACCAGCCCGGACCATCGGGGACCTCTGGACAGTCGGTTCCCCACACACAGACACAGGCCACAGCAGACCTAACCCCCTTTGGGAATATCAGCACCGCTCCCACCCAGCGGGCCCATGCCTCTGTCTCCAGGACAGGTCAATCAGCGGTGTGTCCGCCACTACAGGGCACCCAGGCTGACCCAACACCCCAACAACATCAGGGACCTGGGGGCAGTGGTAGCGGGCACACCGTCCAGGGGACAGAGGCCCGGGGAAACAGGGCAACTGGGAGGGCTGCAGTGCGACAGGGGGGGGAGGACAGGCCCAGGGAACCGACTCTCCAAGAGGCCCTCACCACCATCATGGGAGCATACCACCGCTCCCAGGAGACGATGGCGACGGTAATGGCCAGGTTCCAGGAGATCCAGGCACAGCAGGAGGAACGGTACATGGGGTATAGAGAGGAGCTCAGGAACATCGTCCAGGCCCTGAACCTAATAGTCACCACATTGCGGGACCATGTGGCACCCCAAAGGGCCCCTGTCCCCAGCCCGGACCAGGAACAGCCTACCACCTCCGCCGGCGCTAGTGGACAGGAGGCCCCCACACAACGACGGGCCACCAGAACCCCACCTCCTGCTGAAGATCAACCACCCCGCAAGAGGAGCCTGAGATCACAAAGGAAGACAGAGTAGGATGCCAAGACCCCCGCCAGCCTAAGATCCCCCCGGATGTCGTTCCACTGTCCCACATCGTCACCCTGTCCAACCTTGAACTGCCCCTGCTCCATCCCTCCACAGGCATATGGACAATGCACCTGTGCGACCGAGAACTGGACTCTGCCATGGACATCACTCCACCCCCACCCATCACCGTTTTACTATCATGGACCTATATGTAGCACTTTAAATAAATCACTTATTGCACTTAAAACACTCAGGAGTCTGCTTGTATTCTTAACAAATGTATTATGCATAACGGGTCAAAAATGTGCAGTTACTTTGTGATGACAACATACCAATGTCAATTTGCTTTACTCCATTGCCGAACAAACCAGATGTCACGCAGTGGGTCATACAGCTCTGAAAAGCCAAGGGAAAGTCACAATTCAGTTGAAAGGAACTGGGGGGAAACACAGACAGTAGAGATGCAGGAGGCCAGAAGGAAATGTAAAATGACGTGGGGGATTCTTACCTGGGTGCTACTGAAAATACTGTTGTATGACCGTGTCCCTGTTGTCCGTCTCGTCCCCGTCGTCTTCCTCCTCTTCACTCTCCACAGGCTCCACAGCTGCTACAACACCACCATCTGGACCATCCTCATGCAGAAAAGGCACCTGGCGTCGCAATGCAAGATTGTGAAGCATACAGCAGGCCACGATGATCTGGCACACCTTCTTTGGTGAGTACATGAGGGATCCCCCTGTCATATGCAGGCACCTAAACCTGGCCTTCAGGAGGCCGAAGGTCCTTTCTATGATCCTCCTAGATGGCCCATGGGCCTCATTGTACCGTTCCTCTGCCCTGGTCCGGGGATTCCTCACTGGGGTCAGTAGCCACGGCAGGTTGGGGTAACCAGAGTCACCAATTAGCCACACACGGTGTCTCTGTAGCTGTTCCATCACATAGGGGATGCTGCTATTTCGCATAACATACGTGTCATGCACTGACCCAGGGAACTTGGCATTTACATGGGAGATGTACTGGTCAGCCAAACAGACCACCTGGACATTCATAGAATGGTAACTTTTCCTGTTTCTGTACACCTGCTCATCATCATTTGGGGGTACTAAGGCCACATGGGTCCCATCAATGGCACCAATGATGTTGGGGATATGTCCAAGGGCATAGAAGTCAGCCTTCACAGTGGCCAATTCACCCTCCTCAGGGAAAATTATGTAGCTCCGCATGTATTTCATCAGGGCAGACAACACTCTGGACAAAATCTTAGAAAACATAGGCTGAGACATCCCTGATGACATGGCTACTGTTGTCTGAAAAGACCCACTTGCCAAGAAATGGAGGACTGACAGAACCTGCACCAGAGGGAGAATTCCTGTGGGTTGGCGGATGGGGGACATCAGTGCTGGCTCCAGCTGGGCACACAGTTCATGTATAGTGGCTCGGTCAAGTTGGTATCGAAGTATTATATGACGTTCCTCCATTGTCGACAGGTCCACCAGCGGTCGGTACACAGGAGGATTCATCCTTCTCCTCGCAAGTCCCAGTGGACGGTGCCTAGGAAGGACAACATGGAGCACAGAGTCAAACAACCCCCAGGTACGTAACTACAGCTTGCACAGTACACGATTGTCAATGCATTGAATGGCTTGTATGAGTGGCAATGCAAGGCCTAGGCCTGTGTGACGCAGTAGTAATTAAGCCCTGTGGCCCCTTGTAATGGCGGCTGCCTGACCTGAGAAGTGTGACAATGGGATGTGAGGTCAATGCGCTGGCGTGACACACCGTGGCGGTAGGAGGTCGAAGACCGCGGCGCAAAGCCGCATTGGTTAACATCGAACCCTATGGGTTTCACCGGCCAATGACTAGCTGCGCCAGCGGTCGCGGAACGCACCGTGGCGGTACACGCCGCCGTGGGCGTGACCGCCATTTTCTATCTGATTAATCACTCGAGACCTGATCATCCACAGGAGAGGACCTATACTGCAAGTGCTTCTGTGACCTCGGTCTGGGAGATACAATGGCTGCTGCGACTGGGGAAAGGGCCCCTGCCTTCACGACAGAAGAGTTGGAGAAACTTGTGGATGGGGTCCTGCCCCAGTATGCGCGACTC
The DNA here is from genome assembly GCF_031143425.1 of Pleurodeles waltl. Lineage (NCBI taxonomy): Eukaryota > Metazoa > Chordata > Amphibia > Caudata > Salamandridae > Pleurodeles > Pleurodeles waltl. The sequence goes on from NC_090447.1 coordinate 381,613,779, forward strand.
TACGGTCCTCCAGACCAACAGGTAAGTACACTGTGTGCACGTTGCATGGGCTATGCCTGGGTTGTGTATGGTGGATGTAAGATGGTGGGGTGGGGAGCGAATGAGGAGTGCAAGGCACGACAGATGAGAGCATGTGCCACATGGCAAGGTTGGGGATGGGGGGCCAATCGCATCTATCATGCGGAAAATTGATGATATTTCAATTTCCACCCTGTACATGTCAAATAGGTCAGCGCCCATCAGAAGATCGACATTTGGCGTGCCATCGCCTAGGAAGTCCGGAACCTGGGGGTCCACAACAGACGGGGCACCCACTGCCGCAAGAGGTGGGAGGACATCCGTCGCGGGACCAAGAAGACCGCTGAGTCACTGCTGGGGATTGCCTCCCAACCTAGGAGGGGTGCCAGTCGTACCCTGACCCCCCTGATGTCCCGGATCCTGGCGGTGGCCTACCCCGATTTGGATGGGCGCGTGACGACATCACAGCAGACACAAGAGGGTGAGTACCAGCACATTCAGCTATATTTACACGCAGTGGAGGCGTCTGGGTGGGGGAGGAGGGCTGTGGGTGACATTAGGCCAGGGCGCTTTCTGTAGTGTAGTCCCCTCCTTTAGGCATGGCCCTGTGCCCCCACCCCCAACCTCCTGTATGGTGCCAGGTACAGCTAGCCATGGTCCTGCATCACCCATGTGCGCGTTTGTTGTCCCTAGACATGTTGGCCCAGTCACAAGTACTCAGTAGTGTACCCCGATTGCGCAGCTTAGTGCATGAGGCTCCTGCGTCTGTCCTCTCCGCCAACGGTGTTGACAATGCATGTACTCAACCTTTTATTATGTCTCCCCCCACCCTTTTTCTTTATCTTCTTGTGCATGTGTGCTTCAGCATCATCAGGCGGAGGAGACTTGGCACCGGAGCACGAGGGAGCTGCGACTCACAAGGCCCCGGTGGGCCATGGCACAGACACCGAGGCCACCAGTGATACGGAGGGCGAGGGGAGCTTCACAACGGGGAGCCGTGGTGAAACCAGCGACACCGACACGTCCTCGGAAGGGAGCTCCCTAGCGGTGGTGGCAACATCCGTGCCCCCCGCCTCTACAGGTACAGCCGCCACCCAGCGCACCAGCTCCGCCCTCCCAGCAGCCCCTCAGCCTACGCTCCGTGCCCGCTCGCCCAAGAAGGCGGGCGTCTCCTTCGCCCCAGACACCTCAGGCCCTGCCACTGTTACCCCTGCTGCCCTCAGTGAGGAGGTCATTGACCTCCTGAGGACCATCATTGTTGGGCAGACTACCCTTTTGAATGCCATCCAGGGAGTAGAGAGGGAGGTGCATCGTAGCAATGCAATCGGGTCAGTCTGCCCATCAACAATCGTTCAATTCTCTGGCCTCAGCACTGACGGCAGCCATTGTCCCTGTTTCCAGCCTCCCTCTTCTAACTGCCTCCACCCTGTCTCTGTCTCCTGTTCATCTGCCTATCCCATCCACACCATCAGACCAGCCTGCACACACCTCAACACCCAAGGGCAGCTCTTCCAGACATAAGCACCACAGATCACACAAACATTCACCCAAGCAACACCCAGATGCAGACATGCCAACAGCCACTACCACCTCTTTGTCCCCCACCTCCTCGTCTCCCTCCTCCCTCCCTGTGACGTCACCACTCACACCTGCATGCACACCACCAACAGCCAGTACACCCATCACCAGCACTCCCTCCAGTACAGTCCGCACACGTGCAGTCACCACCTCCACTGCCGTTTACACGTCCCCTGTGTCCTCTCCCTCTGTGTCTGTCACCCCCTCTTCCAAGACACACAAACGCAGGCAGCCACCCACCCAACAGCCAACCACCTCACGACAGCCTCCAGTCCATGCACCTTCACCCAAGGACAGCACACCTGACTCTCCTACAACCACCTCCTCTTCCTCCACTCCCATAACCACTGCACCTACCTTTTACCTTGGTCCTAAAAAGTGTTACCTCTCCAATCTTGACCTCTTTCCCTCACCTGACCCACCCCCTCCATCTGCTAAGAGTCCCAAGAGCACCTCAGCCACCACCAGCCCGGGTTCACGTGTCAGCGTAGTCCATGGATTTTGGAGTCCCCCCTTTGCCAGCAGTGAGACATCGGTCAGCAGCAAGGGGACAGCCAGCACCCCCCTGGAAAGAGGACCCGGAAAGTGAGGGGCCGCCGCGGGAGGAGTGCCACGGCTGCCCCCAAGGACCAAAGTTCCGACACTTCACCTGCCACAACATCCAGGGGAGGCAAAGCCCAGAGAGCGACAGCGAAGGAGGGCAAGGGCAGCAGGGCGGAGAAGTCAGGCAGCAGGAGCGCGGACCAGGAGAGCCCCACAAGCCCCATCCTGGGTGTGAGGGAGGACACCTAAGGGTTCCGGACACCGTCACCGAAGGGTCCAGCAACTGCACGGTCGGAGGGCGACTGAGCAGGGAGTCCAGCCCAGGTCAGACTCCCTGGAATTACAGGCCAAACACCGCTGAAGAGGGCCCCGCCGTGCAGGAAGGCACCGCTGAAGAGGGCCCCGCCGTCCTGAAAGGCACCGCTGAAGAGGGCTCCGCCGTCCTGAAAGGCACTGCTGAAGAGGGCCCCGCCGTGCAGGAAGGCACCGCTGAAGGGGGCCCCGCCGTGCAGGAAGGCACCGCTGAAGAGGGCCCCGCCGTCCACAAAGGCACCGCTGAAGAGGGCCCCGCCGTGCAGGAAGGCACCGCTGAAGAGGGCCCGCCGTCCTGAAAGGCACCGCTGAAGAGGACCCCGCCAAGACAGGCCCCGCTCCGCTGGGCCCCGCCGTCTCAAGCTCCGCTCCGCTGGGCCCTTCATCTCAAGCACCGCTCCGCTGGGCCCCGCCGTCTCAAGCACCGCTCCGCTGGGCCCTTCCTGTCAAGCACCGCTCCGCTGGGCCCTTCATCTCAGGCACCGCTCCGCTGGGCCCCGCCGTCTCAAGCACCGCTCCGCTGGGCCCTTCCTGTCAAGCACCGCTCTGCTGGGCCCTTCATCTCAGACACCGCTCCGCTGGGCCCTGCCGTCTCAAGCACTGCTCCGCTGGGCCCTTCCTGTCAAGCACCGCTCCGCTGGGCCCTTCCTGTCAAGCACCGCTCCGCTGGGACCTTCCTGTCAAGCACCGCTCCGCTGGGCCCTTCATCTCAGGCACCGCTCCGCTGGGCCCCGCCGTCTCAGGCACCGCTCTGCTGGGCCCTTCATCTCAGGCACCGCTCCGCTGGGCCCCGCCATCTCAAGCACCGCTCCGCTGGGCCCTTCCTGTCAAGCACTGCTCCGCTGGGCCCCGCCGTCTCAAGCACCGCTCCGCTGGGCCCTTCCTGTCAAGCACCGCTCCGCTGGGCCCCGCCGTCTCAAGCACCGCTCCGCTGGGCCCCGCCGTCTCAAGCACCGCTCCGCTGGGCCCTTCCTGTCAAGCACCGCTCCGCTGGGCCCTTCATCTCAGGCACCACTCCGCTGGGCCCCGCCGTCTCAAGCACCGCTCCGCTGGGCCCTTCCTGTCAAGCACCGCTCCGCTGGGCCCCGCCGTCTCAAGCACCGCTCCGCTGGGCCCTTCCTGTCAAGCACCGCTCCGCTGGGCCCTTCCTGTCAAGCACCGCTCCGCTGGGCCCTTCATCTCAGGCACCGCTCCGCTGGGCCCCGCCGTCTCAAGCACCGCTCCGCTGGGCCCTTCATCTCAAGCACCGCTCCGCTGGGCCCCGCCGTCTCAAGCACTGCTCCGCTGGGCCCTTCCTGTCAAGCACCACTCCGCTGGGCCCTTCATCTCAGGCACCGCTCCGCTGGGCCCCGCCGTCTCATGCACCGCTGGGCCAATGACTGTGCCGGTTCTGTGTCGTGCCAATGTTCACGCTGCACTCGGCCCACCCTGCCTCCTCCATTGCCTGTGGAGACTGTTATCCACTTGATGGACTGTGACTTTGCACTCCCCAGGATATGACAGTGGGCAAGCCACCCACTTGTGAGACTTGAGAGACTGTGGCTTTGCACTCCCCAGGATATGACAGTGGGCAAGCCACCCACTTGTGAGACTTGAGAGACTGTGGCTTTGCACTACCCAGGATTGGACGGTGGGCATGGTGGCCCCTACTTGGATCTGGCGTCGTGGACTCATGTGGCTGTGGTGCCCCCCCTTCCCTTCCCCCTGAGGTGCCTGTAGTTTTGTCATGTGATGCCCCTGCAGTGTTCTCTCCAACGGACTCAGGTCTCCTTTGTGGGCTTTGCCCATGTGTTGATACACTTCGGCCCACGGACATTTGCATTTTCTGTGACTGTGCGGGACTTTCTGCCTCTATTTCTCGGTCACGCAATGTTTACATTAGATAATATTTCCATCATTTTCCTATTTTGCCATGTCTTCAATGAACCTATTTTGTACATAAATGTTGTTTCTCACTTGAATCATATCTTTTCGTTATTCCGGGGGGTTTGGGTGGGGTATTTTTGACTTGGTGCTCTGCATTGGTGTGTAGATAGTTGGGGGGTGGCTGTGATGCGTATGTGTGTGCCCGTAACCCTTCCTCCTCCTCCCCTCCCCTGTGTCGTAGGTGCGGTACTCACCGTTGTCGTCTGCGCCGGAGTTCGTACTCGTGGTAGATGAGCAGGTAGACGAGAGCGGGTAGGATGTGTAATTCGGGCTCCTTGCTGTCCTCCGTCCTCGTGGAGTGTATAGAGGTGAGCGTTTTCCCGTTCGTAGTCTGTTTCCGCCGTGTTTTTAACCGCGGGGCTCCCGCCCCGGATGAGGTGGCGGATTGGTGAGTTGTGATAGGGTGGGCGGTACTTTGTCTGCCGCCTGCCTGTTGGCGGTGACCGCCGCGCTGTTTGTCTGTCCCGCCGTGGCGGTCGGAGTGGTAAAGTGGCGGGCTGTGTTGGCAGTTCCCGCCAGGGTCAGAATTCCATTTTTTGAACCGCCAGCCTGTTGGCGGATTGGCCGCCGCTTTATCACCGACCGCCAGGGTCAGAATGACCCCCAGTGTCTCTAGAGAGACTAGCTGACAGTTTAGACATCACTGAAAATTTGTGTATTGACAGTGGCATAAAAGAAAAAATCGAAATTTATTCCAAAAGGAACCCATCGTAATACAGATATTTTCAATGAAGGGGTCATGAAGGCTCTTTATAGATTATATGATGGACATCATAGGGGACACCATGGACCCAATAATTTAACATCTGGGGAGAAGGAAGCATTGTGCAATCTGAAGAGGAATGTTTCCATAGTAAAAAGAAAAGTGGATAAGGGTGGCAATCTAGTCATCATGAATAACAGATTATTTACAGGAAACTGATAGACAACTAGGGGATGCTGATTGCTATGAATTGGTGACTTATAACCCTATGAAAGAAGTTGCTTCCTTTATCAATATGAGACTCAGCGAACGGGCAGAGAGTTGCTTGATTTCAGATGATGAACATTGTTACTTACAGGTTAATTTTCCATGCATTCACATCCTACCGAAAAACGCTAAAAGGGGGCCTTTCCCTCCGTGAAGGTTTATAATATCTGGGGTGGCCTCCCCGATGAACGTCTTTCGGAATATGTTGATAAGATCTTATAGCCATTTATTTATAATTTGCCATCTTACATTAAGGATAGCAAGGATATTCTGAATACATTTGATGATATAGAGTGGTTGGAGGACCTGCTATTTGTTACTTAGGATGTGGCATGCCTTTATACCCTTATTAGAAAGGTTTTTGGTATCCAGGCAGTGAAATTCTTTTGGAGATGATTGACATCATCTTCACTAATAATTTATTTCTACACAATGGGCGTTGGAAGCAAAAAAAGCAAGGGACTGCGATGGGTTCCAGGTTTGCTCCCTCGTACCCTGGCTTATTTATGGTCTGATGGTCTATAGGGTTGGGGGCTGCTCCCTTGGGCATGGCTATTTAAATGGAGCATCAGTCTAACTTTCCCTGCAGGGGGTGGATGAAGGCAATTACCCCCAGTCTGCCCCCTGGGAGGGCAGATAGGCCAGAGAAAAGGATTTATTGTTTTTAAATACAGAAGTGGGGGCTGTCCACAATGGGTATGGCCATGCCCCCACCCTATTTAAATGGGGTGTCATTCTTCCTGATCCCTCTGAGGGCAGATGCACCAATCTGTCCTCAGCAGGAGTAAAAGCACACTAGTTGCCAGGGAAAGCATTTTTTTTTTTAAATAAAAGGATGAGGGCTGCTCACCATGGGCATGGCCATGGTCCCTCTCCAACTAAATGGGCCATCAGTCTTTCTGCCGCCCAAGGTGGTGTTGGGGTTATTACCCATATCAGTCACCTCAGATGGCAGATGGCAGAAAGACCACTAGATGCCAGGGAAAGCACTTTCTTTAAATATATGGATGGGGGCCATATCATGTGCTTGGTCATGCCCCACCTCATTTAAATGGGGCATCACTCTTTCTGCCCCTCGGGGACAGATGGGGATAATTACCCACAATCTGCACCACTGTGGGTGACAGAAAGCCCACTAGACACCAGGCAAAGGCATTAAGGCCCTGATTTAAGAAAAGTGACGCTGACCCTAATGCCACTGTGTGCGCGCTGTATCTAAGATACTGCGCACCATGGTGGTAGTTATGGGAACTAGTGTCAAACATTTTGACACAAGTTTGGAGCTTTGCAGGATTAGCGTAAACATTTTTTACGCTAATCCTGCAAAGCCCATTAAGGCCCTTTAAAAACAATGACATGCCTCCTTTTAATGCCTGCTCTAATCAGGTGTTAAAAGTGCCAAAATAAATGACGCAAAGAAATCTTTTAGATTTCTTTGCACCATTTTTTGCCCCCTATAAAAAGCTAACGCTCCTTTTGCATACATTATGCCTGGTGCATGCCTGCATTGCACCACTTTGTAAATTTGGTGCAACGATTTTGGCTTCGTTGGGCCACATTAGCCTTAAATAAATGATGCTGTGGCGTAAGGTGGCGCTAGGGGCTCATAAATCAGCCCCTTAGTTTTTAATATATGGGTGGGGATGCCCACCATAAACATGACCATGCTCCCACCCCAACTAAATGTGGCATCATTTACAAAGCCATCCTGGGTAGCACCCCTGCTGATCTTGCAGATAAGCTCATCATCTCTGGGGGTTTTCACCACACCTGCAGTCAAGACAGCATCAGCCTGCAGACTATAAAGTGTGAAAAAGAGAAAATTAAGTCAGCTGGCCTTTTAGATCTATGTACCTTGGATCTATAACAATATAGACATATGCATGAGGACTGCCCTAACACTGCTCTAGCATCCAAAGACTCGCCTCTTTAAATAGCATCACAATGCATCTACTACCCACCTACCTCTCCTATCACTTTTTTTCTTTATGCTTGTCTTTGACCATGTACAGTGGTCTGCCCTTTTTGACTAAGTTCACACTATAGAAATAATAAATACATATATACATACAGATGCACAAATAATAATTCTCAGCACTTGCTACTTTGGGAGAACAACAACAATCAGCATTACCCCCATATGTGTTTAACATGCGCTTTAATAAAGACATATATAGACCTTCTATAAAATAACAAAACAAATCAAATAAGATATTCAGCCCTACTATGGAATTCCACAATTTCTAAATAAAACAACCTTGTGCTATTGAGAGACTAGATAGTGTGATTGGCACTCAATGAGTTTCTAGCATTCCAAAAAAGAGTGGCCACTGTATCAAGATCTACATGAAGTAGGACACTGTTTCCCTTGGATATTGTGGGCTTACTGTTGCATACAGGTTGTGAGAAAACAGGGCTGATTGCAGAGGCCCCCTAACTTTTTGCCCACATTTTCCACTTTTTGCTGGTGTTTTCCTGACTCTGATGGTGCCCTTGGTACTGCTAACCAGTCCCAGGGCCTGTGCTCTGTGTAAAATGGATATGCAAATTAGGCTAATTATATTACCTATAAGTCCCTAGTATATGGTAGGGCATGTAGGTTTAGGGACCACAGCATAGGTAGTGCACCCATAGGTGCACTGCTGAGGTGCCCAGTGTCATTTTAAAGGCAGGCCTGCCTTGCTGGCTGCTTTTATATTAAAGTTATATGCAAATTCGACTTTGGAATTAAAAGTAGTTCCAAAGTCTTAAACTACCTTATTTTTACATATAAGTCACCCCTACGGTGTGCCCTATGTGCCCCTAGGGCTGGGTGCCATGTAACTATAAGCAGGGACTTTATAAAAATAGTTTTGTAAGCCCTGGTGAGGTAAAAACAGCCAAATTTGTTTTTCCCTCATTGTAGTAAATGGCCTTCATAGGCTAGAATGGGGAGACTTTATTTAAATTTTTAAAGTCTCCTTAAATGATGCATACCAAGAATTTGGTATCAGATTAATTGTTGTAATAAATCCCACAACTTCCAGTTGTTGGATTTAATATAACTTGTTCAGGTAAAGAGTTTTAAACTTTACCAGAAAAGTTGACAATTTCAGCCCTGCATTGTTTTTGCTGCAGTGCTCTGATTGGCCAGCCTCTAGCAGCTTGGCGAAGCTGCCCTGATGAGGTGTGAAGTGGCCTGGCTTCACACAAAGGAATGTGCCTGTGGGAAGGAATCTCCCCTCAGCAGATGGTGAGGCAGGAAGGGGGAGGGCTGCCAGACTAGTCTTCAAAGGCAGAGAAGGACATTTGGAGCAACCAGCAACACCCCCACATCCTGCAACCCCAGACAACTAGGTGTCCCCTTGATTAGATTAGGAGAGGGCAGGAGAGGGGTGTGATTATGATTTTTAGCCACACCAGTGGGTGGGCTCAGCCAGATGTAACCTTCAAAAATCAGATTCAGCCATGATGGATTTTTGGAGAATGTTGCCTCCTGGGATAGATTTTTGCCACACTTCCCAGGAAGTGGTCATCACAGGGGGAAGGACCCTGCACCTGATTGGAGAACCAGGACCCCCCTGCTTTTCACCCAGGAGCAAGGATAAAACTGGCAGACCTGCACCCACACCTCAGTTCCCTACCACATCCAACAAGGAAGAACAACAGAAGAAGAAGGACTGCCCTGCTGGACCCCTGGCCTGCACCTGGAACCTGCACTCAGAAGGAATGCACCAGCTGCACACTTGGGCTTCACCACAAGAAGGACTGTGCCTGGCTTCAACTGGTTCAAGGAGGGACTCCCTGTTTGCTACAGGTGAAAAATTGCTAACCAGAGTCCCCTGCACCAATTCCTGAAGAAAGCGACCAGCTGACCACTGTCCAGTGGCCAAAAAGGAGTTTGCGCCAGGTGCATTCTAGGAGTTGCAGTCCGCACCCCCCAAGGACCATCTCAGAACTTCTGGACCCTTGGGGTGAGCTGTGGACCTCAAAAGAACATTAAAAGGACATCTGGGAGAAGCCCCTGAAGTTTGAAGAAGTTTGGACAACTTTTAAAAAAAAGCTCCATGGAGGGACCGACCCGCCGCAGCAACTCTAGCCGGCTTGCCTCAACCGTGACCCGGCCTGATGTGCTGGTTCGTCCCGGTAAAGAAAAATCTCCGAAAAGAGACTAAGGGGGTCATTCTGACCCCGGCGAGCGGTGGTCGCCGCCCGCATGGAGGGAGGCGCCATTCGGCCGCCCCGCGGTCAAAAGACCGCTGGGGCCATTCTAACTTTCCCGCTGGGCCGGTGGGCACTACATAAGGTAGCGCCCGCCGGCCCAGCGGGAAAGGGGCCTGCAACACAGAAGCCGGCTCCGAATGGAGCCGGCGGTGTTGCAGGTGTGCGACGGGTGCAGTTGCACTCGTTGGGCTTTTCACTGTCTGCTAGGGAGACCGCCGGACCCGGTTTTCCGACCGCGGCTGAATGGGCAATGAAGCACCGCCAGCCTGTTGGCGGTGCTTCTGTTGCCCGCGGCCCTGGTGGTCTTTGACTGCCAGGGTCGGAATGAGGGCCTAAGTCCGAAGGTAAAAAGATGACCGGGACCTCCCAGCCAGCGTATCCGAGGAGGGCTCCATGGACGTCGGATCAAGATCCAGGTGTACCCCAGTCGAAGGATTTTCACCTCGAAAAAACGACTAAGCCCGATGGTAAAAATCTCCACCGAGGATTCCAGCATCGCGTATCCGGAGAAGGGCTCCATGAGGTCGGATTGGACTGCCAGGTTCGTCCCGCTGAAGAAAATCTTCGAAAAAAAGACTAAGTGTGAAGGTAAACTTTTAACTGAGGCCTCCCGCGGCCTGTAGCCGAGCAGGGCTCCATCGCAGTCGGCCTTAAACTTTGACTTCGCCCCGGTCAAGGTGAAACCAGATGACACGATTGGCGCTTTTTGTTTCTAGGCGCTAAAAAAAAAAAACACCTTAAAAATTCATATCTCTGGTTCCCCTTATCTGATTTTATTCGTTTTGGTGTCATTTTAAAGATAAAAATATAATCTATTTTTATAAATTGGTTTTGGGTTTTTAAACTGTTTCCTGTGTTTTATTTAAATACTGTTTTGTGATATTTGAATGCTTTACACTCTGTCTCCTAAGTTAAGCCTTGACGCTCGTTGCCAGTCTACCAAGGGTTGAGCTGGGTTTAATTTACTGAGACCTAACTGGACCTTAGTGGAGGTTAGTGGCCTATTGCTAAGTGTAGGTACCTACCTGCCCTTACCAATAACCCATTTTCCAACATTCTTGGTGAGCAATGGTGGGATCCTGTACTTGTGTTCAGTATCACATTACAGTTTTAAGTAATGCAAATTAAAAATCCATTATATTGTCCTAGTGCAAACAATTTTTTAATTTTTAATTTGGATTAATTTCAATTATTGAATTTTTGTGATTTTTCTAAATTCTTGTTTTCAATTTTTGCAAAACGTTTTTGTTGACACAAAACTAGGGAACCATGGAGCTTGATCTGGCTAGCCTACCCACACTGACAGTAGTCCAGCTTAGGGGGTTGTGTACTGAAAGAGGGTTGCCTGCAACCACTGACCTCAGGAAGCATGTCCTGATCAAATCCCTGACAGCATGGGCTGAGGCCCAAGAGGTAGACCCAGAGGAAGCTCCAGAGGAGGGAGAAGTAGGGGAGGAAAAAAGCTCTAACCACTCAGGGGAGGGTGGGCATCTGAGCCTAAGTGAGGATGAGGAAGACCAGTCCTCATTACATACAGTCACTAGGGGCAGACCCAAAGCTAGTTGGGGGAAGGGGGTCCCTTCAGGAGGAGAGAACCTGTCCCTCAGAGAAAGAGAGCTGGAGGCCCAGCTAGCATTTATAGCTTTGGAAGCACAGAAGCTGGCCCTAGAAAAGAAGAAGTGGGCAAAGAAAGAGAAAAGAAATGGTGGCAGCGTCAGAGAAGTTGAGGTGTCCATGGGTGGGGGGGTTTGCCCCAGATTACCCAAGGGGGTGGTTCCTGCTTATGTAGAGGGGGATGATATAGACAAGTGGTTGGAGGCCTTTGAGAGGGCACTCCAAATGAGAAGGGTTAGGCCTCAATACTGGGGCTCCCTTTTGTGGGAGTTGGTCCCCAACTCAGGGAGGGATAGGCTTCTGACCTTAAGGGGGGAGGAGGCAGATTCATGCCCTAGTATGAAGAGGTGCTTAACCAAGAAGTTTGGTCTGACCCCAGAGCAGTATAGAATGAAGTTCAGGGACACCCAGAAGGTCAGTACCCAGTCTTGGGTTGACTTTGTAGACACCTCACTTAAGGCACTAGAGGGCTGGATTATTGTTAACACAGTAAATACCTATGAGGGGTTATACAATCTGATCATGAGAGAGCACATCTTGACCAATTGTACCCAAGAAAGGTTACACCAGCATCTAGTGGACTCTAAGCTGACCAACCCTAGAGAGCTAGGGGAGGCAGCTGATGAGTGTTTGAGAACCAGGGTGGTTGTCAAGTCCCAGGGGGGAGACTCCAAGAAGGGGGGGGTCAGGTCCCCAAAAACCTAAGGAGGGAGGTGGTAAGCCCACCACAGAGACTCCCTTTGTACCCCAGAACCCTAAGAAGGAGGAGAGTAAATCCCACTCCCACTCTGATAAGCAGAGACAGGGAGACCCAGGGATAAAAAAGATCTTGGACAGTAAGGCTTGCTTTGACTGTCAGCAGACAGGTCATTTCAGAGGAGATGCAGCCTGTCCAAAGAAGGTGGTTAGCACTGGGCTGTCCAGTGTAACCATGGAGGAGGACTCCTCAGATGATGAAGTCCTCCTAGCATTGAGCTGGGAGACAGGACCAGATGGTAAGCTGGTGATCCCTGAGGGTGGGAGTAGGCACTTCCACCCCATTCAGGTGAATGGGATCCCTCTCACTGGCCTGAGAGACACCTGTGCCAGTCACACTATAGTGAGTGACCGGTTAGTGACCCCAGACATGTATGTCCCAGGAGAGACAAGGAAAGTCAGGATAGCCACAGGGAAGGTCACATCCAAACCTGTAGCCATAGTGCCCCTAGAGAGGGAGGGTATCCTTGACTGGTTTAGGGTAGTAGTCAGTGCTGACCTCCCCCTAGATTGTATCCTGGGCAATGACCTCCCAGAGGTGAGTCTGGTCCCAGATGGGGCGGTCGCCCAGGGCGCCCCCCCAACCCAAAGTCCTGGGGAGTCAGTCCCTACAGTTAGGAGACAGGGGTCCCCAAGAAAAGGAAAGAAGAAACTGAAGGGTAGGCCACTCTTAAAGAGAGTTCCAGGGAGCCAAAAGCCTTCTGCCCCAGTCGGGGGGGAGCCCAGAATTGGCACTGGTGAGGCCTCAACTGACCCCAAGGAAGTCCTGAGTAGTCAGGAAACTGTCCAGATGCAAGGTGTTGCCCCTGCACTGACAGAAGGGAGAGTGGAAGGAGGGTGTCTGCCACAGGAGATGGTAGCCCCCCACTCTAGACAGCGAGAGGGGTGCAAGGACCCCACAGTTGCACCTAAAGCAGCTCAGCCACCTGTCAGTGGAGAGCTTAGGGTGTGGTTCTGGGTACTGACAGCTGTCAGTAGCCTCTGCTGGGTGCTAGCCTTCCTGGCAGCACTGTACTTGACCTGGGAGGCAGACCCCAGGGCCAATAGCCAAGTAGGCCCCCTGACCCTGTTGGTCATGGTGGGGTTGCTCAAGTGTTGGGTGACCTCTTTGGGTAAGCTAGGTGTTGCCCTAGCAAAGTTAGGAGTAGGGGAGGTTGGCACCTCACTACCCAAGTTAGCAAAGAGAGAGGAGGAAGACCCCCCTAGAGTGAAGTTTAAGTTTGAGATGTGTCCTTTCACTGTTGGGGTGGGTTCACTACCCAGAGGGACTGACCATGACAGGAGGATGGAAGGCATAGTAGGCCCTGCAAAGGGACAGCCAGTTTTCTTCACTGTCTTCCTCGCCTAACAAGCCAGGAAGACTCTCCCAGGGTTGGGCTGAGTCTCCTGGGCGTTTAGGCTGGGGGGTGGCTTGTGTGAGAAAACAGGGCTGATTGCAGAGGCCCCCTAACTTTTCGCCCCCATTTTCCACTTTTTGCTGGTGTTTAGCTGACTCTGATGGTGCCCTGTGTACTGCTAACCAGTCCCAGGGCCTGTGCTCTGTGTAAAATGGATATGCAAATTAGGCTAATTATAATTGGCTAAGTTAACCTACCTATAAGTCCATAGTATATGGTAGGGCATGTAGGTTTAGGGACCACAGCATAGGTAGTACACCCATAGGTGGACTGCTGAGGTGCCCAGTGTCATTGTAAAGGCAGGCCTGCCTTGCTGGCTGCTTTTAAATTAAAGTTATATGCAAATTCGACTTTGGAATTAAAAGTAGTTCCAAAGTCTTAAACTACCTTATTTTTACATACAAGTCACCCCTAAGGTGTGCCCTATATGCCCCTAAGATGGGGGCCATGTAACTAAAAGCAGGGACTTTATAAAAATTGTTTTGTAAGCCCTGGTGAGGTAAAAACAGCCAAATTCATTTTTCCCTCATTGTAGTAAATGGCCTTCATAGGCTAGAATGGGCAGACTTTATTTTAATTTTTAAAGTCTCATTAAATGATGCATACCAAGAATTTGGTATCACATTATTTGTTGTAATAAATCCCACAACTTCCAGTTGTTGGATTTAATATAACTTGTTCAGGTAAAGAGTTTTAAACTTTACCTGAAAAGTTGCCAATTTCAGCCCTGCATTGTTTTTGCTGCTGTGCTCTGATTGGCCAGCCTCTAGCAGATTGGCCAAGCTGCCCTGATGAGGTGTGAAGAGGCCTGGCTTCACACAAAGGAATGTGCCTGTGGGAAGGAATCTCCCCTCAGCAGATGGTGAGGCAGGAAGGGGGAGGGCTGCCAAACTGGTCTTCAAAGGCAGAGAAGGACATTTGGAGCAACCAGCAACACCCCCACATCCTGCAACCCCAGACAACTAGGTGCCCCCTTGATTAGATTAGGAGAGGGCTAGAGAGGGGTGTGTTTATGATTTTTAGCCACACCAGTGGGTGGGCTTAGCCAGATGTAACCTCCAAAAATCAGATTCAGCCATGATGGATTTTTGGAGAATATTGCCTCCTGGGATTGATTTTTGCCACACTTCCCAGGAAGTGGTCATCACAGGGGGAAGGACCCTGCACCTGATGAAGAACCAGGACCCCCCTGCTTTTCACCCAGGAGCAAGGATAAAACTGGCAGACCTGCACCCACATCTCAGTTCCCTACCACATCCGACAAGGAAGAACAACAGAAGAAGAAGGACTGCCCTGCTGGACCCCTGACCTGCACCTGGAACCTGCACTCAGAAGGACTGCACCAGCTGCACACTTGGGCTTCACCACAAGAAGGACTTTGCCTGGCTTCAACTGGTTCAAGGAGGGACTCCCTGTTTGCTACAGGTGAAAAATTGCTAACCAGAGTCCCCTGTACCAACTCCTGAAGAAAGCGACCAGCTGACCACTGTCCAGTGGCCAAAAAGGAGTTTGTGCCAGGTGCATTCTGGGAGTTGTAGTCCGCACCCCCCAAGGACCATCTCAGAACTTCTGGACCCTTGGGGTGAGCTGTGGACCTCAAAAGAACCTTAAAAGGACATCTGGGAGAAGCCCCAGAAGTTTGGAGAAGTTTGGACAACTTTTGAAAAAAAAGCTCCATAGAGGGACCGACCCGCCGCGGCAACTCTAGCCGGCTTGCCTCAACCGCGACCCGGCCTGATTTGCTGGTTCGTCCCGGTAAAGAAAAATCTCCGACAAAGAGTCTGAAGGTAAAAAGTTGACCGGGACCTCCCAGCCAGCGTATCCGAGGAGGGCTCCATGGACGTCGGATCAAGATCCAGGTTTACCCCGGTCGAAGGATTTTCACCTCGAAAAAACGACTAAGTCCGAAGATAAAAATCTCCACCGAGGATTCCAGCATTGTGTATCCGGAGAAGGGCTCCAGGAGGTCAGATTGGACTGGCAGGGTCGTCCCGCTGAAGAAAATCTTCAAAAAAAAGACTAAGGGGGTCATTCTGACCCTGGCGGTCGGTGTTAAAGCGGCGGGCAACCCGCCAACAGGCAGGCGGTAAAAAAAATGGAATTCTGACCCTGGCGGGAACCGCCAACACAGCCCGCCACTTTAACACTCCGACCGCCACGGCGGGGCAAACAAACAGCGCGGCAGTCACCGCCAACAGACAGGCGGCAGACAATGTACCGCCCGCCCTATCACAACTCACCAATCCGTCACCTTTTCCGGGGCGGGAGCCCCGCCGATAAAAACACGGCGGAAACAGACTACGAACGGGAAAACGCTCACATATACATACTCCACGAGTAACCTGGACAGCATGGAACCCGAATTAAACATCCTACCAGCTATTGTCTACCTGCTCATCTACCACGAGTACGAACGCCGGCGCAGACGACAACGGTGAGTACTGCACCGACGACACAGGGGAGGGGGGAGGAGGAAAGCTTACGGGCACACACATACGCCATACCTCCCCCCCCCCCCAACTACCTACACACCAATGCAGAGCAACAACTCAGAGGTTCGATGAAGTCATGGAAAATCATATATTTTAAATATTTAAAAAAACAAATGAACAGTGCTAAATCTAAATACATAGGCAAGAAGTCCAGCTCATTTTGTTAAAGTTCCACAGTCCGTGGGCCAATGTCCACAAACACATGGGCAAAGCCCACACAGGAGACCAGATACCGTTGGAGAGAACACTGCTGGGGCATCAGATGATAAAACTACAGGCACCTCAGGGGGAAGGGAAGGGAGGGCACCTCAGCCACAGGAGTCCACGACGCCAGATCCACGAGGCGCCTCCATGGCCACTGTGCCATCCTGGGGAGTGCAAAGCCACAGTCTCACAAGTCTCTACAGTGGGTGGATTGCCCACTGTGCCATCCTGAGGAGTGCAAAGCCACAGTCTCACAAGTCTCTACAGTGGGTGGATTGCCCACTGTGCCATCCTGGGGAGTGCAAAGCCACAGTCTCACAAGTCTCTACAGTGGGTAGATTGCCCACTGTGCCATCCTGGGGAGTGCAAAGCCACAGTCTCTCAAGTCTCTACAGTGGGTGGGTTGCCCACTGTGCCATCCTGGGGAGTTGAAAGCCACAGTCTTTCAAGTCTCTACAGTGGGTGGGTTGCCCACTGTGCCATCCTGGGGAGTTCAAAGCCACAGTCCATCAGATTGATAACCGACTCCACTGGTATTGGAGGAGGCAGGGTGCTCAGAGTGCAGCGTGAACACCAGCTGGACACAGAACCGGCACTGTCAATGGGCCAGCGGTGCTTGAGATGGCGAGGCCCAGCAGAGCGGTGCCTGAGATGAAAGGCCCAGCGGAGCGGTGCTAGATTTGAAGGGCCCAGCGGAGCGGTGCTTGACAGGAAGGGCCCATCGGAGCGGTGCTTGAGACGGCGGGGCCCAGCGGAGCGGTGCTTGACAGGAAGGGCCCAGCGGAGCGGTGCTTGACAGGAAGGGCCCAGCGGAGCGGTGCTTGACAGGAAGGGCCCAGGGGAGCAGTGCTAGAGTTGAAGGGCCCAGCGGAGTGGTGCTTGAGATGGCGGGGCCCAGCGGAGCGGTGCTTGACAGGAAGGGCCCAGCGGAGCGGTGCTAGAGTTGAAGGGCCCAGCGGAGCGGTGCTTGAGACGGCGGGGCCCAGTGGAGCGGTGCTTGACAGGAAGGGCCCAGCGGAGCGGTGCTAGAGTTGAAGGGCCCAGCGGAGCGGTGCTTGAGACGGCGGGGCCCAGCGGAGCGGTGCTTGACAGGAAGGGCCCAGCGGAGCGGTGCTTGAGACGGCGGGGCCCAGCGGAGCGGTGCTTGACAGGAAGGGCCCAGCGGAGCGGTGCTTGACAGGAAGGGCCCAGCGGAGCGGTGCTAGAGTTGAAGGGCCCAGCGGAGCGGTGCTTGAGACGGCGGGGCCCAGCGGAGCGGTGCTTGACAGGAAGGGCCCAGCGGAGCGGTGCTAGAGTTGAAGGGCCCAGCGGAGCGGTGCTTGAGACGGCGGGGCCCAGCGGAGCGGTGCTTGACAGGAAGGGACCAGCGGAGCGGTGCTTGAGACGGCGGGGCCCAGCGGAGCGGTGCTTGACAGGAAGGGCCCAGCGGAGCGGTGCTTGACAGGAAGGGCCCAGCGGAGCGGTGCTATAATTGAAGGGCCCAGCGGAGCGGTGCTTGAGACGGCGGGGCCCAGCGGAGCGGTGCTTGACAGGAAGGGCCCAGCGGAGCGGTGCTTGACAGGAAGGGCCCAGCGGAGCAGTGCTAGAGACGGCGGGGCCCAGCGGAGCGGTGCTTGACAGGAAGGGCCCAGCGGAGCGGTGCTTGACAGGAAGGGCCCAGCGGAGCGGTGCTAGAGTAGAAGGGCCCAGCGGAGCGGTGCTTGAGACGGCGGGGCCCAGCGGAGCGGTGCTTGACAGGAAGGGCCCAGCAGAGCGGTGCTAGAGTTGAAGGGCCCAGCGGAGCGGTGCTTGAGACGGCGGGGCCCAGCGGAGCGGTGCTTGACAGGAAGGGCCCAGCGGAGCGGTGCTAGAGACGGCGGGGCCCAGCGGAGCGGTGCTTGACAGGAAGGGCCCAGCGGAGCGGTGCTAGAGTTGAAGGGCCCAGCGGAGCGGTGCTTGAGACGGCGGGGCCCAGCGGAGCAGTGCTTGACAGGAAGGGCCCAGCGGAGAGGTGCTTGAGACGGCGGGGCCCAGCGGAGTGGTGCTTAACAGTAAGGGCCCAGCGGAGCGGTGCTTGACAGGAAGGGCCCAGCGGAGCGGTGCTAGAGTTGAAGGGCCCAGCGGAGCGGTGCTTGAGACGGCGGGGCCCAGCGCAGCGGTACTTGACAGGAAGGGCCCAGCGGAGCGGTGCTTGACAGGAAGGGCCCAGCGGAGCGGTGCTTGACAGGAAGGGCCCACCGGAACGGTGCTAGAGTTGAAGGGCCCAGCGGAGCGGTGCTTGAGATGAAGGGCCCAGCGGAGCGGTGCTTGAGACGGCAGGGCCCTGTTCAGCAGTGCCTGTCTTGGCGGGGCCCTGTTCAGCGGTGCCTGTCTTGGCGGGCCCTCTTCAGCGGTGCTCTTCACGGCGGGGCCCTGTTCAGCGGTGCCTGTCTTGGCGGGGCCCTGTTCAGCGGTGCCTGTCTTGGCAGGGCCCTCTTCAGCGGTGCCTGTCTTGGCGGGCCCCTGTTCAGCGGTGCCTGTCTTGGCGGGGCCCTCTTCAGCAGTGCTCTTCACGGCGGGGCCCTCTTCAGCGGTGCTCTGCACGGCGGGGCCCTCTTCAGCGGTGCTCTTCACGGCGGGGCCCTCTTCAGTGGTGCTCTTCACGGCGGGGCCCTCTTCAGCGGTGCCTGTCTTGGCGGGGCCCTCTTCAGCGGTGCCTGTCTTGGCGGGGCCCTCTTCAGCGGTGCTTGTCCTGTCTTTCAAGGGAGCCAGACCTGGCCAGGACTCCCCGCTTAGTCGCCCTCCGACCGTGCGGTTGCTGGCCCCTCCTGTGATGGAGTCCTGGGCCCGTGGGTGTCCTCCGTCACACCCGGTATGGGGCTGGTGGGGCCCTCCTGGTCCACGCGCCTGCTGGCTGACTTCTCCGCCCTGCTGCCCTTGCCCTCCTTCGAGGAAGCTCTCTGGCCCTTGCCTCCCCTTGATGTTGTGGCAGGTGACGGGCCACGACTACGCTCCTTGGTGGCAGCCGTCTCAGCCTTCTCGCGCCGGCCCTTTGTTCTTCGGGTTCTCTTCCCAGGGGGTGGGCTGGCTGTCCCCTTGCTGCTGGCCGATGTGTCTGCACTCGGGAAAGGTGGACTCCAAAACCTGTGCACAATGGTCGCCCTCGATGCAGGGCTGGTGGTGGCTGAGGTGCTCTTAGGACTCTTACCAGATGGAGGGGGTGGGTCAGGTGATGCAAAGAGGTTAACTTTGGAGAGGAAAAGTTTTTTAGGAGCAATGGGAATGGTAGGTGCAGTGGGTATGGGAGTGGAGGAAGAGGATGTGGTTGTAGGAGAGTCAAGTGTGCTGTCTGTGGGTGCAGGTGCTTGTGACGTAGGCTGTGGTGAGGTGGATGGCTGTTGGGTGGGTGGCTGCCTGCGTTTGTGTGTTTTGGAAGAGGGGGTGACAGACACAGTGGGAGAGGACACAGGGGACGTGTAAATGGCAGTGGGGGTGGTGACTGCACGTGTGCGGACTGTACTGGAGGGTGTGCTGGTGATGGAAGTACTGGCTGATGGTGGTGTGCATGCAGGTGTGAGTGGAGACGTCACAGGGAGGGAGGAGGGAGACGAGGAGGAGGGGGACACAGAGGTGGTAGTGACTGTTGGCATGTCTGCATCTGGATGTTGTTAGTGTGAATGCTTGTGGGATCTGTGGTGCTTATGTCTGGATGAGCTGCCCTTGGGTGTTGAGGTGTGTGCAGGCTGGTCTGATGGTGTGGATGGGATAGGCAGAGGAACAGGAGACTGGGACTGGGTGGAGGCAGTTAGAAGAGGGAGGCTGGAAACCGGGGCAATAGCTGCTGTCAGTGCTGAGGCCAGATCATTGAACGATCGTTGATAGGCAGCCTGACCCGAATGAATGCCCTCCAGGTATGCATTGCTCCGATGCACCTCCCTTTCTACACCCTGGATGGCATTCAAGAGGGTAGACTGCCCAACAATGAGTGTCCTGAGGAGGTCAATGACCTCCTCACTGAGGGCAGAAGGGGTAACTGGGGCAGGGCCTGAGGTGCCTGGGGCGAAGAAGATGCCCGCCTTCCTGGGCGAGCGGGCACGGAGCGAAGGCCGAGGGGCTGCTGGGAGGGCGGGGCTGGTGCACTGGGTGGCGGCTGTACCTGTTGTGGCGGGGGCACGGATGTTGCCGCCACCGCAAGGGAGCTCCCTTCCGAGGACGTGTCGGTGTCGCTGACATCTCCACGGGTCCCCGTTGTGGAGCTCCCCTCGCCCTCCGTGTCACTGGTGAACTCGGTGTCTGTAGCATGGCCCTCCGGGGCCATGTGAGTTGCAGCTCCCTCGTGCTCCGATGCCAATTCTCCTCCGCCTGATGATGCTAATGCACACATGCACAGGAAGATAAAGAAAATGGGTGGGGGGAGACATAAAGACAGGTTGAGTGCATGCATTGGCAACACCGTTGGCGGAGAGGACAGACACAGAAGCCCCCTGCACTACGCCGCGCAATCGGGGTACACTACTCAGTACTTGTGACTAGGTCTACAGGTCTATGGACAACAAATGCACACATGGGTGATGCAGGACCATGGATAGCTCGACTTGGCACCCTACAGAGGTGGGGGGCGGGGGCACAGGGCCATGCCTAAAGGAGGGGACTAGCCTACAGAAAGCACCCTGGCCTAAAGTCACCCACAGCCCTCCTCCCCAACCCAGACACCTCCACTGCGCGCAAAGATAGCAGAATGTGCTGATACTCACCCCCTTGTGTCTGCTGTGATGTCCCCATGCGCCCATCCAAATTGGGGTAGGCCACCGCCAGGATCCGGGACATCAGGGGGGTCAATCCCCAGCAGAGACTCAGCGGTCTTCCTGGTCCCGCGGCGGATGTCCTCCCACCTCTTTCGGCAGTGGGTGCCCCGTCTGTTGTGGACACCCAGGGCCCGGACGTCCTTGGCGATGGCATGCCAAATCTTAATCTTCTGATGGGCGCTGACCTATGTGACATGTACAGGTTGGGAAACGAAATATCATCACTTTTCTGCATGGTAGATGTGAGTGGCCCCCCTTCCCAACCTTGGCATGTGGCACATGCTCTCATCTGTCGTGCGTTGCACTCCTCATTCGCTCCCCTCCCCACCATCTTACATACACCCCACTCAACACAGCCATAGCCTATTCAACGTGCACCCAGTGTACTCACCTGTTGGTCTGGAGGACCGTAGAGTAGCGCATACTGGGGGAGGACCCCATCAACAAGTTTCTCCAACTCTTCTGAAGTGAAGGCAGGGGCCCTTTCCCCAGTCGCAGCAGCCATAGTATCTCCCAGACCGAGGTCACAGCAGCACTTGCAGTATAGGTCCTCTCCTGTGGATGATCAGGTCTCGAGTGATTAAGCAGCTAGAAAATGGTGGTCACGCCCGCGGCGGTGCGTACCGCCGCGGTGCGTACCGCGACCGCCGGCGCACATCGTCATTGGCTACTGAGACCCATAGAGTTCAATGTTAACCAATGCGGGTTCGCACCGCGGTCTTCGACCGCCTACCGCCACGGTGTGCCACGCCAGCGCATTGACCTCACATCCCATTGTCACACTTCACAGGTCAGGCAGCCGCCATTTCAAAGGCCCACATGGCTTAATTTCTACTGCATCACACAGGCCTAGGCCGTGCATTGCCACTCATACACGCCTTTCACTGCATTGCGATTCATTGACTGTGCAAGCTGTTTGAACGAACCTGTGGCTTGCTTGACTCTGTACTCCATGTTGTCCTTCCTAGGCACCGTCCGCTGGGACTTGCGAGGAGAAGGATGAATCCTCCCGTGTACCGACCGCTGGTGGACCTGTCGACAATGGAAGAACGACATATTATACTTCGTTACAGACTTGACAGAGCCACTATTCATGAACTGTGTGCCCAGCTGGAGCCAGGCCTGATGTCCCCCATCCGCCAACCCACAGGGATTCCCCCTCTGGTGCAGGTTCTGTCAGTACTCCATTTTTTGGCAAGTGGGTCTTTTCAGACAACAGTGGCCATGTCATCAGGGATGTCTCAGCCTATGTTTTCTAAGGTTTTGTCCAGAGTGTTGTCTGCCCTGATGAAATACATGCAGAGATACATTGTTTTCCCTGAGGAGGATGAATTGGCTACAGTGAAGGGTGATTTCTATGCCCTTGGACATATCCCCAACATCATTGGTGCCATTGATGGGACCCATGTGGCTTTGGTACCCCCCAAAGGCAGTGAGCAGGTGTACAGAAATAGAAAGAGTTATCATTCTATGAATGTCCAGGTGGTCTGTTTGGCAGACCAGTACATCTCCCATGTGAATGCCAAGTTCCCTGGGTCAGTGCATGATGCGTATGTTATGCGAAATAGCAGCGTCCCCTATGTGATGGAACAGCTACAGAGACACCGTGTGTGGTTATTAGGTGACTCTGGTTACCCCAACCTCTCCTGGCTATTGACCCCAGTGAGGAATCCCAGGACAAGGGCAGAGGAACGCTACAATGAGGCCCATGGGCGAACTAGGAGAATAATTGAAAGGACCTTCGGGGTCCTGAAGGCCAGGTTTAGGTGCCTGCATATGACAGGTGGATCCCTAATGTACTCACCAAAGAAGGTGTGCCATTTCATCGTGGCCTGCTGTATGCTTCACAATCTTGCATTGCGACACCAGGTGCCTTTCCTGCAGGAGGATGGTCCAGATGGTGGTGTTGTAGCAGCTGTGGAGCCTGTGGAGAGTGAAGAGGAGGAAGACGACGGGGACGACACGGACAACAGGGATACAGTTATACAACAGTATTTTCAGTAGCACACAGGTAAGATTCACCCACGCCATTTTACATTTACTTGAGGCCTCCTGCGTCTCTACTTTCTGTGTTTCCCACCATTTCCTTTTAGCTGAATTGTGACTTTCCCTTCACTTTTCAGAGCTGTTTGACCAACTGCGTGACTTCTGCTTTGTTTGCCCATGGACTACAGCTTGTTGTCATTGGTATGTTGTCATTACAATGTAACAGAACATAATTGCACCGTTATGTGTGAAACATAATAGTAAAATAAAAGCAGACTCCTGAAATTGTAAGTGCAATAGGTGATTTATTATAAGTGCTACATATAGGTACATGATAGTAAAACGGTGATGGGTGGGGGTGGAGAAAGGTCCATGGCAGAGTCCAGTTCTCAGTCGCACAGGTGCATTTTCCATATGCCTGTGGAAGGATGGAGCAGGGGCAGTTCAAGGTTGGACAGGGTGACAATGTGGGACAGTAGGATGACATTAGGGGGTATCTTATGCTGGCGGGGGTCTTGCAATCCTACTCTGTCTTCTTGTGTGATCTCAGGTTCCGCTTGCGGGGTGGTTGTTCTTCAGCAGGAGGTGGGGTTCTGGTGGCCTGACGTTGTGTGGGGGCCTCCTGTCCACTAGCGCCGGCGGAGGTGGTAGGCTGTTCCTGGCCTGGGCTAGTGACAGGGGCCCTTTGGGGTGCCACATGGTCCCGCAATGTGGTGACTATCTGGTTAAGGGCCAGGACGATGGTCCCCATTGCGGAACCGATGTTCCTCAGTTCCTCTCTGAACCCCATGTACCGTTCCTCCTGCTGTGCCTGGATCTCATGGAACCTGGCCAGTACCATCGCCATCGTCTCCTGGGAGTGGTGGTATGCTCCCATGATGGTGGTGAGGGCCTCTTGGAGAGTCGGTTCCCTGGGCCTGTCTCCCCCCTGTCGCACAGCAGCCCTCCCAGTTCCCCTGTGTTCCTGGGCCTCTGTCCCCTGGACGGTGTGCCCACTACCACTGCCCCCAGGTCCCTGTTGTTGTTGGGGTGGTGGGTCAACCTGGGTGCCCTGTAGTGGCGGACACACCGCTGATTGACGTGTCCTGGAGACAGAGGCATGGGCCCGCTGGGTGGGAGCTGTGCTGGTGTTCCCAGAGGGGGTTGGGTCTGGTGTAGCCTGTGGCTGTCTGTGGGGAACCGACTGTCCAGAGGTCCCCGATGGGCCGGGCTGGTCATCTGGCTCCAGGTCGACAGAGCTGCTGTCATCGCTGGGGGCCTCTTCTGGGGGTGGGATGGACATCTCTGGACCCTCCGTGGCGGTGTGTTGGCGTTCGGGTCCTGCAGGGGTATAAGGGTATGGTTATTGGTTCTGTGTGTGGCTTTTCGTGGGATGGATGGGTGTCCGTGTACCCAAGTGCAGGCATTCCCGTGTGGGGGCTTTTGTGAGGGTGGCTTGTGGGGGAGATGGTTATGTGCAGTGGGCATGCTTTGGTGATGGGTGTCCATGCTTTGTGGTCGCATGCAGGTCTAGGTGTTGGGATGGGTGGGTTGTGATGGTGGTACATTTGGAAGGAGTTGGTGTGATGGGGGTGGGGGTGAGGGTGGGGCTATGTGCTGGCATGCAGATGGGTGGGGGTGGGAAGTAGTAGTTAAGATTTGACTTACCAGAGTCCATTCCTCCAGCTACTCCTGCGAGGCCCTCAGGATGCAGGATGTGCAAGACTTCCTCCTCCCATGCTGTGAATTCTGGGGGAGTAGGTGGGGGTCCGCCGCCAGTCTTCTGCACCGCAATGTTGTGCCTTGATACCATGGAACGCACCTTCCCCCGTAGGTCGTTCCATCTCTTCCTGATGTCCTCCCGATTGCGTGGATGCTGTCCCACCGCTTTGACCCTGTTGACTATCCTTTGCCATAGCTCCATCTTCCTAGCAATTGTTGTATGCTGCACCTGTGCCCCGAAGAGCTGGGGCTCTACACGTACTATTTCCTCCACCATGACCCTGAGTTCTGCGTCAGAGAACCTGGGGTGTCTTTGGGGTGCCATGGGGTGGTGTGGATGAGGTGAGGGATGTTGTATGTGTTGTGGAGTGTGGTGAGTGTGGTGGTGTATGGTGTTTTGTGCGTTGTAATTGTGTGGGTGATGTTGTGATTAGCCTCTGTGTGATGGTCTACTCTAAGCAGTGCTGTCTCTCTCTCTGTCCTTGATTCGCAATCGTGGAAGTAAGGGTTTGTGGGTAATGTGGGTGTGTGTTTTATATTGTATTGGGTGTGTGGGGGTGGTGTGTGTATGTGTCTCAGGTGTGTGTATTTCACATTGTCCAATGTGGTTGTGTTTTGTAAGGGTGTGTGTATTTTGACCGCGGCGGTGTGTACCGCCAATGGAATACCGCGTTTGAAAGACCGCCGCGTGGATTCGTGGGTCGTAATGGTATGGGCGTATTTCTGTTGGCGTGACGGTGGAGGTTTGGTCATCGCCTTTTTTTCGCTGACCTTTAGTGTGGCGGACTTTTGTGGATGTCGGGTTTTTGGCGGTTTGCCAGTTGCGGGTCAGAATGACCGTGGCGGTTTACCGCGGCGGTGTTAGGGCGGTCTTCTGAACGGCGGTAAGCGCCTTTTACCGCCAAGGTCAGAATGACCCCCTAAGTGTGAAGGTAAACTTTTAACCGAGGCCTCCCGTGGCCTGTAGCCGAACAGGGCTCCATTGCGGTCGGCCTTAAACTTTGACTTTGCCCCGGTCGAGGTGCAACCAGATGACCCGATTGGCGCTTTTTGTTTCTAGGCGCTAAAAAAATAATAATTCTTTAAAAATTCATATCTCCGGTTCCCCTTAATCGATTTTATTCGTTTTGGTGTCATTTTAAAGATATAAATATAATCTATTTTTATAAATTGTTTTTGGATTTTTAAACTGTTTCCTGTGTTTTATTTAAATACTGTTTTGTGATATTTGAATGCTTTACACTCTGGCTCTCATTACAACATCAGCAGTAAAAGCCGCTTACCGCCGTGCAGAAGACCGCCAAAACACTGCCGCGCCCGCGGAATGCCGCCACAGCTATTATGACACACATCTCGGAATCCGCCAAAATCCAGACACCCACACAACTCCGCCACACCAAAGGTCAGTGTTAATCTGGCGAAAACAATTCCTCCACCGTCACGCCAACAGAAACACGCCCATGCTATCACGACACACGAATCCACGCGGCGGTCTTTCAACCGCGGTATTCCATTGGCGGTACACACCGCCGCGCTCAAAATACACACACATTTTCCAAAACACCGCCACATTGGACAATTCCAAATACACACACCTGAGACACATACAAACACCACTCCCACACACCCAACACAATATAAAACACACACCCACATCACCCACAAACCCCTACGACCATAATTCACGAACGAAGGCCAGAGAGACAGAGAGCACAGCAATTGAGAACCCCACCACACAGAGGCACACAACACCATCACCCATACAACATTCCACGCACAAAACACCACACGCCACTACACATCACCACACACATCAACACTTACACCACCCCACACATCACCCACACCACCCCATGTCACGCCAAAGACACCCCCGGTTTTCAGAGGAGGAGCTCAGGGTCATGGTGGAGGAAATCCTACGGGTAGAGCCACAGCTATTTGGTTTACAGGTGCAGCACACCTCCATAGCCAGGAAGATGGAGCTATGGCGCAGAATCATGGACAGGGTCAACGCTGTGGGACAGCATCCAAGAAATCGGGAGGACATCAGGAAGAGGTGGAACGACCTACGGGGGAAGGTGCGTTCTGTGGTCTCCAGGCACAACATCGCAGTACAGAGGACTGGCGGCGGACCCCCACCTCCTCCTCCACAACTAACAACATGGGAGGAGCAAGTCTTGACCATCATGCATCCAGAGGGCCTCGGAGGAGTCGGTGGAGGAATGGACACTGGTAAGTCAAATCTTAACTATCATATCCCCCACCCTACCTGCATGCTATCTCACAACCCCACCCTCACACCCTCCCCTATCACCCCAAATCCTCACTAATGTACTAATAACACAAACCACTCATCCCAACACCAAGCCCTGAATGACACAACTAAGCATGGTCACCCCTCACCAAAGCATGCTCACTGCACATACCCAGAACAACCCCCTAACCATCATCACACAAACCCACACACAGGAATGCTTGCACTGGGGAACACGCACACCCACCCATTGCACACCATTACACACACACATGCAATAATCATGCTCTCATATCCCTGCAGGACCACTAAGGAACGTCACCACACCGGAGGGTCCAGACATCTAAACTCCACCCACAGAAGAGGCCC
The DNA here is from genome assembly GCF_031143425.1 of Pleurodeles waltl. Lineage (NCBI taxonomy): Eukaryota > Metazoa > Chordata > Amphibia > Caudata > Salamandridae > Pleurodeles > Pleurodeles waltl. The sequence continues at coordinate 381,640,865 of NC_090447.1, forward strand.
ACAGTGACGACAGCAGCTCTGCCCTACTGGATCCTGATGACCAGCCTGGACCATCGTGGGCCTCGGGACAGTTGGTTCCCCTTGCACAGGCATAGCCCAATACTGACCTTCCACCCTCTGGTAACACCAGCACAGCACCCACCCAGCGGGCCCATACCTCCGTACCCAGGACACGTCAATCAGCGGTGTGTCCACCACTACAGGGAACCCAGGATAACCCACCACCCCAACAACAACAGGGACCTGGGGGCAGTGGTAGTGGGCACACGGTCCAGGGGACGGAGGCACAGGAACACAGGGGAACTGGGAGGGCTGCTGTGCGACAGGGGGCGGACAGGCCAAGGGACCCCACTCTCCACGAGGCCCTCTCCTCCATCATGGGAGCATACCACCACTCCCAGGAGACGATGGCAACGGTCCTGCCCAAGTTTCAGGAGACCCAGCGCCTGCAGGAGGAACAGTATTTGGGGTTCAGGGAGGAACTCAGAACCATCAGCTCCGCCCTGGACACCATCACAGGGGTGCTGAAGGACATACAAAACACCATGCGAGACACCGTGGCACTCCAAGGGGCCCCTGACACTAGCATGGACGATGAACTGCCCACCACCTCCACCAGCGCTAGTGGACAGGAGGCACCGCCACAGGACCACCACACCAGCACCCCACCCCCTGCAGAGGGAGAACCACCCCACAAGCGGTCCCTGAGATCCAGGAACAGGACAGAGCACGATGGCAAGACCCGCGCTAAGAAATGAGACCACCCTGATTGTCAACCTACTGTCCCACTTTGTTACCCTGTCCATATTGGAACTGCCACAGCTCCACTTCCTATGCCCATATGGGCAGTGCACCTGTGAGACTAATAGACTGGACTCTGCCATGGACATTCCTCCACCATCACCCCTCACCATTTTACCACCCCCCTCCAATATTTAGCACTTAAATAAACACCCTTGAACCACAAAACAATCTGGAGTCAGTCTGTGATTTGGTAAATTTGTATTATCAATGACAGTGTCAAAATGCATTTTCTATTGTAAAGCCAACATACCTATGTCACACATCACAAGTCCTTGAAGGATGCCTGCAGATGACACACGTTGGTAACCACACCTGTGAAACCATAATGGATAGGTACAACTCAGTGACCAAATAGTGCTATGGAATGACAGACATGATAGAGGTAGAAGTGTGAAAGTGAATGTAATGGTAAGAAAGAAATGTTCTCACCTGTGTGTCACTGGAAATATTGCTGTATGACTGACTCCCTGTTGTCTATGTCTTCTTCCTCAGCTTCCTCCTCATCACTGTCCACAGGCTCCACAGGCTCCACAGCTGCCACAACACCGCCATCTGGACCATCCTCCTGCAGAAAAGACACCTGGCGTCGCAAAGCAAGATTGTGAAGCATTGAGCAGGCGATGATGATCTGGCACACCTTCCTTGGTGAGTAGAATAGGGAACCACCTGTCATATGGAGGCACCTGAACCTGGCCTTCAGGAGGCCGAAGGTGCGTTTGATCACCCTCCTAGTCCGCCCATGGGCCTCATTGTAGCGCTCCTCTGCCCTGGTCCTGGGATTCCTCACTGGGGTCAATAGCCAGGACAGGTTGGGGTAACCAGAGTCCCCTAATAGCCACACACGGTGCCTCTGGAGTTGACCCATCACATACGGGATACTGCTGTTCCGCAGGATGTAGGCGTCATGCACAGAGTCAGGGAACATAGCATTTCCCTGCGAGATGTACTGGTCTGCCAAACATACCATCTGTACATTCATCGAATGATAACTCTTCCGGTTCCTGTACACCTGTTCACTCCTGTGGGGGGGGACCAGAGCTACATGGGTCCCATCAATAGCACCTATGACGTTGGGGATATGTCCAAGGGCATAGAAGTCACCTTTAACTGTAGCCAAATCCTCCACCTGAGGGAAAATGATGTAGCTCCTTACGTGTTTCAGCAGGGCAGACAACACTCTGGACAACACGTTGGAAAACATAGGCTGGGACATCCCTGATGCCATGGCCACTGTTGTTTGAAAAGACCCACTTGCAAGGAAATGGAGCACTGACAGCACCTGCACGTCAGGGGGGATTCCAGTGGGATGGCGGATTGGTGACATCAGGTCTGGCTCCAACTGGGTACATAGTTCCTGGATAGTGGCACGGTCAAACCTGTAGGTGATGATTAAATGTCGCTCCTCCATTGTCAACAGGTCCACCAGCGGTTGGTACACCGGAGGATTCCGCCATCTTCTCACATGTCCAAGCTGACGGTGCCTAGGAAGGACAACAGCGACCACAGAGTCAACAAATTTCCAGGTATGTGCCCACAGATACACAGAACACTACACCAAACACGAAACTCTTCCTGTATGTGTGTTGAGTGTAGGCCTAGGTATGTGTGACGCAGTAGTAAATGAAGCCATGTGGGCCCCTGAAATGGCGGCTGCCTGACCTCTAAACTGGGACAATGGGATGCGAGGTATCTGTGCTGGCGTTGTACACCGTCGCGGTAGGCGGTCGTAGACCGCAGCACAATGCTGCATTGGTTAACATTGGACCCTATGGGTCCCAGGAGTCAATGATGAAGTGCGCCGGCGGTGATGATACGCACCGCCGCGGACGTCACTGCCATTTTCTATCTGTTCAATCACTCGATACCTGATCTTCGACAGGAGAGGACCTACACTGCAAGTGCTGCTGTGACCTCGGTCTGGAAGAGACAATGGGGGTTATTCTAACTTTGGAGGAGTGTTAATCCGTCCCAAAAGTGACGGTAAAGTGACGGATATACCACCAGCCGTATTACGAGTTCCATAGGATATAATGGACTCGTAACACGGCTGGTGGTAAATCCGTCACTTTCCGTCACTTTTGGGACGGATTAACACCTCCTCCAAAGTTAGAATAACCCCCATAGGCTGCTGCGTCTGGGGAAAGGGCCCCTGCCTTCACTGCTCAGGAGTTGGAGAAGCTCGTGGACGGGGTCCTCCCCCAGTACACGCTACTCTACGGTCCTCCAGACCAACAGGTAAGTACACAGGGAGCACGTTGTATGGGCTATGCCTGGGTGGAGTGGGCTGGTTGTAAGAAGGAAGGAGGCAGAGTTCAGGGAACATGAAGGACTGTGAATGCATGTGCCACATGGCAAGGGTAGGGATGGGGGCCACTCACATCGGCGGGGCAGTTGGTAATGACTTCTCTTCTTCCCCTGTGCATGTCATGTAGTTCAGCGCCCACCAGAAGAAGGACATTTGGCATGCCATCACCAAGGACGTCCGGACCCTGGCGGTCCACCAGAGACGGGGCACCCACTGCCGGAAAAGATGGGAGGACATTCGCCGCTGGAGCAAGAAGACGGCGGAGGCTCAGCTGGGGATGGCCTCCCAATGTGGGAGGGGTGCCCGTCGCACCATGAACCCCCTGATGTTCAGGATCCTGGCGGTGGCCTACCCGGAGTTGGATGGGCGCTTGAGGGCATCACAGCAGACACAAGGGGGTGAGTACACTCTCATTCTGGGGACTTTGCACGCAGGGGAGGGGTCTGGGTGGGGGAGGAGGGCTGTGGGTTTCCCTAGGCCAGGGCGACTTACGTAGGCTAGGCCCCTCTGTAATGCAGGCCATGTGCCACTCCACCCCACCTCAGTAGAGGGCCAAGTACAGGCATACATGCCCCTGTGGCATCCATGTGTGCAGATGTCCACCATAGCCATGTAGGCCAGATCCCAGAAATTGCATCTGTAGTGGCCAAGAGCACGGCGTAGTGCAGGGGGCTGCTGTGTCTGTATTGTCCGCCAACGGTAGCGGTAAGCCATGCACTCAACCTGTCTTTCTTCTGTCATCGTCCCCCCCCTTTTTCTGCTCTCCCTGTTCTTTTGTGCATCAGCATCATCAGGCGGAGGTACAGTGGCACGGAGGACGAGGGAGCTGCATCCCACATGGCCATGAAGGGCCACACCACAGACTCTGAATACACCAGTGGGATGGAGGGCGAGGGGAGCTTCACGTCGGGCACAGGATCACCAACCAGCGACACGGACTCGTCCGCCGATGGGAGCTCCCTTGTGGTGGCGGCACCATCTGTGCCCCCCACTTCTACAGGTACAGCCGCCACCTCCCCTACCAGCACCGCCCTCCCAGCAGCCCCTCAGCGTTCGCCCCATGCCCGCTCACCCAAGAGGGTGGGCATCACCTTTGCCCCAGGCACCTCAGCCCCTGCCCCTGTCACCCCTGCTGCCCTCAGTGAGGAGGCCATTGACCTCCTCAGGTCACTCACTGTTGGGCAGTCTACCATTGTGAATGCCATCCAGGGTGTAGAAAGGGAGTTGCAACACACTAATGCATTCCTGGAGGGCATTCATTCTGGTTAGGCTGCCCATCATCGAACCCTGCAATCTCTGGCCTCAGCACCGAAGGCAGCCATTGTCCCTGTGTCTAGCCTCCCCCTCCAACTTTCTCCACCCAGACCCAATCCCCTGTACCCCAGCCTATCCCAAGCACACCATCAAACAAGCATGCATACACCTCAACACACACAAGTAGCTCAGGCAAACATAGGCACCACACAACCCACAGGCACTCACGCAAGCATCACCCACATACAGACACAGCAACATCCACTGCCTCAACTTGTGTCCCCCTCCTCGTCGTCTCCCTCCTCCCTCCCAGTGTCGTCTACACTCTCACATGCATGCACTACATCTACAGGCACTAGGACTCGCACCAGAACACCCAGCACCACACCCCGCTCACCTGCACTCACTACCCCCCTACCATTTACACGTCCCCTGTGTCCATTCCCAGTGTGTCTGTGACGCCACCACCCAAAGTACACAACTGCGGGCACCCACACACCCAACATCCATCCACCTCACGACAGCCTCCAGTACCTGCACCTGCACCTAAAACACCTAAAGTTACACCTCCTACAACCACCTCCTCTTCCTCCACTCCCAGACCCCCTCCAGCTACCCATCCCAGTCTTCGTCAGCAACTCTTCCTCAGCAACGTTGACCTCTTTGCCACCACCCCCACCCCTCCAATTCATAAGTCCTGTAGTAGCACCTCAGCCAAAAAAACACCAGGACCTGTGGTGCGTGTTCAAGGTGTGTGGAGTGCACCGGCCACCAGGGCAGCCAGTGTGACACGGAGCCAAAGCACTGCCAGTCCACCCCCAGTGAAGCACATCAAATTGGAAAGTGGCCGACGGGACAGGGTGAAGACTCCTGGCGGCAAAACTGCACACAAAGGTCCCAGTGGGATTGCAGAGTCAGCTGTGACTCCTCCAAAGGTGGTGAGGGGCCAGAAGAAGTCTGGTAAGAGCAGCACGGCGGAGAAGGGCGCCATCCTCCCCGGCGGCCGGGACGCCACCGGCAGCACCGTTGTCACTGGTCAGGAGACCACCGCCAGAGTCAGTGCCCAGGAGGGCAGCAGTATCATCACTGGTCGGGAGACCACCGCCGGAGTCAGTGCCCAGGAGGGAAGCAGTATCGTCACTGGTCAGGAGACCACCGCCGGAGTCAGTGCCCAGGAGGGCAGCAGTATCGTCGCTGGTCAGGAGACCACCGCCGGAGTCAGTGCCCAGGAGGGCCCTGGCAGCCACAGCCCCGCAGGGCAATGAGGGAGCGTCATGCCACACACCAATGCACAGGTCAGAGACCGCCATGGCAAAGCACCGCTGCACAAGGAAAAGACCGCCATGGTGAAGACCGCTGAACAGGTCGGAGACCGCCATGGCAAAGCACCGCTGAACAGGGCAAAGCACTGCTGAACAGGTCAGAGACCGCCATGGCAAAGCACCGCTGAATAGGGCAAAGCACCGCTGAACAGGTCAGAGACCGCCATGGCAAAGCACCGCTGAACAGGGCAAAGCACCGCTGAACAGGTCAGAGAACGCCATGGCAAAGCACCGCTGAACAGGGCAAAGCACCGCACCGCTGAACAGGGCAAAGCACCACTGAACAGGTCATAGACCGCCATGGCAAAGCACCGCTGCACAAGGAAAAGCACCGCCACATCAAGCATCGTTATCTCATGTGCAGCTGGGACAGTGACAGAACAAGAACCGTCACAGGGAGCCTGATGCAGTCTGGGCACCATTCCCCCTCCAGAACCAGTGGACACATGCATCCACTCCGTCTGTCCTTAACAGGATGAAGCACTCTGGGCACCATTCCCCCTCCAGAACCAGTGGAGACATGCATCAGCTCCGTCTGCCCTTAACAGGATGAAGCACTCTGGGCACCAGTCCCCCTCCAGAACCAGTGGAGACTGTTATCCACTTGAGAGACTGTGGCTTTGCACTCCCCAGGATGTAACAGTGGGCAAACCACCCACTGCAGAGACTTGAGAGACTGTAGCTTTGCACTCCCCAGGATGTAACAGTGGGCAAACCACCCACTGTAGAGACTTGAGAGACTGTGGCTTTGCACTCCCCAGGATACATCAATGGGCATGGAGCCCCGTCATGGATCTGGCGTGGTGCTGTAATCCGGCTGAGGTGCCCCCCCCCACCTTCCCTTCCCCCTGAGGTGACTGTTGTATTTCCAGCTGATGCCCCTGCAGTGTTCTCTCCGTTTGTGGACAGGTACCTAGTGTGGGCCTCGCCCATGCATTTTTGGACCAGTGGTGCACAGACATTGATATGTGCATACCTGCACTACTTCTCGTAATGTATATAATTTTGATTGTGTATATATATCTGTATATATTTGGAACTGTATTTTGATACATTACAATGTTTGAACAGATTTCCTTTTGTCTTTGCATTCTTCCGGGGGGGTTGTGGGTTGTTACTGTGATGTTTGGAAATGCATTGGTGTGTGTATTGTAATGTGCGAGGGTGGGGGTGGGGGTGTTGCGTGTGTGTCCCCCTGACTTTTGCCTCCCCCCTCCCATATGTCGTAGGTGCAGTACTCACCGTTGCTGGTGTTCGTAGATGAGCAGGAAGACAAGGGCAGGGAGTATTTGTAATTCCGGCTCCATGGTGTCCTCCTTCCTCGTGGAGTGTGTTGAGGTGAGCGTTTTCTCCATTGCAAAAGCTGTTTCCGCTGTGTTTTTATCCACGGTGAATCCGCCACGGAAAAGGTGGCGGATTGGCGGGTTGTGATACTGTGGGCGGTACATTGTCTTCCACCTGTCTGTTGGCGGTGACCGCCGCGCTGCTTGTCTGTACCGCCGTGGCGGGCGGTGTGTTAAAGTGGCTGTCTATGTTGGCGGTCTCTGCCATGGTCATAATTCCCTTTTTTTTTACGCCGGCCTGTTTGCGGTATTACCGCACCTTTAACACCGTCCGCCAGGGTTGTAATGACCCCCTCTGTCTCCTAAGTTAAGCCTTGACGCTCGTTGCCAAGCTACCAAGGGTTGAGCTGGGTTTAATTTACTGAGACCTAACTGGACCTTAGTGGAGGTTAGTGGCCTATTGCTAAGTGTAGGTACCTACCTGCCCTTACCAATAACCCATTTTCCAACACAGGTGCATTAGAATCAATATCAGGAATATAATTTCTTTTATAGTGATATTGTGTCGTAATAACGGAGTGGTGTGTCATCATCATAGTTTATTGTTTTCAGCATAAGCAACGACAACTACATTTAGAAAACAGTACCATCAATAACTAGTTATGCTAGGAAAAGAGACAGGTAAAAGGCATGCACATCACCTATTAAATAGATGATGATTACAAATTAAAGTGTGAATTTGGTGACAACAAATGTGGCATAGCAGGACAATCTCCAGTCTCAAGTCTGGATTGGTCTCCTTGCCAGAAACCGTGCTGCCCACATCAGCTTGCTACTGACATAGAAATCAGTGGTGTCTCTGTTTTATAGCAAAGTGTAAGTGTATTATTATATGTTGTAATTGAAAACAGGTTAAAAAGAGACATTAGCCATTTTTGGCGCGTGTATTCAGTTTTGGTACAGAATAATAAAAAAATTAATAAAGTGTTGCGCTCCCCAAACTCACAATCACAAAGTTCGATAGTAGACGGGTTGTGTAAAGATTTAGGTGTGTACACACTAGTAAAGACAACCCCCGGAAAAAATGTAGGATATAAAGTGCAAAATACCTCTAGGAATATTATATTAAGGTAGGGCTCGCACCTTAACCCTACATGCTCTTGACAAAAAGACTACTACAGTCATATGTGAAGATTCTGCATGTGCAATGGGTGCTTTCAACTCAACCTAAAATGTATTTTTTACTTTAGAGCTACGATCAGTACTAATTGAGGCTGGATTGGACCAACACTACTATGCCCCAAATTAGTAACAATATTTTGGCCTAAAGTGCCCATGCATTGTTGGAGAGCTTTGTCTGTTCAGTCATTTCAACTAATACTTCTAGACAAATTCCTCCATAATGATTTACGTACGTCTGAGCCAGTACAACACTGGAGCGGGGCCGATGACATCCGAGGTCAGGGAGATTCCAACCTTCATATGCAGTGGTATTAGCGGAGTCCGAGCCTCAAGATTTAGAAATGCTCTTAAAAAAAACAAAAAAAACAAAACTATTTACTGCTATTTTCAGCTGTTATGTGGTGTAACTATTGTTTCCCTAAAAGAATAGACATTGAAATCGATAGGTCAGTGATCCAATTCTTCTGATTTCCATGTCAATTATCTTTTAATTATTTTTCAAGGACACCCTTGATTTGAAAATATGTAAGATTCTATCTAGACTCTTAATAGGCATACATGTCTTCAATAGTTCTAAACAAAGTCCTTCGTTTCAACTTCTATGCCCTTAGTTACAGCTCATGTTTTAGAATTGGGCACCTGCTGCCTATCTGCTATTTTGCTGTTTGTATGTATTACTGTTAGGCGGATATAACTGATTTCCACGCATCCGTTAGCCCTATCCTCTTTTGTGCCCTATCACCCTTTCGCTCACTGTCAACCCCATATTGGATGGGGCAATTGTAATCTCATTTATTTGATCACTTCTCAAACCATCCATAGGACACATCCCTGCATGGGAGAATCCCTTGTTTGTGACTGTGACTTTCCTCGTGGTGGGACACCCTTCTCCCAGGGTCGCCCAATGGCTCATCACCAGGTGGGAGCCACCACAAGTTTGTGTCCTCCATTACCAGGGCTGCCTGACCACCAGTGCTTTGTCTTTCTTGGAGTTTCACAAGGGTGCGTGAACGTTACTGGTGCGCATTGAGCTCAGTTAATCTAGCTACAATTGCCGTACTGATGCAGGGGCTGTTTTTGTTGTCTGGGGTTGTTGGCCATCTGTGGGGTCAAGACAATGCAGGAGAGGTCTTGTTTGTGACTATCCAAACAGACATATGGGGGCATATTTATACTCCGTTTGCGCCGGAATTGCGTCGTTTTTTTTAACGCAATTTGGACGCAAAACTAACTCCATATTTATACTTTGGCTTTAGACGCGTCTAGCGCCAAAGTCCATGGAGTTAGCGACATTTTTTAGCGTGGCCACCTACTTTGCGTTAATGAGATGCAAGGTAGGCGTTCCCGTCTAAAAAATCGACTCCGAGGCATGTGCGTCGGATTTATACACCCGGGCAAAATTCACGCCCGGGAGTGGGCGGGTCAAAAAAAATGACGTACGGCCGCTTTTGCGCCGTTTTTTTTGCGCCTGCAAAAGGCAGGCGTTAAGGGACCTGTGGGCTCTGAAGGAGCCCAGAGGTGCCCTCCCATGCCCCCAGGGACACCCCCTGTCACCCTTGCCCACCCCAGGAGGACACCCAAGGCTGGAGGGACCCATCCCAGGGACATTAAGGTAAGTTCAGGTAAGTTTAAAAAAAAAAAAGAATTGTGGCATAGGGGGGCCTGATTTGTGCCCCCCTACATGCCACTATGCCCAATGACCATGCCCAGGGGACATAAGTCCCCTGGGCATGGCCATTGGGCAAGGGGGCATGACTCCTGTCTTTGCTAAGACAGGAGTCATTTCTATGGGGGTTGGGAGTGAAAACAAAAGTGGCGCAAATCGGATTGAGGCGCAAAAATTGCCTCAACCTGACTTGACCCATTTCTGGACGCCCAAGCTCCATTTTCCCCTACGCCGGCGCTGCCTGGTGTACGTCCTTTTTTTTAACGCACACCAGACGGCGCCGGCGGCTAACGCCGGCTAAAGTCATTGAATAAATACGGCGCCCGCATGGCGTTTCAGAATGGCGTTAGCCGGTGCTAATTTTTTTGACGCAAAACTGCGTTGGCGCAATTTTGCGTCAAAAAGTATAAATATGGGCCATGGTGTTTTATGTAACTTTTAGGAGTATTTCAGGGGTAACTCAACTGTGAATCACACTTACGTACAGGAAAATCTTTGTGACTCGAGCCTACGGTCTTCATTGACCCGACCAGAAGAGGTGATATAAAATGATTTAGTCAGCATCTTCCATATATGGAAGCTGTACGAGCTGAGGAGCACATTCAAACAGTTCTACCAAAGCTGACTGGGCATTTTTGTATCATTATAGGTTTGCATTTTAAATCTGTTTTACATCATTCTTTCTCTTACTTATGCTTAGTGTGCTTGCTTTCAGTGAGTTGTTGGCTGCACCATGCCATAGAGGGCTTTGGCTTTTTTTTATGGGCTTTTATATCAATCTTTATGTTCTCTATTAGGTTGTGTAAGCCAATGAGGAAGTTGTGGTCAGCTGTCGAGTTAATTTGTGCTCATCAGTATAATGAGCTTTTGCTTGAGTATGTTGATGGAAAGTCCTTGTAATAGCAGTACTGCTCTTTGTTGGAATTGGTTTGATGATGGTTGATCTGCAGTGTGTCTTGAATGGAAAACAGGATCTACGCATGCTCTCACTGTACTTGCAATACAGAGTGATATGTATGATCTTTGTTGTGGTGAAAACCACACTGTGGCCCTAGGCCTGACCACTCTTGGCAGGAAAGGCAATAACAAGAATAATAAGTTACTCAGCTACTTTTGTTCTAAACAAATCCACTTGTCTTTATGTTCAGATTTGTGATAAGCTATGCCTTAATACACAGAATGACCCTGGCTAAAGGTTTGCAATGGCTAAAAAGACAGAGGAAAAAACTTTGCTGTTATGAAACGAAATTCTACCATAAAAGTAAAGAACTGTGTTTTTGTATCGAACTTATAACTTTTTTATCTCTATGTTGTGTTGGGTATTTTGTCAGGCAAATAGCAGAACAAAAGCGGCGTGATGCCTTTTCTCCCCCGTTGAGGAACGCACTTCAAATATAAAGTTTTGAAAATGTCAAATAACACTCTTCTGTTGCTCGTATTGAGTTTTACCATAATCCATAACGCACAGCTTAAATTTAAAAGCCATATGTCATTTCCACTGTGCAGTAACCATAGCAGGAAGTGTATTAAAAATAAATTCGCATAAAGTACATTGCACTAATGATAATAATCAAATGGAGGCAATATGTTTTTCTTACTATACCAGTTAGCTCCGACAATACACTTAAAATAATAAGCATTTACAATGAAAAACATACTTTGCAGTAGTCTCTGTAAATTTAGCAACAGAAGGAATCTGTTAAAAAGCTTCTGATTATCTTAAAGCCTGGTCCTACATACAATAGAGAAATATTCTCAAACCTAAAAAGTCAGCAGTTTGAATAATATGACTTGGCACATACTTGGCATCACATAATAGAAAGACCACATGCACTGCATAATTATAAAGTGTGCTATTGGTTGTTTTCCATTAGGGCAAAAGTAACACTATAGCTATTTTCAAGAAAAGTTCAAACAGAAGGCCTATTTTTATTGTGTGGAAAAGCTCAATGCAACGACGAGTGTAAGGACAACATGTGACGTTTTGTGTGATGATGTACTCCTTTCATACAATATGCCCTAAAAACCTTGTAGGTCATGTAAAGATTGTGGCAAGACAGTGCAAGAGTCAGGCATACTCCTTCTGTATGGCATTTTATGGGAAGCCGTTCATGTCAAAATTACAGCTCCCTATAAAGGCCACCTCCTGGAATGCATAACGTTTTGCAAAATGAATATGACATACACCAGAATGAATGCACTATGTGTCACAATAAATATGATACCTGGCAGAGAGAATCTGACTTGAACCAAAACAAATATGAAACCAGGCAAAGTGAATATGCTACTTAGTGATTATTATGAATAACTCACACTCAGAATTGAATAAGAGATATACTGAAATATATATCAATCATACTGAAATAAATATGGCCCTCACTGTAAATAATAAAGCAATCACTGAAACACATACAATATTTGTTAAAAAGAATGAGACATTTCTTGAAATGACTGACATATGCCAAGAGGAATATGACACACATAGGAATGAATATGACAGCTTGAAATTAATATAAGGTACTGAAATGAAAATGCATTATTCTGAAAGGAATATAATGTGCAATGAACATTACATTTATAAAAAAATTAATATAGTTTGCATTGAAAGTAATATGATACACATTGACATGATTATAATATGTGTTGCAATTGGTATGAGTCATGTTAAAATCAATATCATGCGTAAATATAAATGAGACATCTATTGAAAGGAATATGACACATGCTAAGATGAATATGACATGAAATGAATATGAGCACTTTTGAAATTAATTCAACATGCCTTAAACTGAATATGACCAATGGTAACATTAAAATGAAACTTGTCAAAATGAATGTTATGTTTTGAAATCAATATGATACACAGCAACATGAATATTGCATATATTGAAATTAATTTGACGTATGTTGAAATGGATATGACCCATATTAAAATTATAATGTCAGGTGTTAAGATGAATATGACATCCACTGACACAAATATGCCATTCATTTAACCCCTTCGCTGCCAGGCCTTTTCCCCCTCCTGTGGCGAGCCTTTTTTTGGCTATTTGGGGCAGTTCGCGCTTAGGCCCTCATAACTTTTTGTTCACATAAGCTACCCACGCCAAATTTGCGTCCTTTTTTTCCAACATCCTAGGGATTCTAGAGGTACCCAGACTTTGTGGATTCCCCAGAAGGAGGCCAAGAAATTAGCCAAAATACAGTGAAAATTTTGTTTGTTTAAAAAAAATGGGAAAAAGGGGCTGCAGAAGAATGTTTGTGTTCTTTTCGCTGAAAATGGCATCAACAAAGGGTTTGTGGTGCTAAAATCACCAGCTTCCCAGCTTTCAGGAACTGGCAGACTTAAATCAGAAAACCCAATTTTTCAACACAATTTTGGCATTTTACTGGGACATACCCCATTTTTACGCTTTTTTGTGCTTTCAGCCTCCTTCCAGTCAGTGACAGAAATGGGTGTGAAACCAATACTGGATCCCAGAAACCGAAACATTTCTGATAAGTAGACAAAATTCTGAATTCAGCAAGGGGTAATTTGTGTAGATCCTACAAGGGTTTCCTACAGAAAATAACAACTGATTTGTTTTTTATTGAAATTGAGGTGAAAAAAACTGCAATTTTCCTCTACGTTTTACTCTGTAACTTTTTCCTGCAATGTCAGATTATTTAAAGCAATATACCGTTACGTCTGCTGGACTCTTCTGGTTGCGGGATATATAGGGCTTATAGGTTCATCAAGAACTCTAGGTACCCAGAGCCAATAAATGAGCTGCACCCTGCAGTGGGTTTTCATTCTATACCGGGCATACAGCAATTAATTTGCTGAAATATAAAGAGTAAAATATAGCCATCAAGAAAACCTTTGTATTTCCAAAATGGGCATAAGATAAGGTGTTGAGGAGCAGTGGTTATTTGAACATCTCTGAATTCCGGGGTGCCCATACTAGCATGTGAATTAAAGGGCATTTCTCAAATAGATGTCTTTTTTACACACTCTCTTATATTTGGAAGGAAAAAATGTAGAGAAAGGCAAGGGGCAATAACATTTGTTTTGCTATTCTATGTTCCCCCAAGTCTCCCGATAAAAATGGTACCTCACTTGTGTCGGTAGGCCTAGCGCCCGCGACAGGTAATGCCCCAAAACACAACGTGGACACATCCCATTTTTTGACAGAAAACAGAGGTGTTTTTTGCAAAGTGCCTACCTGTAGATTTTGGCCTCTAGCTCAGCCGGTACGTAGGGAAATCTACCACACCTGTGCATTTTTGAAAACTAGAGACCTAGGGGAATCCAAGATGGGGTGACTTGTGGGGCTCTGACCCGGTTCTGTTACCCAGAATCCTTTGCAAACCTCAAAATTTGGCTAAAAAAACACATTTTCCTCACATTTCGGGGACAGAAAATTCTGGAATCTGAGAGGAGCCACAAATTTCCTTCCACCCAGCATTCCCCCAAGTCTCCCGATAAAAGTGATACCTCAATTGTGTGGGTAGGCCTAGCGCCCGCGACAGGAAATGCCCCAAAACACAACGTGGACACATCCCATTTTTTGACAGAAAACAGAGGTGTTTTTTTCAAAGTGCCTACCTGTAGATTTTGGCCTCTAGCTCAGCCGGCACCTAGGGAAACCTACCACACCTGTGCATTTTTGAAAACTAGAGACCTAGGGGAATCCAAGATGGGGTGACTTGTGGGGCTCTGACCAGGTTCTGTTACCCAGAATCCTTTTAAAACCTCAAAATTTGGCTAAAAAAACACATTTTCCTCACATTTCGGTGACATAAAGTTCTGGAATCTGAGAGGAGCCAAAAATTTCCTTCCACCCAGCGTTCCCCCAAGTCTCCCGATAAAAATGATACCTCACTTGTGTGGGTGGGCCAGGTGCCTGCAACAGAATAAGGCCAAAAACTTGTAGAGATAGAGGGGATAGCACAGCGAGTTGATAAGGACATATTCTTCTTTTATACATCTTTAGGCTGACTCTGCTTTGGGGACCCACACAAGTGAGGTGTCATTTTACTTGGAAGACTGAGGGGAACGCTGGGGAGTTGTGCTGGAGCGGTGATCGTACAAACGAAAGTCAGGAAAATATGCTTTTTTAAGCAAATTTTGAGGTTTTCAGAGGAGTCTGGGTAAGAAAATGTTGGGGGATCCACGCAAGCCACACCTCCCTGGACTCCTTGGGGTGTCTAGTTTTAAAAAATGTCTGGGTTAGGTAGGTTTCCCTAGATGAAGGCCTCACCTGGGACCAAAAACATAGGTGCCCCATCCCCCCCAAACACAGGTAGTTTTGTAATATATCATTTTGATGTGTCCACATACGTCTGTGATGTGCCAAACACTAAAATTGTGAAAAGAAACGCACTTAGGTTATGTGAAAAAGACCCCTCACCCACCAACAAAGTTGGTGGCATGCTTCATCATCGGGGTCCCACCCGAGGCACCTAGCGTGTCACAGGTGTGCTGCGACGCCTGATTACAGCGGACCAGGTTTTTTCATTTTTACCACACATACTGGTTGGATTTGGCACGAGGGTGAGTGATGGTTCAGTGGATCAAATTTTATTAACAAGAGATTTCACAAAAATTAAATGCACTGTTAATAACTGAAAGGCCAAAAAACTGAACCAATGACTCACAGCTCGTGAGCTGTAAAGCCACGGCAAGGCACCAACCGCTTTACAGTCCATTCACACACCTTTCATAAATGACATGCACAAGACCATTCACGCCGCCAGCCACGGGCCCAGCACATTACAACACTCGCATCGACAGACAGCGCCACTCAAGGGCCCATCACTTACATAAGCCCACATGCCTGATACAACAATCACACCAGCTGATGGGAGTGTGTGGAGTGGTGTTTGGCTGGCAGTGTGTTGCAGTAGCCAATAGAAAGTCAATATGTACACTATGTACACCCTCAGCCAAGTCCCACTCCACACACAATAGCATCACTTTTTTTTTTTTTTTAAACAAAGAAACCCCTAACTAATTAGAAATAATTACAAAACTACAAACAAAAAAGCTCTAACTAAGTACATGACAGAAATGCTAACCATGAAACTGAATACATGAAAATACAAAACAGACATGAGTTTACACTCATGGTTGTTCCCAGTAATTCTTCTGGGTGTGGTAATTCTTAAAACAATCACCCACACACAGCCCAGGCTTTGAAGGACAATCTGGGCAGTACATTTGAGTCTTCCTCCGGATATCTCTTCGAAAACACACTCTACATTTCTTAGCTGGAAAGTCTTTTTTGGGTGTGGGAGGAATGTGCTCATCAAAGTGGTGATCTTTCAATCTAGCCACATCCTCCACCACTGCTTCTCTAGGAACTCTGGCCTGTTCCACCACAATAAGGCTCTCTATTACTGACTCCTGAAATTTCACAAATGTCATCTTTGACTCTGGAGACCTATCCTTAAACACAATAAAAGCATTAAAAGTTGCTAAGTGGAAGAGGTGAATTGCTAACTTCTTATACCAAATGTAAGACTTACGAATAGCAGTATAAGGTTCCAACCTTAATCAACTCTATCTACACCTCCCATGTGCTTATTATAATCTAAAATGCACACAGGTTTGTGCACTTCAGCAACCTGGCCCCAAACAGTCACAGGGGAAGTACTCTCATCATGGATGGTACTTAGCATGTAGACATCCCTCCTGTCTGAAAACTTCAAAGCTAGCAGCTCATCATTCCGCAAGGCACTGTCCCCTCTGAAGTTTTTTTTACAGACAAGCTCCCTTGGATAGCCTTTCCGGTTACAACGAATTGTGCCACAAGCAACAGTGTCCGCTCTAAACAATTCCTTGAACAACTGCACTCCAGTGTAAAAGTTATCTACATACAAATGGTGACCTTTGTTGAACAGTCGTCTACCAAGTTCCCACACAATTTTCTCAGTAACTCCAAAAGTGGGAGGACAACCAGGGGGGTCAATACTGGAATCCCTACCAGTGTAGACATGGAAATTATACACATATCCTGTACTACTCTCAGACAGCATATACAATTTAATTCCACATCGTGCCCTCTTGCTAGGAATGTACTGCCTAAAAACCAAACGACCCTTGAAGAGGACCAAAGACTCGTCCACAACTATTTCTTTGCCTGGAACATAGACCTCTGAAAACCGATCTACAAAATGATCAAGGACAGGCCTAATCTTAAAAAGACGGTCAGAATCAGGGTGATCTCGTGGCAAGGCTAATGCATTGTCAATAAAATGCAGCATCCTAAGAAGAAGCAAATATCGATTACGATTCATTGTTGTAGGAAATATAGCTGTTGCCATCAAGGGATTAGTAGACCAATAAGAAGCCAGTGACGGCTTCCTTATCAACCCCATCAAAAGAGTCAAACCTAAAAACCTTTTCATCTCCTCCAAATTTGTGGGAATCCACTGGGCAGCTCTAGAGTGCGGCCTAAGTCTAGCAGCGCTGTCCCTCAAATACTGCTCCGCATACAAATTAGTCTGCTCAACAATCTCTCCCAAAAACACATCATCCACAAATAACTCAAAGAAATTGACAGGCAAAAAGTTCTCAGTATTGACTCTACACCCAGGGAGACCAGTAAAGGCAAGCAACTCTGGCTGCTCCATGTTTGGGGCAACCCAGAGTTCAGGTCTTCGAACGGGAAACCTTTCAGCCCCAGGTTGCTGCACTAATGGCACATCAGTGTCCTCCTCTGAAACAGGCCCTTCATCTGCACTGAGTGTGGCTTCCTCATCAGAAGATTCCTCTCCGACAGAAACTTCACTGCCAGAATCCCTCACTTCCTCCTCTGGCTCAGATGCAGAGTCCGTCTCATAATCATGATCAGACTTTGACTCAAAAAGCATACCAACCACCTGCTGAGCGGTCATTCTGCGGCTAGCCATGATCTTTTGTACGAAAATTAACTGAACAAATGCACCACCAACAACCAGCACTATGTAAGATAAGTAATAAAGTGTAGCTTTGTTAGTAAGACTTATAAACTCAAAAACTATACCGCTCACTTGCCAGAAAAAGCTTGGATCACCAGCAACTACTCTGCACAGACAAAGAAATCACCAATGATATCCCACAAAAAAGAAAGAAAGCAAAGCAAATTAGAAATAAGACAACACAAATATCATTGTGCACAAATCAAAGGACCATTTCACACAAACCTGCATTTAGTACACCACCTACAAACATGTCATTCATACATGGCAACAATACTCCTTTGGAGTAAATTGTTTTTACTTACCTAAAACATGCAACTATGCAAACCGCAGGTCAACCACCGCCAAAACCGCAAGGAGCCACAGCAAAGAAAGCAAAAGCTTTGAACTACAACAAAAAGGAGGAAAAAAATTATCACAAATGCAAATACTTCGCCAGTTGACAAACATCCCACCATCAAGCATTTAGAAATTGGTGCCTAAGTGGATTCTGCTATAGGGGCAGATGGGCCTACTAGAAAATAGGCCCATCTGCCCCAAGGAGGGCAGAAAATACCTTTAGTAGTGTGTCCCCTTGCCCAAGGGCCCACCACCAAACAAAAAACAAACCACACACACACACTATCCCTGGTGCCTACGTGGCTTGGGCCTAAAAAAATAGGCCCATCTGCCCCCAAGGGGGGCAGAAATGGCCAACAGTTCAATGCCCCCCTTGGGGGGGCAACCCTTGCCCAAGGGGACGCCCACCACATAAATAAACATATTTAAAAAAAATCCCTGGCGTTCTAGTGGTTTCTGCCCCCCTAAAAATAATAGGCTGATCTGTCCCCAAGGGGGGCAGAAATGGCCTTGGTACACGTACCCCCAAAGGGGGGCGACCCTTGCCCAAGGGGTTGCCCCCCCTCCACTAACACACACACACACACTATCCCTGGTGCCTAAGTGGCTTCTGTCCCCCTTGGGGGCAGATGGGCCTAAAACAAAATAGGCCCATCTGCCCCCAAGGGGGGCAGAAATGGCCAACAGTTCAATGCCCCCCTTGGGGGGGTGCCCCTTGCCCAAGGGGACGCCCCCCCACATAAATAAACATATAAAAAAAAATCCCTGGCGTTCTAGTGGTTTCTGCCCCCCTTGGGGGCAGATGAGCTTAAAAATAATAGGCCGATCTGTCCCAAGGGGGGAAGAAATGGCCTTGGTACACGTGCCCCCAAAGTGGGGCGACCCCTGCCCGAGGGGTTGCCCCCCCTCCACTAACACACACACACACTATCCCTGGTGTCTAAGTGGCTTCTGCCCCCCCTTGGGGGCAGATCAGCCTAAAAATAATAGGCCGATCTGCCCCCAAGGGGGGCAGAAATGGCCACAAGAAACATGCCCCCAAATGGGAGCGACCCTTGCCAAAGGGGCCGCTCCCCAACGCAAAACATTTCACAGTAAATAAAAATTAAAAAACCCGGGCGTCTAGTGGCTTCTGCCCCCCTTGGGGGCAGATCGGTCTAATATTAATAGGCCGATCTGCCCCCAAGGGGGGCAGAAATGGCCAACATAAACATGCCCCCAAATGGTAGAGACCCTTGCCCAAGGGGCCGCTGCCAAACGCTTACACATTTTAAAAAAATTTTTTTAAAAAAATCCCTGCCGTCTAGTGGGCATTCCTGCTGCCCGATCGCAATGCGATCGGGCAGCAGGAATGCTCAAAGAGACACCGGGGGAAAGGAAAGCCTTTCCTTTCCCCTGGTGCCTCTTTGTCTCAAACCCCCCACCCGAGGAGAAACTTACCTGTTTCTCTCTTTGCCGCACTGGAAGCAAATGGCTTCCAGTTCGACCGGCAGTGGGTAATGATGTCAGCGCGCTGACGTCATTACGAGTGGGGGTTGACAGGGGGGGCGGGGTGGAAGGGGAAGGTCTTCCCCTTTCATTCCCGCCTTGGGGATGGAAGGGGAAGACCAGGGTCTGTGTGTGCAGTTTTAAACTGCTATTTCAACCTGGCAAGTGCACCCACTTGCCAGGCCCAAAGCTTCCCTTTTACTACATGTAAGGTACCCCTAAGGTAGGCCCAAGGCAGCCCCATGGGCAGGGTGCAGTGTATTTAAAAGGTAGGACATATACTGGGCTATTTTACATGTCCTGATAATGAAATACTGCTGTAGGAAAGTACCATCTTCCTAAGCATGTTACCCCCATTTTTACCTGTATGTCAGTATGTTTTTGCCTGCTGGTCAGGACCCCAGTGCTCATAGTTTATGGCCTAATGTGTGTGTCTGTATAGTGCTTGACTGTGTCACTGAGGCTCTGCTAACCAGAACCTCGGTGCTTATGCTCTCTCTGCTTTTAAATTTGTCACTGTAGGCTAGTGACTTCACTTACCAATTTCAATTGGCACACTGGACCCCCCTAATAAGTCCCTAGTATATGGTACCTTGGTACCCAGGGCATTGGGGTTACAGGAGATCCATATGGGCTGAAGCATTTCTTTTGCCATCCATAGGGAGCTCATACAAACTCTTGCACAGGCCTGCCATTGCAGCCTGCGTGAAATAGTGCACACACTATTTCACAGCCATTTTCACTGCATTTAAGTAACTTATAAGTCACCAATATGTCTAACCTTCACTTGCTGAAGGTTAGGTGCAAAGTTACTAAGTGTGAGGGAACCCTTGCACTAGCAAAGGTGCCCCCACAAAGTTCAGGGCCATTTCCCGGGACTTTGTGCGTGCGGATATGCCATTACACGCATGCACAACATATAGGTCAATACCTATATGTAGCTTCACAATGGTAATTCCGAATATGGCCATGTAGCATGTCTAAGATCATGGAATTGTCCCCCATTCCAAATCTGGTATCGGGGAGCCAATTCCATGCATCCTGGGGGTTCCAGCATGGACCCCCAGTACTGCCAAACCAGCTCTCTGAGGCTTGCACTGCAGCTACAGCTGCTGCCACCTCATAGACAGGGTTCTGCCATCCTGGGGTCTGAGCAGCTCAGTCCCAGGAAGGCAGAACAAAGCATTTCCTCTGAGAGCATGGTGTTACACCCTCTCTCTTTTGAAATAGGTGTTACAGGCTGGGGAGGGGTAGCCTCCCCCAGCCTCTGGAAATGCTTTGAAGGGCACAGATGGTGCCCTCCTTGCATAAACCAGTATACACCGGTTCAGGGACCCCTTGTCCCCTGCTCTGCCATGAAACTGGACAAAGGAAAGGGGAGTGACCACTACCCTGTCCATCACCACCCCAGGGGTAGTGCCCAGAGCTCCTTCAGTGTGTCCCAGACTTCGGCCATCTTGCTTTGCAAGATGTGGGGGCACTCTGGAGGACTCTGAGTATCCAGTGCCAGCAGGTGACGTCAGAGACCACTCCTGATAGGTCCTTACCTGATGAGGTCACCAATCACCCTCTCAGGGCTATTTCTGGTCTCTCCTGTGGGTTCTCTTCAGATTCTGCTTGCAAGTTTTCTTCAGCAATCCTATGCAACTACTACTTCACCCTCTGACCTCGGATCAACTGCAGCCTGCTCCAGGAACCGTTGTAACATCAACAAAGTATCCACTAGGGATACTTTTCTTCTGCAACTTCAGCTCCAGCCAGCAACTGCAATAGTTTCACTATCCTGTCCGTCACCACCCCAGGGGTAGTGCCCAGAGCTCCTCCAGTGTGTCCCAGACTTCGGCCATCTTGCTTTGCAAGATGTGGGGGCACTCTGGAGGACTCTGAGTATCCAGTGCCAGCAGGTGACGTCATAGACCACTCCTGATAGGTCCTTACCTGATGAGGTCGCCAATCACCCTCTCAGGGCTATTTCTGGTCTCTCCTGTGGGTTCTCTTCAGATTCTGCTTGCAAGTTTTCTTCAGCAATCCTATGCAACTACTACTTCACCCTCTGACCTCGGATCAACTGCAGCCTGCTCCAGGAACCGTTGTAACAGCAACAAAGTATCCACAAGGGATACTTTTCTTCTGCAACTTCAGCTCCAGCCAGCAACTGCAACAGTTTCCATGGTGTGCACACTCTGGGGACTTCCTGTCTTCATCCTGCACAAGAAGGACCGAAGAAATCTCCCATGGGATGACAGAGTCACTCCCCTGCTCACGCAGGCACCTTCCAAGACGACGACTGGTACCCTTGGACTCCTCTCACCACGACGAGCATGCTCCTAAGGACACAGAGGGTGGATCCTATCGACATAGGCTGTCCTGAGGTCCTGCTGACGCAATTTGGAGGAGGTAGGACCTTGCCTTCCCTGAGAGTGGCGGTACCCTTGTGTACTGCGTCTTCTTCACCTCCTGAGGCCTCTGTGCACTATTTGCAGAATTCCTTCGTGCACAGCCTGGCCCAGGTCCCCAGCACTCCATCCTGTGATGCTCAAATTGCTGAGTTGTTCTCTTTGTAGGTTAGAAACATATGTTCAAAGGAGTGTTTTGTGGTACAGGTACATACCACTGAAACCTACTCTGAAGTGAAATGAGTCTGCATTTGCTAGGCCACATGTCCACACATGCACAGGGAAGATACTTTCCGTGCCCACCATG
Source organism: Pleurodeles waltl (assembly GCF_031143425.1). Classification (NCBI taxonomy): domain Eukaryota; kingdom Metazoa; phylum Chordata; class Amphibia; order Caudata; family Salamandridae; genus Pleurodeles; species Pleurodeles waltl. The sequence continues at coordinate 381,663,155 of NC_090447.1, forward strand.
CCAGCCCTTTCATTGTCACTCAAGTGTAAGGGTAAAGTCTGTACTATGATAGTTGCCTGTAGGGACTGTATGCATTGAGACAGTGTGCAGAGTGTAAATGTGTTTGTCCAGTCAGGTCTAACAAGTTTACCCTTCAGAAACCACATTGCTGTGTGGTGTTTCATTGTGGCTCACATCACAGTACATGTTGCTGGAGCATCGAATACCTGATGTCATTAGGCTTGCTTAGTCATTGTAGGCCTTGAGCAGGGTAGTGGGTAAGTCTGCAGATGAATCCAAAAGTGTGTAGTCATGTCCCTGTACTTATTGGCATGTGCTTCATACTTGTGGTGTATTGATAAATTGCCCATTTTATGCTTGGTGTTTCTGACGTGTGTGACACAACCATTTGAGCAAAAACTTGTGTTTGTAATCGCTTGATTTGTCTCTTGCATCCATATAGGTAAACACCCATCAAAAGAAGGAGATTTGGAGAGCCATCTCCCAGGAGATGCAGACCCTGGGGTTCCATAGCCGGCAAAGTGCCCACTGTTGCAAGAGGTGGAAGGACCTGAGGTGCTGGACCAGAAGATCTCAGAGATTCAGATAGGGCTGTCCTCCCAACGTGGGTGGGCACACCTCGAAGCATGATCCCCTTAGGGGCCCGCATTCTGGCAGTAGCATACCCAGACCTTGATGGGCGTTTGCAGGGAGCACAGCAGCCACAATGAGTACAGGACATATTACTGCCTGTCACGCAGCCAAGTTAATGTGTTAGGTTCTGACCTCTCCTCCTGATGACTGGGAATGGACCATGTGTGACACACAAGATGAGTAACTGTTTGTGAAGATATGTAATTTGGTGCATACTGATGTGCCTTGCCTAGTAGCCCAGGGACCTAAATCACAACTGAGTACAATCCACAAAACAATTGCTCTCCGAGGACAACACATTGCTTTGTACAGTGATCACTCAAGGAAGGTTTGTTGTTGTAGTGGGTCTAAATTCTACGCAACAGACCACTACTCCTCAGTGTTACAGTCCAAAGAAAAAGAAGTGATGGATCACTGTCCTCAGCCTTGTGTCTGGTTAAGTGAGGAAATTGGCATCTGCTCCCAAGAGGCCACTTATTTTCAGTGTGTGATGAGTGCTGGTGCCTCACAACTATCTGACATGTGAAGGTGGCATCACACATGTGAAAGAGCATATATTGTTCTTTGGGTGCAGCTACAGATCAAAACTTTCCCCTTGGTAAGTGGGGAATGTCCATTGACATGATTTATGTCCCTGTTTCACTTTGCCAAAATTCTTTGCGCTGACATGTTAGCATATATCCCATTCTCTTTCAACAAAATGTCTACACTGCTGTTCACAGGAAGATTTCTGTATTCCCTCACATATAGTTGCATGCCAACCTGTCTTTGGAATTGGACATATGCAATGGGGCTACATTTTATGTGGTGCCACAGACAGGAGTGTGTCACCATTGATTGTTGTCTCACACATACTCTCACCCGTCATTGCATGTCATTTGGCATGTACAACTTCAGTAGCAAAGAGAGATATGACATGTAGGACAAGAGGTTTTACACACAATGTCATATTTCCATGCCATTGATGTGGCATCAAGTGGCAAAGTGCACTGCACATGTTAAATGGGAAAGATTTGTTGTACGACTGTTGGCACACATCATGGAGTGACTTGCAGTTTTGTTGGAATCACATGTGGTTGTGTAGAACCATTCATCCACGGACATCTGAGTTTGCAGGAACAAAATGGAAACAGGGATGTAGCTTCCCATTAGGCAACATGTCCAGGGCCTTCTACAAGTTCTTGTAAACCCCTGGGCCTCTCCAATATACAAAGAACTAATGGCTTCTACTGATGCAATCAGAGTTTGTCATTGTAAGGGGTGCCATATAGTAGTGGTGATTTTCCGGGGGCTAGCTGTTTCATTGTGTTATGTATTTTAGCAACATATCTCCCTGTTAATTTGCACATTTTGACTTCAGTGTACATTTCCATGCCAAATATGTAGTATATCTGAGCAACATTAGTACTACCTCCATGACTCAATTAGGACAATTTACACATGGTGAAGTGTGCATTGTTGACATATTTCCAGTGTGACGTGAGTATTTCCATGTCACCTTCTTCAGGATACTGTACTGCTGTCAGCAACATGGCAGGATTTGGAGCAACATTTCTTATTGTTGTGTTATTGAGTATGTGACAAATAGATGTCTGCATGACCTTGTGTGGGATCTGTTGGAATGAACTTGGCGTTGGCCTACTATCGTATGACAGCAGGTAACAGGTATGCTCCACGAGGCAAAGAATTGAAGGTGATATGGGCTTCTACTTGTTCAATGGTTATTATGATTGCACAACTTCACCCATGCAATTTGAGATCTGAGACCTGATTTTTCCGTGGGCAACTGTTGACAGTTCATATGACATACATGCATATGTATGATTCATGTAGGAGTCACCTTGAATTAGTTTGTTTTGGGGCCTACTGAACATCATGGTACTGTTTGTATATCACAGCTTTTGTTCAGGTGTGATCAGGAACATGTGGAGACCCTTTTCCCCTTTGTATTTGGAACATCATCCCAGGCAAGTGAAGGAGACAGGGCGAAACCAAGTGGGGAAGCATCTGGCCACGGTACCTCCAGTCATGACACCACCGACACTGAGGGACCCAGTGGCCCGGAAGGTGAGGGGAGTGCCACTGAGGACACAGGATCAACCTTGTCATCTTTAGATTCTACCTCCAGTGGCCACTCCCTAGTGGTGGGGGACCCATCAGGACCTGTTCCTGTGCCATCCTTGTCTGCCACCCCCAGTACTAGCACCACCCTTCCTCTTTGCTCCCCACCCAGTTGGCCATGCCCACTCACCTAAGATGGTGGGCATCTCCTTTGCCCTAGGTACCTCAGTGCCAGCCCCTGTTACTCCTGCTGCCCTGAGTGAGAAGGCTATTGACCTCCTGAGGAGTATCAGGAGGTCAATAGCCTTCTGTGGGGCAGACTGGAATTGTGAATACCATCCAGGGGTTGGTAAGCCAACTTCAGACAAATGCTTTCCTGGAAGACATTCATAGTGACATGTCAATCAATCAATCAATCAGGAATTTGTAAAGCGCACTACTCACCCGTGAGGGTCTCAAGGCGCTGAGGAGGGGGGAGGAGAAAGGGGGAGTGTTCCTACTGCTCAAACAGCCAGGTCTTGAGAGGTTTCCTGAAGGTAAGGAGGTATTTGGTCTGGCGCAGGTGGGTTGGAAGAGTGTTCCAGGTTTTGGTGGTAAGGTGCGAGAATGATCTACCACTGGTTGTAGTTCTGCGGATGCGTGGGACGCTTGCGAGGGCGGCGGAGCGGAGATGCCGGGTCGGGTGTAGAAGGAGAACCGTCTGTTGAGGTATTCTGGTCCGGTGTTGTGCAGTGCTTTGTGAGCGTGGGTGAGGAGTTCGAAGGTGATTCTTTTGTTGACTGGGAGCCAGTGCAGGTTTCTCAGGTGGTCTGTGATGTGGCAGTGGCAGGGGATGTCCAAGATGAGGCGTGCAGAAGCGTTCTGGATGCAGTGCAGCCTCTTCTGGAGTTTGACCGTGGTTCCTCCGTAGAAGGCATTGCCGTAGTCCAGTTTGCAGCTTACCAGGGCTTGGGTGGCTGTTCTTCTGGTTGCGGTGGGTATCCATTTGTAGATCCTTCGGACCATGCGGAGGGTGTTGAAGCAGGAGGAGGAGAAGGCGTGGACTTGTTGGGTCATGGATAATGGGGAGTCCAAGATGAATCATAGGTTGCGTGAGTTGTCGGTGGGAGTCAGAGCGGCTCCAAGAATGGCAGGCCACCAGAAGTCATCCCATGCGGAGGTGGTGGAACCGAAGATGAGGACTTCCTTCTTGTCGGAATTGAGTTTGAGGCATCCATATGGTGATGGCCTTCATTCCTTCGTGGAAGTTGGTCTTGGCGGAGTCCTTGGTGAGGTATAGGATCAGCTGGGTGTCGTCGACGTATGAGATGATGTTGTGGTTGTGGGATCGGGTGATGTTAGCAAGCAGGGCCATGTAGACGTTGAAGAGGGTCAGGCTGAGGGACGAACACTGGGGTACGGCGCAGATGATTTTGGTGGCCTCCGAGCAGATTGGGGGGAGGTGGACAGTCTGGGTTCTGCCTGTGAGAAAGGAGGTGACCCAGTCCAGGGCTCTGTTGCGGATTCCTGCATTGCTGAGGTGTGAGCATAGCGTGTGGTGGCAGATGGTGTCGAACGCGGCAGAGAGGTCCAGGAGGATGAGGGCCACAGTTTTGCCTTTGTCCAGTATGGTTCTGATGTCGTCGGTGGCGGCGATGAGGGCGATTTTGGTACTGTGGTTGCTGCGGAATCTGGATTGGGAAGGGTCCAGGGTGCAGTTTTCCTCGAGGAAGTGGGTTAGTTGTCTGTTGACAGCCTTCTCTATGAATTTTGTCGGGAAGGGGAGCAGGGCAATAGGCTGGAAGTTCTTGAGGTCCTTTCTGTCCGTCTTGGATTTTTTGAGGAGGGCGTTGATCTCGGCGTGTTCCCAGCTCTCTGGGAAGGTGGCAGACTCGAAGGAGCTGTTGATGATCTTCCGTAGTTGGGGTGTGATGAAGGAGCTTGCTTTGCTGAGGATGTTGTGAGTCCAGGGGTCATATGGAGAGCCAGAGTGGATGGTGTTCATGATTTTGATGGTGTCTGGCCTACAGAAATCTTTTCAGGCTCTGGCCTCCTCAATGATGAAAGCAATCTATCCCCAATCCTCCCTCCCACATCCTCTCTCTTCCCTCTCCAAATTCCCTATTCCCCTACTTGTCCTAAGCACACAGACACATCCGCATGCACCAACCTCAACACACACAAGCAGCACACAGCAACACAAACTCTACCAGGCACACCGGCATGCAGGCACTCAACATTCACCCACAGACACCACATCAGCCACCATTTCAACAGACACTCCCACCGACCCACACACTACATCCACCATTCCCACAGACACCACCACAACACCAAGTGACACATCCATCACACCCACCATACACCAGACAACACCTGTGAGAAAGTAGCCTCTTTGTAGCATGGTTACCCCCACTTTTGGCTTGTTTGTGAGTGTATGTCAGTGTGTTTGTACTGTCTTACTGGGATCGGGCTAGCCAGGACCTCAGTGCTCATAGTTTGTGGCCTACTGTGTGTGTTGTCAGTAGTGCTGTATCACTAAAGTACTGCTAACCAGAACTTCAGTGCTTATGCTCTCTCTGCTTCCAAATTAGTCACTGTAGTTTAGTGGCTTCATATGCCAAATCCAATTGGCACACTGCCCCCCCCCTCTTATAAGTCCCTGGTATATGGAACCTAGGTACCCAGGGCATTGGGGTTCTAGGAGATCCTTATGGGCAGCAGCATTTATTTTGCCACCCATAAGGAGCTCAGACAAACCATTTCACAGGACTGCCACTGCAGCCTGAATAAAATAGTGCACACACTATTTCACAGCAATTTTCACTGCACTTAAGTAATTTATCAGTCACCTATATGTCTAACCTTCATTTACTGAAGGCTAGGTGCAAAGTTACTAAGTCGAGGGCACCCTTGCACTAACAAAGGTGCCCCCACGCAGTCCAGGGCCAAATCCCCAGACTTCGTGAGTGCGGGCCACCATTACACACGTGCACTACATATAGGTCAATACCTATATGTAGTTTCACAATGGTAACTCCGAATATGGCAATGCAGGTGTCTAGGATCATGGAATTGTCTCCCCATTCCAAATCTAGTATTGGGGGGCCAATCCCATTCATCCTGTGGGCTCCACCATGGACCCCCCAGTACTGCTAAACCAGCTCTCTGAGGCTTGCACTGCAGCTACACCTGCTGCCACCTCACAGACAGGGTTCAGCCCTCCTGGGGTCTGAGAAGCCCAGTCCCAGGAAGGCAGAAAAAAGCATTTCCTTTGGGAGGAGGGTGTTACGCCCTCTTCCCTTGGAAATAGGTGTTACAGGCTTGGGAGGGATAGCCTTCCAGAGCCTCTGGAAATGCTTTACAGGGCACAGATGGTGCCTTCCTTGCATATGCCTGTCTACACCGGTTCAGGGACCCCCGTCCCCACTCTGGTGCAAAACTGGACAGTGGGAAGGGAGTGATCACTCCCCTGTCAATCACCACTCCAGGGGTGGTGCCCAGAGCACCTGCATTGTGTCCCTTGCGTTAGCCATCTTGTTTTCCAAGGTGTGGGGACACTCTGGAGATCTCTGAGTGACCAGTGCCAACAGGTGACGTCAGAGACCCCTCCTGATAGGTGCATACCTGGGTGGGGAGCCAATCCCCCTCTCAGGCTACTTAGGGTCTCTCCTGTGGGTTCCTATTCAGATTTGGCTTGCAAGTTTCCACCAGGAATCCTCTGCAACTCCTACTTCATCCTCTGACCTCGGATCAACCGCAGACTGCTTCAGGAACCACTGTAACTGCAACAAAGTATCCAGAAAGGCTACTGCGACTCTACAACTTCAGCTCCAGCCAGCAACTGCAACTGTTTCCATGGTGTGCACACTCTGGGGACCCCCTGTCTCCTCCCCGCACCAAAAGGACCGAAGAAATCTCCTGTGGAGTGACAGAGTCACTTCCCTGCTCCAGCAGGCACCTTCTAAGACAACGACAGGTTCTCTGGGACTACCCTCCTGATGACGAGCGTGCTCCTTGGAACAAAGGTGGTGGACCCCTTCGACACAGACTGTCCTAAGGTTCAGCTGCCCAAATTTGGAGGAGGTAAGAGCATGCCTTCACCCTTTGGAACAGTACCCCTGTGCACCACGTCATCTTCACCTCCTGAGGCCTGTGTGCACTATTTGCAAGAATCCTTCATGCACAGCCTGGCCCAGGTCCCCAGCACTCTATCCTGTGACGCTCAACTCGCTGATTTGTTCTCCGGCGGCGTGGGACCTTCTTTTGTAGTGCTGCAGCAACCGGAATTTGCACCTTCTTTGTCCCAGTGTCCTGGGACCTCTGTGGGTGCTGCCTGGTAATCTGTGGGTTCCCTCCAGTGTTGGGAGCCCCCTCTGCCTCCTCAGTCTGAGTTGAGGCCGCCAGGTCCCTCCTGGGTCCAGGCGGCGTCATTTTGACACAATACGCAACATTGCTTGAATCAAGGCTTGTTGGACTAATCCAGTGCTACAACTCGCCTGCATCCAACATCTCCACGAAGGACATCCTTTGCATCATGCAGGAACCCACATCCATCTTCTTTGGTGCTCTTCTGCAGACTTCTTCCAACCGGAGAATCCTCTTTTGCTCCATCTTTTAGGTTGGCAGGGGCTCCTGTCCTTCCTGGAATCTTCTGTGACTTCTGGACTTGGTCTCCTCTCTTTACAGGACTTCAGGTCCAGGAATGACCATTTGTTGCTTGCAGTCTTGCTTGGTTCTTGCAATAACTCTATTCACGACTTTTAGTGTGTCCTACGGAAACTTGCAGTACTTTACTCCTACTTTCCTGGGCTCTGGGGTGGGGTATTTTACCAACCTTTGTGGTTTTCTTACACTCCCAGTGTCCCTCTACACACTACACTTGCCTAGGGGGGAATTTGTGATTCGCATTCCACTTTCGTAGTATATGGTTTGTGTTGCCCCAAGACCTATTTCTTCCTATTGCATTCTATGGTATTTTCGATTGTTTGCACTATCCTATGACTATTTACTTACCTGATTTTAGTGTCTAGTGTATATATTGTGTAGAATACTTACCTCCAGAAGGAGTATTGCCTCGAAGATCATTTTGGTCTTGTGTCACTAAAATAAAGTACCTTTATTTTTGGTAACACTGAGTATTAGTACTGTGTAACTATACGTGGTATTGCAGGAGCATTGCATGTCGCCTAGTTCAGCCTAAGCTGCTCTGCTACAGCTACCTCCATCAGCCTAAGCTGCTAGAACACTACTACATTTCACTAATAAGGGATAACTGGACCTGGTATAAGGTGTAAGTACCTAAGGTACCCGCTGCAAGCCAGGCCAGCCTCCTGCAACTGCTCACAACCCACACACCTCAGTCACCATACCCCCAGACACCACCACAACACCCACAGACACATCCACCACATTTGCTGTTGTTTTTTAATATCTGACTTTGTGGGAAGTGTTGGCCACCCAAGACAAGGGTAGATTTTCACTGTATGGATATGTGGATGTTGATCCAATTGGGGTGCCATTGCATTGTGTTATGCTTGCTAGGGTAAGTATTTCATCTTGTGTTGGCCAATGTCAGCATGTATGGTGTAGATTTGTCCCCGGATATAGATTGTACTTTCTTCTCATGTGCGGGAGCTAGAGTTTTGTTTGTCCATGCATGGAGGGTGTTAAATTGTGGTAGCTTCCTTTGGATTTGACTGACCATGTGTCAACTTTGATGTGTGTAACTTACAGCTACATCATCTATGTATGGCTGCACCATGCTGTTGCCGTTGTATGTGCTTTCTTGACTTGCACTTACACATTTGGCAGCTAGGCATAGCACCTGGCTCAAATATTGTTTGTCCCTGAGATACATGAAGGGTCAGTTCCTATGCAAATGCTGTTTTAGGGGCATGTGCAAAGTGAAAAGTGTCCATGAATGCTCCTGATGTTGTCATCACTATTATGCAGGTATTGTTTGCATTGTGAGCTTTGGATATTCGTTTCACAACCTATTGTGCATTCTATTGACCTTCCATTGTGTTGCAATGTGGGTGCTGTGTGGGTCCATCGATGAGCAGCACCTGCTGCAGGACGTGTGTGTGATGGGCTCCATGGCAGCACAGGTCATGTAACACTGCCTGCAGGTGAGTTGCTTCCTTTATGCTTTCCGTTTCCACCTGCTGGGATGGGGTGGTTGGACTGCCACGGTCACGCTGGCGGTAGGCAACATCATAATGTTTCCATCCGGAACACCAGCTCCATCGGCCTTTTTGGCCTGCCTCGCCACCGCGGTGGTCTGCGCTGCCTGGTGGTGCTGGCAGGACTGCGCCAGTCGTAATACTGTGGTCTGACTGCCAAGCAGATGGCGGTCACACCGCCGCCATGGTGGTGCACAAACCGCCAAACTCGTAATGCGAACCTTTGAGAATATGTAACATTCATTTCAATGTGTAATATTAATTTTAAAGCAAATCCACATAAGTTCAGAGCAAGCCATATTCATTTAAACATGCCTTGTGTTCATTTTAATATTTGCCTAATTCATTTCAAAGCATGTTACATTTATCTCATTTATCTCACAGTTTCATTTTCATTTAAATAAGTGTGATATTCATGTTACAGAATGTCATATAACTTTTAATGTGGGCCATATTAATTTCATCAGGTGTCATATTCATTTCAAATTGGCTCATATTCATCTTAACATGTGTCATATTCCTTTCTATGAATGTCATTCATTTCAATGGATGTCATATTCACCTTAAAACCTGTCATAATAATTTTAACACAGGTCATATCCATTTCAACATAGGTCATGTTAATTTCAATATATGCAGCATTTATTTTGCTGTTTATCATATCAATTTCAAAGCACAACATATTCATTTTGACAAGTTTCATTTTAATTTCAGCATTGGTCATATTCAGTTTAAGACATGTTGAATTAATTTCGGTGGAGCTCATATTTGTTTCAATGCATGTCATATTCATCTTAGCATGTGTCATATTTCTCTCAATGGATGCTTCATTCATATTAACACATCTTAATTTTAACATTAATCACATCCATTGCAACATATATCGTAATCATGTCAATGTATATCATATCACTTTCAATGCAAGCCATATTCATTGTGATAAATTTCAGGATCATTTTAACATTACTCGTATTAATTTTAAAACATGTCAAATTAATTTCAGTGAAGGTCATATTCATTTCAACGTAGTTCATATTCATTTTAACATGTGTTATATTCTTTTCAATCAATGTTAAGTTTATTGCAATGGATGTCATATTCATAATAACAGTTGTCATATTAATTTTAAGATGCAACTTATCAATTTTAACATATATCATATTAATTTGAATATGTATCATATTCGTTTGAATATGTGTCATATTAATTTCAAAGAGTGCCATATTCATTTTAACAAATCTCATGTGAATTTCAGCTGTGGTCATACTCATTTGAAGACATGTCAACTTCAATTCAATGGGGTTGCATTAATTTCAAGGCTTGCCATATTCATTTTCAATCATCTATTCATTTCTGTGTGTCTCATATTCATTGCCATCTCGGTAATTTTAATTTCAACACAATTCAAATTCATTGAAACATGTTTAATGTTCATTTCAATGTACATTGTATTCGTTTCAATGTGCATTGTTTTCTTTTCAGGATATAATATATTCATTTCAATGCTTTATATTATTTTCAATCTGCCATATTAATTTCAATGTATGTCATACTTCTCTTGGCATAAGTCAATCATTTCAAGAAATGCCCCATTCTTTTTGGTGAATATTGTATTCGTTTCAGTGAATGCTTTATTGTTTATAGTGAGGGCCATATTAATTTCACTATGATTTATATATATTTCAGTATATTTCTTATTAAATTTGGTGTGTGTGTTATTCATATTAATCACTAAGTAGCATATTCATTCTACCAGGTTTCATATTTGTTTTGGTTCAATTCAGATTCACTCTGCCGGGTATCATAATTATTTTGACACATAGTACATTCATTCTGGTGTGTGTCATATTCATTTTGCAGCACGCTATGCACTTCAGGAGGTGTCCAATATGGGGAGCTGTAATTTTGACATGAACAGCTTCCCATAGCATTTGTCAATCGGTTTCATGGCTTTCGAGAAAGGTGGCACATAGCATAATCGTGCAACACTTAAAATAAAATATTCACGCTGTTAGCAGGAAAAAGAAAGCACTATAGAATTTGGAGGAGGCGTAAGGGTAGCTCCATTCGACACAAAAGTGTGGTTTATTGTGTTTAGTGTTTCCTGCAATGAAATGTAAGGAGAGCAGTAAGTTCCCAAAAGTGATGCCTCTAGTGCCGTTTGTGACCACATTGACATCAGCCTTATACCGTCTTTTCCCATATAGGCTGCACAGTTGAGCAACAGTAGCACTGATACAAAATCCAGTTAAAGAAGAACCAAACATTGATTGTCATAGCTGCCATGCTTCCCATGTCGAGGCATGATGCGCTGCTCCAGTTCAGATTTGTTTTCTTTGGCTCGTGGGGATTGTAGTCCTGTTTTATAATATAGTAAACAAGACTACAAGTCCCAGAATTCCAAGAAAAAGCCAAGACTGGAGCAGCACATCAAACATGGACCTGGGAAACTAGGCAGGGCTCCATAGTAACAACACATAAAGTCCTGTGGCCTGCCAATCTAAAGATTAATAAAATAAAATGTATGGATGGAATGCCGAGGTAATCTCAGCCAATTGTTAGTATTAGGAATGCCTCCAGTCAATCATGGCTCCCCGTACCACTACAGAATGAGGCGAGTCATACACACAACAATCTTGTCCCTGTTCTAAAAGGGAAAATCTACCACCAGCCAGGTCCCCTCTAAATAGGACACAAGTAACTTCAAACCAGATTCAGCCCTGTTGAGTCTCCTTGATGGGTGCAGCTTAAGTCCTGTAGCACCAAGAGTACAAGACCCACATATGGAAATACAAGTTGCACTTGAATTGTCTCACTTAGAAAAACACGAAAGTGATGGAAGTATGCATAAAAATACTTAGCTACTAGTAATTACCTTTGCCACATTACTGTCGGTCATTTTTTGTCCACTGTGCCACTCCAACAGGAAACCAGTCTTATGCAAATTAGTCTTCTTCATGCTCCAGTGAGAACAGTCAAGACCAAATTGCCATGCCATGCCCCCTTAGGTGGAACACTAGCAACCAGAATTGCTTCTGCATTATTGGGTCCCCTTAGTCATGTGCAGCTTTATACTGTTGAACAGTAATCATGGGACCAACATCCGGACCCACCTGATTGACTGCCCATCCCTTTGGCCTTTGTCCAGCATGTATGTCATTATACATGACTTACTAGTCAGGATGTGGGAGATGCTAGGGTGCAATACTCCAGTCAAACTTGCACTGAGATAATTTCAAGCAAGAAAAGACTGATGGTGGTCATGTAATGTAAATGCCATTTGGCAAAAGACTTTGGGCCTGATTCTTAAAGGTAAATGTACACTTTTGTTTAAGTGTACACATGTTTTCTATTCACACTGTGGAGTCTCCACATGTAAAAAGATAGGACAGTCTTATCTTTTCATGTGTGGAAACTCTGCAATAATAAGGATTCTACTAGTAAAATACCTTTAGCAAACAATTGTATACTTCCACAAAAGTGTAAGTTTACCTTGGTGGGTGAGGCCTTTTGTGTCTGTGCAACTGCACCTAACAGGGAAATTACATTTTCTAGGAATTCTTGAACTCTCATTTGTTTCAATATGTTGGTGTCCATCTTGGATCATTGGATATAGCTTCTGTCATGTTCCATTGTGTCCTTTCAAGGAAATCATGCTACGATGTTGCTGCTGCCAGGGCTTTGTAATTATATTCATGTGTTTTTGTCGGGATAAGCATTGACACATGTGACTATTGGACAGTTTTGAATTTCAGAGACATATTCGGAAATCAAGCTATTTTGGTGAAAAACAAACTTTGAACTTTTTTTTAACATTTCATTCTCATCCCAGAACTTTTAAAAGATTTGCTTTACAGGAATTTTGGAGTTCTACTGATGAAAGAATTGAAAAACGTGTTACACAAAGAATTGTGATCAGTGATAATATGAATATATGATAAGTACAAGGTACAATAGCTGTGGTTCTAAATGTACATACAGAGTTACTGGTACTAGAAATGATGGGATATTGAAAATCGTTACTTACCTCACACATGCGCACACAGCACAGTTAAGAAGTAAGGGTGAGATGTACAATGCATTTTACAGTTGCAAACACGCCAATTTATATTTTGGGAATGCAAAAATGTTCTCTGTAATTCACCAATCCTATTGTAAGAGTCAGCAAACGTTCACATACTCCTAAAATGGGATTGCAACCCCATACCAATTCAGTATTTGGAAGGGGTGTGTAATGGGGGATCTCTTCTAAATGTTAAGTACTATGTGATGTCTCAATATTTTGCAACTGTGATCTAGACGCAAAACATTAAAAAACAGTGACATTCAGTTGCAAAATTATGAACAACATCTTCATGTCACACTATTTTGAAATAAAGGGAAATTAGATCTAATTGAAACAAGGAAAAATTGATTAACTTGAGTTCATTGAATAGACTGGAGGAGTAAAGAGAGTCTTGGAAATAAAACTGCTGCAAAAGTGGAATATGCTGCAAGTACATGATCAATAATCATCAGTTGATAAGGTTAAATTTAAAGATGAAGAACTCTATTTAAAGATACACTTTTCCTCCAAGCACAACAATCGTCACATGTGATTTTAGACTCCCATATATCAGACCTCTTGCTAGGTGCAAATTTATTGGAAGTGAGCAAGGGAAGAAAGCAATGCAATTCAAATTGTCTGACAGTTGGTGGAGAGTTTTGTCAGAGCTAATTTATGTCTGCTTTGGTAACTCAATCCAGCTGCATACTTTACTATAGACAGGGACAGCAATGATAGTATTTTCAGAGGGAGTGCTTTACTGAGATTTCACCTAGCTTGGCATGAGCAGCAAAGATAACTTTATACAATTGTTTAATTCTTAATCTCTGATCGAAATCCTCTTAGGCGATATCTTCCTTAACAATATTCTCAAATTGCCCATTCTGCTTAATTCTTAAATTACATCCTTCCAAAACTACCTGATCCAAGCACTCTTGATTAAGGTAATTTGCTCTAAGTATTTAATTAACTCAACTCTTCATAGCATGTCCTTTACCATGAAATGGACTGTTTTCCACTTTTAATTTGAGTGGTGGCAAAATGTTTGGTAACTAGTTATGCACTTCATTTTAGACAGGAAAAAAGAAGACACTATAATCCTGATGTTTGTCTCTCTTTTACATGCATTGTTTGTGAGATTTTGAAAAATCTTGCAAAGTGATTTTATTGCTAAATAAATTATACTTTCGCTGTATTCTTGTATTGCAGATGAGAAGGATACCCCATGTCTCAGTTCAGTGTCTCAGAAGGGTACAGAGGGATCAAACTGAATTCATAAGAGAGTAGAACTGACAAATGACCCCATAGTAGAGGACCATTCCCCACGTTCTATTGCCTAAGTAGGGAAGTCCGTCAAGGTATTGACTAGTCTCCCTACGTATCAGACTGGAGCGGGTTGTGTTGGACCTGGCCTTTTTTGCAGGTTCTCTCTCTGAACCTTTTGCCTTTCTTCTCCTACTTTTTGCCTAATTCATTTTTGTTAGCCTTAGGACTTTTTATACTTTACCACTGCTAACCAGTGCTAAAGTACTTGTTCTCTTTCCCTTAGTCATGGTTACCTTGGCTTGTACCCAGTTGGTATATTTAATTTACATACAAGACCCTAGTAAAGTGGCACTACATGTGGCCAGGACCTGTAAATTAAATGCTACTAGTGGACATACAGGACTGATTGTGCCAACCACTTAAGTAAGTTTTAACATTTCTCAGGCCTGCCATTGCAGAGCCTGTATGTGCAGTTTAAACTACCATTTCGAATTGGCAAAACAAACCCTTTTTCAGACTCAAACCTTCCTCTTTAATACATGTGTCATTCCTAGGTTTGGCCTTGGACAGCCCAGAGGGCAGGATGCAACATAGTTAAAAACTGGTACATTTACTTTTAGGTTCTACATGTCCTGATAAGTCGTGATAATGAAACACTCTTAAATTTGATTTTCTCTACTGCAAGGCCCTTCTCTCCCGGAGGACATCATTGGAGTCGCCTTATTACATTTTATAAGTGTCATGGTCAATGGGAAGAGATACACAATTCATGTTTGGTGTCTCTGGGATACTAATTAAATATTTGGGGAGCATTGAATCTTTAATTAGATCACTCTTGTTGCCCATTAGCGAGAGCTTGCAGAAAATAGAATTCAGGCTGACCACTCTGGAGGCAACCTTAACCACCCTGAAAATTTTGGACAACAAACAGAGTAGAACCACTGAGTCCAATCTACCAATAGGAACCTTCCCCAATATACAAAACCCACCGATCCACACGGGGCCTCCCTTGGGCACCACTGCCGCCCCTCTTTTACAGCCACTTATGGCTATCCCAGTTCCAATTTTTCCTACTAACTCTAACATCCTACCATCAGAAACAGATGGCCCAGCACTCCAATGTATACTCCCTGGTAAGCCTGCCCCTAGACCACGAGGACCCGACTTACCACCAGAGGCTAACAGCCTCATGGTGGTGTTGGCTGGTGTTCCCTCTCTAGAATTGGGTGAAAATGAGAACTATCACTCACTCAAGAGGAAAACCATTAAATGGCTAAATTGGAACAGACCTCTTCCAGCTCACCTCAACAATGAGATCATTATGGTAAGAAGGGTACCATGGTTGGGGAAGTCGGGGAAATCAATAGCAGGGGACTGTATCATTGTGTCTTTTCGAGACCCTGGAACAGTACTATACATTTGTGCTGGGTCAAATAGGTCAAATAGATCACTGGATTCTACCATACAGACTTTGCCAGTTTCTTTCTTTTTCCCTCCCATTCGCTTGCACCATGACTTCTCACAAGGTAATTGGACAAGGGTGGATCGAAGATCTAGATACAGGGGATATGCTCCACGTCCAGTTTATCGACCTTCGGAGACTCCCTTTTTGGACCACAATCGTTTTAACTGCCTGAATGGTCTGGATGGTGTGGACTGACTGCCCCCAAACCCGAACTCAAATCCTGTGACCTTGGATAAAGGTCCCAGTAAACTGCCTGATCCGGCTGAACCCACTTCTGAAAATGACCCTGCTAGAGCAATTGGTGTAGTTTCTGGCTTTGGTACTGGCTCTTCCCCCCACTCCATCCCTGCAATCTGTTCTGTGGCTTCTCCAGCGCACATGAGACTAATTTGGTGGAATGTGGCTGGTTTAGCCAGCAAACTGGGCACCCAAGATTGGATAACTTACATTGAGTCTGGGGATGTTTGTATGTTCCAAGAGACTTGGGCAAGGGAAGATTACAACCATCAAGGTTACGAGTCATTTTCCATCTCGGCTAGGTGGGAGGGTAAGGGCCGCCCCTCTGGTGGACTCACAACTTGGGTGGCTTCCCACTTAGGATGTCAGGCTTCACGCCTACCGGTGCCATCAGATGATATCCTAGTGGTTTTATTAGCCTGGCCGAACCTAGCGAAACTTGCCCTGATAAATATTTACTCCAGGCCAGTGGGAGCTTCGCGTGAATCCCCCACTATAGAGGAGCTTTCAGTATATTTAGCGGAAATGCCAAGAGATATCCCTTACATAGTGGGAGGGGATTTAAATTCCCATTTCGAGCCGTTGGTCGGTCTCGTGGAGGGATTTCCCACGGAAGAAGAGTTCAGGTGGTCAGTACCCTCTGTTGTAGCACCTTCCCCAAAGGCATGGACACCTGTGGCTTTGCAGATTACTGCTCTCACCTTAAAGCATGGAATTAGAGCCTGCAATGGACGTATTAAGTCTGATGTACCAAGCAAAACCACGTACAACAGAGTGGGAAGAGAGTCCCGCTTGGACTATGCTCTTGTACAGATAGTGAACTGGTCTTCTATCCTGGACTTTAGGGTGGTGGAGAGACTGGATAGTGATCATAACGCCCTTGAACTCGATCTTAGCCATCCTGGGCCAAAGGCCTCCATAACAACCATGGGGGAGTCCAAACCTGAACTACTATTAGACAATAACAGGAGAAGAATCAGGTGGGATAAACTAGCTACGAGCCAAGTGAAACTTTCGAAGCTCTACGCAGGTTTAATCCCCATTTTGGAAAAAGTGGGAGAGCTAGCCAACGATGTGGGCAATATAGTCCACCATGAGAAATTATATCAGGCTCATGAGGACCTTATAAAGGGAGCGGCCTCTGAGCTTTTTACCAGGGTCCAGAATCAGAAGAGGATCCAACAACATAACTCCTTATGGTACAATGCAGTCTGTAGGAAGGCAAAGGGAGAACTCCTCAGATGCATCAAGGAGGGAACAGATAGAGAGGAGCTGCGAGAAAGCAGACGGGCTTATAAAAAACTGGTCATCCATGCTAAAACCGAATGGGAGGAGAACCAGTGGGAGGAGCTTACCACTTCCCTCGCAACAAGAGACCACCGAATGTTTTGGAGAGTAGTAAACGGGGGGTCGGGAACCTCCATTCGGCAATAGAACCAAATATTGCAGCAGGGGTGTGGCAGGCACACTTCCAGTCTCTCTACAGTTCCGAGCAGGGAGAAACTAAGATTGATTTCGGTACTGGACTGGTAGAGTATGGTGGGGATTTGATAACAGTGGGGGAGGTGAAGGTAGCACTAATGGGACTTAAAGCAGGAAAGGCGCCAGGATTGGACGGCCTGCCCGGGGACCTGTTCAAGCAGGAGCCCGGTGTTTGAGCCCCCTATCTGGCTGCAGTGTTTAATGGAGTTTTGTGTGGCATGGAAATTCCGAGTACTTGGCTGGGGGCAGAGGTGGTTCCTATACTTAAAAAGGGCTCGCCCCTGCTCCCAGCCAACTACAGACCAATCAGTCTAATTGACGTGTCACAGAAGCTGTTTGGCAGGATACTGCTGAATCGGCTTCAGGACTGGGTGGAAGAAACGGGTGCCCTCAGTCCGTATCAGGCGGGATTTAGAAAGGGAGTTTCTACAGTGGACCAGGTTTTTCGTCTAAACCTTATCTATTGGAGGGCAGCAATATTGGAAGGGGGTAGTTTATACACTATATTTGTGGACCTGAGGGCTGCGTTCGACCTCGTGCCCAGAGGGAAACTCTGGAGTGTTCTGGCTGAGATGGGGGTCCCCCCAGACATCCTGATAATTTTAAAGAGATTGCACCATAATAACTATGCCCGGGTCAGGTGCGGGAAACACGGGGAATTAACGGACAGATTCCCCGTTGACAGGGGGGTTAGACAGGGCTGTGTATTGGCACCGACCCTGTTCTGCCTCTTTGTCAACGGGGTAATCGCCCATCTCAATGGAACTGAATACACTGATGCCCCAAAATTGAATGGCAGCAGGGTGCCTGCAATCATGTTTGCAGATGACACCCTGCTGCTGTCCAAAACCCCTATGGGGATACAGAGGATCCTTGATTCTTTTATGGCTTTTTGCACAGTTAGGGGGTTCGAAATCAATGCTAACAAAACCAAGTTTATGGTTTTGAACCCAACCCCAAGATCACGCCCGAACCCCTTACTGGGAGCTTCACGTTTAGAGAGAGTCTCCACCTTTGAATATCTAGGTGTAACGTTGAATGAAACCATGTCCTGGGGAACTCACCAGACTAGGGTTAATCTTAAATTAGTGCAGACCACTGGCGGCATTGCTCGGTTGATGAGAAGCTCCACATATCGACCGCTGGGGCCGCTTATCCAGATATATAAGGCACAGGCAAAAGGAGCTCTGATGTACGGGGCGGAACTGTGGGGTCACACAGTTTCCTGCAGTTTGTCTATAACTGAGAACAACTTCATTAGACAGATAGTAGCACTCCCGTCCAGTACTCCGCTTCTCCCCCTGAGGATGGATCTGGGTCTGAGACCAATAGCAGATGAATTAGGTCTCAGACCCATAGTCTTCTGGCGAAGGCTATGGAGCACCGAAGAACTATCTTCTTATAGGGCGGAACTGAGGGAGTTTTTAACCCACCCTAAAGCTCTACAGATCCCGTGGATAAAATATATAAAAAAGTCCTGTATGGGATTGGGCCTCCCTGACCTGTGGTCGGATCCAGCTAACGCCTCACTAAGGATCCCACGAAGAGCTTTGGTCAGTGCTTACCACGAGCAGAAATTAGTTATGGCCCTAGACTGCAAGAATGAGGGGTCATTAACATCTGTATTCGCGCAAAGCAAGGACTCATACCGCCTGGAGAGGGTTCTGGATGCTATGTCTCCTGTGCTGGCCAGGAAGCTATTTCTCCAATGGAGATATGGCACATTGCCTCTGCGATCTTACACCTGCTCCTGGTCAACACTGCCATCTACCAAGCTATGTCCGACATGTGTGGGAGCAGAGGAAAGCGATCTGCATGTGGTCTTGTTTTGTCCAACTTACAAGGCCGCCAGGAAATATTGGCTCCTACCACTTATTAGAAACCTTGGTTTTAGGGAGTTCCTTCCGGTGTACAGAATTTTAAAAACTGATGTTTCAGGTCCAATTGTGTTTGCACTAGCCAAATTTCTTACCAATGTCTGGCATATTCGTACCCGTATTTTAAAGTTGCAGGCTCCTATCTAATTTTAAGTTTTTATTTTTAATTGTATGGTCTTTTATCTGATGTGTTCCCTGTTTACTTTTCCTTGATGGTTCTACATGTTTACATGTGTGTTTTTTGTGTACATCTTTTATGGCCAAATTGGCCGAAATAAAGATTAATTTGTTAATTAAATATTCTAATTCATGGCAACGCTATATCTTAAATTCCAGTTCTGAAAATGGCACTTTAAGAAAGTTGACATTTTTTTGCCTTAGCCATCTGATGTCTGCAGCCTGCCTCTGGACACATGACTGGGAGTAGTTGACAGTTGGACTTTGTGTATTCTGTATTGACAGTCACACAAAATGGGAGCTTAGTTGTAACCGGATGGGTCATCACTGGCAGAATGGGAGGGAGGAGCTTGGCCCAGCCACATTTACACTTCACCAGGATGTGTCCTGTCTCCACACAAAGGGATGTAGCATCCCTGTAGTTAGTCTGGATTCAGGGCCAGGAAGGCAGATGATCTGTGCACTTCAAAGGCATGCCTCTAGAAGCTTGTCATACTTCAAAGACACAACTGTGTGTAAAAGAAGTACCTTAGACATCAACGTTTCAGTACACTTCTGGGCCTGTGGATACTTTGCCAAATAGAAGGACTGCTGTGCTGCTACAAGGAGTGTCACTCTGCTGGACTGCTGATCTGAAGAAACTGTTGCTATGCTGTGCTGCCCTACTGCCCTCTTGTTTGGAGAAGAAGAACTGGTCCTACATCTCCATTTGAACCCAGGACTCTAGCATGACTCAAAGGGCTAGTCTGCTGGTCCCCTGATCTGAGCCACAGGGACTTAAAAGGCTCCCCAATAGCTCCTCTTCAGTGTGTTCCTGCCCACCGAATGATGCTGCTTATGGCCTGGCCCCTTGGTGTGGCTCTCAATCTCTTGAAATCAAGCTTTGGGCTCTTGGCGACTCCAAACAGGCAAGTTTGCACCAGAACCATGATGCCTGTACCAAAAATCAGCACAAGCTGTTGCCAGCCCATCTCTCTAAATAGCAGGCATCGATTACTGTAGATGACTGCCAACACGAGGCTCCAGCCCGTGCATCCACGATGCCCGGCCTGCACCTCGTGCCACGTCAACCACCAACAGTGACGCTCTACTTGCTCCTCGTAACCCTCTCCACAGTGAACATGACTCTTTCCACAAAACTTGAGAAGGTAGAACTCATGGAGCTTATATGGGAATGTTTCTGACATGCAGCACAACATTGAGGTTGGCCTAACTTTTGACTTTGACCCGGTCAAACACGACCAGGTGTCCCTGGTTTGCACTTTATCCTTTTAGGCACTATTTTACAGCTTAATCTTTAAAAATTCATAACTCATATTCTACTGATTGGATTTTTGTCAGTTTTACCTTGTTTTACTTAATAAATGTTGCTCTATGTTTCTAACTTGGTGTGGAATCTTTTATATGGTGTTTTCACAGCATTACTGTTTGAAGTGTTGCACAAATTCTTTACACGTTGCCTCTAAGTAAAGCCTGACTGCAGTGTGGCAAGCTACTGGGGGGGGGAGGTGGAGCACAGGTTAATTTGAAGATTGCCTGTGCGTTAACCTGACTAAGATTTTGGTTGCTGTCTGACCATGGCTCAGACCCCAGTCAACCAGTAACCTAATTTCTAACATTATTTTATTCTTTCAGGTTTAATTAGCGAATTCTTATGTATATTTTAGTTCATTTATTAGTAATTTATATTAGTAATGGGTTGTTGGTTTTGTTGGGGAATTGGGTGGGAAGCTATTGAACTCACATATTTTTAATTAATTCTTAAATTTCCTTTATTGCCTAAATGATAATTAATTATATTAATTATTATTTGTGTATTTAGTATGCATTTGTTTTAGTTTAATTGTTTTTTAAATTTTGTTGCGATGCATCTTTAACCTCTTCGCTACTAGGCCTTATCTCCCTCACGTGCCAGGCCTTTTATTTGGCTATTTGGGGCAGTTTGCACTTAGACTCTCATAACGTTTTGTCCACATAAGCTACCCACGCCAAGTTTGCGTCTTTTTTTTCTAACATCCTAGGGATTCTAGAGGGACCCAGAGTTTGTGGGTTCCCCTGCAGGAGACCAAGAAATTAGCTAAAATACAGCAAACATTTCATTTTATTTTTAAAAATGGGAAAAAAGGGCTACAGAAGGCTTGTGTTTTTTTCCTGAAAATGGCATCAACAAACGGTTTATGGTGCTTTCAGGAACAGGCAGACTTGAATCAGAAAACTCAATTTTTCAACAGAATTTTGGCATTTTACTGGGACATACCCCATTTTTACTATTTTTTGTGCTCTTATTCTCCTTCCAGTTAGTGACAGAAATGGGTGTGAAACCAATGCTGAATCCCGGACAGCTAAACATTTTTCAAAAGTAGACAAACTTCTGAATTCAGCAAGGGGCCATTTGTGCACATCCTACAAGGTTTTCCTACAGAAAATAACAACTGAAATAAAAAAAAATATATTGAAATTGCGCTGCAAAAAAGAGCCATTTTCTCCACATTTTACTCTGTAACTTTTTCCTGTGATGTCAGATTTTCAAAAGCAATATACCGTTACGTCTGCTGGACTCTTCTGGTTGGGGAGATATATAGGGCTTGTAGGTTCATCAAGAACTTTAGGAACCCAGAGGCAATAAATGAGCTGCACCTTGCAATGGGTTTTCATTGCATACCGAGTATGCAGCAAGTAGGTATCAAATAAATGTTTGTATTTCCAAAATGGGCACAAGACAAGGTATTGAGAAGCAGTGGTTATTTGCACATCTCTGAATTCAGGGGTCACCATGATACCATGTGAATTACAGGGCATTTCTCAAATAGACATCTTTTTTACACATTGTCTTACATTTGGAAGGGAAAAGTGTAGAGAAAGTCAAGGGGCAATAATACTTGTTCTACTATTCTGTGTTCCCCCAAGTCTCCAGATAAAAATGGTAATTTACTTTGGTGGGTAGGCATAATGCTCGTGACAGGAAATGCAACATGGACACATAACATTTTTACATTGAAATCTGACTTGTTTTTTGGAAAGTGCCTACCTGTGGATTTTGGCCTCTAGCTCAGCTGGCACCCAGGGAAACCTACTAAACCTGTTCATTTTTTAAAAACTAGAGACCTAGGGGAATCTAGGATGGATTGACTTGTTGGGCTCTCACCAGGTTCTGTTACCCAGAATCCTTTGCAAACCTCACAATCTGGCAAAACAAAACACTTTTCCCTCACATTTCGGTGACAGAAAGTTCTGGAATCTGAGGGGAACCACATATTACCTTCCACCCAGGATTTCCCCAAGTGTCCCGATAAAAATGGTACCTCATTTGTGTGGGTAGGCCTAGTGCCCGCAACAGGGAATGCCCCAAAACACAATGTGGACACATCAATTTTCCCAAAGAAAACTGACCTTTTTTTGCAAAGTGCCTAGCTGTGGATTTTGGCCTCTAGCTCATCCGGTACCTAGGAAAACCTAGCAAACCTGGATATTTATAAAAACTAGACATCTAGGGAAACCCAGTAGGGAGTAATTTGTCGTGCTCTCACCAGGTTCTGTTACCAAGTGTCTTTTGTAAAAATCAAAATGTGGCAAAAAAACACTTTTTTCTCACATTTCGGTGATAGAAAGTTCTGGAATCTGAGAGGAGCCACACATTTCCTTCCACCCAGAGTTTCTCCAGGTCTCCCGATAAAAATGGTACCTTACTTGTGTGGGTAGACCTAGTGATCACAACAGGAAATGCCCCAAAACATTATGTGGACACATCAAAATTATCAAATACAAAACTACCTGTTTTTGTGGGGGCACCTATGTGTTTGGTCCTGGGCTCAGCAGCCATATAGGGAAACCTACCAAATCCAAACATTTCAGAAAACTAGACACCGAAGGGAGTCGAGAGAGGTGTGACTTGTGTGGATTGCCCAGTGTTTTCTTACCCAGAATTATCAGCAAACCTCAAATTTAGGTAAAGAAATCAAATTTTTCCCACATTTCTGTGTTGGATCACCGCACCAGGACACATTTCCTTCCACCCAACATTCCCCCAAGTCTCCCAATGAAAATGGTACCTCACTTGTGTGGGTAGGGCTAGTGCCCACAACAGGAAATGCCCCAAAACACAACGTGGACACATCACATTTTCCCAAAGAAAAAAGAGCTGTTTTTTGCAAAGAGCCAAGGTTTGGATTTTGGCCTCTAGCTCAACCGGCACCGAGGGAAACCTATCATACCTGTGCATTTTCGAAGACTAGACACCTAAGGGATTCCGAAATGGGGTGACTTGTGGGGCTCCCACCAGGTTCTGTTACCCAGAATCCTTTGCAAACCTCGAAATTTGGCCAAAAAACACTTTTTCGTAAGCTAAGATGTTTTAGTGTGTGGGGGCAGAGATGAAAGACTGTTACTCCCTTCAGTTGGGGTGGAGGCATAACCATGCCCATACTAGTTGGTAGCCACCAACCCACTATATATATATATTTTTTAATTCCCTGGCATCTAGTAGGCTTTCTGCCACCTAGGAGTGGATCGGGGGTAATTGCCCCATCTGCCCACCGGTGGGCAGAACAACTTTGTCCCCACTTAACTTTCAAATTGTGCACATGTCATGAAGTGGGTGTTTTTGTGTTATGTAACTCATTGATATTGGTTTTAAATTGCAACGGATTTTAACATCTGTACAATAATGATACATTATGTTATGTATTTAAATAAATATAAATGTATGCATCTGTAGACCACCAATCTTGGGGGGATGGTAATTAGTTGTATCAAGAAGAATTGACAGATCTGCAATAAAAATATTGAAAAGCAAGGGAGCAAGCACACACCCCCCTGCTTCACAACATGGAATGTGGGGATTTACCTTGAGAGGGAGTCGCCATCTGCAAGTTCAATGCAGACCCAAGTGTCAGTATGCAACTGTATTATAGCCCCCAAGAGCACGGGTGATATTCCCCATTTTGTAATTTGGTCCCTCTAGGGACCTGATCAAATGCTGCCTTAAAATCCACAAAAAAAGCAATGCAGCACAGAGCGTGATAACATTACCTTAGCCATCAAAACAGAGCTATTAAATTGGCTGATGTACCAGATATAGCAATAAACTTAGTTTGACATATTGGAATCTACCACTTTAGCTCAGTCCAAGTCTGCAAGTCTTCTAACAGGAGACTAGCGTAATACTTAGCCTCATTATCAAGTAAAGTAATGCTATTAGCCCATAGTTGGCTGGTTCTGACCTTGAGCTGCCTTTATATCATGGATGAATTATAGCACCAACTCAGGAATTATGGAGGACTTCACACAATAGTCAAAGAGGTTTGTAAGCTGACCTGCTCACAAGGTTATATCCTGCTTAAACAGCACTTGTGGGAGGCCACTGGGGCCTGCTGCCCATCTCGCTTTGCCCTAGAGATAATGCGGCCCAGTCAATGTGAAGAAGGAACCATGGCTTCAGATTGAAAATGCAAGGGCTCCGGGGGTAAGTGTGAAAATGTGGGCAATACTGCAATGGGTGTCTGTGCCCCCTTGCCCAGCAGATCATCTTCAAGCTTGCTTACAGAAAAGTGGCTGGCCATGAAAGATGCCCATTCTCCTTCTGAGATGTTAATGTTACCATACCCCTTGGTCCATTTGCTGATTTGTTAATAAGGGACCAAAAGTTTCTTGAGTTTCAGTCCTTCCTGGCACAGACAAGCTTTGCCCAGAAAAGGTTGAAGTGTCTCTGCACTTTACATCCCATACTGTTTACATGCAGCACCACATGTTCACCCAAGGAACTGCGAGGGCATCCCCTTGGCTTGGACTGTTCAGGCACCAACAGATTATTGCAATGATCTGGCCCCTCAAGAACTTCAGTGGAGTCTTGAAACAAATTTGTATTAAAGTCCCCTGTTACCAAACAGTCAGCATGAGGCTGATCACTAACTAGGTTGCCCAAAATTGAATCAGGTGGTTCAACTTTCCCCTTTTTTCCTTTGCTCCAGGACTGATGTAAACATTTATTAAAAAGAGGGTTTGCTGCAATCTCCAGTTACTGATCTTAAGACCTTGTACCTAGTTCTCCTCCAGGATAAGCAGGATGATTTGCCCTTTTAATTTAACAGCAACTTAAATGGATAACCCATCCCTGGCTCTATCACTTCTATAATTTATGGAGGCTGCTTTCCAAAATTCTAGGTACCCGGCAGCGGACAACTTGTCTCTGCTCAAGTTTCCTACACAACAATAATTTCATAGTAATTTAGAAACAACTGAACAAATGAAGTCAGCAGATTGTATCTTCTGACAACACCAAGAACATAATGTCAGGGATTCCTACTTAGGGTTTAAGGGCACCTCTGAAGAAGTTCATTTGGTCCGCTGATGGATTGAGGCTGTGGGCAACCAGTCCCAGTTGTCCCTAAACACATACCAGCTACAGTCCTTTCTGTGCTGTTATGTGTGATGGAACTACTCTGAGCACCTTTCTGGATTGAATATGGCTTCAGCTCTTAAGCGACTTTTGCACTTAATGGACTGAACAGCAATGAGGGGTAATCAGGATAGTTGAAGGGGTTGATCGTAATGCCTAACATATAAAATATATCTTCTCTGGCCAAAATTGACTGCGCTAGGGCAACAGAGACTAGTGTCACCACAGTGGCTTCCACTGTCTGAGTGCCCTTTGGAGGAAGAAATTCAATAGAGACAATATCACTGAATCCTATGTCACCCAACTCTGGGATGGCCTTAAAAAATCTTAAAATGTTCCCACTATTCAGAATGTCATGAGCACCTCTTGAGCGATATTCAGGATTGAAAAGTAACTTTATGGTTAAATACTCAGGGATACGTCATTGACAGACGGGCTGGTGGTTTTAGAGAAGTCTGTCCCACCAACCCAGATTCACCTCTAGATCTCTCTTGCCTCAGTTCCAGGTGATCAGCAAAAAAGGTCTTATATTTATAGATTGAGTCTGCTTGGGAGAAAAGCTACTGTGTTTCTTGGGAGGCATCACAGAAGAAATATTAACTTGTGGTCTTACTACATCACAACTGATTGTTTCGCAAACCATAGTGTGTTTTGTTGATTCTTCTGAGGTATGTACATGTCTATCCCCTCCAAGACATATAGCGACAGATGTCACAGAGCCATCAGTTTTACTTTTAGTGGAGGGTCAAAATGCCTCTTCTGATAAAGTTCCATCCCCCATGATTGGGGTATTAGACAGTACATTTTGCACAATCTCGCTTGAAGGTTGCTGACCACCCAAACTAACTAAAGGTGAAGAAGTTGGCAAAGTCAGGGTTACAGAATCCCATTGCTGTGAATCGTGTTGGATTCCCGCCTTTTCCACTCTTTTCCTTTCTCTCTGACACATAATGTGGGCGGTGCCAGTGGATTAGCCACTGACGGAGATTATTTTGATGAGTCAGCTTGTGAAATGTTAAGATAATAAGGGGACCAAACTATATATAAAGGCTCAGCTCCAGAAGAAAGAATCTTTTGACAGTCTGTGCTAGCCAAAATACTTTGATCAAATATTCCAACAACTTTGTGGTGGTTTGACTTCTTATTTTTTAAGCTCTTAGGAGAAAGGAAATATTTGTCCAGAGTTTTAATTTTTTCTGCACCAGCTCGGAGTGATGACCCAAATTCACAGATGGAAGTGGTGGCTCTGAACGAGATGAAAACCTCCTGATTTCTGAAGAACTGAGCTTAAGAAAGTTGGAAGGGATGACAGGCTTTCTATAATCAGAGAGCAACAACAGGCCGCTTGGACCAAGTTAGTGCTTGCTTGCTCTCTGACAATCAACTGATTTAGATGATCTAATTTGCAGTCAATCCCCACCACATATGTGGCTAATGTGCTCAACAAGTCGACTTGCACATCCAATTTGTTAGAGTGATAATTTAAAGCCAAAACAGTGGATTGTAATGTTTGCAGATACTGAGACCAAATGGGCCCACAAGGGTCACCTGCAGCATTGGTCGTGGTCTTAGGCTGAGTATCTAAACACTCCAATGATTCTGTACGAAAGCAGGAAGGTGAAAAATGATTGATCATTTGGCTCCTTCCCATTAAATTCAATTTGAGAGTTGCCTGTACCAGCCACACTTAGTGATTTCGTTGGAAGCAAGGGTAATATACTGCCAGTCGGAGTGCAGGTCCATTGTGCAGCCGGTGGGCTGGTAATAAGGTCTGTGATGTTATCTTGCTGGCAATTGAGACCTTGATAAGCTTGCACATTCGCCAGGAGGACACAGGTGGAGAAAGAGACACTTCCGGGGCATAAGAGTCACTTGAAATAACTACTGGTGAAGCCTCAAGCCCCAGCAGCTCTGAGGCCGAGTTAGCTGCTTGTAAGGCCAGTGAAGCTGTTTTTTTCTTAGAATCCGATACGTCAATGACTAACTCCTCAACCTCTGAGCTACTTACAAAGCCAGGAAGACCCAAAGGAACAGTTGGTAGCACGAAGTTTCAAGCGACTTGAGTGACTTTGCTATGGTCTCCAAGGCGCCGTTTATCAAAGATGCACTCATGCTCACAGTGTGCAGGGTGCCACTGCCATTCACCTTCTCAGCAATAGGGGTTTTCTTAAAATAGGCCAGCAAGGGAGACTCATGGGACATAGACAGACTCACCGCAGTACCAGATGATTGGGGCTTCTTTGCAACTGGATCCAGAGACTTCAGGGATTAGCGCCTAGTGCAGAAATCCGAGAGACCACTGGCAAAATAGTGCTTATAATTGAGGATTGCTGCTCATTCCTGTGGCCCAACTGTGGCTGGTCTGCGGCATTATACACAGTATCTCCCTCTCTGCACTTCTTGCACTTTTGGATATTTGTAGGTTCCTTTTTTGTCTTTCCTGAATGCTGATCCTCAGAGTTCTTGCCACCCCATTGACCCCTTTCAGAGCTTGACTGATGAGCTGTGGGGGGAGTCACAAACATATTATGGGTCGCTCCAGAAGTTGTCCCCCAGGGGTCTTAATATAGGCAGTATTGCAGGCACAGCCTACAAACCAGGTAGGTGAGGGGAAGAATGTTGAAGGTGTAAAAAGTTTTAAAAAATTGAAGAGGATGAACAAGGGCGAGGCAGGGCAGGACAGTTTAGCCCATGCAAGCCACACTGGCCTAATGCCAGCTGCCTCTGCCCGGTGTGAGCTTCCTGCAGCCTAAGCTTTCCTTTCTGCCTGCCCCTCAACCCCTTCTTGACAGGACGTTGAAAGACAAAGCTCTGAACTTTCACTTCCACTCACAGGGGAGCCAAAGCCCATCACTAGCATGCCACATGACTCCTCTGCCCAATCTGGTCCGACTGCTCCGACCGCTCGGAACCCAATGTGGCGCCCCTCCTCCATGCAACTCATGCCACAATCTGCTCTACACCACAGCCACTGCAACTCTTACCAACCAGATGAAGCAACTCAGGGAGCAGCGGCAGTGGCAGACAGCAGGTGGCAGGCACCAGTATGGAACTGGGGTGTGGGTCCGAGGAAGCCTGAGGGGTGTGAGAGTGCCAGTGAGGCCTGATAATGGGACGGAATAGGAAAAATACCATACTCACTCTCCAAGCTCCAGCCCCGGCATCTAGGCTCCTCGTCCTCTCACAACGTCAAAACTCTTCCAGAACTACAGCATACTTTATTGATCTAAATATACAAATAATATATATTTATATATTTAGTTCAATTAACCTACTTGAAATTAAATATATTGAACAAATAGTTTAATTTTATATATATATATATATATACATATAAACACACACATATATGTAGGTATTTATAAATTAAATATTTGATTAAAACACTTTATTTTGATGGAACTCTTCTTCCCTTTCCCTCGCTATTCTCCCTACCCCCTTCCCCAACCCCACTTTACACGAAAGCCCCTACATACAGTTACTATCTGCTTAGATAATGAGGTAAGTGTGTTCATAAAAGCCACTTGCCCAGTGATGCTCCAGTAGCACAGAAGACTTCAAAATAAGCCCCTCTTTTGCATGTATCCTACAACCTGACCTTTACAGCCCCAGGTATGTAATATGAGAATTGCACAAGAATCAAACCATTGTATAGACAAAAATATCCCAAAAAACGGACATTAAAGAATGACATGAAATTACAACATACGTACTGTAGATGTCTACAAGTGCATGCTATAAAGAAAGAAACATAACTCCTGCTTCCCTTGGGAAAATATTGCGAAATAATCATAAGAAATGCTCAATTGTGTGCAGGAAAAGACAATGAGGCTGATTTAAGAGCCCCCAGTGCCATCCTAATGACACATTAGCGTAATTGTTATGATGCTAACGTGGTGTTAGATGGCCAAAAATGCTGCACCATATTTACAAAGTGGTGCAATGCATACATTGCACCACTTTGTAACTCTTTGCCCTATCTTATACCTGCACAAGGCTTTATGTATGCAAAGGGGGCGTTCATCCGTCTGAGAGATTTCCTTGCACCATTTTTTTCAGCAATTTTAACGCCTGCTCAGAGCAGGCGTTAAAAGGGGGCATACCACTGAATACAATGGGCCCCTATGTATTCTGCAGGAGTAGCGCCAAACTCCTGCAGAGTACATCAGTAGAATAAAAAGAATGACACTGTTGCCCCCTAACCTGCGCCATTGTGTGCCATAGTTTAAGTACGGCGCACACATGGTGGCGGTATGGGGGCACTAAAGGGCACAAAGAAAGTGGCGCTACACTGGATGCAGCACCACTTTTCTTAAATCATCCCCAATGTGTTAGCTGCGTCACAATTTTTACCATTATTCAACTTCTAGAAAAAAAATCTAGGAGATGCAATTTCATGAAGCTTTAATTGTAGCGACCTTTTCAAGGAAAGGAAATTGTAATACTCAGCCTTAAGCAGTTTCTTTGCCAATGTTTTCTCTGTGAAACATGCCAAATTAGCTAGCACTGCAATATTACCTACCCACGGCTATTTCTCAGCATTCAGACATGATGTAATGCGTAACAGTTTTTTTACTTAAATCAGGCAAACATGAAGCAAACTGACGTTGTTTCTCTAAATTAATTAGGTTCTGATTTTTAATTTCAGAAAATATTTTTGTATTTCTATGACAGATCAATTTCAGTCACATTTGAGACTAATCTCCAGGTGAAAGCACCACTAAATTAGTAATATTTATACTTACGGAATTTGGACATAACAGAAAAGTAATTCTTCTTCATTCATGGATTAAGGCATGCTATGAATCCGTCTACTTGACCACGTTTCCTGAAAACAACATCCTGACTCTCAGACTTTTCACTATTTTTGGTTGCAAAAAACATGTACAGCACCTCACCCCTGTGACCCTTGACAAAATGAAACTTGTCTAATCCGTACCAAGAGGGTCAGCTGTGGGCATTGGTGTCTCTGGGTCCTGTTTGTCCTGGCATTCCCTGGGCCACACCAGCACAGCTGTCGAAATCGCTAGGTGGCAGCACAGAAAGTAAACCATACACTGCACCTTTCCACACACTTGCCTAACTAGCTTTCACTGCAACGAGGCGTTGTTTCCCTTAAAATGTTTACATCTGACTTTGTATGCATGTGTGTATAGATATAAACTCAGATATATACGAAGTCGGATTTAAACACTGATTAATTGAATCTTACTTTATATGTACATGTGTATATCTCTTTTAATCTCTGTATATATATATACACACACAGCAAAGGTTAAAGGGACGTTATAGGCTCAATCAATCAATCAATCATTCGCATTTATAAAGCGCGCTACTCACCCATAAAGGGTCTCAAGGCGCTGGGGGGGGGGTCAGTGCTCGAAGAGCCAGGTCTTGAGCTGCCTTCTGAAGGAGAGGTGTTCAGGTATGGCGCGAAGGTGGCTGGGCAGAGAGTTCCAGGTCTTCGCTGCCAGGAAAGAGAAGGATCTTCCTCCGGCGGTGGCTTTGCGGATGCGGGGTACGGCTGCCAGGGCCTGTCCGGCGGATCGTAGGTTGCGCGGAGGAGTGTAGAAGGAGACGCGGTTGTTGATGAGTTTGGGTCCGAGGTTGTGAAGGGCTTTGTGTGCGTGGGTGAGGAGTCGGAAGGTGATCCTCTTGTTGACGGGGAGCCAATGGAGTTTTTTCAGGTGTCCTGAGATGTGGTGGTGGCGAGGGATGTCCAGGATGAGTCTTGCGGCAGCGTTCTGGATCCGTTGGAGTTTCCTCAGTAGCTTGGTGGTGATGCCCGCGTACAGGGTGTCCCAATAGGCTCACATTTTAAACGTGCCAAGCCATAGAAATTCACCTGTTATAGTCAGAGTCATCTCAAGCAACTGTAACTTGTGCCCTAAGGTAACTATAAGTTGCACCCTCTCCATACATTGCCAATTACCTTGCAAGTTACTGCACTCATGACATCTTTGACGAGGGCGTGAGTTATACTTACCTTAGGGCACGAGTTATAGTTACTTGAAATAACTGTAACTATAACTGGTGAATTTATAAGTTTTTGTACAAGTAAATTCAAAACCTAACTATAATGTCCTTGTAACCTTTGTTTTTTACGTCAATTTCTATGTTTTTTTAAAAAGTCTATTTCCTAACTATAACGTCCCTGTAATCTTTGCTTTTTTCATTGAATTTCTATGTTTTTTTAACGTAAAATAATTTTCATTACTATACTTTAATCCAACCACCACCTCACACATCTGAAGTCCCTGGAGTGAATCCCGCTAACCACCTAACCACCCAACCAATGTAATTTGAGATGTCATTAGTGATGTCATCAGTGATAACACTGACCATGTTATGAGTGACGTAATATGTGAGATGATAAGCAGTGCATTGCGGTGGCATAAGTTATAGCTATGGCTGCTAACTATAACTGCTACATTTTGTGTGAGTAAATTCAGTACCTAACTATAATGTCCCTCTAACCTTTGGATCTGTAGTTAATTTCTAAGATTTATTTAGACGAGGGTAGAGGCTGTCACCAGGGCCTGGTCTATGGGCAGTTCTGTGGCCACATTTTTACAATATTGATATTTTATATTACAACTGCAGAAAAAAAAAAATGATAGTTTTAAACTATAGTACCAAAAATAGATATGTTATAGAAAGTAGGCAAAAATAATGTTGAGGTATGTAAGGTGAGGAAAGAAACACTATAAATAGGCAAAAAAAGAGGAAAAATCTAAGAGATAATAAGTACAGAGAACAGCTACTGAGAAAGCACTCAGGATAAGGGTAAGAATTAAAAAAAGAAAAGTAAAGAAGTTTGATAAAAGAAAAAGGAGCTATTAATGATTTAAATATAACTATATTCACCCTATTATTATAATTTTTCGAAATTTTCAAGACCCGTTGATCCACCGTGGTTCCAGAAAAAAGTGAACAGCCGTACTATATGGTTTTAGCTCTGATTACTTGATCAGGAGGGTTCTAGATCCCACAATTTTTTTATGAAGTCAGTTTTAGTATATACAGGTGGCTGTCTTTCATATTGGAATCAGCATGCACCTAAATGAAAGTATACATAAGTTACTCTATAGTTATTTTAGTTTCAAATATGTGATTTTACGTGTATCCCGAATCCACAGATCCACAAAGAGAATTGTGGATCCGGGCATTGTTACAAGAAGATTCTGCTATTTGATTGGTTAGTTGTTGACCACAGCTACTTTTGAGTAGGACTACTCCCTAAAATAGTTAATATTTCTATGGCTTTTGTGAGAGGAAGGTGATTTTTTTAGATCTTCTTAAAAAATGTTTTATCATGGCTGAAGGTAGTGCTGCACCACAACCTACCACAGATTTATGTGGTGAACCTGAAAAGGAGGAAGAAAATACCCCTTCAGATTCATGAAAGGAGAGCGAGGCATGGTAATTTTTTACCATACTTTGTGGAGAGAAGTAAGTTATGGCCCAATTGATTGAATGCAACTGGTGTGGCAGTTGTGTAGTGGCACATCAAAACAGTACAGGCACAGCACATCTAGAGCATGGAAGCATGTGCGCACAATACAGGAACAGACATATCTCCAAATGATGAGGCAGAGAGAAGGAGGGGATTTAGCTGTTGAACCTGTCTCATCTTCCTCTGGCCATGTCCCTCATGCAAGCATCACTCCAGAAGCCACATGCACTGAATTAGGTCAAATTGTAACATCCTGCACCATCTGCCACAATGTTGTTGTCACAAAAGTTAAAGATGTTGATGATTTGTTTTCCCATGTGAAGAAGCACTGTTGCTTTGTTCACAGTTTATTGTTTTAGGCAAATTCTCTTCAACACCATTATGCTTTCAAAATGTAAATGTAAGGTTTGTTCATTTATTTTTAAATAAAACAAATGAAAAACATTTTTCAACAAATTTTTTTACAATTTTTTTTAAAAAACAGTTCACCATTGAATCAAAGAAAGACTGTGTTTGACGATTTGTTATTCTTTTATATTTTTGTGCATATGGCACTGGGTGTGTAAAAAACTCGGTGGTTGTATTAGTGTATATGTCATGGTGTATCAGGGTGTGTTAGTGTGCATATGAATGATTGTGTGATTGAGTGGATGCATCACTGTGTACCTGTGTGTGTTAGTGTATGTTCCAGAATGTGCCTGGGTGTATTAGTGTATGCATCAGTGTGTACCTGAGCGTACCGATGTATGCATCATAGTATACCTGTGTGAGAGTGTGTGCATGGGTGTGTAGATAGGTGTGTCAGTGTATTCATAAATGTGTGAGTGTGTGTAAGTGTATGCATCACAATATGACTGGGAGTATCAGTGTGTGCATCAGTGTATATCTTGGTGCATCAGTGTACGCTCGACCCTATCTTCTCCGCCAGCAAACACATCTTCTTCAGCCACACCTCCGCTCTACACTGGACCGACCACAGCTGTGTCCACTTGACATTCCGACGCGAGACCCGCCACCTCCGCACTCAACCCATCCCTCGTCGACAGTGGAACAAGATCCCCGAAGAGCAACTCCTCTCCGCACTCGCCGCCAACCAACCCACCCTCACCACCGACCCCAACGACGCAGCCCTCAGCCTCACAAACTGGATCTCCAACTGCGCAGACAACCTTGCTCCCCTCAAACGCACGCATCGACAGACCAACACCAAAAAACCTCTCTGGTTCTCTGACACCCTCAAAGAATCAAAGAAAACTTGTCGCACCCTCGAGAAGGCCTGGCGCAAGGACCACACCGCCGACAACATGACCGCCCTCAAGAACGCTACCCGCAAACACCACCACCTGATCCGCGCTGCCAAAAGGAACTTTTTCACCGACAGACTGGACAAAAACAGCCACAACAGCAGAGAACTTTTCAGCATCGTCAAGGAGTTCTCCAACCCCAACGCCAATGCAAACGCCGTCACACCCTCACAGGATTTGTGCGAATCCCTCGCCACCTTCTTCCACCGCAAGATCAGCGACCTCCACGACAGCTTCGGACACCAGACCCAACCTAACATCACCGAACCCGCACCCCCGGCCTTCACCCTCAACAACTGGACTCACATCAACACTGAAGAAACCAAATGCATCATGAACTCTATCTACTCCGGCGCCCCTTCGGACCCCTGCCCTCTCTTCATCTTTAATAAAGCCGACAACATCATCGCCCCGCACCTCCAGGCCGTCTTCAACTCTTCTTTTTCTTCTGCTACCTTCCGCGAATGCTGGAAACACGCCGAAGTCAACACCCTCCTAAAGAAACCTACAGCTGACCCGAGCGACCTGAAAAACTTCCGCCCCATTTCTCTCCTGCCTTTCCCAGCCAAGGTAATAGAGAAGACCGTCAACAAACAGCTGACCACCTTCCTGGAAAACAACAACCTGCTCGACCCTTCACAAACCGGATTCCGAACCAACCACAGCACGGAAACCGCCCTCATCTCAGTCACAGACGACATCAGAACCCTGATGGACAACGGTGAAACAGTCGCCCTCATCCTCCTCGACCTCTCGGCGGCCTTCGACACCGTCTGTCACTGCACCCTAATCACCCGCCTCCGCTCCACCGGGATCCAAGGCCAGGCCCTGGACTGGATCGCCTCCTTCCTCTCAAACCGTTCCCAAAGAGTTTACCTCCCACCGTTTCGCTCAGACCCCACCAAGATCATCTGCAGCGTACCTCAAGGCTCATCGCTCAGCCCGACACTCTTCAATGTCTACATGAGCCCCCTCGCCAACATCGTACGCAAGCATGACATCATCATCACCTCCTACGCCGACGACACCCAACTTATACTCTCCCTCACCAAGGACCCCGCCAGCGCCAAGACCAACCTACAAGAGGGTATGAAGGACGTCGCAGATTGGATGAGGCTCAGCCGCCTAAAGCTGAACTCTGACAAAACGGAAGTCCTCATCCTCGGCAACACCCCGTCCGCCTGGGATGACTCCTGGTGGTCCACGGCCCTCGGCACCGCACCGACCCCCACAGACCACGCCCGCGACCTCGGCTTCATCTTGGACCCTCTTCTCACCATGACCAAGCAAGTCAACGGCGTGTCCTCCGCCTGCTTCCTCACCCTCCGCATGCTCCGCAAGATCTTCCACTGGATCCCCGCCGACACTAGAAAAACCGTGACCCACGCCCTCGTCACGAGCCGCCTGGACTACGGCAACACCCTCTACGCTGGGACCACCACCAAACTCCAAAATCGCCTGCAACGCATTCAAAACGCCTCGGCCCGTCTCATCCTCGACGTACCCCGCAACAGCCACATCTCCGCACACCTGAGACACCTGCATTGGCTCCCAGTCAGCAAAAGGATCACCTTTAGACTTCTCACCCACGCACACAAAGCCCTCCACAACAAGGGACCGGAATACCTCAACCGACGCCTCAGCTTCTACGTCCCCACCCGCCTTCTCCATTCCTCTGGCCTCGCACTCGCTGCCGTCCCTCGCATCCGCCGCTCCACGGCGGGTGGGAGGTCTTTCTCCTTCCTGGCAGCCAAGACCTGGAACTCCCTCCCCACCAGCCTCAGGACCACCCAGGACCACTCCGCATTACGGAGACTTCTAAAAACCTGGCTTTTCGAGCAGCAGTAACCCCCCCGTTTCCCCTAGCGCCTTGAGACCTGCACGGGTGAGTAGCGCGCTTTATAAATGTTAATGATTTGATTTGATTTGTGTGCATGGGTGTGTCAGTGTATGCATAAGAGTGTATTTCGGTGTGTCAGTATAGTCATCAGTGTGCAGTTGTGTTTGTCAGTGTATGCAAAGATCCATGCCTCAGTGTATATATCAGTATGTGCCTGGGTGTGTCAATGTATACATAAGTGTGTACCTTGGTGTGTCAATGTATGCATCTGTGTGTGCCTGGGTATGTTAGTTTATGCATGGTCCATGTTAGTGTATGCAAAAGTGTCTATCTCAGTGTGTCAGTGCCAGGATTAGCACGTGCCTGCATGTATCAGTGTATAGATGAGTGAGTCCATGTAGGTATCAGGGTATTTACCAGTGTGTTCCTGGGTGTGTTACGGTATGCATTAGTGTCTGCCCGGATATTGTAATCTGTACATCAGTGTGTGCTTGGATGTATTAGTGTATAGAACAGTGTGTGCCTGGGTGTGTCATTGTACATGGAAGGGTGTGCATGGGTGTGTCAGTGTATGCATGAAAGTGTACCTGTGTATTAGTATATTCATCAGTGTGTGCCTGTGTGTGTCAGTGTATGTACTGGTGTGTGTCTGGGTGTGTCAATATATGCAGATGTAAATTCCTAAATGTGCCACAGTATGCATAAGTGTGTGCATGGGTGTGTCAGTGTAGGTATATGTGTGTGCCTGGTGTGTTACTGTATGCATCAATGGTTGTCTTGTTGTGTTAGTGTATGGATATATGTGTGCCTGGGGGTGATAGTGAACATATCAGTGTTTCCCCGGGTGCGTTAGTGTGTGTATATTGTTTGTCTAAGTGTGTTTACTGTATACATTTCTCTTTGCTTGTGTATGTCAGTGTATGTGTCAGTGTATGGTTATGGGTATCTCAGTGTCTGGATTAGTATGTGCCTCCATGTATCAGTGTATACATGAGTGACTTCCTGGGTTTGTCAGAGTAAATACCAATGTGTGCCTGGGTATGTCATTGTATGCATTGGTGTCTGCCTGGGTGTGTTCATCTGTACGTCAGTGTTTGCTCAGGTGTATGAGTGTATGGATGAGTGTTTACCTGGCTATGTCACTGTATGTATCAGTGTTTGTCTGGGTGTGTCAGTGTATGCATCAGTGTCTATCTGGGTGTGCCAGTTTCTCAATTAGTACATGCCTGCTGTTAGAAATGGGGTATTTGGTTGGCAGTCAGGTTACCCCCTGTCCAAGCAAGGACCCCCACTCTAGTCAGGGTAAAGGAGAATCACCCTTAGTTAACCCCCGCTCATCCCCTTGGTATCTTGGCACAAGCAGGCAGGCTTAACTTCAGAGTCTAGGTATAAAGCATTTGTACCAACACACACAGTAACTCAGTGAAAACAATACAAAATGACACCACACAGGTTTAGAAAAATAGAACATATTTATCTAAACAAAACAAGACCAAAATGACAAAAACCCAACATACACAAGTCAAGTTATGAATTTTAAAAGGAAAAGAGTCCTAAATCCTTTGGTAAATAATAAAAACACTGCTAGCATTGTAAAGTACCTGGGTAGCATCAAAATAACACGCACGGGTGAGTGTGCATTGAAAAAGGCTAGTGATGCGTTGATTTCTCACCTGCAAGCAAGACCATGAGTCGTTCTCCTCCTCCGGCTGGGTCGGCGTGCATCATTTTTCCTCTCCACAGAAAGCAATGCATTGATCCGGGCAAGCACTCGTGTTCAGGCAGGCTTTGTGTCATTTTTCCGCACCCAGCAAGGTTTGCATCGAAAATCCTGTTGCATGGTATCAGCAAAACCGCGCTATGTGTGTTGCGATGTTATCAGCCTCCGTCAGCGGGTGTTGCGTGTCATTTCTCCAGCTGCGTGCATCTATCTTCCAGCCGCGATGCCGGTAGAGCGACGATTTCTGCTGTGCAGCCAGCGCCGCATAGTTTTTCACCCGAGTCTAGGAAGGTGAGTCGATATTTTCCCTACACAGTGGTCTGTGCATGGATTTTCAGTCCTGGTCTGCCAGCTTCACCTGTCAAGGCCCCAGGAACTGGACAGGGCACCACTTGGCATGGGTGGAGTCTCAGCAGAGAGTCCAGGTGCTGGCAGCAGAAGTCTTTGATGGCCCTGAGACTTCAACAATAAGATGCAAGCTCAGGACAAGACCTTGGAGATTTCTTCACAAGCAGGAATGCACAACAAAGTCCATTCTTTGTCCCTGTGCACAGGCAGTAGCAGCAACTGCAGGATAGCTCCACAAAGCACAGTCACAGGCAAGGCAGCACTTCTCCTCAGCTCTTCAGATCTTCAGCAAACAGAGGTTCCTCTTGATGTCCAGAAGTGATCTAAAGTCTGTGGTTTTGGGTTCTCTTCTCATACCCGTTTTGGCATTTGAAGTAGGCCTACTTCAAAAAAAAGTCTCTTGTTTGTGAAATCCTGCCTTGTCCAGGCCAGGCCCCAGACACACACCAGGGGGTTGGAGACTGCATTGTGTGAGCATAGGCACAGTCCTTTCAGGTATAAGTGACCATTTCTCCCCTCCCTCCTAGCACAGATGGCTCATCAGGATATGCAGGCTACACCCCAGTTCCCTTTGTGTCACTGTCTAGAAAGAGGTACAAACAGCCTAACTGTCAAACTGACCCAGACACGGAACCAATAAACAGGCAGAGTCACAGAATGGTTTTAGAAAGAAAATGCCTACTTTCTAAAAGTGGCATTTTCAAACACACAATCTCAAAACCAACTTTACTAAAATATTTATTTTTAAATTGTGAGCTCAGAGACCCCAAACTCCACATGTCTATCTGCTACCAAAGGGAATCTATGATTTTATCATATTTAAAGGTAGCCCTCATGTTAACCTATGAGTGAGATAGGCCTTGCAACAATAAAAACTGAATTTGGCAGTATTTCACTGTAAGGACATATAAACCATATTAGTACATGTTCTACCTTAAACATACACTGTGCACTGCCCATGGGGCTATCTTGGGCCTACCTTTGAGGGGGCCTTACAGGTAAGAAAAGGGAAGGTTTAGGCTTGGCAAGTGGGCACACTTGCCATGTCGAATTGGCAGTTAAAATCTGCACACACAGACACTACAGTGGAAGGTCGGAGCCATATTTACAGGGCTATTAAGGAGGGTGGCACAACCAGTGCTGCAGGTCCACTAGTAGCATTTGATTTACAGGCCCTGGGCACCTCTAGTGCACTGTACTAGGGACTTACCAGTAAATCAAATATGACAATCATGGAAATCCAATTACACATCCATTTTACATAGGAGCACTTTAGCACTGGATAGCAGTGATAAAGTGCCCAGAGTAACAAAAACAGCAAAAACAGAGCCCAGCACACATCAACAACCTGGGAAACAGAGGCAAAGTGTTAGGGGAGACCACTCCAAGGATGCCAAGTCTAACAACTGCATGTATGAGTGTGTACATGAGTGAGTATCTGCGTGTGTCAAACTATATATCAGTGTGTGCTTGGGTGTGTCTGTGTAAGCATAAGTGTGTACCTGAGTGTCTTACTGTATGCATCAGTGTTTCCCTGGGTGTTTTTGTGTGTGCATTAATATATCCTTGGCAGTATTAATGTATACATCATTGTCTGCTTGACTGTATGAGTGTATGGATGAGTGTATACCTGGCTATGGTAGTGTGTGCATTGGAGTGTACCTGGGTATGTCAATGTATGCATCAGTGTCTATCTGGGTGTGTTAGTGTCTCGATTAGTATGTGCCTGCATGTATTAGTGTGTATATGAGTGACTCCCTGGGTGTGTCAGAATATATATCAGTATTTACCTGGTGCGTCAGTGTATGCATCAGTGTTTCCCTGGGTATGTCAGTGTATGCAAAAGTGTCTATCTCAGTGTGTCAGTGTCAGGATTAGCACGTGCCTGCATGTATCAGTGTATAGATGAGTGAGTCCATGTAGGTATCGGGGTATTTACCAGTGTGTTCCTGGGTGCGTTACGGTATGCATTAGTGTCTGCCCGGATATTGTAATCTGTACGTCAGTGTGTGCTTGGATGTACTAGTGTATAGAGCAGTGTGTGCCTGGGTGAGTCTGTGTATATATCAATGTCTGGTGGCTGTGTCAGATTATATAGCAGTGTTTGCTTTGGTATGTCAGTGTATGCATTAGTGTTTGCCTGGGTATATAAGTTATGCATGAGTTTTTTATGGGTGTGTTAGGGTATTCATATGTGTATGCATAGGTGTGTTTCCATTAGGGAATATTGGTGTATCAGTATAATTAACTTTGTACACTATGGCCCTCATTCCAACCCTAGCGGTCTATGACTGCCAGGGTGGAGGGCAACGGAAGCACCGCCAACAGGCTGGCGGTGCTTCCAGGGCCATTCTGACCGCGGCGGTAAAGCTGCTGTCAGAAAAGGGGAACCGGCGGTTTCCCGCCGGTTTTCCCCTGGCCCAGGGAATCCTCCATGGCGGCGCTGCTTGCAGCGCCGCCATGTGGATTCCGACCCCCTTCCCGCCAGCATGTTTCTGGCGGTTTACACCGCCAGAACCAGGATGGCGGGAACGGGTGTCGTGGGGCCCCTGGGGGCCCCTGCACTGCCCATGCCACTGGCATGGGCAGTGCAGGGGCCCCCTAACAGGGTCCCATGAAGATTTTCACTGTCTGCTTTGCAGACAGTGAAAATCGCGACGGGTGCTACTGCACCCGTCGCACCCCTGCAACACCGCTGGCTCCATTCGGAGCCGGCTTCTACATTGCAGGGGCTTTCCCGCTGGGCCGGCGGGCGGCCTTTTGGCGGTCGCCCGCCGGCCCAGCGGGAAAGCCAGAAAGGCATCCGCTGTCTCCTGACCGCGGAGCGGCCATTTGGCGGTGACCGCATGGCAGGCGTATGTATTTATGGATGGTCTATGAATAAACAAAGATGCAATTAGTTACCTATATTATCACAATAAATAGGTCATTTAATTTGTGTAAACAGAAGAAAAGATAAATAGAAGTTAGAGTTTCGTATAATTAACTTATTTAATAAAACTTCACAATCTGTAATAATAAAAAAGTGTTGTTAATAACAAGACACAAGACACTTATATC
The DNA here is from genome assembly GCF_031143425.1 of Pleurodeles waltl. NCBI lineage: Eukaryota > Metazoa > Chordata > Amphibia > Caudata > Salamandridae > Pleurodeles > Pleurodeles waltl. The sequence continues at coordinate 381,704,684 of NC_090447.1, forward strand.
ATTGTATAGCAATTGCAAATAGCATTTAAGCATGTCATGCTCCATTGTACACTGTTCTCAGCTTCTCTACTTTTGCACTATACATGAAGTAAGTATAGATTCCCATCCTTGAACAGTAGAAGGAAAAACAGTCATGTGGACTGTAAGAACCCATAACTACTGAGCACCTTATTTCAAATTAACATTACTATATATCAAACTCACTACAAATATTTAGCTAATTGTTTTACCTATCTTAGTAAAGTAAAAAAAAATAATTACAAAAAAAAACAATCTTAGTATATAATATAACGTATATTATAGTTCTATGATATAACTAATGTGTATGAATCACAGTGGTAGGTGAAAAGGTGTCTAGACATAGGCCACATGATGTCATAATATCTGGTAATCCATTCAACAGGAGTAGAGTATATCAGTAGCGTTATTATTGTTTATAGTTTTCCAGCAATATTCCTTTTTCTCTTCAGTAGATCTTTGTCCTCGTTTATACTTTGTAATCTGTCTTTACAATGTAGTGCTATGTCTGTTGTTTCCTTCAAGAGTAAGTAGATTTGGAGATTTCAAACCCATTATAAAGTCATCAGCCCTGATAGGCTGTTTCATGTCTTAACTTATTGTATTAGAAGTCCTAGAAGTGTAGTATTCTATCTTTCTAGTAGTACTCCTACTTAGAATTTTGGTTCAAGAAAGAGAAAGTAAGAATTGGTAGTTTATATGGCATCCGGTAATCTCTGTTTGAATGTAATGTTGCTATCTTCACACCCTGTCCATCCAGTTCTATTTTTTAAGTAAATGGTGTCCAGATGTAAAATTCACTCCTTCATGAAAAATAATAGTAATACAGGTATATGTTTTTCTAAGCTGGGCTGGACTGCCCAGCTTTAAAATAAGTAATTTGAGTTTCTAATACAGCTCCATCTGCATTGCAGCGCTGTAGCATTAGGATGATATGCTTACCAGTTTTCCTTATGGTCAAAGTTGGTAGCAGATCTGACTTGCATTTTGTGCAGGTATTGTTCTGTGACACATCTTTAAAACATTTGTCAAAGTAAACAGTTTCACAGGCTGGTAGAGCCATGTAGATGAATCTTTCTGAATGTATTTCTGTTTTTGAAGAAAAAGGACCAATTTTCACAATTCTGCTCCAATGAATAACTTACACCAAATAGGTCATCAATAGATACCATCTTATCTTCTAAGATACCAAGTAGGGCCATGAGGAATTTGTGTGTGCATCTTCTTGTGTGTTTTGAGTGAATGTACAGATCCGGTGAAGAGATCTGCAAGATCTCTAATAGATGATGCAGAATATGTTTTTGTTTGATCACTGCAGAATCGTTTTAACAAGGTAAGGGGTGCAAAACAGAACCTTTTTTCCTTTCTTTGTTTAGTTTCATGAACCAGAGTTGGTAAAGAGAACAGTGCAGTGAGAACTACATTGGTATAGCAGTTGACTACAGAGATGTTTGAAAACTGATAACCTACAATTTGACCTTTATTCTTAGTATTATTTTTCTCCAATTCTTCTTTTTTCTCTTATTTCTTCTTTCTCTCAGGAAAGTCACTATGATCCTTTGAAATCTTTTGTTTTGGTAAGATTGCAGGCTTTTTGTAAACTTGGTACTGCCCTAGATAAGGCACGTACAGGCTTCCCAAATGTTTTTACTCCAGACAGAGTTCTAACCTGTGACAAAGCTACATAAGACATACCTTCTTTGAATACAGGGCTACCAATATTAATAAATGCTGCATCTACAGTTAGACTTGTGTATTGTTACAGCATATGGTCGAGATATTGGAAATTGCTTTCTTTGAATTTTTTCACAATCAAGAAACGTACAATAGACCTTACTATCTTTTTTACAACTTGAAGATAATTAAATTTAATTGCTAGGTATTGAACCTCATTTCTATTTGGATACAAAATGAAATCAATCATTTTACCCATGGCTCCATTAACTAATCTTTCTTCAACATTTAAATTACGTCGTAATATCACCCTGCAGTTCTCAGAAAGCTGCAAATTATTTTCTAATGATGCCGTTCTCGAAACAGACTTTTCCAAATAATTGAGTTTCGGCTGTAGTTTTTCACTCAACAGTATTGTCATCCTTGGTGTTCCATTTTATCAATTGCTATCAATTCCAATATTTGTTCTTTCTCCAGCTGTAGTAATTCTTCATTGAAAGAGGTACATTCTTAAAGAATAAGCATTAGCCACACAATGGATTTTTGTTGGTGAGTAAATTGAATCCTTAGCTATGCTGCAGATGTTTTGGAAGGAAATATGTTCTTTATGAGTCAGGTTTCCAAGGAACATTTTCCTTCTTTTGATAGCATTCCTACTCTAATATCCTTCAGAACATTTCCATATTGCTCATAAAATGCTTGACACGTGCTTCTAATTAGTTCCTTGTACTGGAAATTCATCCAAATGTTCACATTTCCAATCCTTCCTGAAGAATTACAGGTTTCTTCATGTAAGAGTCTCTTAAACACAGACTCTCCTTTCACAGGGGTAAGTGATAATAACTAACCAAAAACATTTAGATGCTTTCCTCCAAAAAGGACATCATACCCTGTCTTCAGTATCGGTTGCATTCTTAAATGTATGAAGGCTAGCCTTAACTTTGAGACCATGCTCACCTCATCAATGATCACAAGTTTTAATTTCTTTAATACTCTTGAAACTTCATGAGAAGCTTCTCCAGATACCCTTTGGTACTCCAATTTATCAATATGTAAGTAGACAATGTAAGGTAATTCCTTTGATGTTGTGTGCTGCAAATCCAATAGAGGGTGTTACTACACATGATAAAATTGAGTCTGCAGTCTTTTGCAGATATTAAAAAAGTTTTCCAGTGCCAGCTTGTCTGATGACATGAAAAAGAATTAGCTTAAAACTTGAATATTAACATTGATTGTTTTCATGGAACAATCCATGCTCTGTTTTTCCTTTAACTTCCATATATATTTCTTTTTGCTCATCATTGAGTTGGTCTCCTAACTGTTCTAAGTCAACATTTTCTTCTCTTGCTTGTTGCACTGCTGTCTCCACCTCATTTACTGCTATAGCAGCTTTGTTGTCAATTACAGGCTGTCTAAGAGGATCTTGACTGGTAGCCCCAGAAGTCTACCTGCTTTATGAACTATCCTTTGCTATCTCAGTAGCACTTGTTTCCTCTTGTTCAATTTCTTCAATTCACTTTTTCAGGTGGATTGGAATATTGGACACTGAATTCTGTCTTTTATTGCATTGAAGTAGTCTTCATACCAGTCATCGTGTTTGCATGTGCTAAGGTTTGAATAGCTGGAGAAGTGCTAAGTAGAAAAATTATATTTTCTCAGCAGTTTGACAAGTTTTCTATGGTTTATTAAGTTACCTTTTGCATGGAAAACCAAACATCTGTCACAATTAACTACACCATATATGCCTTCATCGATGTGTTGCAAAACCTTTTTTGCAGAATTTCATGAAGACTCATATCTTTAAGGTGTGGACTTCTTCCTGGATATTATGTATCCACAATCTTTGTTTTTACAATATCTGTCCTCTCCATATCAAAATTTGCTAGGTACTGAACTTCTGAGAAAGGTTTCATGACTCTGTTCACATGTTGGCAAAGCCTAGGCTAACCCAAACAATTCCTCAAGACTTTGAGAACAAGTTAGCTGAACTCAATCTATCACAGCACTTCAATGAGCTTATCTCCCTACATGAGAGCATTTTAAAGCTGAAACTGTATAATGTCTTTGATAGAGATTTTTCTGCAGAAATCTCCAACCATGTTTCCTTCATCTCTGTTTTTGCAGATTCTGTGATGTATGAAGTGACATAGTGAGCAACAGGAATGGAATTGTCTGCAACTAACTGCATGTCCATATTTACATTCCATAACATCAGAATGATAGGATTATAATCTTTCAAATATTTGGAGGGCTCTAATCTTTTCAGATTATGGGGGTCATTATGACTCTGGTGGTCTGGCCCCACTACACCAGGGATGGCGGCGAGACCGCTGACAGCGTGACGGTGCAGGGCCACAAAATTATGACAACAGAAGTGAGCTGGCTATATTTCAGCCAGTTCAGCACTTTTACTGCCAGGGGGGTAGGGCCACCTGGCCAAAGGTTGATCACCTTCGGTCCGGTGGTCCACCTATCACTACCCGTGGTAATATAAGCATCCTTGCTGCCAGGGATTCCGTGGCGGCAGCCCTGCCACGGAATCCCTGGCAGTAACAATACTGGCGACAGGAATACTTATTCCTATCGCTACAATAGGACTCCCAAACACCCACTCCATGTAGGACCCTTCCCCTACCCCTCAACCTCATCAGAAGCCCCCTAAGCAGTGACACCCCACTTCCCCAATTCCGAACCCCCGCCCCATCCCCATTCTAAACTTCCCTGCCCTGATCCCAATTCTGAATCCCCTACACCCGATCCCTATTCCGAACCCCCCTGTACATCCATGCAGGCACACATCACACATACATACATCCATTCACACACACATGCACACACGGCCACGCCACTCCCCCACCCCCCACATACATGCATTTACACAAGCACACATACACTTGCATACAGATGCACACAAACACACACAGCACCCCTACCCCCTCCAGTCACACAAACCCCCCCCATTCACGTACACAACACTCAACACCCCCTCATCGGTCGATCACCTTACCTGGTGGTCGTGGTGGTCACCCAGGAGGGAACGGGGTCCATGGCGCTTGCTCGGCCGCCAGCACCCCGTCACCACAACAGCACCATGCTGTTTACAGTGATGTAATACGGCAGGCGGTAACGTGGTGACGTGACTGTGGCATTGGAGCAACCTCCACTAGACCACCGACCACCAGTATGGCTGCTGGCTGCTTCCCCACCTAATAGTGGCATAGAGCAGCCAACATCCATAATATGGTGGTCTGAAGACCGCCAACACTGTCGGTCATTTGGAGGATGCGACATTGGCGGTCTGTGTAAAAGACCGCCAATGTCACAATGACCACCTATATGTATTCTCACTGCAGATAAAAAGCTGTTCACTCTTCCCTTAGAAATGATAGGCCTCGGAAATCCAAAATGACATCTTGTATAAAACTTTCCTTTGCATCTGTATCTTCTGCTGCAATTCTTGCCAAATCTATGTGTTTGGAAGTGCAGAAATTGATGTAGGATTTTGCTATTATTCTAATGTGGTCTGGTGCATGTAACATACTGTTCTATGAAAAACAGTACACATTCCGTATCAGTTCCAAATTTTGGTGCCTTCTTTATCAATGGGATAATGTGTATATGAGGAACACCTCCTGCATGGTATTCCTTTTTCCTGCAAAAATCTGTGACTTCTCCAAGAGTATGATTTGTTTTGTTGCTAATGAAACCCAGCATCACTTGAAACTTGTGATTGAAATACCTACATACATTAGCAGCATCCTAAGAGCAAAGTTCCCCTGCTGCCTTGAAATGTATAGGAAAGTGCTACTGTTGGCATGGTTGCCCCCCCACGTTTTGCCTAGTGTTGATGCTGACTTTGATTGGTCCACCCAGCAAGAAGGGATCCCCAGGAAATTGTGAGCAAGTGCACACCCTGGGTTGACCCCTCCACAACAACGCCTGCAGAGGGAATCCCAAGGACCCCCCTGACCACGAGCTATGGACTAAGATAATTGACTCCTGAAGAACCACTGCACCTGAAGCCCCCAGGCCTTGGAGAAACTGATCCCCAGTGCAGCATCAACCAGCAGGCAGCCCTCTACCTACCTAGCTGGTGGTTTGCCCGAGAAGCCCCCCTGGACCTCGCCTGCAGCCTCAGAGTGACCCCAGGGACCCTCATAGAGTTGCACTGAAAACCCGATGCCCTGTTTGCACCATGCACCCGGCCACCCTAGTACCACTGAGGGTGCTTGTTTGGTGCCTACCTGGGGCCCCTTCAGTGCTCTCTTTAACCCCCCCCCTCCGGTCTGCCCTCCAAAACCGTGGGTACTTACCGGCCAGCAGACCAAGTTCCGAATGGCCCCTGAGCCCACGTTAATTTGGTTCCTCTTTGACCTCTGCACCAAACCTACCCTGTCTTTCTGGTGGTGAGTGTTTGGGGTTAACTTGAACCCCCAACGACAGACTACCTACACCCTGGAGATAAGAACTATAAGTTGTATACTTCTCTGCAAAACTGTACTATCTTTCCTTCCCCTTGGAACTGTTGAAAAATGCAGTGTCTACTTTTAAAATAGCTTTTTGCCATTTTAAGAAGAACTTTATACTTTGTTGATTCTATTCAAAGTCCTGATCATAAATATGCAAAGTACCTTTTATTTTATGTACTTACCTGCAAACTGAATCTTGTGGTTCTAGAAATAAATTAACAAAACATATTTTTCTATATAAAATCCTATTTGTCTGGAGTTAAGTCATTGAGTGTGTGTTTCTTCTATTGTTTGTGTGTGTACAACAAATGCTTAACACTACCCTCTGATCAGCCTAACTGCTCGACCACACTAACACAAACAGAGCATTAGTATTATCTATTTTAGCCTCTGTGCACATTACATCTCATTTTGATATAGTATATACAGAACCAACTTCTTACGAAATGGATATCCTTTATGTTACAGTTTGCTTGTCTTAAAAATTCCAGTAAATCATCCCATGAATACTCTGCACAACTAAGTGTTACAAACCAAGTAGGTGGACCTAAGTTTTGGAGCAGACATTTAAGTTTTCCATGATGACAGTACTAGTATTCATTAGTCCCACATTGACATGCCATCAAATTAATTAAATTGTACTAAAGATTTTCATCCTTACCCTGTATCTTATCAACAAACTCCTTTGCAGAACGATTTTGCAGATTGACTCATATCTTAAGAATATGGTTCACAGCATAAGACAGACATGACAAGTCATTATCAAATAACAGATGTAATATATAGGGAATACATTGTCGAAACCTAGGGTGCTCTGAGTATAGTCTTTGCAGACCTGTATTCAGATGCTGGTATTTATATAGGTCGCTCATTGTAGCAGCGACCTTCTCATGTGGAAAATAGGTGTGGAAAATGGCGAGGCTCTAAACTTTTTTCCCACACACTCATTGGTGCTCCACTAGTTTGTTTCATTTGAAACAGTTCAATAGCATCCCCCAACAATTTCTTTTGAATGAAGTGGATGAATACTATAATGTTCATATATTTCTTCTGACCTATGCTTATCTACTTTTTCTATTTGTCCACTTGATTGTAGTAGTTCATCATCGATACAACTTACATTTCCAATAATGTCAACATTTTAATAAAATACATTCTTTTCTTTCAAGTATAATGTGTTTTTTTTACTTTATTCAGATCAACTAACTCTTGTCAGATTTGATTTAGTTTTTGTAGGCACTCCATTCACTAGAATATTGAGCGGTTGATCTACATCGATCACAACACCCACAGTGTCAGCATTTTTTAAATATAATGGTAAAAATACAACTCTTCCTTTAAATCCTTTCTGAAAGTTCTGTTGGTGGCAGCTTTTCTGTCTTTGGCTCCTTTCGAATAATCACTTGAAATGGAAGAACAGTTTGTACTAGATTTGATTCATACACATGTAATAGGTCAGGTTTGTTGTGGCACTGGTACCAATTCTAATCTATTCTGAATTGTTCTAACTGGCATTTTGTTTTCTTCTTCTTTGTCATAAAAATACTTACATATTCTTTCCTCTGTGTCTAAATTAAAATGTTTTCTACAAATTGATATGCACCAAATTCCTGCATCTCATCATTGTTATCTTGTTCAGTTTCAGAACAGACAACTACGAGTTTGTTTCTGTAGTGAGTGTGGTGACAACAAATACAAACATTCTCAGGTTTCTCAGAACAGGCTATATTAAACTTTCCTATCTTCTGTATCCACATCCTCTACACCTGTTCTCACTGCCTCCTAATTTTCTCTATTGCCTTCTTCAGGCGCAAAGAAATGAAACTGAATATCTTCAGAAACTTTCTCAACTCCTGTCACACTACCATGTAAAGCTGGAGTTTTTATGTAATAAAGTCTCCTAACTAAATTGTGCATTGTTGAATGATGCGCAGTTAGCATTCTAAAGTGGTGAAAGCTGCTTCGCCACACATTCTTTGACAGACTTGCCAATGAATGACCTTGTAAGTTGGTGTATTTTGTAACTTTGAATGGATCTAATTCTTAAAGCATTTTAGTTTTCTGTTTGAGACATCTCAATGAAATTACTCTTAAGAAAATTTTGAATTTATCAATTGATTCCTAACAGATCTGACAAATACTTCTACACTTCAGCTATCACTTGTTCTATATTCCTAGCAACTATCAGTTGTTTTCTATGGGAGTAGTATCCTTCATTGCATAGCAACTGTCACTTGTGTCAACTACATGCACTAATGTGTTCCCTTGCAAGTAGCTCTCTTCATTAAAAATGGTTATGTACTAGATGTGTTCATTCATTCACCTTTAAAAACTTTACAAAAATTAATTGTGTTAATTAGCCTTTCCCTTAATGTTCTTTTCCTCGTGCATGCTACTGTTTTGCATAGTGTCTCCATTCTGTTCAATATTAGAATAAAACGTTTCTGTTTCAAAGAAAATGCTTTGTCCACTATATTCTCAATAAGTTGCTTCTGCTTCATTATAACCCTTCTTTTTTATACTTCTTCCTTTCCTTATTATAATTTCTAATTTTACCAGCATGTAGTGTTCCTCTTTATCATTTAAGTTACAACTCATCTTTCCATTGAACCAATGTTTTCAGTTTGCAATTTTCAACATATGTTTTCTAGAAAGTCCTTAGTGTTCTTAAAAGTTGTTTTGTTCTTGTCCACATTTCCCATCTTATCTGTGCTTTCAACTGTCTATTTGAATTAGGTGGTATTGTTTCCTCTGTTTCTTTCTTGTTTGTCTCTTATCAGGCATTCTGATATTTCTTTTTTCAGTACAAGTGGATATCTGCAAATAAAAATGTTTTTAGCTCTACAGATAGCATTATATTACATATACTAGAAATAATTAGGTGTTTCAGTATGAACACTACCAAGTACATGTGTGTCAGTGATTGTCTAGGAGACGGATGAGTTAGTTGTAGTAAAAGTAGACTTTAAGGCTTGGGAAAAGTATTTTTAATCACAACTCTAGCTAGAACTACAACTGCACACTCACACTCTGTAGTAGTAGACCGGAGCAGAGTTTTAAAGACTACTTGTCTGGATGGGATTGTAGATTGTGTCAATACTTTGCTACATATCTGGCAGAGATGGTAAATACATGAGTATGTAACTATATGTACAATTGTCTTAAACAGTGCTGGAAAAATAACTGCTGTGTGGGTGTGTGCATGAATGTATAAACAGCCCCCTGACTGTCTGACTGGATGTGCCGTTAGCTCTATACATCTGCTAATGGGTATATCATTTGCGGTATGGGTGAGACATTTCATATATACTGAGCATAATAGTCTGCAAGTGAATGTCTAACTCTTTGGAACTTAGAAGGAGATGTTTCATGTTTTAACCACAAAGCACCATGCTCTATGGCCCAGCTACAGTCTAGCTGTCAACCTTCTGTAGTAAAATGACAGAGTAATGGTTGACTAGCAGCTTTTTTAATGGCATGTGTAGCTGACAGTAAAGATGTACACTGACAGTCTGTTGTAGTAGGACTGAGCCATGTTTAAATTAATAGTTATCTGTGTGAGTAGGTTGTGGCAGTACCTGGCTTCATATCCAAGTGAGGGAATGGGTCCCTTTAGGGGTGTGCCACCAGATGTTTAAGTAAATATGCTGCCCACATGGGGTATGTAACTGTGTGTGCAGCTGATTTCAATACTAATGGGAACATAAGTACTGTGTGGATGTGTGCATGCATGTATGGGCAGCTCTCTCAGTGTATGACTGGGTATGTCAGTGGCTCTACCCTTTTGTTAATAGCTAAATGAGTTTCATGTATGAGTTAAATACTGCATATATAAGTGAGCATAAGGCTCCATAAATGCAAATCTAATTCAGTGAAACTTAGAAGGACGTTCCATCTATTAAATATAAAGCTCCCTGGTCTATGCCCTACCTAAAGCCTACCTGCGAAGTGAACTGTCACCACCAAAATGTCAATTTAAGGTCTGAGAAACAGCTTTTTTAATGGCAAATACAGCTGACTGTAAAACTGCATACTCAGGGTCTATAGTGGGTGGCCTGAGTCTTATTTTAAATAACACGTTTATAGATAGGTGAGTAGGTTATGTAGATATGTGACTGAGTGTATCAGAACCTCTATGACTATCCTACCAGATATTTAAGTATATATGGTGACAAAAAGGGGTATTTAACTGTGTGTGCAACTGCTTCCAATACTGCTTGATACATAACTGCTATCTATATGTGTACATGAATGCATAAGTGGCATTCTAACTGTCTGACACTAAGGCCCTCATTATGACCCTGGCAGTGAGTGATAAAGTGGCATTAATACCGCCAATAGGCTGGCAGTAACTACCTCCAAATTATGACCATGGCGGTGACAACTCCCATAGACAGCCTATGTACCACACCAACCGCCAGGGCGGAAACAACACTCACCACGGCTGTAGCCGGCCAACAGCCAGGTGGGAGACAAAGTACTGCCCACATATTATGATACTACAAACCACCACCTTTTCCAGGGCAGTACCAACGTGTAGTGAAATGTGTGTTTTGACTACTGACTTTGTGTTGCACCACTTTACACCTGGCCTAGCTGTCCAGTGATCAGCAGTTAAAGACTCCATTTTGTATTCAGTTTAGGCTTAGCTTCATTCTGCCTCTTGACTTTATAGTAGCATTAGACACTGACATGTTAAAGGCTGCCCGTAAGTTTCCACATTGTAAACTGTGCATTCTGTCTTGTTCTCGTATTAATTCCCACCAAGGGCTTTGGCTGACAAGAATGTACTCAGACAGCAGGGAACGGCCTTGCTTTAACTTGACATCTTGGGATTGTGGCCAAATCCAAACGTGTTATTTTCAAAACATACCTAAACTAGCCAGCATGTTTGAATATTTCTTGCGCAACTTGAGGGTTTTTTCCAGGAAGCTCCTTTTTCAGTTTTTTATGATATAAAAGAGACCCAGTTAGACAGTAGGAGATTTTGAGACCCCAAACAGGATTCAGACATCAGGTGTCTGATATATATTTCCCTTGAGGATAGAGATCTCTGTTTCTCTTTCACAGTTGAACGGGGTCATTTGCTTGCTGGCAGGAGAAAGTTGAAGCACCTGACAGGCCCTACGATGATGAATTTTTATTAACTATTTGCTTTGTATTATAATATAGATACATATATTTGCTGTGTATATTGCAGTGGAGAATCAGTCCTGTATGTTTTCATTTCATTGTTGTGACTGTCTTTTAATGTGTGCTTTCAACATGCTAATCTCCTTTTACCAACCTTGCATAGTGAAATAACAAATGTCTTCTTTGGACCAAGAAGTGCATTCCAGTAATTTTTTGTCAGTGCATGAGTATTTCAGCTCGGTCATTAGTGAAAAGCAAAACACAACACCATCAGAAGCCTGGCAGAAACACATCACTGAAGAGAACTGACTCACCATCGGAGACACAGTGAAAAATAACACCGCCATGGAACCTGAACTGCAAGTCTTCCTGATGATCTTCAATGTTATGCTTCACCTAAAACACCAACGAAAACAAAGACGACGACGGTGAGTACAGCCACCTAGCACACAATGGGGGAGGGTGGAAAACGAGAGTGACACACACATGCACGACACACACCCGATACACACACACCATACACACACCAGCTGTACACGAAAAACAATTTGCACCCGATACACGGAACATTAATGGACAACAGGAAATGACAAAAGTGAATGTATTCATATCAACAGCTAATAAATATTGAATTGACAATTGAACAGACATGTACACATGTACACAAAGGGACACCTCCCAGTCCAAAGTTCAAAGGGCCCACATGGTCACAGTCTAAGGCCCAACTCGAATCCTGACTTCATCCGGATAGAACTCTGCAGGGGCATGAGTTTGCAAGTGGGCAGGCACCTCAAGGAGAGGGGCACCTCTGCCGGATTTGGGAACAAGCCCCCTGGTTCTGGAGGGGGCTTTATGCCCGTTGTTCTGTCCTGGGGAGGGCAAGGCTACAGTCTCTCAGGTGGTGACTTGCCCACTGGTTCTGGATGGGGCAACATGCCCATTACTCTCTCCTAGGGAGTGCAAGGCCACAGTCTCTCAGGTGGGTGACTTCCCCACTAGTTCTGGAAGGGGCCCCTTGTACAGCAGCACCTGGAGGGTGGCTTACATGGTGTCTGCTGGTGGTGATGACTGCAGTGTGGTGGTGGAAGGAGGTGCATCCTAGGCAGCTTCTGCAGTTGGTGATGGCTGCAGTGTGGTGTTGGACGGAGGTGCCTCCTGGGCAGCCTCTGCAGTTGGTGATGGCTGCAGTGTGGTGATTGATGGAGGTGCCTCATGAGCAGCCTCTGCAGTTGGTGATGGCTGCAGTGTGGTGGTGGATGGAGGTGCCTCCTGGGCAGCCTCTGCAGTTGGTGATAACTGCAGTGTGGTGGTGGATGGAGGTACCTCCTGGGCAGCCTCTGCAGTTGGTGATGGCTGCAGTGAGGTGGTGAATCGAGGTGCCCCTTGGGCAGCCTCTGCATGTGTTGATGGCTGCACTTTCTCAGCTGGCGGTGGGGACCCCTGTGACCACTGGTGGTGGTGGAGGTATCACCCAGACAGCCTCCTCTGGAGTAGAGGGCTTCGTCTCCTCCATTACATGGGGTGTGGATTCCTTACCCTTCTTGGCAGGGGTGGATGGCTTCTTGCCCTTCTTGGATGGAGGTGCAGACTCCTTTGCCTTCTTGGATGGAGGTGCAGGCTCCTTCTCCTTCTTGGATGGAGGTGCAGGCTCCTTCCCCTTCTTGCCTGGAGGTGTAGGCTCCTTCCCCTTCTTGCCTGGAGGTGTAGGCTCCTTCCCCTTCTTGCCTAGAGGGGTGGTATCCTTACCACCACCAGTAGGTGGTGCCACCTCTGTCCACGTGGACTGTCAGGCTGAGGTGCTGGACTCATATGGGCAGGATGAGGGGGAGTGAAGAGGTCAAGTTGGGCAAGGAAACGTTTTTTAGGGATGTGGGGTGGGAGGAGGGAGGAGTAATGGGAGTGGAGGTAGAGGAAGTGGTTGTAGGAGGTGTATGTATGCTGGATTTGGGTACAGGTGCATGGGCTGTATGCAGATATGAGGTGGATGCCTGTTGGGTGTGTGAGTGCTTGTGTTTGCGTCCTTTAGGAGGGGAGACAGTCAGGGTGGGAGTGGATAGATGGGAGGTGTGCATGGCTGTTGTGGGGGTGTCTGCTAGTGAGGTGTGGGGCTGCTTGTGTGGTGATGCTGGTGGAGGATGTTGATGTAGTGCATGCAGGTGTGAGTGTGGACATGACTGTGAGAGAGGTGGAGGAGAAGGGGAAGACAGCGGAGGTAGTGAATGTTGTCATGTCTGCAACTGTATGGTGTGTGTGTGTGAGTGCTTGTGGGATGAAGCGTGGTGCTTGTGTTTGCCTGTGCCACTCTTGTTTGTTGTCTTATGTACATGCTCGTCTGTATGTGTGCCTGGGATGCATTGGGGTTGAGGAGAATGGGACTGGGAAGTGGTAGTTGGAGGGGGATGGTAGAAACAGGGACAATGGCTGCCATCAGAGAGGAGGCCAGAGCCTGAATCGATCTCTTTTGGGCCGGCAATCCACTGTGAATGCCCTCCAGGACTGCATTGCATTGCTGCATCTGGAATTCCAGCCCCTGGATGGCATTCACAATGGTTGATTGCCCTACAGAGATGGATCTCAGGAAATCAATAGCCTCCTCACTCAGGGCAGCAGGGCTCACTGGGGCAGGACCTGAGGTGCCTGGGGCGAAGGAGATGCCTATCCTCCTGGGTGAGCGGGCAAAGACAACTCGCTGAGGGGCTACTGGGATGGCGGTGCTGGTACGGGGGTTTGCGGCTGTACCTGCAGCTGGGGTGGTCGCAGAGGTGTCTGCCCCCAGGGAGCTTCCATCGGAGGAGGTATCTGAGTCTGTGTTGTCACCTCCAGTCTCCGCCGTGGTGTTCCCCTCTCCCTCCGTCCCACAGGTTCCCTCAGCGTTGGTGGACTCTGCCTCCTTGGTCCTGTGGGATGCAGCTCCCTCTGTCACTGGTGCCCCTGCTCCACCACCTGATGATGCTAATGCACACAGGACAGGATGACAAAATAAAAAAAGGAGGGCGAGAGACAAAGGATACACTGGGTCAATGACTGCACTAACCCCACAATTGGCATACACATCACCGTCACACACAGGGAACAGGCTTAAGCATTATGCATTGCACTACCAGTGTTATGGCTAGTTACTAAGGCAAGATGAGAGTGACACACCGCCAACTGCACCCCTCCTGGGACCCACAATGCCCTGGCTGAAATGGAATACTAACAAGCTAGATTTCCTGTATTTGCCATACACCCATTACCCTTGTGATGACCCATGCTGCCATGTCTGGTCTGCCCTTATGGCACCCACTAACACACATCTACTCACCTCTTGTGGCTTCTGTGATTCCTCAAGCACCCATCCAGCTCAGGGAAGGCCACCGCCTGTATGCGGGCCATCAGGGGAGTCAGGTTCTGATGGGTACTCCATAATTGGTGGGAGGCCATCCCCAGCCGGGCCTCCACAGTCTTCCATGCCCAGCGTCTCAGGTCCATCCACCGATCCCGACAGTGGGTGCTCTGCCTGCCACAGACCCCGAGGGTCTGCATGTCCTTCCCTTCTTTTGATGGTTGCTGACCTGCAGATGCAATACAGACAGCAGAACACCATTAAACAAACAGTCTAGCCTGTCACACGAATAGCCCACCATACCCGTTTCCATCACCAATGGTAGACACATCACCCAGGGCACACCATGTACACCGCCACAAGACATTCTCCATACTCCCCCTTACACGATGCTTGCACACATCCACATGCATCCTTCCCACATGCATCATGCCCAAAGTGTATTCACCTGTTGGTCTGGAGGCCCATACAGCAGTCCGTACTGCGGTAGGACCCTCATCCACCCGTCACTCCAACTCCTCTGAAGTGAAGGCAGGGCCCTTTCCCCGGTCACAGGGGCCATGGTAGGTTCCAGACACAATTCACAGCAGCACATGCAGTGTACCTGTTCTCCTTTGAAGGTCAGAAAACAAGTGAGGAATCAAATAGAAAAGGGTGTCACGTCCACAGCAATGTACACTGTCACCGCCGACGCATATCCCCATTGGCCACTGTATTCCATAGAGCCCCATATTATCCAAAGAGGAATTTCACAGCGGTGCAAGACCGGTTTCCGCCTCGACGCCCGTCGGTGGAATTACGTCACTTCCACCTGTCCCTACAAACAGGACAGGTGGTCGCCATTTCGGGGGCGGTGGGGGAAACAGTGATATGGACAATAACTGCGTCACTGATTAAATTGGCACATACCTCACCATTAACACTGTCCCATTACACAAGTGCACCATGTAGACTGCAGTTGTGGTTCCATTATTCCAATTGTGACAGCCTACTCACTCTTGTGTCCCTTAGATACCTACCACTGCGGATGAATAGGAGGTGGAGACATACCCCAGTGTACAGACCCCTGGTGGACTTAGCTACACTGGAGGACATGCACATTATCCTCAACTATAGACTGGACAGGGCCACAATCACAGAGCTATGTGCCCACTTGGAGCCGGACCTGATCTCTTCTATCCGTAATCCAACTGGGATCCCCCCTCTCTCGCAAGTGCTATCAGTGCTCTATTTCTTGGCAACTGGTTCCTTCCAAGTGATAGTGGTGATTGATGGAGGTGCCTCATGAGCAGCCTCTGCAGTTGGTGATGGCTGCAGTGTGGTGGTGGATGGAGGTGCCTCCTGGGCAGCCTCTGCAGTTGGTGATAACTGCAGTGTGGTGGTGGATGGAGGTACCTCCTGGGCAGCCTCTGCAGTTGGTGATGGCTGCAGTGAGGTGGTGAATCGAGGTGCCCCTTGGGCAGCCTCTGCATGTGTTGATGGCTGCACTTTCTCAGCTGGCGGTGGGGACCCCTGTGACCACTGGTGGTGGTGGAGGTATCACCCAGACAGCCTCCTCTGGAGTAGAGGGCTTCGTCTCCTCCATTGCATGGGGTGTGGATTCCTTACCCTTCTTGGCAGGGGTGGATGGCTTCTTGCCCTTCTTGGATGGAGGTGCAGACTCCTTTGCCTTCTTGGATGGAGGTGCAGGCTCCTTCTCCTTCTTGGATGGAGGTGCAGGCTCCTTCCCCTTCTTGCCTGGAGGTGTAGGCTCCTTCCCCTTCTTGCCTGGAGGTGTAGGCTCCTTCCCCTTCTTGCCTAGAGGGGTGGTATCCTTACCACCACCAGTAGGTGGTGCCACCTCTGTCCACGTGGACTGTCAGGCTGAGGTGCTGGACTCATATGGGCAGGATGAGGGGGAGTGAAGAGGTCAAGTTGGGCAAGGAAACGTTTTTTAGGGATGTGGGGTGGGAGGAGGGAGGAGTAATGGGAGTGGAGGTAGAGGAAGTGGTTGTAGGAGGTGTATGTATGCTGGATTTGGGTACAGGTGCATGGGCTGTATGCAGATATGAGGTGGATGCCTGTTGGGTGTGTGAGTGCTTGTGTTTGCGTCCTTTAGGAGGGGAGACAGTCAGGGTGGGAGTGGATAGATGGGAGGTGTGCATGGCTGTTGTGGGGGTGTCTGCTAGTGAGGTGTGGGGCTGCTTGTGTGGTGATGCTGGTGGAGGATGTTGATGTAGTGCATGCAGGTGTGAGTGTGGACATGACTGTGAGAGAGGTGGAGGAGAAGGGGAAGACAGCGGAGGTAGTGAATGTTGTCATGTCTGCAACTGTATGGTGTGTGTGTGTGAGTGCTTGTGGGATGAAGCGTGGTGCTTGTGTTTGCCTGTGCCACTCTTGTTTGTTGTCTTATGTACATGCTCGTCTGTATGTGTGCCTGGGATGCATTGGGGTTGAGGAGAATGGGACTGGGAAGTGGTAGTTGGAGGGGGATGGTAGAAACAGGGACAATGGCTGCCATCAGAGAGGAGGCCAGAGCCTGAATCGATCTCTTTTGGGCCGGCAATCCACTGTGAATGCCCTCCAGGACTGCATTGAAATGCTGCATCTGGAATGCCAGCCCCTGGATGGCATTCACAATGGTTGATTGCCCTACAGAGATGGATCTCAGGAAATCAATAGCCTCCTCACTCAGGGCAGCAGGGCTCACTGGGGCAGGACCTGAGGTGCCTGGGGCGAAGGAGATGCCTATCCTCCTGGGTGAGCGGGCACAGACAACTCGCTGAGGGGCTACTGGGATGGCGGTGCTGGTACGGGGGTTTGCGGCTGTACCTGCAGCTGGGGTGGTCGCAGAGGTGTCTGCCCCCAGGGAGCTTCCATCGGAGGAGGTATCTGAGTCTGTGTTGTCACCTCCAGTCTCCGCCGTGGTGTTCCCCTCTCCCTCCGTCCCACAGGTTCCCTCAGCGTTGGTGGACTCTGCCTCCTTGGTCCTGTGGGATGCAGCTCCCTCTGTCACTGGTGCCCCTGCTCCACCACCTGATGATGCTAATGCACACAGGACAGGATGACAAAATAAAAAAAGGAGGGCGAGAGACAAAGGATACACTGGGTCAATGACTGCACTAACCCCACAATTGGCATTCACATCACCGTCACACACAGGGAACAGGCTTAAGCATTATGCATTGCACTACCAGTGTTATGGCTAGTTACTAAGGCAAGATGAGAGTGACACACCGCCAACTGCACCCCTCCTGGGACCCACAATGCCCTGGCTGAAATGGAATACTAACAAGCTAGATTTCCTGTATTTGCCATACACCCATTACCCTTGTGATGACCCATGCTGCCATGTCTGGTCTGCCCTTATGGCACCCACTAACACACATCTACTCACCTCTTGTGGCTTCTGTGATTCCTCAAGCACCCATCCAGCTCAGGGAAGGCCACCGCCTGTATGCGGGCCATCAGGGGAGTCAGGTTCTGATGGGTACTCCATAATTGGTGGGAGGCCATCCCCAGCCGGGCCTCCACAGTCTTCCATGCCCAGCGTCTCAGGTCCATCCACCGATCCCGACAGTGGGTGCTCTGCCTGCCACAGACCCCGAGGGTCTGCATTTCCTTCCCTTCTTTTGATGGTTGCTGACCTGCAGATGCAATACAGACAGCAGAACACCATTATACAAACAGTCTAGCCTGTCACACGAATAGCCCACCATACCCGTTTCCATCACCAATGGTAGACACATCACCCAGGGCACACCATGTACACCGCCACAAGACATTCTCCATACTCCCCCTTACACGATGCTTGCACACATCCACATGCATCCTTCCCACATGCATCATGCCCAAAGTGTATTCACCCGTTGGTCTGGAGGCCCATACAGCAGTCCGTACTGCGGTAGGACCCTTATCCACCCGTCACTCCAACTCCTCTGAAGTGAAGGCAGGGCCCTTTCCCCGGTCACAGGGGCCATGGTAGGTTCCAGACACAATTCACAGCAGCACATGCAGTGTACCTGTTCTCCTTTGAAGGTCAGAAAACAAGTGAGGAATCAAATAGAAAAGGGTGTCACGTCCACAGCAATGTACACTGTCACCGCCGACGCATATCCCCATTGGCCACTGTATTCCATAGAGCCCCATATTATCCAAAGAGGAATTTCACAGCGGTGCAAGACCGGTTTCCGCCTCGACGCCCGTCGGTGGAATTACGTCACTTCCACCTGTCCCTACAAACAGGACAGGTGGTCGCCATTTCGGGGGCGGTGGGGGAAACAGTGATATGGACAATAACTGCGTCACTGATTAAATTGGCACATACCTCACCATTAACACTGTCCCATTACACAAGTGCACCATGTAGACTGCAGTTGTGGTTCCATTATTCCAATTGTGACAGCCTACTCACTCTTGTGTCCCTTAGATACCTACCACTGCGGATGAATAGGAGGTGGAGACATACCCCAGTGTACAGACCCCTGGTGGACTTAGCTACACTGGAGGACATGCACATTATCCTCAACTATAGACTGGACAGGGCCACAATCACAGAGCTATGTGCCCACTTGGAGCCGGACCTGATCTCTTCTATCCGTTATCCAACTGGGATCCCCCCTCTCTCGCAAGTGCTATCAGTGCTCTATTTCTTGGCAACTGGTTCCTTCCAAGTGACAGTGGGCTTAGCAGCAGGAATGTCACAGCCAATGTTCTCAATAGTTTTGGCAAGAGTGTTGTCTGCCCTGGTAAAACACATTTGCAGCTACATTTCTTTCCCCCAGGTGGAAGAATTGGCCACTGTGAAGGCCGGATTTTATGCAATTAGACGTATCCCCAATGTTATAGGGACGATAGATAGTACACATATTGCGTTTGTCCCCCCCAAATCCAGAATGAACAGGTGTTCAGGAATCGTAAGAGTTTCCACTCACTGAATGTGCAGATGGTGTGCCTGGTGGACCAGTACATCTCCCACGTCAATGCGAAGTATCCTGGGTCGGTGCATGATGCGGGGTGGCTTTGTTCTGAGGAATAACAGCATCCCAAATGTGATGGCCCAACTACAGAGGCACAGGGTGTGGCTAATAGGTGAGCCTTGGTCCCCACCCACTGTATGTTAGTGTATGCCTTCTGGTGTTAACCCAATAGGATTGTGTGAAGCTAAATGTGCTCCCTCAATACTTGCAGGTGACTCTGGCTACCCAAACCTATTGTGGCTGCTAAACCCTGCGAGAAATGCCAGGACAGGGGCTGATGAAAGTTATAAAGAGGCACATAGGTGAACCAGACATATCATCGAAAGGACCTTTGGCTTCCTGAAGGTCAGGTTTAGGTGCCTCCATCTGACCGGTGAATCCCTGTGCTACTCACCTGAGAAGGTCTGGCAGATAGCAGTGACATGCTGCATGTTGAACAACCTGGCCCTCAGACGACATGTACCTTTTTCTGCAGGAGGAGGAGACTGGGGATGCCCCTGTGGCAGCAGGAGACCCTGAGGACAGTGAAGATGAAGAGGCGGAGGATGAGGATGAGGACAACAGAACCACAGTTATCCATCAGTACTTCCAATGACACACAGGTGAGACAGTGCAACTGCACATTTATTTGAATATTGGTGTACTCTGCGTGGCTGTAGCATGATGACATTGACTTCCTTGTTATCTCAACTTACTGTCACCTATGGTTTGTCATTTTACAGATTTTGGTGATATAACAACTGTGCACTGATGTGCTGACTACAGCCAGCTACAGGTCATTATTTCTATGCTCTCACAGTGTACAGTTCATTTGCAATGGATATGACTTTCTGCATAAATACACATTTTCAAAACATTAAATACTAGTAGACAAGTTGTGTTCAAGGATGTTTATTTTAGTGCTAAGAAATTAAGGGGAAAGGTCAATGGAATGGGATGATGATGGAGGAAAGCCCAGGGTATTGTTTCAGTCTGTTTGTAGCACAGGTGCAGTGTCCAAGGGGCCATTGGAAGGGGAGCAACAGCGGTTCAAAGTGGACAAGGTGACTAAGTGGGACACAAGGGTGGCAATTAGGAGAGTCTCATTTCCTGGCGGGGGTCTTGGCAAGTGTCTCTGGCTTCTGTCTGGGTAACAGGGAATGTTTGTGGGGTGGTTCACCTTCTGCAGGGGGAGGGGTGCTGGTGGCCTGTGGGTCCTGTAGCAGGGCCTCCTGCCCACTAGTTGCATTGGAAGTGAAGGGCTGGTCAATGGTCTGGCTAGTGGTAGGGGCCAGCTGGTGTGCTGTTGCTTCCCTCATGATGTTGGCCATGTCTGCCAGAACCCCTGCAATGGAGATCAGGGTGGTGTTAATGGCCTGCAAGTCTTCCATGATCCCCTGATACTGTCCCTCCTGCAGCCGCCTGTTCTCCTTCACGCTGTCAAGGATCTGGCCCATCGTGTCCTGGGAATTATGGTAGGCTCCCAGGATCTCGCAGAGGGCCTCCTGGAGAGTCGGTTCCCTGGTCCTGTGTTCCCCCTGGTGCACAGTAGTCCTCCCACTGTCCCTGTTGGCCTGTGCCTCTGTCCCTTGAACGGTGTTCCCACTGCCACAGACCCCATGTACCTGATTGTCTTGGGGGCGAGGTGTGGCCTGGGGTCCCTGTACAGGTGGGCACACTGCTGATTGACATGTCAGGGGGACAGAGGTGTGGGGCTGCTGGGTGGTTGCTATGGTGTTGGATAAGGAAGAGGGAGGCTTTGTAGTGGTCTGTCGGTGGGCTTGGGTGACTGGCTGTCCAGTGGTCCCTGATGGGCCAGATAGGTCATCCAGATCCTGAAGTCCAGAGTTACTTTCATCACTGGGGACATCTTCTGTTGTGGGACTGGATAGTCGTGGAACCTCCTCTCCGCTGACATTGGCTGGGGTACTTGTGGGGATATTAGTGATGTATTATGCTTCATGTGTGTGACACATTGTACATCCCTTCCTTCCCCTCTATCGTTGGTGTTGGCCTGCCTCCTTTTGCTTGTGTATGGTGATGTATTGTGGGATTGTTAGTTTCCCTATGCTGTGCATGCTTTTGTGATGGGTGTCCATGGAGGGCTGGGAGGGCTGTCCATGCATTGGTATAGCATGCAGGGATTGGCATTGGGGTTAGTCATATGTGTAAGTACAGTATGTGAAATGGGGTGGAGTGATGGGAGTGAGGGTGAGTGTGTGAGATGGCATGCGGGTATGTGGGGTGATGAGTGGTAATTGTTGACTTACCAGTATCCAGTCCTCCAGCTATTCCAGTGAGTCCCTCAAGATGCAGTATTGCCAAGATTTGCTCCTCCCATGATGTGAGCTGTGGGGGAGGAATAGGGGGTCCACTGCCAGTGCTCTGAATGGCAAGCTGGTGTCTTGCTACTATGGAACGTACCTTCCCTGTTAGGTCGTTCCACCTCTTCCTGATGTCATCCCTTGTTCTTGGGTGCTGTCCCACGGCGTTCACCCTGTCCACGATTCTCCACCATAGCCCCATCTTCCTTACAATGGATATCTGCTGTAACTGTGCTCCAAACAGCCGTGGCTCTACCCTGACAATTTCCTCCACCACGACCTTTAACTCCTCATCAGTGAAATGGGGGTGCCTTTGTGGTGACATGGGTGTTGTGTGGTGTGTAGTGGTGAGAGTGTGTTGAGTAATATGGTTGGGTATGTGATGTGGGGTGTGTAATGTGGAGTGCGTGAGGGATGTATGGGTGTAAGTGGTGTGTGTCTAGTTGTCGCAGTGGTCTTGATGTCAGTCTCGTGGCAATGATTTGTATTTGTGAAGGGTTGTGGGTAATGTGGGTGTGGGTTTTATATTGGTGTGGGTGTGGTGTGTGTTTGAGTGTCAGGTGTGTGTTTTTGGTAGTGGCCAATGTAATGTTGTTTTGTATGTGGGTGTCCATTCTGAGCGCAGCGGTATGTACCGCCAATGGTTTACCGCCATTGAGTGTCCGCTGTGGTGATTTGTGGGTCATAATGTAATGGGTGTTGTTTTGTTGGCGTAAGACTATGGGTGTTGGTACTGCTGCTTTTGCACTGACCTTTGGGCTGGCGGATTTGTGTATGTGGCTGTATTCTGTTGGACTGGTGTGTGTCATAATATGGTGAATGGATTTTCGCCACCGTGGCAGCATGTTGGTGGCCGTCACCCTGGTGGTAAGTGGCATTTGCCGCCAATGTCATAATCAGGGCCTACTTCTCTAAGTGAAGGGTCAGTTATCTGTTCTAAAAGTACACTTTAAAGCTTGCCAAGTAGATTTTTAATGTCAACTCAAGGTAGCAGTAAACCTGCACACTTGTGCTGTGTAGCAGTACGCTCAAGCCACCTTTAAAGGAGTACTTGTCTATATGGGTGACTAGTCTGTGTTAGTAACTCACTACATATATGAGTGATTGTGTGACTCTTCCATGGGTGTGCTAGTATATGTTTAAGTAAATATGACAGTATGTCACTGACTCTCTTACTAAGTCTATGGGTCTGTAAATGTGTCTGTAAATGTCTCTATGACTAGCTAACTGGCGGGGTTGGTGACAACAACAGTATTTAACTGTGAGAGCCTCTGGCTGTGATATTGTAGGCTATATACCTACTGTAAGAGTATGTGAGTTTATATGCAGCATCTCACTCTCAGAGTGGCTGTGTCAGTTGTTTTATCCTTTTGTTATTAGGTATAAGAGTTGTTTTATGATATGGACTTTACATATATATGAGAGCATAGGAGTCTACAAGTGCGTGTCTAACTCAGTGAAAGTTAAAAGGAAATGTTTTATCTGCAAAGCTCCCTACTATATGGGCTACCTACAGCCTACCTGAGTACTGAACTTTCAGCTGTCAAATGACAGTTTAAGGATTAACAATCAGTCTTTGTAATGGCAAGTTTTCCTAACAATAAAACAGCATACTCGGGGTCTACAGTAGTAGGACTGAGCTATGTTTGAAGTAGTACCTCTGTGGAGGGGTGAGCAGATTATGTCAGTATTTGGCACATATTTGTTACATATCCGAGTGACTATATCAGTACCTCTGTGAGTATCCCACCAGATGTCTAAATAAATATGGTGAGTATAGAGATACGTACCTGTGTATGCAACTCACTCAAATACTATTGGAAACATAATTGCTGCCTGCATGTGTGTATGATTCTACAAGCCTTCTTCGCATAGTCTGCATAGGTGAGTCACTAGCTACATCATTTTCTTAATAGATGTATGAGTTGAAGGATGGGTGGGACACTGCTTATATAAGTGAGAATAGGAGTGTGCAAGTGAATCTTTAACTCAGTAAAACATAGAAGGACATGCTTAATGTTTTAACCAAAAAGCACCATTCTCTATCACCTACAGAGCAGGTTAGTGCTCAGTTTACCACAGTAAAACCACAGTTTGAGAATTCTCAAGCAGCCTTTGTAATGGGTATGTAATAGCTACTCAAGCCGACATTAAAAGTTCACACTTAGAGTTTCCAGCAAAAGGCCTCAAATATGTTTAAAGTAGTACATGTGTGAATAGGTGAGTAGGTTGTCACTACTTAGCTACATATCTGCCTGACTCTATCAGTAGCTCTATAAGTGCCCCACCAGATGCTTAAGTAAATACGGTGAGTACAGGAGTACCTAACTGTGAGTGCAACTTGCTCCAATACTGCGTAAACATAACTCCTCCCTGGCTATACGGTTGAATTTATAAGCAGCCCTCTAAGTATCTAGTTATGTCACTGGCTCTATTCCTCTATAATAGCAATATGAGCTGTAGTATCTTCACCAGAGTTCATACATATGTGAACATAATGGTCTGCAAGCCACATATAACTCAGTTAAAGTTAGAAAACATGTTCCCTCTCCTAATATCTACATTGCTCTGTGGCCTACCTGTGGCATACCTAAGGGTTGACTCTTGTGTGGTAAAAGGAAACTGTAATCTTTCATTCCTGATTATTATACCATTCTTTTTGTATATATATATGATTTGTATTCCTCTTAAGTGTTTATGAAGGTGCTACTCACTCTCATACATCTTATAAACAATTACCACTATAGTGACACATTTCAATTTAGAATATACTACACATACCTGTTAAGTATGTTTCTTGCTCCGTATATTCATCTCTATTAGTTGGAATGTCTTTTCACTTAAAATACGCAAAAAAACAAGCAGAAGAATGGTACACAACTCTCAAGCAAGTGAACCATTAATGGCAACCTTTTCAACTTTGCTTTTAAGGTTACTCAATCACAAAGCCAATCAGAATCTCTCTTTCACATTTACGTTATGCTATACATCTTCTGACTGGATATCACAGTTAACCCTTTCCAACACTCCTCAAAAGATAGCCCAATTCCATATCAGTTTTCACTGGATCTACAGATTTACTGCAGCACTCAGCGCGCCTCTTCCCCTGTGGGAATCTGCTTGTGGATCCGCAAATCTCAAATAAATTCAAAAAAATATTTTTTGCACTTTTTTCACAAATTATTGACTCCCAAGGCATATTTACATGATGCCTCTCTACCCTGATCCCATCATGTAAATTGTCCCCCACATTTCAGCACCGGTGACCATTCCCTAATAAAACAAAATGGCGGCCGCAATTTCCCTGTTAGGTTACAGCCAGCCAATCATAATCTTCCTATGGCCTGTGGATCCGCAGATCGATCAGCTGTGGATCCACTGAGGATCTAAATCCCTATATATTTATATTTTTTGTCCTTAAACACCTCTAAAACTACAGAATGGGTATACACCAAATCACAAAAGCACACTTTCTGGACCAACAGCTAACTTTCTGCCAGATTTGGTGCAATTCTGTCCAGCCATTCAGGCTGTAGTTAGGTTAACAAATTTGAAAAATGTCATTGACATTGAATGGGGAAAAAGTGTTTTGGGACCCCCTTTTTCTCAACTTCTGCTTGATGGCTCACCCCAAAGGTTTTAAGACAGCAGCTGAACTGACCAAAGTATAAGTTTTGAAAATTTCCTGAAGATTCGTGAAGCGGCACCAAAGTTACTGGCAAAACAAAAAACATTCAGTTTATGGAAAAAATGTGTCTCAATTATAACTACCTACTGCGACTGCCAGTAGTTAATATATATATACATATATATATCTATGACGGCAGTGACAACTTGCACCAGACTGCCACTGGTGCTCATGATAGCATGAAAGCCTGTGCGCTCTTGAATCGAACATGACAACTTCCTGGTCAAGAAGAGACAGCACTCCCAGCTTTTCCGTGCACAAAATGCCCAACATGTTTCAGATTTTATAGTGGTTGTAATAATTACTGTTGCATCATGCTGCTTTATGAACTCAATGGTTGTATTGCATTTACAACATATTCATTTGATATACTAACTCCTTGGTAAAACGCATTTGGGCGTATCATCAACAGCACCACAAAAATCTAAAGTTCTATTCAGGGCTAATACCCAAGTGGCCAACCTCAAATATAGAGAGTAACTATTATTTCATGCAACGCCCTTTGGTCAATCAAACTCCAGTTGGCTGAATATACAAATCTAGGATATACAAAGCATCCAAAAGCTATAACATAACAAAGTGAAAGAAAATAATAAATGCTGATAAAATCAGAAAGTACCCATCTGGGTTTATCATGCTACTGCCTTCCTTTCTTCACAACAGACTGCCACATGTGAGTTTCACATAATCACGTCCAGTAATGGAGAAAAAACAAGCTGGTTACTCATAAAGAAATCAATAAAAACAGCACAAGCCTGAATTTATAAGAGGAAGGTAATTACTAAAGATATGTAACTCAGCATCAACATTTAAACCTCGTGTCTGAAGCTGAGGTTCAACTACTAACTTTCCTTTTGTCAGGAATCAAACTTTGATTATGCTCAATCCAGAATTGATGTGTACCTCATATCAAAAAGTTGAGGCTTTTAATATTGAATGAAGAAAAACATAGAACAGACATAAATACTAGCAGACCTAATTTTAGCTCCATAGTTAATAGTGACTTACTAGTTGAAGATGTTTATATACTCCAGCCAACAAATCTATTTATATATATATATATATATATATATATATATGTAAATATATATATATATATCTGTGTGTGTGTGTATGTAAATATATACCCAAGTGTTTGTTGCCACTAGGAAGTTATAGTTTCCATAGAATAAGCATTATTTGACTTGCCTGTAACTTGGGCACTGTTTGCTAAATCTTCACAAAATGTTCCCAAAACAAGTGTGCTGGTGACTCTTAGTGTACACTGAAAGTTTCGGGGTAACCCATCAAGTGGGAGCTGAGAACAAGGGGGAGAAAAAAAGTTGCATTTCTCATTCTTTAGACATGACTACAGCCCGAACCACTGGACAGAATTACACCAAATTTGGCAGAAAGCTAGCTTTAAGTACTCACATTACACTTTCGCTTATTTGGTGAAAGTCCATTCAGTAGTTTTTGAGAAATTTAAGGAATTCCAAATGTGTATATCCCTGGGCGAGACAACTTTGTGAATAATGACAGGCTCATGCAGGGAAATGCACAGCTCTGACTGACTACCAACATTTCAACCGGGAAGTGTTAGCAGCAATCTTGGGACTCGGCTTTGACTGAGTCCTTCACAAAAAAAGAAAAGGGGTCAAAGTAGAGACACCCTGACCCCTTAGCTGAAGGGGCACTATGCACCCCCCTGCATTCTCTTTCATTTAAGCCCCAGAGAGGTGGCGGTCCCTGGGGCTTTGCGTGGGCAGTCATGCACCCCGCCACATATTAGAAATGAAAAGCCCTAGGGAGCTCCCCATCCCTGAGGTATTAAAAAGCCCTGGAGTGGGGTCCTGTGCGCCCCTCCTCATTTTTTATCATGCCCCTGGGACCTTGCCCACCCAGGGACATTAATAAAAAGCAAGTGCTTGCATTTTTAAAAACAAGTTGCCTCCAATTCATGAATTTTGTGAATTTGCTGCATTTTTTAAAAAACAATGGTTTTTTTGACATGGCGGGGTCCCTCTGGGACCTCACACTTGCTCCCACATGCAGGGAGCTGATATTTAAAGCAACTCCCTGCTTGGAGAAGCAATGCCGACTCCCTCAGGATGTGGGATGCAGTATAGGACCGCGAGGGCTTTGAGGCTCCTCCCGCAGTCCTGTCACTCTCTCTCTCTCTCTCTTCTATTTCATAACGGGATAGAAGAGAGAGAGAGATTTGCATTGAAATGGTCTCTCCATATAATGACTTCAAAGAATAAGACTAGCAATATGTTTGGAACGAAGGTAATTGTTATGTTTGGATGCAGAGCAGAAAAGAGAGACTTCTGGCCCGATGGGCAAGGTCTTCTTGTTGCTTTTACTCAGTAGGCCAAAGGGTCAAATTGTGGTATCGCTTGGCAGTTTGTTGGTTTATTTACTAGTTTTCTGACTGTTAAACCTTCCTACTGATGGAACATTCAAGTTTCTTTCCAATCACATGCGTGGGTTGACTGTCATAGTTATGTCTGGATGCATCACAGTAAGCCTAAAGGTTAAGGTCACAATCCATCACACTGAAAATTGAGGTTTCTACTCCAGTGTGCCTGTGGTCATTTTCCTTCTTTAATTTCTTTTAAACTTTAAAAGTTTAAGGTTTATACTGAAAGGTGATCTCACTCATTTTAATTGACAAATACATTGTTCTTTTCAGTTTGTCCAGGAGTATCTTGTTCTAAGTATATCATTCATGAAAGCCTAAAACACTCTCTGTCAATCTCTTTCTCTCACTCATAGACCCACATAGACCTTTACGCATCCATGAGTTATAGTTACTTGAGATAACTCTAACAGGTGCATTTCTATGGTTTTATACATTTCTAGTGTGAGCCTAACTGGAACGTTCCTGTAACCTTTGTTTCTTTAAATGAATTTCTATGTGTTTTTGAACACTATTTCCAAACTATAACGTCCCTGTAATCATTATATTGTTTGGTGAAAAAAAAATATGTGCATATATATATATATATATATGAAGAAAGAAGAACATCGCCATGTCCTTCACCAGCAACGTGGCAGACAGAGATGAGGTCGCAACCCCCTATATAATTAATTCAAAACATTAATCCGGACGATCTAGCCGTCTTATCTTGCTGCAGATGTAAATAATGAGTCTCCGTCACATATCATAGTTGAAGTGAAGATTTAGTGGGCAAAACAAACCCAAAGCATTTAGGAAACAAAGTTTCCTTGCTCACGTGTAATTGACCTTTACATTTTTTCATTTTTAAATGCTAAGTGCACAAACAAACTAATTGACACTGAAAATGGAGTCTGAGTCCAAGACCACGAGGTTTTAACAGAATAATGCCAGCCATCTTTAAACAGCTATAATACCTGATAAATGTAAAGAATACAATTTTACATTTTCATGATAAGCATAAAACAAAAAATTCTGTTTTACTTGGGCATCATTATAGCTTGAACCATACACCCCAAATGGGCTATATCACATTGTTTCAAAGCATCTAACCCACATTAACATAATGACCAGGTATGTCACAAGATGTGTCAGCCATCTTTAAACGGTTATTGAAAATAGTTTGAATTAACAAAATCATACCAAACCCCATAAGGAAAAAAACAAATAGAAAAAGTAAATAACAAATGACCAGTATCAATTTTCTTAGACCTTCTTACCATATTCAATAATCGACATTGAGTGATCAAGTCCTAGTAAGTTATTTAATTAATAGCAAGTTCTGATGTAGTTCATATCAGCCATCTTTAAATAGTCCAGTCATTTAAAAAAACACATTATAAAGAAGACAGAAAAATATCAATATCATTAACTAAATAAGAAAACAAAACCAATAAATCTAATATCAACAACATAATACTATTGCAACACAAAAGGATGATGGACAGTGTTGAAACTTTTCAAACACTCACCCCAATCACAGATCTGGATTTAATCCATCCTTCTGTTGCTCACCATGCCACCCAGATTGGACCCAGCCATATGCAAATCACTCTTGACCCTGATTCCCATGGGAACAGTCCAGCCCAAACTGCCAGGCCAGGTCCTCCCTGGACCGGACACAAGCGTCCTTGGACCGGTTTCAGGGTATCACCCTTGATCAGTCAGGCTAACTTAAATCCAGTGGTGCAGCAAGCAAGGGACTCACATCTGGGCTGGATATGCGTCAAGACTGATTTGCATATAGCTGGGTCTCAACTGGGGCGATGTGGCAAGCAAAATAACAATGGATCTGTGACTGGTGGTGAAAAGTTTCAATACTCCATATATCATTTTATTTTGTGGTATTGCCTTGTGCATGATGATATGTGCAAAATTGGAAGCACCGCGCTGCCTCACTTTAGAAATGCAAGGATGCACTGTATTTGCACCATTGTGCAAGGATGTCTGTGTTGCTGAGTGTGATTGTATATGTGCGGGAAGGTGTCCCTTAAACAATCACTAATGGTGCTTTGGCACTTCTGTGCACAAGGCAGCACACACAGAAGTGCCAAATTGTCATTTTCAAAATTTTATGTGCAGGAATGGACAACTTCCCGCACATAATCAATCATTTCTGCCATTTTGCTTTTTCTATGCATGCAGCAGAATGCATCACACATAGAAAAAGCAAAAAATTAGGAGGAATAAAAGTATTCCTCCTCGTTGTCCCCTGCTAACGCCACCCCAGGGGGTGGCGTTACATTTTGGCGCTGCCTCAGGTTTACATGATTTCATAAATCTGAGGCAGCATCAAAATGCAATGGGTGTTGCTGTAGCATGCCCACAGCAAAACCCATTGTACGCCCCTTCCACGCACAGTGCTGTGTGGGAAGGGGTCGTATTTAAAGGGTGGCATTAAGCCACAAAAAGTGGCTTAACACCACCTTGTAAATACAGTGCTGTGCTTAGCACCACAGGGGCGTCACAAAATGTGAAGCTCTTGTGGCGCTAGGACAGTATAAATACGGCCCTAAGACTTCTGAGCGTTGGAGAATCACGTTATTTTATGAAGGCTACCACGTTGTTTACAGTGACTCCATTCCAGGTGAGAAAGGAAAGAAATTATAGGCCTGATTTAAGAAAAGTGGCACTACACACAATGTAGCACCACTTTTCTTGCACCCCTTAGCACCCCCCTAACGCCACCATGTTTGCGCCGTATCCAAGATACAGCACACTATGGCAATAGATGGGGGAACTAGCGTCAACATTTTTGATGCTAGTTCAGAGCTTTGCAGTATTAGCTTAAAAAATGTTGACGCTAATCCTGCAAAGCCCATTGTAAGCAATGGTGTGCCTCCTTTTAATGCCTGCTCTGAGCAGGCATTTAGGGTAATATTTATACTTGCTTAGCACTGAAATAGCGGAATTTATTTTGACGCTAATTCAGCGCATACCCAACGCCATATTTCTATTTTGACGCTATACCCATCTAGCGGCACCATTTTTTAGTTAACGGCATTTTTCGGATGTGTGAAACCTCCTTGTGTCAAAGAGATGCAAGGTAGGTGTTCCAGTCCAAAAAATGACTCAAACACCCTAGGACCATATTTAACCACCAGGGCAAAAATTACACGGGTGGGAGGCAGTCCCAAAAAACGGCTTTAACTCCAATTTGCACTAAAATTTAACACCTGGATCAGGGAAGGCGTTAAAATGAGGCTAACAGACCACTACTAAAGGAGAACACACAGAAGCAACATTACAATCTACAGGAGAAGATGGAGGTGATGCTGATACAGATTGCGAGATGGGGCAGAGGACAGGAACAACTCCTGCACACAACACCACGACAACGCAGCCCACAAAGGGAACATAGAATGCAGGAGTGGGTCTTCAGAACCAGGACAACCCTCCTTGGCCTCAGTGACCTGGAAATTATTAGGACCTACAGACTCAACCGGCAAGCCATACTACATCTGCTGCACCACATTGAGCCACAAATTGCAGCC
Source organism: Pleurodeles waltl (assembly GCF_031143425.1). Lineage (NCBI taxonomy): Eukaryota > Metazoa > Chordata > Amphibia > Caudata > Salamandridae > Pleurodeles > Pleurodeles waltl. Next base: position 381,736,186 of record NC_090447.1, read on the forward strand.
AGCCTGCAGACCCCACACAACATACCACCTATGACAAAGCTGCTCGCTGTCCTGCACATGCTGGAAAGTGGCTCATTCCAAACAACGGGTGCTCTGGTTGCTGGTGTCTCACAGCGGTCGTTCTCTGCGTTCCTGCCAAAGGTATTAGATGCTATCATCTCCCTGACACCAGCCAAATCAGCTTCCCCAATACCCAGCAAAAGCAGCAGAAGAACAAACAGGGATTCTATCAAATCCATGGCTTTCCGCATGTGCTAGGTGCAATTGACTGCAGCCATGTCAGGCTCATACCACCTGCAGAAACAGAGCACTTATACCAAAATCGCAAGCACACGCATTCCATTAATGTGCAGGGCATAGTGGACCACCGTGGATTGTTCATAAACATTTTGGCCAAGTATCCTGGAAGTGTCCATGACACCTTCATATTCCGTCATAGCTGGATCAATGAACATTTCCAGGAAAGACAATTTGGAAATGGCCTACTTGTGAGTAAGTCAGCAAATCTAGTAATGTACTCACAACACCCCAACCCTGTTGGCCACACAAGACATACACCACTACATTTACATATGGCCAGGTTCACACACATGTGCAGTTGAAAACAAATATGCACCATGCTGCAGTACAACACAATCTATGTACAACACCAATACATACACCCACATGTAAGTAACACACCCACAACTTGACAGGCACATCAGAGGAAGGATAGGTGCAGACATGTACCCTTAGACAACAGCAGAACTACACAGACCACTACAAGTGCCCACAGGTTACCCACTACGTACATGTCACACACACAACACCAAACAAAGAATAGCACAGAAATGTCAAAGGCGTACACCAGGCCCATGTCATGTAACTTCCAAATAGGCACAGATGCCTCAAGTCATGCCATGCAAATCACTGCCAGAACAAATATCAAACACCACACAACTTGCGCCTATAACAACTACATCTCATTAACACATACCTAACTTACCTGTAGTGTGCAGAGACATCTGCCTGATGCATTGACTCATGCACATAGGAATACAATATGTATGCCCATCACATACTATGTGCCAGATGTGACAGAAGTGGTACCACACCTACTGTACTGCAACCTCACATGCAACACTCACTGACTCACATCACCATCATATCTGTACCGGATACAATAAATGGCCTAACAGGGGCAGAGACACAGTCAGACAGTGCAGATCATGGATGTCACAGTGAGACCCTGTAGGAGAAAACAGGACATTACTGACCTCACATTCACTGTGCCAAGAGACACATTTTCCAAGTAGCTTAGCTCCATCCCAGAGCCTGCACTGTGCATGTGACAACAGAATAAATGCACATTTATGTTTAGGGAGATAGGAGAGACACTGCTAGTTATGTTTATCATCCTGTCACAATGGGATACACACCCTTTGACACCTCGTGGCTGACACAAACATTAGCTGCCACTCAGGAACACCAAGGGAACAATGTAATAGCCCACAGTTCCATTTTCATGGCCTGCACTGTATGTACATCTCGGCAGATAACCATTTCATAATGACGTCAAGCTGCATTGTAAATTTACCACCCTCCCTTGCTGTGTGTAGCATGGAAGGGGTGTGCAAGGTTTCTTGCTGCAGGCCTGTCACCACAAGGTACATAGCATGATGATGCAAACCCACATGTAGCTGTCCCCTAAAACCTGAGAAAGTGCCAGCAACAAATACCACCCCAGCGGTGCTGTAAGCAGGTTGCAAAAAGGAAGTGGACTGTGCTAAGAACTCAGCTGAATGTGGCACAAATGCATGCGGCACACTGCAGCACACACAGAAAGAGGCAATTGGCAACCCAAAAAGTATATGTATAGGGTGGTGTACCGTCCTGCACAGATACATCCACCTCCACAAGGCAGCTAGCCAAGTACCCTGGTGCAGGGTAGGTAGTGTTGGTGCACGGCTGTACATGAGCAACTGGCACAGAGGACAACAAAGGGTTGCCAAGTAACATATCACACATGGGGCATTTTTGCATATTTGAAATGCTGCAGGACAGTGCCGCCAATTTTGGAGACATGTAGTGCATTCTCACTAACCAATTTCAAAGGCCCACAGTGTCACACCTCATCTTCAATGACACATGTCAAAAGGGATGGGATGTCCAGGCTCTGTAGTGCTACCATGTTGCCACCACATCTGACCACATTGTGTTGTGAGGATGTGTCATGTCCCCTCTAGTGATAGCACACTGATACAAAGGTGCCCTACACAATGTATAGTACATACAAAATGACTATCAGTGTGGAATCCAATTTATTTGTTCCATGTCGTTGAGCCAAACACAAGATTGTTATGTCCAACAACCTAGTGCTGAGAAAATATTACACAAGGATAGAAACTCAAACAAAACCATTAATACAAATGAGCCACAACGAGCTCTTAATATCAACTGCCATGCTACATTACATACCTGTTGCAAGCACTAACAACAAGTTACTCCTTTAATCTTTTGCAGGGGATCAGGGTTATGGCATATAGCCATGGATAATGACCCCATTTCCCAACCCAAGCATAGCAGAAGAGCGTGCATATAATGAGGGACATTGGAGGACACAGACTACTGTGGAGAGGACATTTGGCATCCTGAAGTCCAGATTCAGGTGCCTGGACATCACAGGAGGCAGCATCCTATATTCCCCGCACATCATCTGCAAGATAATCATGACATGTGCCATCCTGCACAACATATGTGTGCGGATGAACGTCCCCTTATATGAGCATGTAGATGGCCTGCCTGAGGAAGAGGAGGAGGATGGTGGAAAAGAAAATGAGGGGGAACAGAACAACACAGCTGCTAGGATATGCCGCAGACTGCATATCGTTGATAACTTCTTTACTTAATAATCCCATACCTCACCTTGTAGATGGTGTCAATAAATACCTCACTTATTCATAGAATCCGGCTTTGGTGTCTTCATTCTCTTAAACATAGACGTTAGGGTTATGAGTCTAACCCCATGGAGCATGTCACAAACACTAATCTGAAGAGTACTGTAACAACATCATATGTTAAGTGTTAGAATGAATTGCTGCCATCACACACCTCACAATTAGCCTCATAACTTGAATATGACAACTGAAGGACACAGTCTAGGGACCACAACATATTCATAACATCCACATTGCCAACTTGTACAACAATAGCTCATCACACACAACAACAACATTTTCAAAAAGGAGGTAAACAAGGAGGCCACACACGAGGCAGTGGATGTCAAAATATGGTGAGACTGAAATGTTTGAACAGGGCACTAACACAACTCAGTGTGAGAGTTGCATTGGCTGCATGGAGCATGTGTGACAAGGGTTGGACATCATTGGTGACAATGCTCAAAACGATTAGGGCATGTATTACAAGCAATGGGAGAAATGGATCCTGCACAGTACATGTATGGAAATCACTCCGGCCACTGCTTATGGGGCTCAATCCTGTCACAGGGTACACATGGTCTCACACTTTGGACGGGCACATCTGTGGAATGCACATCAGAATGGGGGAGAACACATGCAGCTAGGGCTGCAGGTCCACCACAAATTAATTGTTATTGCAATGCAAATGTCATGAATTTCAACTGTCTATTGTGTTCAATACATTATATGTTTGGAATGTAAGCAGAGTGTATCAATCTCAGTTTGTAACAAATATGTACACATGTCCAACATATGTGTAGTACACACACAAGTCATCTATATACTCAAGATTAACAAATGGAGACATTTGTTGGGTAACACTTGCCAGATTGCATTCATTAGCCATCATCAACTATGCCTGAGCTGTGCATGTCGTCTGAAATGTGATTCTCTGTAAGACAACAACACACAACACATAAGTGAACACATTTCACAATCACATACCATGACTCTTGCTTAGTACTTGCTGCTATACATATGTGGATACACTGTTGTCAGACATACATACAAATGCATGACGTGTATACATTTGCATGCTGTTGATTCTGTAACACACACATTGGTGTAACAGACCAATCACACACAAATCACATTGTTAAATGGACTACCACATGTGGCCATACACAAAATGCCAAACAGTAGCCCTGCCCATTCAATTATAATGTTGATACAGGGTGCCTCCATTAACAAATGACAAAATCACACAATCAAGAATTGAGTAAACAAAATGATGCAAATGTGTTGAAAATATCCACAAACGCAAAGTACGTGGACCATGGGCCCTTAGCATGATTTACACCTTCACACACATTTCAATGCAGATTTACTGTAAAATATTTGCATATAGGTAAAGCATCATTATAAAAAGACGCATGTAACTAATGCGTCAAAAAACATTCATGCAAACATCAGCTGCGTAAAAAAAAATCACGCATAACAGAAAACATGACGCAAGGCACAGAAAGTGATGTAAGAGGATATCCTCTTTACAGGTATGGTACAGTGGGTGTACTTTTGCTTTCTCTTTACAGTTTGTGCCTCTTTTGACTTTGTGGTTGTCTTGGCATTGGTGGTGTCGGTTTGCTGTTTTTTTGTATCTTGTGGTGTCCCTCCTGTTGTGTTTTTTGTTGTTTTTGATTGTTATTTGTCCCAGTGTCTGTGAATTTGTGTGTCAACTGTATTTTACCTTCTACCTGTGCTGTGGGGTGTCTGTCTGAGGTAGTTGTATAGGTGGGATAGTTGGGTTAGATATTTGTTGGGTGTTAAGTTCCTTTCCTTATTTATTTTTATTACTATAACATTTTACTTTTCAAGCTGTTCCCCAGTGCAATGTCTGGCAGGGGGAGGCAGGCTAGAATGGGGGAGGACAAGCTGTGAGGCTCAGTGTGGCTGGAAGCCCACTACCTCCCATTGATGCTGAAGAAGGGTGGCCATGTGATCCAGGGCTACCGTATGGAGGCGAGGTAGCTGCGGTGGGGCCACGTGCTCCACCACCTGAAGCGGGTGTACCACAGAAGTTGCAACGACCACCAGCTCAAACATCACTGGGCTGATTTGGTGTCCAGGGAGGAGGATCTTCAGGACCATCTTTGTGTGGTGATTGGTGGCCCTGTTGGTGAGTCCCCCATTGGCAAACTAATTACTGTTCACCACACTTGAATGACAGTAGCAGTGGCGTGCTGCATGCAATGCTTGTGGACAGGTTGCATGCAACCTGAATGAAGTGTCACAGTGCCTGTATAGACATGGGCTTCACATATCCTACCATTTTACCAATGAAAGTCAGATGTTAGGTGAGCCATGCACATCCATCACTAAGGCACACATTTCAGGGGCCACAGCAACATCTATGCCCCAGCATTGTGTCATGTATGATAAGCCAAGACACAGCCAGCATATCATATGTAAGTTAATTGTGATAACAAAGTACGACAATCCATGTATTGGGCAACATTGTCAGATTTTCACATATATCATTCCTGTCATTGTGTTTACAAAGGGGGCATACCCGCTTAGGGGGCACTGGCAATGGAACATTTGATGCCATCACCCAACTGTGACACATCAGTCATGGATTACTCAATGCATGACAATTGCAGACTAAAAATGTAGCTGCTTGTCCTCCACAAAGTGCCTCTGTGTGCCTTGCAGGACAAGCCAGTGTTATTTTTCTGTCACCCAACTCCCCCTCATTCCATGGAGTTCAATCTTCTACAGATTGCCCACAAACAGTTGTTGCAGGGAGTAGCACTGCATGAGTCTCAGGCTCAGTGCAAGAGTGCAAAAGTATGGCTCTCACTCACCTAAGTGTCAGTCTCATTGTGAGATTGCAGTGGTGTGTGTGTTGCACTGTCCACGACTTGGATAACTACCTCACTCCTCCGGAATAGTACATACTGCCATATGTTGTCCACTAGTAGTGACAGTGATGTGATACTAATTAGGGTTCTCAATCTGTATCTTTCAGGTGGACCTGCCCCCTCCACCATGGGTGAAATGGCAAAATTTGAGGACCCAGATGTATCCAGTGAGTGTGATTTTGTCTGTCCTGTGTAGTATTGAAGTGTTTAGTGTGAGTGAGTCATGAGTGTTGCATCTAATGCTAGAACTGATGAGCTGTAAAATAATCAGAAGTCAAAGTAGGCTGAATGGTGACACTGTGTCACATTTAAATGGTTCCCCATGCACGTGCAGATAGTCATATCTTGTGATGCTTGTGGCGCTCAATGGCAGAAATTGTGTAAACAAGGTGATGACAAGCCACATGTTGCTCCATATGTATCATAGATGTGCACCGTTGTGTAAATAATGGCACAGGAACACACTGTCATTCCCACAACACCTTGATGCACCATTTTGTAGACACATTGGTGCATCCCTGTATTGAAATAAACATGTAGGACTGGGTGGCCAATTGTCCCCCAGCACGGAGCAACTATTTTTTTACTCCACTTACGTGAAACTTATGTGGAATGTAATAGGCATGCATGCAGGTCAAGTCCAATCATTTGCTGGCATAGTAACGGGTGGGGGACGAATGGTATTGGCTGATCAGATATTGAAGGGTGTCTACACCTGGACACATGAATGTAGAAGTAATAGACCTATAGATACCAACTTCATTTTTGTCATCACCTAACATATGGTCCGCTCCCTGACTCCATGTATGAGTGGGCATGCATTGGTGGATGACCTGGACAGATGAGCTGTTGAACTGCATAGTCATACCTCCTAAGGCACAGGGGGTGGGAACAACACATTTGTAGGTAGATGTGATGCTCACAGTGTAGGTAACAGTCATTTTTATCAGACTTGCATGTGTACCTATCAACACTTAACTCTTCTGGTTACCAACAGCGTCCCATACTCCCAATAACAGATACAAGTTTCTGTTGATGTAGTTTAGAAAATTTGACAATGATGATGAGGAATAGTGGCCCTGAATAATGTCATTTTGACGCTGCCTGAGCATTGTCACATATGGTACAAAAAATAAATAGATCTAACTTGGTTTGATTCATAATCTTGTTGTGAGTGGCTATGGTGTCAAGGAAACGGTGCCAAGGCAGCGTTGTCATTTCATCCATTAGGGCCATTGTATCATCCAGAATGTGAGGAGGAGTGCATGTGCAAATCGATGTAGATAGTAAGCTAATTTACTGTTCATATTCCACACAATGGTGATACTGATGGTTGCCTGTCTCATTTTAACAGCTGCCAACATGAATAATGACCAACTCCGTGCCCTTCAGAATAGGGCAGTGCGCAATAGGCACATTTTGGCAGTTGAATCTGGGTTCAGGACGATGGCACGCTGATATTGCTTGGCGCGATCCACTGGTGAGTGGTGAGCATTCAGCCAAGGGGGACCCACACTACCCACACAGGCTGGACCAAGCACCACAGCTGTGCAGGGGCATACAGTTGCCAACACACTTATTGCTCCAGCTGCTGCACCCTCTACTACCATCCCACAGCCACCCACACCTGCTGCATGGACATGAGTGCCAACACTGATTTACAGAGGGATGTACAACAGGTCCTCAAATACTTGGACTCCATTGAAAAGGAGGTGGCAAAAAATACTAAGGCCCTCAAGAACATTAAGAGGAGACTGAAAAGGGCCACCTCTGAATGGCAAGATGTCACTCCTCCCAAATTCACTCCATTCCCTCCTCTTTTTTTACCTTTTTTGTGTGGGTATTAGGGGGTTAATTGTAGGTTAGAGTAGGTTAGTGGGTTAGTTAGGATAATTAGGTTTGGGGGTGGGTTTTCAACTTCTCATTTTTACTATGTGGGTGATGCTGGGGCCTTTCTGTGTTTATTATTAAAATAAATAAATAAAAAATGCCAACAAAACATATTTGTTCAGTCATAGTTGATAAATGTGTAGTTTAGTGTATGTTGTCAGGCATGTTCCTGTGATATAAGGGTGGGGGACGAATGTTTGGAGTGTGTTGTTAAATGTGTTAGGTAAGTGTAGCATGGAGTAGTTAGGGTCTGTTGTGGGTAATGTATAGTTAGGATAGGTTAGATTAGGATAGCTGTTAATATTTTTTTTTATTTCTTTCATAATCATAATAGATAATATTGTGTGCTCCCTTACTTCATGTGGCATATGCTTGGGTCTCAGGGTCTTCCCATGGGTGTATAGTGAAAATTGCGTGTTGTCTTGGGGGCTCCATCCTGCATCCAAATCCCTCTCTTGACATGTTCAGCATCTCCTTAAGAATGAGCTATGACATTGGCAGCTACAACACATCTACTAACCTGTGCACCTGCCATCCAGTTTACCCCCCAGTCAAGCTGATTATGTTGACCATTTATAGGACAGGTAGGTGTGGGAATTCAACTGACATTGTATGTTTTTTTTTTGGGAATGTTGGGCACTGTGGGACATTTTACAACAGCCTACATTTAATTCCTATTCTGCTAAACTGACCAGTGGCAATAATAAATGAGTTTGAGTCAATCTGTTTCACACAAATGTGTTCTACTGGTACTCCCTGCTGACTATATTGCCCGATTACTATTTCACACCCATTACTGCAGTATGTAGTGGGTGTAGCATACATGTGTTCAACATGAATCACATATTCAGTGAATTGCTTGTAGGGGATGAGGCCAACATCAACGTACCACATGCAGGTACCATGTGCATAGATATGTGCCTACATATTCATGCACTCCTTACTGACACTCTGTGACTTGATAAATGTTACACACATCACAAATCCTAGACATAGTAGATGTGTCACAACACACATTAACAGGATGGTTGTGTAGGTGGTGTTTATTAAAAAGTGTAATATATACAATGTCCAGATCTGTGACCCCATTCGTGGAATCCATCCAAATGTGACACAACACAAGTCCATGGTTGAGGGACATGTCGTGGGGCCTGTCTTTTAGTGCAGGGGGAAATAAATTGCCAATTTAAAAGTTAGGGACAATAGCAGTCCATAGCAGAAAGGTCTACAGTGTGTTGAGGAAGAGTGCATATCTGTAACAGTGCTAACACTGGCATGATGTCAAGCATAGGACTAAGTAAAACAATGCCCATGTGCCATAGACTGGTGCTACCGGAAACTCCTGTGGCTGGAGATGATCTGTTCCACATCTTTATCTTCCGATGTGTGTGGTGCCTCCTCTACCCTTGATGGTGGTAGTGGGGGACCACACTCACACTTCAGTGGTTGCATTTGTAGACTCCCAATTCACGGCAGCTGCCATCTGTGGCACTACATATGGCATCACTGCAGCAAGGAGGAGCTACTGGTTTTTAAGTATAGCTGCAACATCCCTGTGGTAGGCAGCCATGTCTGTCCTGATGGAGACCATTTCCCGGTGCATAGATTCCTTTTTGTCCTCAAGCACAGTACTGCCAGTTTAGGAGGGCAGTTGTTGTGGCCTCTCCATCATGGCAGCAGCTATGTCCCTCAGGCACTCCTGGACTCCACACACTAGGGAGTGTGTGCGTCGGTTGGCTGCAGTATGTTCTGTTGCCGTGACCATGCACGTCCGAATCCCTTCAAGGCTGGCTGCCATAGTTTGCATCCCCACCCACACCTCCGTGCCCAGCTCCCGCTGGACTCCTACCACTGTCCTCTCAAAGCTTGTGCCTGGGGCATCGGAGTCCTGTATCGGTGCTGTTGGGTCATACTTGTGGGGCCTGTGGGATGTCTGCTACTTCAATACTCCTTCTTGCGACTGGAGGTGGTGTCTGCCGGTTTACAAGGACTTCTTGGAGGGTCTCTTGGCTGATAGTTGACAGCTGGTCATCCAGGTCATCAGGGTACTCCAGGACAGGAAGATCTGCAGGAGAGCCATCATCCTCTGCAATGACATGGTGTAAAATCAGTCTATCTGTCTTGTTGCAGTTGACAAGTCACGTCACTGACTTGATATTTGAGGCTTATTGTCATATTATGCCCATGTTGATGTAAATATGGTGCAGCTCGGTGCTGTGCACAAATAATCAGCGCTGCGCTGAATCACTTTGGTAACACAAGGATGCACCGTATGTAAGTGAATACGGAGCACCCCTGTGTGGTTCCCCATGCTGGTGCAAGATTCAGCTGCCAGAGTCATCACAGGCATCCTTGCACCATCGTGAAAGAATGTATGCGTTGAGGGGTGTGACTGTTCATGTGCGTGGAGGTGTCCCTAACTCCACATTAACAATCACTAATGGTGCTTTGGTACTTCTGTGTGAGCTGTAGAATGCAGCACACACTGAAGAGCCAAATCGTCATTTACATATGATTATTTATGTGCAAGAAGGAACACCTTCACTTCAGAAACAATCATTTCTGGCATTTTGCTCTTCCTATGCATGGTGCAGAATGGAGCGCACATTGGAAAAGCAGAAAAGGAGGAGGTATAAATGTATTCCTCCTCATTGCACCCTGCTAATGCCACCCCTGGGGCTGGCTTTAGAATTTTGGCTCTACCTCAAATTCACAATATTCCATTTATCTGAGTTAGCATAAAAATTTAATGGGTGTTCCTGTGGCATGCCCACAGCAACACTCATTGCTCCACCTTCCACACACAGTCATGATCAGGAGGGTTCGTGTTAGACTTTTCATCCTTGGCGTGGTCTCCCTTATCTTTTTGCCTCTGTTTCCAAGGTTGTTGATGTGGTTCTAAATGGTAAATTCGACTTGGCAAGTTTACCCACTTGCCAGGCCTAAACCTTCCCTTTCCTTACATGAAAGGCACCCCTAAGGTAGGCCGTAGGTAGCCCCAAGGGCAGGGTGCATATTTGATTTACTAGTAAGTCCGTAGTAAAGTGCACTAGAGGTGCCTAGGGCCTGTAAATCAAATGCTACTAGTGGGTCTGGAGCACTGGTTGTGCCACTCCATACGTAGCTCTGTAATCATGTCTCAGACCTGCCACTGCAGTATCTGTGTGTGCATTTTTAACTGTAAATTCGACTTGGCAAGTGTACCCACTTGCCAGGCCTAAACCTTCCCTTTTCTTACATGTATGACACCCCTAAGGTAGGCCCTAGATATCCCCAACGGCAGGGTGCTGTGTATGGTTAAGGTAGGACATATAGGGGGTCATTACGACCCTGGCGGCCGGCGGTAAGTTGGCGGTAACACCGCCAACAGGCTGGTGGGGTTCTGCCAGCAATTATGACCGTGGCGGAATTGCCATGGCCATACTGCCGGCCCCTCCAATATCCCGCCAGGATTCCGCCTGGCGGTCATAATCCCCAGGGCAGCGGTGCTAATACCGCTGCCCTGGGGATTATGAGTCCCCGACCCCCAGCCTGTCCGTGGCAGTAAACACCGCCATTGAAAGGCTGGCGGAAAGGGGACTTGGGGTGCCCCTGGGGGCCCCTGCGCTGCCCATGCACTTGGCATGGGCAGTGCAGGGGCCCCCAGGCATAGCCCCGTCGCGCATTTCACTGGCCGAATTTCGGGCAGAGAAATGCGCGACGGGTGCTACTGCACCCGCTGCACATCAGCATTGCCGCCGGCTCTATTACGAGCCGGCAGCAATGTTGATGTGACATTTCCGCTGGGCCAGCGGACGGTAACACTGTTACCGTCCACTGGCCCAGCGGAAATGTCATAATAGGGAGCCAGGAATAACGCCGCCAATGGCGGTATTCTGTCTCCCGCGGCCTCGGCGGTCTTTTTGCAAGACCGCAGAGGTCGTAATGACCCCCATAGTAATGTGTTTTATATGTCTTGACAGTGAAATATTGCTAAATTCGTTTTTCACTGTTGCAAGGCCTGTCCGTCTCATAGTTTAACATGGGGGCTACCTTTAAATATGATTAAAGTGTAGATTCCCTTTGGGAGCGGATAGACATGTGGAGTTTGGGGTCTTTGAGCTCACAGTTTAAAAATACATCTTTAAGTAAAGTTGTTTTTAAGATTGTGTGTTTGAAAATGCCACTTTTAGAAAGTGAGCATTTCCTTGCTTAAACCATTTCTGTGACTCGGCCATGGAAGAAGAGCTACCCTGCCTGTGATTGTGCTCTGTGGAGCTATCCTGCAGTTGCTGCTTCTGCCTGTGATAGAGGACAAAGACTTGACTTTGTGTTGCCTTCCTTCTTGTGAAGAACTCTCCAAGGGTTTGATTTAGAGCTTACCACCTGTTGTTTGAAGTCTGGGGGACAGCAAAGACTTCTCTCTGCCAGCACTTGGAGCCTCTGCTGAGACTCCTACTCTGCCAAGTGGTGCCCATCGAGTTTCTGGGACTCTGAAAGGAGAAGCTTGCAGGCCAAGATCCCACGCACCGATCGCCGTGTGGGGAAAAGATCGACACAACTCCGATTTGCGGTAAAAAAATCGATGCAACGCCGGCTTCGCAGCTGAAAATCGAGGCTCGCCTGCAACACGACCAGGAGATCGATGCCCGTGGCTGGAGAAACGATGTGCAGCATTGCTGACGGAGGCTGGTGAGATCGCAAACCCGTGCTGCGTGGTTTTCAGATCATTGTGTGGCAGGATTTCCGAAGCAAACATCGCTGGGCGTGCAAAAATTATGCATGGCCTGCCCGGACCCGAGAGTGCGGTTCGAATCGACGCATCGCTCTCCTGCGGAGAGAAGAAACGATGCATGCTGACTCGACTGAAGGAGAAATGATGCACGGTCTCGTCTGTGAGTGATATCGACGCATCGCAAGCCCTTTTTGCCGCACACTCACTCGTGCAGGTTTACTTTTGATGCACCCAGGTAGATTTTCACGCTAACAGCGTTAGTGTTGTGTTTAAAATTATGTGAAGACTCTTTTTGATTTTTAATTGATAACTTGACTCATGTATTGTGGATGTTTGTCGTTTTGCTCTTGTTTTGTTTAGATAAATAATTTCTATTTTTCTGAAATTGTGTTGTGTCATTTTGTAGTGTTTTCATTAAGTTACTGTGTGTGTGTGTCGGTACACATACTTTACACCTAGCACCCTGAAGTTAAGCCTGCCTGCTCGTGCCAAGCTACCAAGGGGGTGAGCAGAGGTTAGCTGAGGGTGATTCTCCTTTACCCTGACTAGAGTAAGGGTCCTTGCTTGGACAGGGGGTAACCCTGACTGCCAACCAAAGACCCCATTTCTAACAGTACATATTTACTAGGTGACATAATGCCACAAAAAGAGGCTTAACGCTACCTTGTCAATACAGCGCAGTGCTTAGCGCCACAGGAGCATCACTGAAAGTGACGCTCCTGTGGCGCCAGGGGCCTATGCTGCGCCTCTTAGTTGGAAAGGATTGTTCCAGTACATCATAACTGTAGTCTACAGCACTAAGCCCCACCTGCATGTCACATGAATGGAAGCCCCGTTGCCACTATTGGCTGTTTCAAATCTTCTAAATGTGTGGTCTATCCTTATTGTGGCTTGACACCCTCTTATATTGTTCTACTCTCCCTTTGCATCACTTTTGCATGGTGAGGCCTTGCAATGTGTGTTGCTGTGCTCATGCCATAACATCACACATGGCTATTTTCAACTGTCACAGTCTTACATGTTTCACATATACCCATGCTGTAATGAGACCTTGCACCACCCCAGGGATGGCATTGTCGGCACACTGTTCTCTTGTTGTCATTGATGGCTCCTCATGTTGTCATTTGTGTGCTAAATTGCATAGCACTCATGGACCGGGCAGAGTACTGTTTCAACTCCTGTCTGTGTAGGTTGTTTGCCTGACTAAACTCCTATGTCCTCCCCCTCAAAGCGGCCCTCCTTGAACTATGATACATGAGTGCAGCATGGTGACAGTAGAGCTCATCCAACAAAAGCACAGGGTTGAACCCAGGGATGGGCAGTATGGGTATGACATTTCTGCTGTGTACATCATTCTGTATGTGACAGTGCCTGATGGTAAATGTGTCTATGGGCATAGCCAATTCACAGGAGTTGTACTTAGGTCAGGTCTTGAGGCAAGTTCATATTTCATGTGCATCAGTCCAAGGTGAACCTGACTGCCACTGTGTAATTGGCCACCCCCAACAGCACAGATGGTAGTGGCAAATGTTGTCAATCTGGAATGCCCCATGGGCCAATGGCCTGGACATGGCAGGTTACCAGCAGCTTACAGACTGGCTATGGCATCTGTCCTGTGACACTATACCCTCCAGATATGTTTCCACATTTCCTCCAGCCTTTGTATGGTGGTGTGACCCCCATGAAATGGTTGTTGGTGATGTGGTGTGGAGTGCCCTTGGGTGCCCCTGCTCAGCCCATACACTTGGCATGGATAGCACAGGGTGTCCCATACCTTGGCGATTTGCCCTTTCCACTGCCTGATTTACAGGACTGAGTGCAGCGTATCCTGTTACACCCACTGCTGGCCAAAAATGGCACTGACTCCATTTGAGCCATCGATTATGTTTAGTAAGTGCCCACAGAGCTACCATGTGCAGACATATTTCCAGGGCACCATCCCAACGTGTGACTCATACTCCCAAGTACAAAGGGTACACTGCACTGGCAGTCTTACCAACACTGGGCTTGCCCATGCACTGTCCCTTTCCCGCTAATGTGGAATTAATCGCCATTATTTGACAGCCTTAGCTAATGTGTCATATGTGTGTGTTTATTTCCCCATTCCCATGTGTCTGACATGGTTGTGTCAGAGTAGTTGTGGGCTCAGCCGGTGACTGTTGTGACCTACTGTTTGCTATCTGTGGCACACATTTTCTGTAGAGGCACATTTCAGTTCAGCATCAAGTTGTGTGGTTCAACACTACTTCAGTTTAGTTGGTCTGGGTAGTGGCATGTTACCAATGATACAGGTCCAGGCTGCTATTCCCCCAGCGCCTGTTCAGTTCATTGTTCCATGCAGACAGGAGACACCCTGACTGCATGATGGAGTGGTGGCTGCCTCATGTGGATGAGTTGTCTATGTGTGGTGTGGTGGTGCTACCGGCACATGCCTGGGTACTGTTGGGGCAGTTGCAATGCCTTGTGTGCTGTGAGATGCAGCACACATGTCTTTGGGCAATGAGGCAAGGCAGTGGCAAAATGTTACTGAAAGGACACCACTATGAAGTAACCCCAGATATTGTGTTCACTGACTACCTGGTCTCTGAGATCTTGGTCATGTTAGTGGTGTTGATGTGACTACATGCAAGGGATATTTTCATGTCATAACCAGTGGCTCAGTGATTATACATGCCATCAATCCCCTGTGCTGCATTTGTGCATGTAGGTATTTAGGCCTGGCGTTCTAAATATGTCCAGGTTGTGAATGTGTCAATGGTGCATGGCACTCCGAAGGTGTAGGTACATGTGTAGCTTACGTTGGCATGGTGCAACTTGCTAAATGTACATTGTCTCCCTCTGCACTCCTTTAACATGCATGCATTGTGTGAGTCCTATGTGCCTCCCCCTTCTTGCACTTGACATTTAAGCATATATTTCCCCCGTGCAACTTACCCTCCATTTGTGGTGTTTGCTGGTATTCTGCGCTGTCCTGTCCTTGTATCCCTGTGATGATTTCCTCCGGGTTGTCTGTTGCAACCATCTCCTCTATCTCGTCCAAGTCCTCTTGCTGTGCTGGACTCCCACCTCCAAGTTGCAGTGGTGCCTTCCTGCTCGTGCCATTTTTTCCTTGGTCCTTGAGCATTTCTTGCACTCAGTCACAGTTCTCCTGACCTCTGCCACACTGCTGCTCTTATCCACAATCTGCTGCCAGTTTGCCTCTCTCCTTCCAATAGGCAACTTAGAGGTGACGAAGAGTTGATGTTGATGCTCTGTCACCTCTCTCACCAGTATTTCATGCTCTTCTGCGCTGAAACAACACTTCCTCTTTTTCTTCTCCCTCCCTGGGTCTTTTCTGTGTCCTCCTGGCTGGTCCCTGGTTGAATGGGGTCTCCCTGGGGTCTCTCCTGGCTCCATTTTGGCTCTTTTTTGCACTGTTTTCTCCATTAGTGTCTGTTTTTGACGTAATTTCTGATAAAAATGGTGCATTTCCGATTTGCAATTGTTTACAGTAATTTTACCTCCGTTAACATCATTTTGCCTTATGTCAAGGTGCAATGGTTAACGTCTGAAAAAATGACTTTAAACATTTTAGTGCCACCCAGCGTCAAAGTATAAATTTGACGCCCGAGTGGTGTTAAAAAATGGCACTAGTCAGCACTATCCCTTTTGACACTAAACTACATTAGTGCAGTTTAGCATCAAAAAGGATAAATCTGGCCCCAAAAGTACCCAATAAAATGACATAAAGAAATCTCTTAGATTTCTTTGTGCCATTTTTTTGGTCTCCTTTACATACATTATGCCTGGCGCAGGCGTAAGGTAGCTCAAAGGGTTACAAAGTGGGACAATGCATGCATTGCGCCACTTTGTGAATTTGGCGCAGCAATTTTTTGCCCTTGTTGGGCCACATTAGTGTAAATAAATGACACTATTGTGGCGCAAGGAGGCGTTAAGGGCTCTTAAATCTGCCCCTATGCTCCAACCTGTTGCAACTTTTACTGAGTATTTTGACTGCTGTGGCCCTATTGGCCAAAGCACTAAGAGGTCCAAGAGAGATACACATACTCATAGCACATCACTGTTTATTGTGACATCTGCATGACTCTGGACAGAAGAGACAAGGCAACTCTCATCTTCCTAAACTTCTCCAAAGCATTTAACACAGGCAGATGTAAAAAACTGTCACCCAGCACAGCACAGCAATAAAAAATGCTGTGCTGCTCTGTGTGACAAGGAAGGAGCAGGAGAGCACCATATCTACAAAGATATGACACTCTCCGACCCTCTCTCTGCTGCTGGCGCTTATTTCAGCTGCTGTGTGCCACACACACACACCTTTGTGCCATAGTGCAAGGATAGGTGCTTGGGTCTAGCATAGGTTTTTGTACTGGAATGGTACCCTTCCATTACAAACTACTATGCTTAGGTGCACTTTAAATCTTTTCTTACTTTGTATGCATGCTGCACAGTGCACGCATTCAAAGTTGGAAAAGAAAGGAGAAATTAAGACCTTTCTCATTTTAATGCCTACTTTCAATGGCATTAACTTTTGCCGCAAAACCCTATCCACTATTGTTTGTAGATATGGTTGTGCATCAAAAGGCAGGAGAGGCTGTTTGGGAATGCCCATGTACCACCCATGTAAAGCCCCCTCGGTGCTAAGTAACACAAAGCTTGGTGCTGCTTTGTGCTGCTTTTAGGGTACTATCCAGTGCAAACAAGTTTTGCACTGGAAAGTACATTCAGAAGAACATTAGGAAAACACATTTTGTGCTGGTTATTGTCACTTTTGAGACACTAACCCAGCATAAAATGTTTGTAAATCTCCCCCAGTCTCCCACCCCATCCTCATCCAAAGCCTACATGATATCAGAATCCAAAGACATATACTCCAATCGATCTGCTCTGGGTTTGAAGGACGCAAGCAATCAGTCTAGCACTGTGCACCTCGAATGCCCATGACCTGATGTGTGGATCCCACATCCTTCATGATCCCAACCCTCTTCAAAGCATACATGATCCCTTAGCCAGTGTCATCCTCTCTCACAAGATCAATGCCTTGCCTTATGCCAACATCACATACCTCATTCTCTTCCTCACAGAGAAGACACCCAGTACCCAGATCATTTTCAATGTCTACATGAATTAAATTGAGTACTGAATGAAGACCAATCGTCAAAAGCTGAACTTCAACAAGATGGAAATCATGATATTCTGCAACAGCACAACACTGCAGGACCCCACCTGGTGGCAAACAGTGCCACAACCAGCTTCCACCCACATCAAGAATATCAGGATCATCATTGACAGCAAATTCAACATGACCACCCAAGCCAACGCTGCTACTACCTCATGCTTCCATACTCTGAAGATGCTGAGGAAGATTTTCAAATGGCTCATGTTAGACCTGGAATCCTTGGTGTGGCTTCTCCATTACTTTTTGCCTTCACATCTCCTGTTTTTTGCTGGCTACGTTTTTGCTGGCCTTAGGACTCTGCACACTTTACCACTGATAACCAGTACTAAAGTACTTGTGCTTTTTCCCTAAAACATGGTAATATTTGCTTATATTCAATTGGCAAAATTAATTTACTTGGAAGACCCTAGTAAAGTGGCACTACATGTGCCCAGGGAATGTAAATTAAATACTACTAGTGGATATGCTGCGCTGATTGTACCACCTTCTTAAGAAGACCCTTAAACATATCTCAGCCCTGCATTGCAGTGCCTGTGTGTGCAATTATGTAAGCTGCCATTTTGATCTAGCAAAGCAAACCTTTTTCCAGGCCAAAACCTTCCTTTTTAATACACATAAGTCACCTCTAGGGTAGGTCCGGGACAGCCCAGAGGGCAGGGTGCAATATATTTAAAAAGTAGGGCATGTACCTTTACGTTTTACATGTCCTGTTAATGAAAAGTCCTACATTTCTTTTTCACTACTGCAATGCCTAACTAAAGAGGAAACAAGAGTAAAACAAAACATATCTGCATGTTTGCTGCACAGAAGAACAACATAGAGGGAAAGCACAGGCACTATCAAATGTTAAACACGCTACTAGAACATTATACTTATTTTTACATTGAGAAGATCAGAAAACATACAAGAAGAGTACTTACGTTACTAGCCATTCTTGTTATTGCATGGGTTTTCCTAATGATGCTGCAGGGCAGTGAAAAGCATGGGAATCTACTCTAACAGAGGGGTAAAGAGTGGGACGGGCCCTAGATCGCACACTATTGTGTAAACAAATTAGCACTAGGTTGCATGGGAAATCCCTTACCTCTGCAGCATATCGTAAACATCAGCCCTGTGCTGGTGATCCGAGCCGCTCCATAACCAGACCAAGGTCTTCCAGTATTCAAGACATTTGCTATTGAAATCTAGGCCTTGCCGCGTTCACCATAGTTCAAGCCTTTCAGTCAAAACTTGGCTTATAAGGCGAGGCCTTTTCAGTAAAAGGACACAGCCCTTGCTAATGTTGTGAGCATAAAGAGCATCAGTGTTTTTTGAATTGCTTGCAGTAAGGCACCGCCGTGTTGTTCCCAACTGATGCATCAATGCTAAAGACTAGTAGCAAAAAGGCAAACATTGCACTTCTCCTCCGCTCAGATGGATAGTGCTGCAGTTAGTGCAAATGAGAGAAGAGTAGTGATGGATATTCCATCTGCTGAAACATAAATGCCATTATATCTGCTGAGATCTAAATCAGGCCCTTAGTTTGTCACGGATCCTGACAGATTGCCTAGTCCACACTATTTCTCCCACCTGAGCGATGGATAGCAACCATGTTTTGACCTCCATTTTGGAAACCATTAGGAGCCTACAACAGGAGGGACAGGCTTCAATTGTAAAAAGTTAAGAGTTACACAGGGAGTGGAGCTCCGTGTAAAGAGAAGTAGTGGGGTTGTCCCACAAGCGAAAGAGAGAGATGAGGGCCAAAGGAGAACCTGCCCTCAAACCTTGGACACTACCCCCAACTGTGTTAAGTTCCTGTACCACCTCAAACCATACAGCAACATCTTCCCCACTGGTGCATGGACATGCTCACGGGATAGGAACACAGGGTCCCTATCTGCCATACCCACCAACTCCTGTGCAACCCATACAGGTGATTCAATCACCACAAATACCATTAGCACCACCAGAAAGACTTTGCGGGGATCCACAAAAGTATGGTATATTTATCAATCATTGTAAATTTCACTTACAAGCAAACCAGTCGCCTTTCCAGATGATCAGAAGAAAATGGAGTTTATACTATTTGACTGGAGGGAGAGGGTGTTGCTAGCTAGTTCATACCCATCATTGAAAGAAATAGCCCCATGCTGCTTGACTTTGCCACCTTTTGCATGGAGTTGCAAAAATGTGTTGACAGAAAAGCCCACAGTCGTTCCCTAGACTGTGAGCTTATCACATTACAACAAGGTTTGCAGTATCTGTTGACATATATAACCAGGTTCAACAGACTGTTCGTAAAGACAAATTAGCAGAAGGGCAAATGAACCTCCCTGATGTTCAGTCAATGTCTAAGGGGTGAGCTTAAGGATCTCTTAGCACAGGTCGTGAACTTGCCCGAAGTCTGGGTGGAACTGATAGATCTTACGGTCCATTAGACCATAGATAAATAGAACAAAAGGAGGATAGATCTAGAACAGACACCAAGGTGCTTATTGTAATTGTTATTTATTTACCGCTTACTACCTCTGATGAGGTGTCAAAGCACTTTCCAGCGAGCAGCACGCTACTACGGAACCCAAGAGAAATCAGTGGTGGATTAGTATAGGGAAATATGAGTACAGTATTAGTATTATTATGAGTTAATTTGAGCAGAGGATATGTGAGTTTGTTAGTTCGATTGGCTAAAGTAATGGAGGGACAGCAAAGAGAAGACTCCAGAAGTGTCAATTGCGAATTTCTACTAATAGGATTAGGCTTGGGGTGAGTAAAGGAGAGATGGAGGAGGGAAGAGTCTGTGGAAAGGGTTAGGGAGATCATTGTAGCAGGAGGGGTTTGAATGAGTCAAAGGTGAGATAAATGAGGGAGCATTTAGTAGGGCTGTTTGGGAGATCATGGTAGTAAACTGACGTTTAGGATAAGCTAGATGGGGTAGAGAAGGGAAGAGCTTAGGCAGGGTTATTTTGGAGATGAAAGTAGCATAATTGGGTTGGGATGAGTCAGAGTGGGGATAGAGGATAGATTGATAGAGACAAAGGGTGATGGGGAGACAGAGTAAATGTTACAAGAGAGCAACATTTATATTATTTTTTAATTATTTATTATTTTATTTTTATATATATACATATATATATATATATATGTATGTTACTTTTTTATTTAATTTCATTATTTATCATTTAAATGTTATTTTATTTATTTTTATTTATTTTTCTCTACTACAGTAGGTGCAAGGAATATAATATAATATAATATAGGTATAATAATATGAGAAGAAAAGTGGTATTATATAAACACATACTTTCAAGATTTGTATATATATATATATATATAAAACCATGAGTAAATATACATTTGTTAAACAGGATTAAAGAATATGTGTATAATTTATTGTTATGAAGTAGTGACTATACATATTTCTTAAAGAACTATGCATATCTAGAATATACACATAATCAGATTATGCATATTTATCAACACAGGCATATTCAGTACATTACTGTTAGAATATGGTGGTTATGAAGAAAAGAGCCAACTCTTGAGTAGTCTATTAAAGGCAAAATAGTTGTCTGTGGATCTTATATTTGGGAGTAATAAATTCCGTAGTTTGGCTGCTTGAACAGAGAAGGATGTACCATCTATAGTCTTTTTCTTGTATGGTGGTGTTTTAAGGGGGGGTGCCAATCTTGAGAGGAGGTTTCTTTGTTGAATGTATATGGTTATTTTGTTTCTGATGAAAAGTGGTCCTATTTCACGTATAGCTTTGTGGTTGATATAAAGCAGCTTGAAGGTAGATCTTCTGGCAATGGGTTACCAGTGTAGTGCCTTCAAGGCAGGGAAGATGTGGGCTTGTGGCTTTACATATAATAGTAGCCTGGCAGCTGAGTTCTGAATACGTTGTAGTTTTTTGATAATAGAGAGGATCCATGGTAGAGGCCATTGGCATAATCCAGTTTGGCTAACTTATGTTTCACCCCACCAAATTTGGTTCAGATGAGGGAGGAAATGGGGGCAGCGGACCTGAACCTATGCAGATTAAAGTCATCTATGGTCCTTTATCAGTAGAAGCAAGAGAAAAAAGAAAAAGCAGAATCTGTCTATGTACTGCAGAAAGAGTGTCTACTTCATAAAGGAATGTTGGGCCAGGGTCAGGACCCCTGACAATAGACTAGCCAAAAAGGAGCTGCCTGTAGTACACACACGAGAAGAGATTGAGAACTCAGAAACTAGAACTCTCAAATTCGCCCAAGTTCCTGTTAGAAATGGGGTCTCTAGTTGGCAGTGGTTTGTACCCTGTCCAAGTAGAGACCTTCACAGTGGTCAGGGTTATTGAGTTACACAGCTAAGATAACCCCAGCTCACCCTCTTGGTAGCTTGGCATGAGCCTTCAGGCTTATCTCAGAGCCAATGTGTAAAGTATTTGTACACAAACAAACACACACACACACACACACAATAACACAGTAAAAACACCACAAAAGTATTCCACACCAATTTGGAAAAATAGCCAACATTTATCTGAGTAAAACAAGACCAAAGCAATACAAATCCAACATGCACATGCAAAGATACACATTTTTAAGGATTGAAGCTTAGTATAGTACTTAGAAACACAATAGCTCTAATTGGGGCTAACACAATGGGGGTCATTACAACATTGGCGGTAAAAGGCATTTACCGCCGTGCCGAAGACCACCAACACACCGCCACGGTGGCGGGAGACCGCCACAGCTATTATGACACACACCACGGAATCTGCCGAAATTCAGACACCCACACAAGTCTGCCACACCAAAGGTCAGCGATAAATATGTGGAAACAAATCCTCCACCTCCACGCCAACAGAAACATGCCCATGCTATTACAACCCACGAATCCACGCGGCGGTCTTTCAACCGTGGTATTCCATTGGCGGTACACACCGCTGTGCTCAAAATACACACACCTCTCCAAAACACCGCCACATAGGACAATTACAAATACACACACCTGATACACATACAAACACCACTCCCACACATCCAATACAATATAAAACACACACTCACATCACCCACAAACCCCTACGACCACAAATTAGAGACGAAGGCCAGAGAGAGACAGCACAGAATAGATAACACCATCACACAGAGGCACACTACACCATCACCCACACAACATCCACGCACAAAACACCACATACCACTACACCCACCACACTCATCAACATATACACCACCCCACACATCACACACACCACCCCATGTCACGCCAAAGACACCCCCGCTTCTCAGAGGAGGAGCTCAGGGTCATGGTGGAGGAAATCATCAGGGTAGAGCCACAGCTATTTGGCGCACAGGTACAGTACACATCCATAACCAGGAAGATGGAGCTATGGCAAAGAATAGTCGACAGGGTCAACGCTGTGGGACAGCACCCAAGAAATAGGGAGGACATCAGGAAGAGGTGGAACGACCTACGGGGGAAGGTGCGTTCAACGGTATCCAGGCACCACATCGCGGTACAGCGGACTGGCGGCGGACCCCCACCTCCTCCCCCACAACTAACAACAAGGGAGGAGCAAGTCTTGTCCATCTTGCATCCTGAGGGCCTCGGAGGAGTCGTCGGAGGAACGGACACTGGTAAGTCTAATCTTCACTATCATATCCCCCACCCTACCTGCATGCTATCACACACCCCAACCCTCACACCCTCCCCTATCACCCTAACTCCTCACTAATCTACCCATGACACCACCCATCCCAACCCCAAGACCTGCATGACACAACTAAGCATGGACACCCATCACTAAAGCATGCCCACTGCACAGACCCACAACACCCCCCAACCATCACCACACAAGCCCCCACACAGGAATGCCTGCACAGGGGTTCACGCACACCCATCCATAGCACACCATGAAACACACACATGCAATAATCATGTTCTCATACCCCTGCAGGAACCCGAAGGACCGTCACCACACCAGAGGGTCCAGACAACACCACTCCACCCCCAGAAGAGGCCCATAGTGACGACAGCAGCTCTGCCCTACTGGATGTTGATGACCAGCCCGGACCATCGTGGGCCTCAGGACAGTCGGTTCCCCTTGCCCAGCCACCGCCCAACTCCGAACTGCCACCTTCTGGGAACACCAGCACAGCACCCACCCAGCGGACCCATACCTCCCTACCCAGGACAGGTCAATCAGCGGTGTGTCCACCACTACAGGGCACCCAGGCTAACCCACCACCCCAACAACAACAGGGACCTGGGGGCAGTGGTAGTGGGCACACAGTCCAGTGGACAGAGGCACAGGAACACAGGGGAACTGGGAGGGCTGATGTGCGACAGAGGGAGGACAGGCCAAGGGAACCCACTCTCCACGAGGCCCTATCCTCCATCATGGGAGCATACCACCACTCCCAGGAGACGATGGCAACGGTCCTGGACAAGTTGCAGGAGACCCTGCGCCTGCAGGAGGAGCAGTATTTGGGGTTCAGGGAGGAGCTCAGGACCATCGGCTCCGCCCTGGGCACCATCGTAGGGGTGCTGACGGACATTCAAAAGACTTTGAGGGACACCGTGGCACTCCAAGGGGCCCCTGACACTAGCCAGGACGACGAACTGCCCACCACCTCCGCCGGCGCTAGTGGTCAGGAAGCCCGGCCACAGCACCACCACACCAGAACCCCACCCCCTGCAGACGGAAAACCACCACGCAAGCGGGCCCTGAGATCCAGGAACAGCACACAGCAAGATGGCAAGACCCCCGCCAGGAAATAAGACTACCTTGATTGTCCCCCCACTGTCCCACTTTGTTACCCTGTCCAGATTGGAACTGCCCCAGCTCCACTTCCAATGGCCAGATATGCAATGTACCTGTGAGACTAATAGACTGGACTCTGCCATGGACATTATTCCACCATGACCTCTCCCCATTTCACAACCCCCCTACATTTTTATGCACTTCAATAAACACCCTTGAAACCTCAATAATATTGGAGTCAGTCAATGATTGTGAACTTTGTATTGTCAATTACAGTGTTAAAAAAGGTTAGCCATTGGAAGGTCAACATACCTATGTCACACATCACAAGCTTTTCAAGGGTGCAAGCTGTTGACACGTAGGTCAACACATTAGTGAAACTGAAATGGAAGGGGACAACTCAGTTAACAAATAGGGAGTGAAATGTAGGTACAGGATAGAGGTAGACGTGTGAGATGTAATATAATGTGAAACATGAAATTGTACTCACCTGTGTCTCATTGAAAATATTGCTGTATGACTGACTCCCTGTTGTCGTTTTCATCTTCATCAGCTTCATCCTCATCACTGTCCACAGGCTCCCCAGGCTCCCCCGCTGCAACAACACCGTCATCTGGATCATCCTCCTGCCGAAAAGGCACCTGGCGTCGCAATGCCAAGTTATGGAGCATGGAGCAGGCGATGATGATGTCGCACACCTTCTTCGGTGAGTAGAATAGGGACCCACCTGTCATATGGAGGCACCTGAACCTGGCCTTCAGGAGGCCGAAGGGCCGCTCGATTACCCTCCTAGTCCGCCCATGGGCCTCATTGTAGCGTTCCTCTGCCCTGGTCCTGGGATTCCTCACTGGGGTCAGTAGCCAGGACAGGTTGGGGTAACCAGAGTCCCCCAATAGCCATACACGGTGCCTATGGAGTTCACCCATCATATCAGGGATGCTGCTATTCCGCAGGATGTAGGCGTCATGCATTGAGCCAGGGAACATTGCATTTACCTGCGAGATGTACTGGTCTGCCAAACAGACCATCTGGACATTCATCGAATGATAACTCTTCCGGTTCCTGTACACCTGTTCATTCCTGCGGGGGGGGGCCAGAGCTACATGGGTCCCATCAATGGCACCTATGACGTTGGGGATATGTCCGAGGGCATAGAAGTCACCTTTCACTGTAGGCAAATCCGCCACCTCAGGGAAAATGATGTATCTCCTAACGTGTTTCAGCAGGGCAGCCAACACTCTGGACAAGACGTTGGAAAACATAGGCTGGGACATCCCTGATGCCATGGCCACTGTTGTCTGAAAAGACCCACTTGCTAAGAAATGGAGCACTGACAGCACCTGCACGTCAGGGGGTATTCCAGTCGGATGGCGGATTGGTGACATCAGGTCAGACTCCAACTGGGTACATAGTTCCCGGATGGTGGCACGGTCAAACCGGTAGGTCACGATGACATGTCGCTCTTCCATTGTCAACAGGTCCACCAGCGGTCGGTACACCGGCGGAATCCGCCATCTTCCAATATGTCCCAACTGACGGTGCCTGAGAAGGACAACAGCGAAAAAACTGTCAGCATTCCTCCAGGTATGTACCCACAGTCAAACACAAGACTATACCAGACAATTAACCCATCCGGGAAAGGTTTTGAGTGTAGGCCTCGGTATGTGTGACACAGTAGTCAATTAAGCCATGCGGGACCCTGAAATGGCGGCTGCCTGACCTCTAAAATTGGACAATGGAATTGTGGGGTAACTGCGCTGGCGTTGCACACCGTCGCGGTAGGCGGTCGTAGAGCGCGGCGCAATGCTGCATTGGTTAACATTGGACCCTATGGGTCCCAGGAGCCAATGAACAGGTGCGCTGGCGGTGATGATGCGCACCGCTGCGGACGTCACCGCCGCGGACGTCACCACCATTTTCTATCTGTTCAATCACTAGATACCTGACCTTCGACAGGAGAGGACCTACACTGCTAGTGCTGCTGTGACCTCGGTCTGGAAACGACGATGGCTGCTGCGTCTGGGGAAAGGGCCCCTGCCTTCACTGCAGAGGAGTTGGAGAAACTTGTGGATGGGGTCCTCCCCCAGTACACGCTACTCTACGGTCCTCCAGACCAACAGGTTAGTACACAGGGAGCACGTTGTATGGGCTAGGCCTGGGTGGAGAGGGCTGGGTGGATGAGGGAAGGGGCCAGAGTACATAGAACAATCATGCATGGGGATGAATGGGCCACAGGGATAGAGTTGGGAGGGGGCCAATTACAACGACGGTGCAGTAGGTAATGACTGTTCCTCTTTCCTTCTGCATGTCATGTAGGTCAGCGCCCACCAGAAGAGGGACATTTGGCATGCCATCGACAAGGAGGTCCAGACCCTGGGGGCCCACCAGAGACGGGGCACCCACTGCCGGAAGAGATGGGAGGACATTCGCCGCTGCAGCAAGAAGACGGCGGAGGCTCAGCTGGGGATGGCCTCCCAACGTGGGAGGGGTGCCCGTCGCACCATGACCCCCCCTGATGTTCCGGATCCTGGCGGTGGCCTACCCGGAGTTGGATGGGTGCTTAAGGACATCACAGCAGACACAAGGGGGTGAGTTCAACCTCATGCAATGGACTTTGCGTGCTGTGGAGCTGTCTGGGTGGGGGAGGTGGGCTGTGGGTGTCCCTAGGCCAGGGCGAGTTAGGTAGGCAAGGCCCCTCCGTTATGTAGGCCATGTGGCACTCCACCCCAGCTCAAACAAAAGGCAAATTGATGTATAGTTGCCCCTTTGCCATCCATGTGGGTAGATGTCTACCATTGCCATGTAGGCCATTTCCCAGGAATTGCATGTGCAGAGGGCAGGAGCACGGCGTAATGCAGGGGGCTGCTGCGTTTGTCTTGTCCGCCAACGGTAGCGGTATGCCATGCACTAAAACTCTCTTTCTTCTGTCTCCACCCTTTTTCTGCTCTCCCTGTCCTTCTGTACATCAGCATCATCAGGCGGAGGTACAGTGGCACCGGAGCACGAGGGAGCTGCATCCCACATGGCCATGGAGGGCCACACCACAGACTCTGATTTCACCAGTGGGACGGAGGGCGAGGGGAGCTTCACGTCGGCCACAGGATCACTAAACAGCGATACAGACTCGTCCCCCGATGGGAGCTCCCCTGTGGTGGTGGCACCATCTGTGCGCCCCACTTCTACAGGTACAGCCGCCACCTCCCCTACCAGCACCGCCCTCCCAGCAGCCCCTCAGCGTTTGCCCTGTGCCCTCCCAGCAGCCCCTCAGCGTTTGCCCTGTGCCCGCTCACCCAGGAGGGTGGGCATCACCTTTGCCCCAGGGACCTCAGGCCCTGCCCCTGTCACCCCTGCTGCCCTCATTGAGGAGGCCATTGACCTCCTCAGGTCACTCACTGTTGGGCAGTCTACCATTGTGAATGCCATCCAGGGTGTAGAACGAGAGTTGAAACATGGTAATGCATTCCTGGAAGGCATTCATTCTGGTCAGGCTGTCCTTCAGCGAACCCTGCAATCTTTGGCCTCAGCACTGATGGCAGCCATTGTCCCTGTGTCCAGCCTCCCCCCTCCAACTTCCTCCACCCAGACCCAATCCCCTGTACCCCAGCCCATCCCAAGCACACCTACAGACCAGCATGCACACAAGTCAACACCCAAAAGTAGCTCAAGCAAACATAGGCACCACTCTCACCACAAGCACTCACACAAGCATCAGACCCATACAGACACAGCAACATCCACTGTCTCCACTGTGTCCCCCTCCTCCTCTTCTCCCTCCTCCCTCCCAGTCTCGTCTACACACACACCTGCATGCACCACATCTGCATGCACAAGGACTCGCACCAGGACACCCAGCACCACAAGCCGCTCACCTGCACTCACCACCTCCACTGCCATATACACGTCTCCTGTGTCCTCTTCCAGAGTGTCTGTGACGCCCCCTCCCAAAGTACACAAACGCCGGCAATCGCTCACCCAACATCCATCCACCTCACGACAGCCTCCAGTACCTACACCTGCACCCAAAACGCCTAAAGTGACACCTCCTACAACCACCTCCTCTTCCTCCACTCCCAGAGCCCCTCCAACTACCCATCCCAGTGTACGTCAGAAACTGTCCCTATGTCAAATTGACCTTCTTGCCCCCCTCCCCCCAATTCATCAGT
Organism: Pleurodeles waltl; assembly: GCF_031143425.1. NCBI lineage: Eukaryota > Metazoa > Chordata > Amphibia > Caudata > Salamandridae > Pleurodeles > Pleurodeles waltl. The sequence continues at coordinate 381,764,677 of NC_090447.1, forward strand.
CCCGTCGTAGCGCCTCAGCCAAAATGCCTCCAGTACCAGTGGGGCATGTTCCAGGTTTTTGGAGTGCCCCGTCCTCCAGGGCAGGCAGTAGGACCCGGAGCCAAGGCACTGTCAGCCCAGCCCCTGTGAAGGCTCCGAAATTGGAGATTGGACGACGGGACCGTGTCAAGACTCCTGGTGGTTCAAACAGTGAAATGGGATCCAAGGCGATTAGTGAGTCATCTGTAACTCAAAAGAAGGTGGGGAAGGTCCCGAGGAAGTCTCCCCAACCTGTTGTGAGTGTCACGGCGGAGAAGTACGCCATCATTTCCGGCGGTCCAGACACAACCTCCAGCACCCTCGTTACTGGTCAGGAGACCACCGCCAGGGTCATAGCCCAGGAGGGCTCAAGTATCGTTACTGGTCAGGAGACCACCGCCAGGGTCATAGCCCAGGAGGGCTCAAGTATCGTTACTGTTCAGGAGACCACCTCCAGAGTCATAGCCCAGGAGGGCTCAAGTATCGTTACTGGTCAGGAGACCACCGCCAGAGTAATAGCCCAGGAGGGCTCAAGTATCGTTACTGGTCAGGAGACCACCGCAACCGCCGGAGTCACAGCCCAGGAGGGTCCAGAATCTCACAGCCCCGCTCGGCAACGATGGAACGTCATGCCACACACCAATGTCAGTATCTGAACTGCCATCTTAGGCTACCGCTTAACAGTCCATAGGCAGCCATGGCAAAGCACCGCTGAACAGTCCATAGGCAGCCATGGCAAAGCACCGCTGAACAGTCCTTAGGCAGCCATGGCAAAGCACAGCTGAACAAGGCCAAGATCGCCATGGTGAAGACAGCTAAACAGGGCAAAACTGCCATGGCAAAGCACCGCTGAACAGTCCATAGATAGCCATGGCAAAGCACCGCTGAACAAGGCCAAGACAGCCATGGTGAAGACCGCTGAACAGGGCAAAGAGCGCCATGGCAAAGCACCGCTGAACAGTCCATAGGCAGCCAGGGCAAAGCACCGCTGAACAAGGCCAAGACCGCCATGGTGAAGACCGCTGAACAGGGCAAAGACCGCCATAGCAAAGCACTGCTGAACAGTCCATAGGCAGCCATGGCAAAGCACCGCTGAACAAGGCCAAGACCGCCATGGTGAAGAACGCTGAACAGGGCAAAGACCGTGTGGGTATGAATAGTCCGGCACATCAGGCATCGTTCTCCCATTTGCAGCTGGGACAGTGACAGGACAGGTACTTTCACGGGGAGACTCATCCAGTCTGGGCACCAGTCCCCCTCCAGAACCAGTGGTGACCTGCATCTACCTGAGAGACTGTGGCTTTGCACTCCCCAGGATATGGCAGTGGGCAACCCACCCACTGTAGAGACTTGAGAGACTGTGGCTTTGCACTCCCCAGGATGGCACAGTGGGCAGCCCACCCACTGTAGAGACTTGAGAGACTGTGGCTTTGCACTCCCCAGGATGGCACAGTGGGCAAACCACCCACTGTAGTGACTTGAGAGACTGTGGCTTTGCACTCCCAGGATGGCACAGTGGGCAAGCCACCCACTGTAGTGACTTGAGAGACTGTGGCTTTGCACTCCCCAGGATGGCAGAGTGGGCAACCCACCCACTGTAGAGACTTGAGAGACTGTGGCTTTACACTCCCCAGGATGGCACAGTGGGCAACCCACCCACTGTAGAGACTTGAGAGACTGTGGCTTTGCACTCCACAGGATACATCAATGGGCATGGAGCCCCTTCGCGGATCTGGCTTCGCATTCATGTGGCTGAGGTGCCCCCCCTTCCCTTCCCCCTGAGGTGCCTGTAGTGTTTCTATCTGATGCCCCGGCAGTGTTCTCTCGGATTTTGGTCAGGTATCTATTGTGGGCATCGACCATGCATTTTTGGACTGTTGGTGCACGGACATTGTTGTGTACATATCTGCACTACTTCTTGTTTTGTGCATTTATTTTTGACAGATTTTGTGATATATATCCGTATATTTTTTAATGAGTTGTATATTGGCTAAATACAAAGTTTGGGTGCTATTCGCTATGTCATTGCATTCTTCCGGGGGGGTTGTGGGTTGTTACTGTGATTTTTGTGACTGCATTGGTGTGTATGTTGTAATATGCGAGGGTGGGGGTGTTTAGTGGGTGTCCCCGTAACTTTTGCCTCCCCCCTCCCCCGTGTCATAGGTGCAGTACTCACCGGTATGTTCTGCGCCTACGTCACTGTTGGTCGTAGATGAGCAGGAATGCAAGGGCAGGTAAATTTGTAGTTCCGGGTCCATGGAGTCCTCTTTCCTCGTGGGATGTGTTGAGGTGAGCGTTTTCCCATTGCAAAAGCTGTTTCCGCCGTGTTTTTACCCACGGTGAATCCGCCCCGGAAAAGGTGGCGGATTGGTGTGTTGTGATAGTGTGGGCGGTACATTGTCTTCCGCCTGTCTGTTGGCGGTGACCACCGCGCTGTTTGTCTGTACCGCCCTGGCGGGCGATGTGTTAAAGTGGCTGTCTTTGTTTGCGGTTTCCGCCAGGGTCGTAATTCAATTTTTTTGTCCGCCAGCCTGTTTGCGGTATTACCGCAGCTTTAACACCGTCCGCCAGGGTTGTAATGACCACCAATGTCTTGACGGAGTTGTCCCCAAAAGTACGATGCCACTCATGTGGGAGTGCAGGCTGGTCATGGACCCCATGCACAGTACCTTGGAAACAAAGAGGTTGCACAGAGTCGGAGAGGTGAGGCGTGGCTGGAGCCAAAGCAGCATAGGTTCATTACTGCTAAAGGGGAGCTGAGACGTCAGTTACTTACTGCTGAGCGGGTGAGACGTTGGTTCCTTATGGTTGCAGGGGAGGTGAGAGGGCATCGATGGTGGGGCGTTGGTACCTTACAATCCAGCAGGTTCAATGAATCCAGCAGGTCACAATGCGAGGTGCCAACTTTGCGTTGTCACAAGCACACCATGGGGCCACAGGTGCTGGGGCAGAGTCAGAGTTGAGTGTCATGTGCGCTGATGACACCGCATTCTGGACCCCACTGTGGCAGGACTTTGGAGGTGCTGTGGTGGTGTCAGACCTGCAGCATCAGTCATGGCCATTGCACTTAGGGGGGGCCCTAGCTCTGGTGCAGGCAGAGGTGTGGAAACAGACAGTGGAACTAGTTCCAAAGGCGCTCTGCAGTTGATGTGCTTGCTTTCTTCTTGGTTGCACCAGAACTCACTCCCAAGGGCCCAGGGATTTATTTTGGTGCCACTTGGCAAGCCAGGACTCTAAGCAAGAGCTCAGATGCAGGCAGATAAATTAAGTGATGTCCCTGAGACTTCTTAACAGGAGGCACCCTCAGTCCAAGACCTTAGGGAACATTTGGAAGCAGGATGCAGAAAGCAAAGTCGAGTCCTTTCACTCCCAGGACAGAAGCAGCAAGCAGCAGGCTAGCACAGAAAAGCAAGAGGCAGAGTGGCAATCCCTCCTACAGCATCCATCTCTTCTCTGTGGCAGAATTTCCTCAGTCCAGAAGGATTCTAACTTTGTGGGGTCAGAGGTTCACTGCCTTTGAAGTAAGCAAACTTTGAAGAAAAGTCTTTGTAGTGCACAGGACCCTGCCTTTCCTGCTCTAACCCCAGACACACTCCAGAGAATTAGAGACTGCTTTGTGTAAGGACAGGCACAGCCCTATTCAAGTGCAAGTGTCAGCTCCTCGCAACGCTCTAGTTCAGGAAGACACATCAGGATATGAGGGCACACCTCAGATGTCTTTGTGTGACTTTCTAGAGTGAATTCACAAACAGCCCAACTGTCATCCTGACCCAGACATGTGTTCCAAAGACAGGCAGAGCCACAAAAGGGTTAAGCAAGAAAATACCCACTTTCTAAAAGTGGCATTTTCAAACTTACAATTTCAAAATTAACTTCACCAAAAGACGTATTTTTAAATTGTAAGTTCGGAGACCCCGAACCCCATATCCCTATCAGCTTCCTATGAGAAATTTCACTTAAAAGATATTTCAAGGCAATCCCAATGTTACACTATGAGGGAGAGAGTCCTCACAATGGTGGATAACTAATTTAGCAGCATTTCAGGATGTAAAACACACCACTACATGTTCTATCTTCTAAATACACTGCACTCTGCTCATGGGGCTGCCTTGGGGCAACTTTAGGGGTTACATATGTAGTAAAATGGAAGGTTTGGGCCTTCAAAGTAGGTACCCTTGCCAGGTTGAACTGGCAGCTCAAAACTGTACACACAAATACTGTAATGGCGGGCCTGAGACATGTTTGTAGGGCTACTCATGTGGGTCGCACAAGTTGTGCTGAGGTCCCCTTAGTAGCATTTGATGTATAGGCCCTGGGCACACCCTTATGCACTATACTAGGGACTTACTGGTAAATCATATATGACAATCACTGATAAACCAAATACCAATACCATTTAGACAGAGAGCACTTGCACTTTAGCAGGGGTCAGCAGTGGTAAAGTGCCGAGAGCCCTAAAGCCGGCAAAACAAAATTCAGCACAGGATCAACAACAGGAGGTCAGAAGCAAAAAATCTGAGAATAACCCTGCAAAAGGGCCAATCAATACGTTGCTGGACTTCCCTGCTTAGGGCGATAGAAAATGGACAATGGCCCACTACTGCAGGGACTCTTGTTAGTTCTACACCTCCCTGAACACAGGTGGATTCATCTGGTTACTCTCTCAGGGCCCACACACAGACATTGCAATGGCAGGCTTGAGACATGTGTGCAGTGCTACTCATGTGGGTGGCAAAATCAGTGCTGCAGGCCGACTATAAGTATTTGATTTACAGGCCCTGGGCACATGTGGTTCACTATACTAGGGACTTACTAGTAAATCAAATATGCCAATCATGGATAAACCAATCTCCAATACAATTTAGACAGAGAGCACTTCCACTTTAGCACTGATCAGCAGTGGTAAAGTGCCCAGAGCGCTAATAGCAGCACAAAATAAATTCAACACAGGATTAAAAACAGGAGGTCACAAGCAAAACGTTTGGGGATGACTCTGCAAAAAGGGCCATTTCCAACAGTTCCTTGTTTGAGCGATAGTGAGACTAAGGCCTTACCCATTGTAGCCAACACCCAACAGAGTTCACTGGCCCACATGAACATTTGTGTTCAGATATCTTTGCTTGGGGTGGCTAGCTGATTGACATGCCAACCTTGCTGGATTTGGGTGCTACCGGCATTTTTATAGACCACATTATGCTCATACATTGCAGATGCCAGGCCTGAAAAAGGTGATTCCAGAACCTGTGAAAGCAGTAGGTGGTATACCCTTAAGCTCAGGACTGGTAGGGTATCACATTATTCTGTTATTCATGCATATCATCTCAGATCATATTGAGCATATAATGATTTACCTCAAAGATGCACCAAATTTCAAGGTTATCCTTGGTATGCCTTGGTTAACTTTGCACAATCCTTTGGTACAGTGGGCAGCTAGATCAGTGACACTGAATTCATCATACTGTCTCAAATACTGCACCAGAGAGGCAGTTTGTAGAGACCCTATGCAACAAACCCCAGGCAAGCATTTAACACACAGTAGTATAGAACCCCCAGGTTTGTTGCGTGAACACCATCCTGGATGATTACCGAGAATATTGTGAGGTATTCAATAAGGATGCAGCTAGAGTTATACCCCCTCATAGGATATAAGATAGAATGTTGGATCTGCTACCTGGAGCTACCATCCCAAGCAGTAGAATATATGCACTAACAGAACCAGACATGCAACAGCAAAAGCAGTACTTAGACGATAACCTAGCTTCTGCGTATATAAGGCTATCTCATCCCTGGCATCCTCTTCTCTTTTTTTTGTTTCTTAGAAGGAAGGAGAGTTGCATATATGTATTGACTACAGAGCCATCAACCAGGTCACAGTGAAATATTGATATCTGTTACCTTTAATACTGGTGTTGTTAGACCAATTAAAAGGGGGCTCTATCTTCACCAAACTGGATCTCCGAGGTGCATACCACCTAGTGGATGTCTGACAGGTCAATGAATGGAAGCTTGCATTCAGGACCAAATTTGTCCTGTTCATGTACCAAGTCATGCCCTTTCGGCTCTGCAACACCCCAATGGCATTCCAATACTTTACATTGATGACATCCTTGTATATTCAGACTCAATCCATGATCACATAGTCCATGTAAAGGCAGTTCTGGTAAGGGCTCTACACAAAACTAGAAAAATGCCAGTTTCATGTGTCAGAGATAGAATTTCTAGGCTATGTCATTAATCCACATAGCCCACCTTTACCCAGTGGCCATCATCAACAACTGCTAAAGCCCTTCAAAGTTTTCCGGGGTTTACAAACTTTTACCGAAGGTACATATAGGGCTTCTTGGCTATAGTTCAACCTATGACCCATCTCCTTCACAAAGGAATAGCCCATACATGGACCAATGAAACAGAAGTACCTTTTTACAATCTGAGGACCCAATTTACATGGGCACCAGTATTAGGAAACCCAGATGTCAATCTCCTTTTTCCCTTGAAAGTAGATGCTTTTTATTCAGCACTGGGAGTACTGTCTCAGTGACATCCTGACCCTGGACAACTGCACCCTGTAGCATTCTATTCCTGGACTCTGACACAAAGTGAGCAAAATTACAGTATATCCTTCATGAAATTGTTAGCAATCAAGAGGTCATACGAACACTGGTGCAACTAATTCATGGGAGCAAAACACACTATAGAAATTTACTCTGACCACTGCAATCTCTAATTTCTGATGCTGGCCAGAACTGTGATGCCACATCAATTTCCTTTGCCTCTCTGCTTTTCAGATTTTTACTTTGTGATCAATTACCATCGGGGACCACAAATTGGCCATGCTGATGCCTTATAAAGGTCCATGGCCCACTCCTGAAACTCCCATGGTCGGGAGGATGCTGAGTCTGAGGGGGATGCCCTGAAGACTACCAGGGAGAATGTTGCCAACCAAGGGAACTTAACTTAGCCGCTTAACTGCCAACAGGAACACGGTCCCACCAGGGAAGAGATCTGCAAGATAAAGATGGAGTGGCATTCTCTTAAGAGCCTACAGCAGCAGGTTGAGGCTCAGGCAGCTGACAACACCTCTGGTGATCACCTGATACACTGGGAGAATGGTCTACTGTATAGCAAGACTGACATTCCTGAGTCTGGTGCAAGCAGTATGTTGGTGGTCTCCCAAAGCTGCAGGGTCTTCCAACTGGAGCTGGCACATGATGTATTCTTCAGAGAACATCCATGGCAGGGCAAAATCTTTGAAAGGATTGTCACACGCTTTTATTGGTTCCGGATGAGGATCGCCTAGATGCATTTTGCAGGTTGTCCTACCTGCCAGGCCTGTGGCAAATCAGGAGAGACGCACAAGGCTCCCATGTAGCCATTCCCTGTCATTGGCACTCCCTTTGACTGAGTGGATATCAATATTTTTGGGCCTCTGGACCCCAAGACAGGCCTTGTGGAAGGAGGTGGAGCTCAGGTCACACTTGGAGATGTTGGGGATGTCTGAGTGTGTGTCCAATTATCAAGGCCACTTAGGCGGTCATTATGAACGTGGTGAGAAAAACCGCACCACCAGCAGTGGTGGTAATTACCGCCAACAGGCCGGCATTGCAGACCGGCAAATAAAGAGGGATAGGAAAAAGGTCAGCGGCCCATCCACTCACTGCCATCTTGGTAGCACCGACGACGACGGCAGAGGCCATCTTCATCCCTGCAGAAAGGGCTAACCTGACCACCATACAATGATACACCACACCACCATCAGTGCCTGAGTGGGAACCACTGCGGAAACGACCCTTATAAAGAGAAACACTCATCGGAGGCACACAGAACACGCCAACGCCGCCATGGAGCGAGAGTTGGAAATAATGCCAGTGCTTCTCCTTGTCATATTTCTCCAGGACCGTGACCGCCGACTAAGACAATGATGGTAAGTACCTCAGCCTAGCAAACCTGGGAGGAAAGGGCACTATTACACAACCACCCACCCACCCCTCCCACACTTCAACGCACACCCCTCCCATCACCCCAAGCCATATATACCCTAACACAATGTACTTACCAGACACAAGCCAACAAATACCTGCCCCAATGCACAGCACACTCTCACAGTGAAACGCTGCACAACGGGTCAACATAGCACCAACATGTCTGCTGGCAACAGAATTTATTTCTAACAAAAATAAATTGTTCAAACTGGGCCATTAGCCAGTCCATTTCAAAGTCCCAGAAGAACAAATATAGCCCACACTTGACTCCTACAATGGAAAGAAAACTTCACTGAGAAGTGGCATCAATGGGGCAGCCAGGCACCTCAGGACTCAGGGGCAGGGGGTGGCAGAGGTGGGGATGCAGGTTTGTAAGGGGGGTCTTGGGCATAGGCTCTGGAGGCAGAGAGGGTTTGGACTTGCCCTTGGGAGGAGGAGGGGTGGGCCTGGACCTGGGGGTGGCAGAGGGACCAGGGGCAACACAGGCCTTCTTCCTCCATGGGGAAGGGGCACTGGAATGGGTAGTGCGGATGGGGAGGACTTGGATGAGGAAGGAGTGGGTTTCTAGAGGCCAAGGGAACATTTAGGGACAAGACAGGGTTAGCCAGTGGGTTCGATCAGGTCAACATGGGAGAGGGAAAGCTTTCGAGGAGCAGTTGGAGGGGTCTTGGAGACAGGTTTGGAAGTGGAGGTTGAGTGAGTGGTGGTATGAGGCGTAGGTCTGCTGTGCTTGGATGCAGTTGCCAGTACATTATGTCCATGTTTGGTGGATGTGTGTGGAGTGGATGTCTAGGTTTTTTTTTGCATCCTGGGAGCAGGGGGGTGGGCACAGTAGGGGGATGTGGATGTTGCTGTGTCTGCAATGTTGGGTGTCTGCCTGCATGAGTTGAGACGTGTGGTGCTTGTGTTTGCCTGCCTGCTTCTTGGGTGTTGATTTGGGTGCACGGCTGTCTGGATGTGTGCTTGGTGTGGGAGAAGAGAGTGGGGTGCTGGAAGGGGTAGAAGTGGTGGGGGAGGCAGAAAGACCAGGGACACTGGCTGCCGTCACAGAGGAGGCTAGGGCCTGAAAAGATCTCTGTAGGCCAGACATGGCACTGTGAATGCCTTCAAGAGACGCACTGCATTGCTTCATCTATGATGCCAGCCCCTGGATGGCATTCACAATGGTTGTCTGACCTACAGAGATGCTCCTCAGGAGGCCAATAGCCTCCTCAGTGAGGACAGCAGGGTTACCAGGGGCAGGAGATGAGGTGCCTGGGGTGAAGGAGACACCCACCCTCCTGGGTGAGCGGGCACAGGCTACTAGCTGGGAAGCACTGGGAGGGCACCATCAAATCTGGATTCTATGCTTTTGCAAATATCTACCATGTGATAGGTGCCATTGATGGTACCCACATAGCCCTCATACCCCCAAGTGTAAATGAACAGGTGTTCAGAAATCGTAAAAACTTTCACTCCATGAATGTCCATTTGGTGTGTACTGCTGATCAGTCCATTACTCATATTACTGCAAGGTTCCCAGGGTCAGTCCATGAGTCCTTTGTCCTGAGAAACAGCAGTATGCCACACATGATGTGACAACTACAGGGTGACAGAGCTTGGCTCATAGGTGAGTGTGTATGACACTGGATCAGTAAAATAGCTGACAAGTAGGCTGTATGCAAGTAGATAGTGTGTATTTCAACCTTCTTTCATCTACTTTTCTAGGGGATTCTCTCTACCCAGACATGCAATGGCTCCTGACACCTGTGAGGAATGCTAGGACAGATACATAAATCCATTATAATGATGCACATGGTCGCACTAAACGGGTCATTGAGCAGACCATAGGACTCCTGAAGGCAAGATTTTGTTGCCTCCATCTCTCTGTGGGATCCCTGTGCTATGTCCCTGACAAGGTGTGTCAGTGGTGGCCTGCTGCATGCTGCACAACTTGGCTTTGAGGAAAGCTATCCCACTACTGGATGAGGAGGATGCTGTCCAACCACCCCTGCCACCTCAGAGGATGGATGAGAGTGATGGGGAAGAGAAGGGGCAAGACAGCAACTCCAGGGCCCAGCTAATCCGGCTATGCTTCCAGTGACTCTCAAGTACTGTTCAATGATGCATTTGGGTTTACTGCATTGTTTCAGGGTGACTCATGTGCAAAGTGCTGTGGTGTCCCTTACCAGTTATGTGTAAACTTCATGAATGAAGGAGGAGATGTGTGTTACAGCAAATGGATGCAATGAAAATGGCATTATGATGGTAACTGGCTAATATATTCACATTTCCATTTAATTGGTCATATTAATGAAGGGCAGATATTTTGAGTGCACAAGTGTATTTATTCTAAGACAAAACATCCATGAGTGATGGGACAGTGGAAGGGACTAGGCACATGGTGAACAATATACTCAGGCACATTTTCATAGCTGTTAGTAGCACAAGGGCATAGTCCATGGGGCAATTGGAAGATGGTGATATGGAAGTGGCATGTCGACAGGGTAGTTCAGTGGCACACAAGGGAGACAGTTCAGGGCAGAGTCACTTCCTGGCGGTGGGCTTGGTCTTGGCTGGTGTTTCACAGGGATGTCTGAGTCTGAAGCCACATTTTCGAGGGGTAAGCTGGGCTGGAGGGGAATGGGTACTGGTGCCATATGAGTCCTCTGGCATTGCTACCAGTCCACAAGCAGCTGCAGATGTGGATGGCAGATCATTGTCCTGGCTAGTGGGAGGGGCCTGCAGGTGGGTAGAGGACTCAGGCTGGCTGTGGTACTGGCGCTGCAGCACCCCTGCAATAGTGGCCATGGTCGTATTGAACTGTTCCTATTGCTCCATGACCTCCTGATGGTGTGCTACATGCAGCTACATCCAGCCTCTAATTCTCCTCAAGCATGGGCAGGATCTGGGCCATCATGTCCTGAGAATGGTGGTATGCTCCCAGGACGTCAGCAATAGCCTCCTGGGCAGCAGCATCCAACCTTGGGCCACCCCCCTGACCCACTGGCCCTTGCCCCCTTTACCTGTGTCCCCTGCACTGCTCTTGCAGTCCCACTTGCACTGGGCCCTTCATCACCCTGCCTGGTGGTGGGTGGAGACTAGGGCCTCTGTACTTGTGGGCAGCCAGTCCGTGGTCTGGAGACACAACACTGGTGTGGGGGTGTTGTGCCAGTGCCGATGGTGGTGGCTGAGTGGTCTGGGTGTCAGTGGTGTCCTGAATGGGGCTTCTGGAGGGTGACTGTCCAGGGCTGTTGCATGGCCGAGGGATTTCCTCTGTGTCCAGGAATCCCTCTCCACTCTCCTGAGTCGGGCCATCGTCTTCAAGTGGAGGACTGGCACTCCTTGACTTCTCCGTCTGGGTGGCATGGGTGGTGGTGCCTCTGTGTGAGATAATAGAGATGTGGTTGTCCTGCATATATTTGTCCCTTACAGCACTGCTTATGAGTTATTGGTGGTTCCTTTCCCATGTGGTAGCATGCAGGCTCCCTTCGTGTTCTTTTGGATGCATTTAGTGAGGGGAGTTTTGCATTCTGGGTGTTGTAGTGCACATGCCATTTCATGCCTGGGTTGGTGACTGTGCACAGGGAGCTGGATAGTGATCTGTGGGGGGGGCATGCAGGGAACATGGGTAGGAGTGTCTGGATGTTGTGGGCTGGGTAGGGGATGGTGGCATGGTGGTAGTGAGAGGGATGGGGTGATACATTCATTTTAGGTCCAGTTGACTCACCTGAATCCAGTCCTCCAGGGAGTCAAGTGAGGCCCTCCAGGTGCAGGATATCCAAGACCCTCTCCTCCCAATCGGTGTATTCAGGGGGATGAGGTGGCAGGAGCACCGCCAGTCTTCTGTATGAAGATATTGTGTAGTGATGCGATGGAATGCACCTTCCCCCGCAGGTCGTTCCATCTCTTCCTGATGTCCTCCCTTGTGAGTGGATGGATTCCCCCAGTGTTGACCTTGTTGACAATCCTCTGCCATAGCTCCATCTTCTTGGCCAAGGGCGTCTGCTGCACTTGTGCCCCAAATAGCTGCAGCTCGACCCTGAGTATTTCGTCCACCATGGTCCTCAGCTCCCTGTCGTTGAAGCGGGGTGCTTAGGGGGTGCAATGGTGTGTGATGGGGAGGTGTGATGTGGGTGTGTTGGTGACAGTGCTGTTGCTTGGTTGTGTGTATGGTCTGTGATGGTGTGTATGCTGTATTTGATTTTTGGTGGTGGTTTTGTGTGTGTGGCTTGTGTGCTGGTTGTTCTAGTGTATGTGTGTCGTGGTGTAGATTCCTGTGGTGCTGTTGGTGTTGCAAAGGATTGTGGGTTGTGTATGTGTGTGTTTTATTGTGGCGTGGATGTATGTCAGGTGTGTGCTTTTCAAATTTGCCAATGTGTGCTTCTGTTGGTGGTGGCTCCTGTTCCTGAGCGCGGCGGTCGTTACTGCCAACGGTCGTTTGACATCCACTGTCTGCTGCTCTGATTTTTGCATCATTATTTGGTGGGCGGGGTGTGTAGGGATGGCGGTGGTGGGCTGCTGTGTCCCTCCTTTCTGCCATCGTTGGCCCTGGTGGTGAGTGGAGGTTGTCATTTTTTGGGCAGAATGTGTTTTTGGCATCATTATTCGGTGGTGTGCAGTCCACCACCACTGACGGTATTTTGTTCACTGTCAGCACGGCGGTCAGCAGTGATTGCTGCCAAGTTCATAATGAGTGCCTCAGTGCCAGATAGGGCAGGGGTCAGAGATCTACTTGGGTCACTAAGTGGGAGGAAGCAAGGTGCAGCCCTTCAACACTAAAATACAAACCATCCTGGCTTGAGAACCCCCCAAAACCTCGACAGAGGTGAGAATCTTCTTAGGTCTCATTTATTACAGGAGATTTGTGAAGTTGCACCTTTGACAGAGCTGATTTCTATGAAGCAGACCAGACAGGTGATCTGGACAGAGGTGTGCCAGAATGCTTTCGATACCCTGAAGGAGGCCATGTGCACAGCATCCGAACTGAAGTCCCCTCACTTCTCCAAAGAATTGTACAGACAGATGCCTCAAGCATGGCATAGGAGCCGTGTTCTCTCAGCTGAAAGAAGAGGGCATGGATCAATGTAATACTTTAATTAGTAGTAGGTTAGTTTTTCAGGAGCAGAGATGGATTGCAGTAGAAAGGGCAGCCTTTTGAGTGAGCAAGGCACTGAACAAGCTGGGACCACACCTGTTTGGTGCTCACTTCTGGGTTCCGACATACAGACAGCTCAGATGGCTAATGTAGATGAGTGGTGAGAATCCCAAACTGTTGAGGTGGTCCGTCTAAATACAAGAAGAACACTTTTCGCTGGAACACCATCCTGAAACAGACCATGTCAATGCTGCTGGTCTCTCCAGTTTTTTCATCCTTAGTTAAGAGAACTCCCAAAGGGTTGTGTAGTTCCCCCCACTTTCAGCTTGGGGAGGCAGGTGTTAGACCTGGCTTCCTTGGACAGGTTGTCCCCTAACTTTTTATCTCAAACCTCTGGTTTGCCAACTTCACTTTTGCTAACTTTAGGAATATGTGCACTTTATCCCTGCTAACTAGTGAAAAGGTGCTTGTGCTTTCTCTTTAAGACATGGTAGAACTGGCTCATATTGGATAGGCATATTTAATTTACATTTAAGTCCTTGGAAAGTGACACTGCCTGTGCCCAGGGCCTGTAAATTAAACACTACTAGTGGGCCTGCAGCAGTTATTGTGCCACCCATTTAAGTATTCCATTAAGAACGCCACAAGGCTGCAATTGAAGCCTGTGTGCAGTTTTTAAACTGCCATCTCATCCTGGCAAAATAAGCCTTTTGCCATACCCAGTCCTTCCTTTTTATCACATATATGTCACCCCTAGAGTAGGCCATGGAGAGGCCAGGCTGAAGTGTATTTAAAAAGTTGGGCAAATCCTTTTTAGTATTACATGCCATCATAGTGAAAAACTCCTACATTTGTTTTTCACTATTACAAGGCCTACCTCTCCGATAGAATAACATTGGAGTTAGTTTATTACATTTAATAAGCTGTAATTTCCAAATGGGAGGAAGAAAACAATTTATGTTTGATGCCTTTGCATTTGCAAAGAAAAATACTAACTTATGGTGAAGGCAAATTTTGAATTCCAATTTAGAAATGTCAATTGCTTGCCTTGGTCTTTTAGTCACTGCAGCCTGTCTCTGGGTCACATGACTGGGTGCAGTTGACAGTTGGGTTTTCTGTATTCCTCCTAGACAGCCACATGCAATAGAGAGCAAAAGTGTGCCCGGATTGACCATCGCTTGCATGATGGGAGGGTGAAGCTGGGCAGAGGCCTACTTACACCTGAATAGGCCACGTCCTGCTTCCACACAAAGCGCTGCATACCCCCTGTAGTTAGTCTGGAGCCAGGACAGGGAATTCAAAGGGAATTTTAGATACTACTTCTGCCTTCCAGAGAAAGGGCATCAGGTATAAATATTGGGCCTGACATCAACTCTTCAGTACACTTCTTGACCTGTGAATACTCTGCCGTGAAGAAGGACTGCTATTATGCTAAAAGGACTACTATTTTGCTGGACTGCTGCCCCGAAGGACTGCTTCCCTGATGTGCTGACCTGCTGCCGTCTTGTCTGGGTAGAAAGACTGTATCTGCATATGTTGAACCTAGAGTGACTCCAAGGCCTAGGTAACTGGCCTCCTGACTAGAGGCTTAGGGACAGAAGACTCCAAGAACCTCCACCTCCCAGCACAGGGACTCTGCCATCTTTGAGTCTACCCTGCCAAGTGGTGCCACTCCTATCCTGGACCCTTGGAAGTGGCCCTAAGGTGATCTGCAAGCCTCTGTGTATCCAGCGGTACCAACTCATCTCCTCTGCTGTGCAACCCTAGTCAGAACCAACACATCACTGCAGCTGCATGAATCTTCACCATCAGGAAAACCTGCATTGCATCGCAGCCAGACTCCTCATCAGAATCACTGCTGAGCGACACATCCTTGGGTCAGGCCCTTGCATTCCTAATCAATGGCAGCCTTGATGACAATGCCACATTCCAAATTGCAGCCTCTCAGCTCTTCTAAACCGACTCATTACCCCAACTGCATAGGGCATCCTTAATGCTGAACATTGCACTACATGCCCTCATCAACCAGATCCTCCATGAAGCATCTTCGACGTGGATCCACACAAAGCACCCCCAACCAGGATTAAAGGTACTTCTTTCAGTGCGACTAACTGGGTTCCTGTAGCCAGCCCATGCTCCACTGCAGTTGACTTGAACTTGTCAATTTGTCCCGGTCCGGCACAACTATATATTCACAAGTGACGATTTGTGCCGTTTGTTGCTATTTTCACTAAAACCTTTCAAATTGCATATCTCTGAATGCACGGATTGGATTTTTATTTGTTTAGTTTTGTTTTATTCATTAAAAATCTTTCTAACTTGGTGTGGGATCCCGTTTGTGTGGTGTGGTGTTTTTCACTTCATTCATATTTGCAGTTTTGCACATATACTTTACACATTGCCTCCCGATCAAACCTGATTGCTTTGCGCCAAGCTACCTGAGAGCTGAGCACAAGTAAATTTAGGGTTGGCTTGTGCCTTACCCTGACAAGGATTGTGGTTGCGGCTTGACTAGGGTTCCCACCCCAATCAACCAACAGCCCAATTTTTTAAACACTTTAAACTTTAAAAATAGGGACATTTCTTATACCCACCATACAGTGATCATACATTATGGGGGTCATTCTGATCTCGGCGGTAAAAGGCGCTTACCGCCGGTCAGAAGACCGCCATAACACTGTCGCGGTAAACCGCCACGGTCATTCTGACCCGCAACTGGCAAACCGCCAAAAACCCGACAACAACAAAAGTCCGCCACACCAACAGCCAGCGAAAAACTGGCGATGACCAAACCTCCACCGTCACGCCAACAGAAATACGCCCATGCCATTCCGACTCACAAATCCCCGCAGCGGTCTTTCAACCGCGGTATTCCATTGGCGGTACACACCGCCGCGCTCAAAATACACACACTTTTACAAAACACAGCCACATTGGACAATTCAAAATACACACACCTGATACACATACACACACCACTCCCACACACCCATTACAATATAAAACACACACCCATATCACCCACAAACCCTTACGACCACAATTGCGACTGAAGGCCAGGGAGAGACAGCACAGAATAGAGTACACCATCACACAGAGGCAAATCCCAACATCACCCACACAATATCCACGCACAAAACACCACACACCACCACACTCACCACACTCTACAACACATACACCACCCCACACCTCATCCACACCACCCCATGGCACCCCAAAGACACCCCAGGTTTTCTGACGCAGAACTCAGGGTCATGGTGGAGGAAATAGTTGGGGGAGAGACCCAGCTCTTCGGGACACAGGTGCAGCACACCACCATTGCCAGGAAGATGGAGCTATGGCAAAGAATAGTGGACAGGGTCAACGCTGTGGGACAGCATCCACGAAATCGGGACGATATCAGGAAGCGGTGGAACGACCTACGGGGGAAGGTGCGTTCTATGGTATCAAGGCACAACATTGCGGTGCAGAAGACTGGCGGCGGACCCCCACCTACTCCCCAGAATTTACAGCATGGGAGGAGGAAGTCTTGCACATCCTGCATCCTGAGGGCCTCGCAGGAGTAGCTGGAGGAATGGACTCTGGTAAGTCAAATCTTCACTACTTCATTCCCCCCACCCCACCTGCATGCCAAATCATACCCCCATCCTCACCCCCATCACACCAACTCCTTGCAAATGGCTCACCATCACAACCCACCCATCCCAACACCTAGCCCTGCATGCGTCCAAAAAGCATGGACACCCATCACCAAAGCATGCCCACTGCACATACCCATCTCCCCCACAAGCCACTGTCACAACAGCCCCCACAAGGGAATGCCAGCACTGGGGTACACGGCCACCCACCCATTGCACACTATGGCACACACAGAAGCATTAACCATACTCTTATACCCCTGCAGGACCCGAACGCCACCACACCGCCCAGGAGGGTCCAGAAATGTCCATCCCACCCCCAGAAGAGGCCCCCAGTGATGACAGCAGCTCTGTCTCCCTGGACCCAGATGACCAGCCCGGCCCATCGGGGACCTCGGGACAGTCGGTTCCCCTCACACAGCCACAGGCCACAGCAGACCTACCCCCTTCTAGGAACACCAGCACAGCTCCCACCCAGCGGGCCCATGCCTCTGTCTCCAGGACACGTCAATCAGCGGTGTGTCCACCACTACAGGGCACCCAGGTTGACCCACCACCCCAACAACAGCAGGGACCTGGGGGCAGTGGTAGTGGGCACACGGTCCAGGGGACAGAGGCCCAGGGAAACAGAGGAACTGGGAGGGCTGCTGTGCGACAGGGGGGGACAGGGCCAGGGAACCCACTCTCCAAGAGGCCCTCTCCTCCATCATGGGAGCATACCACCACTCCCAGGAGACGATGGCCACGGTACTGGCCAGGTTCCAGGAGATCCAGGTACTGCAGGAGGAACAGGTCATGGGGTTCAGGGAAGAACTCCGAAACATTAGTTCCGCAATGGGGACCATCGTCGTGGCTCTTAACCAGATTGTCACCACATTGCGGGACCATGTGGCACCACAAAGGGCCCCTGTCACTGCATGGGCCAAGAACAGGCTACCACCTCCGCCGGCACTAGTGGACAGGAGGCCCCCACACAACAACAGGCCACCAGAACCCCACCTCCTGCAGAAGAAGAACCACCCCGCAAGCGGGGCCTGAGATCTCGGAAGAAGACAGAGTAGGATGGCAAGACCCCCGCCAGCAAAGGATACCCCCTGATGTCATCCCACTGTCCCACATTGTCACCCTGTCCAACCTTAAACTGCCCCTGCTCCATCCTTCCACAGGCATATGGACAATGCACCTGTGAGACTGAAAATCTGGACTCTGCCATGAACATTACTCCACCATCACCCATCACCGATTTTCAACCATGTCCCTAAATTTAGCACTTAAATAAAATCACTTATTGCACTAAAATTATCTGGAGTCTGCTTGTATTTTGAACAAATGTATTAGACATAACGGTGCCAAAATGTTCAGTCCATTGTGATGACAACATACCACTGTCACACAGCTGTAGTCCATGGGCAAACAAAGCAGAGGTCACGCAGTGGGGTCCACATCTCTGAAAACGGAAGGGAAAGTCACAACTCAGTTAACATAAACTGGGGGGAAACTCAGACAGTAGAGAGGCAAGAGACTGTAAGTACATGTAAAATGGCGGTTTGGATTCGTACCTGTGTGTTATTGAAAATACTGTTGTATCACTGTGTCTCTGTTGTCTGTGTCGTCCCCGTCGTCTTCCTCCTCTTCACTCTCCACAGGCTCCACAGCTGCCACAACACCACCCTCTGGACCATCCTCCTGCAGGAAAGGCACCTGGCGTCGCAAAAGCCAGGTTGTGAAGCATACAGCAGGCCACGATGATCTGGCACACCTTCTTTGGTGAGTACATTAGGGATCCACCTGTCATATGCATGCACCTAAACCTGGCTTTCAGAAGGCCGAAGGTCCGCTCGATCACCCTCCTAGTCCGCCCATGGGCCTCATTGTACCGTTCCTCTGCCCTGGTCCGGGGATTCCTCACTGGGGTCAGTAGCCACGACAGGTTGGGGTAACCAGAGTCGCCAATTAGCCACACACGGTGTCTCTGTAGCTGTTCCATCACATAAGGGATGCTGCTATTTTGCATGATGTACGCGTCATGCACTGACCCAGGGAACTTGGCATTTACATGGGAGATGTACTGGTCAGCCAAACAGACCACCTGGACATTCATGGAATGATAACTTTTTCTGTTCCTGTACACCTGTTCACTTTCACTGGGGGAAACCAAAGCCACATGGGTCCCATCAATGGCACCAATGATGTTGGGAATATGTCCAGGGGCATAGAAATCACCCTTCACTGTAGCCAAATCGCCCACCTCAGGGAAAACAATGTAGCTCCGCATGTATTTCATCAGGGCAGACAACACTCTGGACAAAACCTTAGAAAACATAGGCTGAGACATCCCTGATGAAATGGCCACTGTTGTTTGGAATGATCCACTTGCCAAAAAATTGAGTACTGACAGAACCTGCACCAGAGGGGGAATCCCTGTGGGTTGGCGAATGGGTGACATCAGGTCTGGCTCCAGCTGGGCACACAGTTCCTGTATAGTGGCTCAGTCAAGTCTGTATGTCAGTCTGACATGTCTTTCTTCCATTGTCGACCGGTCCACCAGCGGTCTGTACACGGGAACATTCCTCCATCTCCTCGCAAGTCCCAGCGGACGGTGCCTAGGAAGAACAACATGGAGCACAGAGTCAAGCAAACCACAGGTACGTTCCCACAGCTTGCACAGTACACGATTCGCTATGCATTGAATGGCTTGTATGAGTGGCAATGCAAGGCCTAGGCCTGTGTGATGCAGTAGAAATTAAGCCATGTGGGCCCTTGAAATGGCGGCTGCCTGACCTGTGAAGTGTGACAATGGGATGTGAGGTCAATGCGCTGGCGTGGCACACCGTGGCGGTAGGCGGTCGAAGACCGCGGTGCAAAGCCGCATTGGTTAACATAGAACCCTATGGGTTTCAGGAGCCAATGATGAAGTGCGCCGGCGGTCGCGGTACGCACTGCCGCGGTACGCACCACCGTGGGAGTGACCGCCATTTTCTATCAGCTTAATCACTCGAGACCTGATCATCCACAGGAGAGGACCTATACTGCAAGTGCTGCTGTGACCTCGGTCTGGAAGAGACAATGGCTGCTGCGACTGGGGAAAGGGCCCCTGCCTTCACTTCTGAAGAATTGGAGAAACTCGTGGATGGGGTCCTCCCCAGTATGCGCTACTATACGGTCCTCCAGACCAACAGGTTAGTACAATGGGACCATGCTTTGTGGGCAATGCCTGGGTTGAGTGGGGTGAATGAACGATGGTGCGGAGGGGAGCGTATGAGGCATGCATCAAACGACAGATGAGAGCATGTGCCACATGGCAAGTGTGGGGATGGGGGGACACTCACATCGAGCATGCAGAAAATGATGATATTTTATTTTCTCTCCCTGTACGTGTCACATAGGTCAGCGCCCATCAGAAAGTCGAAATTTGGCGTGCCATCGCCAAGGACGTCCGGACCCTGGGGGTCCACAACAGACGGGGCACCCACTGCTGCAAGAGGTGGGAGGACATCCGCCCCGGGAGCAGAAAGACCGCGGAGGCTCTGCTGGGGATGGCCTCCCAACGTAGGAGGGGTGCCACTCGTCAATTGCCCCCCCTGATGTCTCGGATCCTGGCGGTGGCCTACCCAGATTTGGATGGGCGCGTGAGGACATCACAGCAGACACAAGGGGGTGAGTACAAGCACATTCTGCTATCTTAGTGCGCAGTGGAGGTGTCTGGGTGGGGGAGGAGGGATGTGGATATCCCTAGGCCAGGGCGATTTCTGTAGGCTAGTCCCCTCCGTAAGGCATGGCCCTGTGCCCCCGCCCTCCACCTCTGTAGGGTGCCAAGTACAGCTATCCATGACCTTGTGTCACCTATGTGTGCAGATGTCGTCCATTGGCTTGTAGGCCAAGTCTCACTGATTGAGTAGTGTACCCCAAGTGCGCGGCATAGTGCAGGGGGCTTCTGTGTCTGTCCTCTCCGCCAACTGTGTTGCCAATGCATGCACTCAACATGTCTTTATTTCTCCCCCCCCCCCTTTTTATGTCTGCTCTTCCTGTTCATGTGTGCATTAGCATCATCTGGCGGAGGAGAAATGGCATTGGAGCACGAGGGAGCTGCATCTCACATGGCCCCGGAAGGCCATGCAACGGACTCTGATTTCACCAGTGAGACGGAGGCCGAGGGGGGCTCCACAACGGGGACACGTGGAGACATCAGCGACACCGACACGTCCTCGGAAGGGAGCTCCCTTGTGGTGGCGGCAACATCCGTGCCCACCGCAACAACAGGTACAGCCGCCACCCAGCGCACCAGCTCCGCCCTCCAAGCAGCCCCTCAGCGTTCGCCCCGTGCCCGCTTGCACACCAAGGCGGGCATCTCCTTCGCCCCAGGCACCTCAGGCCCTGCCCCAGTTACCCCTGCTGCCCTCAGTGAAGAGGTCATTGACCTCCTTCTGAACGCTCATTGTTGGGCAGTCTACCCTGTTGAATGCCATCCAGGGGGTGGAAAGGGAGGTGCATCGGAGCAATGCATACCTGGAGGGCATTCATTCGGGTCAGGCTGCCCATCAGCGATCGTTCAACGCTCTGGCCTCAGCACTGACGGCAGCCATTGTCCCTGTCTCCTGCCTCCCTCCTCCAACTCCCTCCACCCAGTCCCACTCCCCTGTTCCTCTGCCTATCCCAGACACACCTACAGACCAGCCTGCACACACCTCAACACCCAAGGTCAGCTCATCAAAACATGAGCACCACACATCCCACAAGCATTCACACAAGCAACATCCACATGCAGACATGCCAACAGCCACTGCCTCCTCTGTGTCCTCCTCCTCCTCGTCTCCCTCCTCCCTCCCTGTGACGTCTCCACTCACACTTGCATGCACCACTTCATCAGCCACTACGTCCATCACCAGCACACCCACCAGAACACTCCGCACACGTGCAATCACCACCCCCACTGCCATTTACACGTCCCCTGTGTCCTCTCCCAGTGTGTCTGTCACCCCCTCCTCCAAACCACACAAACGCAGGCAGCCACCCACCCAACAGCAAGCACAGATAGACCAAGGCACACAAAAAGGTAAACGTTCTTCAATGTTTCTGGGACGTGAGTAAAGCCCAAGTATTGTACATCCAGAGGTGAAGAGTAAAAGCGATGAATCCAAGTTGTTGATATGTTAGAGTCTTTATTCGCAGGTATAGGTTTGTGTCGTCTTTACAGGAAACAGCCAACACGTGTTTCGTCACGCAAGTGACTTTATCAAGGCTGTAAGGAAGTAATAGAAACATACTGATATGTACAATTGGTCTGAAGGTATGTACTAATTCAGTGTTAAAGACATAGTGGTGAACCCATAATCCGCTAGGGAAGGATGCATGTGCGATTGTAACCACGTGAGTAAGGTTTCATGCGGCATGGCACAGTATGTGTTATCGTCAAAGCTCAAGACCAAGTGAAAGATACAACAATGACTAAAATTAGTGATTTACGTGTAGAGACCGTCTATTGGTGGATATTTGGTGAACCGAATATTGGTGACTTAAAGTGCCAAAGATATAAAAAAGCAGTGGTGGCAGTGCTGGTAGAATAGGATTGGTAAAGCCAGGTGAGTGGGTGTACACAAGGTATCCCTTGAAAAGTGCTAAAGAGAAATATAGAAAGTTTGGTACCAGATAGGAATACAGTTAAGATATGATAGGAACGTGCTAGGGGGTAATTATGGAGCTTGTGCAAAGGTACTCAGTAATGAGACCCTACCTGGGCCCGTCCGGCCAGGTGCAGAGGACAGCAGTGAGTTCAAAAAGGCAGAAAATACGATGGTCAGTCCCGGGTGGGACTGCCGCAGGTGTACGGTGAACACAGTAATCAAAAGGCTGGTGCTATCAGAGCCCTGATAAGCCCGAAGTATTAATCCTGAATGGAGAAAACGTATAAATAAAGTTACTAAAACTCGGGAACTCCAAGAAAGAATGTGTGTACAGCAAAACTATCGAGATGTGTGACAGCAGGGGAGGACCCATATCCCAAATGTAGCTGATTATAGACAATACATAAAGGATCGCCTTCAAATGGGTTTGAAGGTAGCTGTAAGGTGATCCAGAAGTATATAGATAGTTAATCGTACAGGCACACGCGAGAACCGCATTTAAGCGGGAGCCGAGTACTGGTTTATATGTTAATAATTGAAATTCAGTGGCGACGGGCTTAACCGCTAATTATAGAAAAGAGTCCAACAGCCATCCACCTCACGACAGCCTCCGTCACAAGCACCTGCACCCAAAGACAGCATACTTGACTCTCCTACAACCACATCCTCTTCCTCCACTCCCATACCCACTGCACCTAACCTTCCCATTGCTCCTAAAAAGTTTTTCCTCTCCAAAATTAACCTCTTTCCATCACCTGACCCCCTCCATCTCGTAAAAGTCCAATCTGCACCTCAGCCACCACAACCCCTGGACCTACAAGGACCATAGTCCAGGGATATTGGAGTCCACCACCTTTGAGGGCAGCTACATCGGCCAGCAGCAAAGGGACAGCCAGCCCACCCCCTGGGAAAACATCCCAAAAAGGCAAGGGCCGGCGCGAGAGGACAGAGACGGCAGCCTCCACAGGCACCACCCTGGCAACGTCAGGAAGTGGGGTGCCACCTGGCACATCTCCAAAGGGAGGCAAGGGCCACAGAGTATCAGGCAAGGATGGCAAGGGCAGCACGGCCGACAAGTCCGGCAGCAGGCGAGCTGCCCAGGAGGGCCCCACCTGCCCCATTCCGGGGGTGAAGGAGTACACCCACGGGCACGGGACACCAGCACAGGAGGGCGCCGCAAGCGAGAAGTCGGATGGCGAGTGAACACCATATATTGGCCAGGATCTGGTGCCCTGGAGACACATGTGAAGAACCGCTGAACAGGGCCCTTCAAGACAAGCACCGCTGAACAGGGCACCGCCGTCTCAAGAACCGCTGAACAGGGCCCTTCAAGACAAGCACCGCTGAACAGGGCCCTTCAAGACAAGCACCGCTGAACAGGGCCCTTCAAGACAAGCCCTGCTGAACAGGGCCCTTCAAGACAAGCACCACTGAACAGGGCACCGCCGTCTCAAGCACCTCTGAACAGGGCCCTTCAAGACAAGCACCGCTGAACAGGGCACCGCCGTCTCAAGCACCGCTGAACAGGGCCCTTCAAGACAAGCACCGCTGAACAGGGCCCTTCAAGACAAGCACTGCTGAACAGGGCCCTTCAAGACAAGCACCGCTGAACAGGGCACCGCCGTCTCAAGCACCGCTGAACAGGGCCCTTCAAGACAAGCACCGCTGAACAGGGCCCTTCAAGACAAGCACCGCTGAACAGGGCCCTTCAAGACAAGCACCCCTGAACAGGGCCCTTCAAGACAAGCACCCCTGAACAGTGCACCGCCGTCTCAAGCACCGCTGAACAAGGCCCTTCAAGACAAGCACCGCTCCGCTGGGCACTTCCTCTCAAGCACCGCTCCGCTGGGCCCTTCAACTCTAGCACCGCTCCGCTGGGCTCCGCCGTCTCTGCACCGCTCCGCTGGGCCCTTACACTCTAGCACCGCTCCGCTGGGCCCTTCCTCTCAAGCACCGCTCCGCTGGGCACCGCCGTCTCGGCACCGCTCCGCTGGGCTCTTCCTCTCAAGCACCGCTCCGCTGGGCCCTTCAACTCTAGCACCGCTCCGCTGGGCACCGCCGTCTCTGCACCGCTCCGCTGGGCCCTTCAACTCTAGCACCGCTCCGCTGGGCCCTTCAACTCTAGCACCGCTCCGCTGGGCACTTCCTCTCAAGCACCGCTCCGCTGGGCACCTCCGTCTCTGCACCGCTCTGCTGGGCCCTTCAACTCTAGCACCGCTCCGCTGGGCCCTTCCTCTCAAGCACCGCTCTGCTGGGCACCGCCGTCTCGGCACCGCTCCGCTGGGCCCTCCAACTCTAGTACCGCTCCGCTGGGCCCTTCAACTCAAGCACCGCTCCGCTGGGCACTTGCATCTCTGCACCGCTCCGCTGGGCCCTTCCTCTCAAGCACCGCTCCGCTGGGCCCTTCAACTCAAGCACCGCTCCGCTTAGCCCTTCAACTCAAGCACCGCTGACACATTGGCAGAAGGGGCAGGCCCGGATCAGTGTCGGACAGGGCTGCACGATACACTCTTGGCACCAAGACTCCTCCAGTACCGCTGGAGTCTGTCATCCACTTGAGAGACTGTGGCTTTGCACTCCCCAGGATGGCACAGTGGGCAAGCCACCCACTGTAGGGACTTGTGAGACTGTGGCTTTGCACTCCCCAGGATGGCACAGTGGGCAAGCCACCCACTGTAGGGACTTGTGAGACAGTGGCTTTGCACGCCCCAGGATGGCACAGTGGGCAAGCCACCCACTGTAGGGACTTGTGAGACTGTGGCTTTGCACTCCCCAGGATGGCACAGTGGGCAAACCACCCAGTGTAGGGACTTGTGAGACTGTGGCTTTGCACTCCCCAGGATGGCACAGTGGGCAAGCCACCCACTGTAGGGACTTGTGAGACTGTGGCTTTGCACTCCCCAGGATGGCACAGTGGGCAAGCCATCCACTGTAGGGACTTGTGAGACTGTGGCTTTGCACTCCCCAGGATTGAACAGTGGCTATGGAGGCCCCTCGTGGATCTGGCGTCGTGGACTCATGTGGCTGAGGTGCCCCCCTTCCCTTCCCCCTGAGGTGCCTGTAGTTTTCCTATCTGATGCCCCTGCAGTGTTCTCTCCAATGGATTCGGGTCTCATGTGTGGGCTTTGCCCATGTGTTGAGGACCATTGGCCCACGAACAATGACAGAAAGCCAATTTTGACGGGACAATTTACATATGTGTATATAGTTATGGGATGTTCGACTTACTTATTTACTTAGTCTTACAATATATTTAAATTCCAATAACATATTATTTTGTCTTTGCATTCTTCCGGGGGTTTGCGGGGTGTCACTCTGAGTTGTTGCTCTGCATTGGTGTGAAGGTAGTTGGGTGGGGGGGGGTCACGTATGTGTGTGCCCGTATTCTTTTCTCCTCCCCCCTCCCCTGTGTCGTAGGTGCAGTACTCACTGTTGTCTTCTGCGCCGGCATTCGTGCTCCTGGTAGAGGAGCAGGTAGACAATTGCTGGTAGGATGTGTAGTTCTGGTTCCATGCTGTCCAGATTCCCCGTGGAGTGTGTAGGGTGAGCGTTTTCCCGTTCGTAGTCTGTTACCGCCGTGTTTTTATCGGCGGGGCTCCCGCCCCGGAAAAGGTGGCGGATTGGTGAGTTGTGATAGGGTGGGCGGTACATTGTCTGCCGCCTGTCTGTTGGCGGTGACCACCGCGCTGTTTTTTTGTCCCGCCGTGGAGGTCGGAGTGTTAAAGTGGCGGTCTGTGTTGGCGGTTCCCGCCAGGGTCAGAATTCCATTTTTTGGGCCACCTGCCTGTTTGCGGGTTGGCCGCCGCTTTAACACCGACCGCCAGGGTTGGAATAACCCCCTATATCTTAGAAGGAAAAACTCCATGCGCATTATTTTAGCAAACTAGGCCTGCAGCTCTGCACTTTAACCTAGATATATTTTATTCAGGTTTGTTTATTATTTTAACAATAGCCACATTTGCGGGCTTGTTTTATTTCTCTATATCTAGCTGTTCTTTGCCTAGGTCAGCAATGTGTTCTTCAACAAGACATTTCTTTCACTCTGTGCTTCTCTCAAGGCTGCAGTAAGATAGGTTGCCGGTAAACATGGTAACGCTTTGTCTCTAGTGTTAATAGGAACATACACATCCTTATGTAAGGACATTTTCTAAGAACATCAGCTGTTTTATTATAAAAACACTTCTCTGTCCCATACGTGTTAGAGAGAGATTCCAGCCAGATGACCACAACTGTATTCTGATTTCTGAGCGCTTCGCTACAGCTGCTTCTGCAGACTTCAGGCCTCTTGCTCAGATATGAGGGATGATGTCTTCCCAGGGGAACCTGAAGGGCAGAACTAGAGCCTAACATGCTGTGCTCTAATATAGCCTAGGTAAGAATTATATTAATGACTCTAGTGACAATATGGTAGCGTTATTTTTATGCTTTACTCTCCTTGTCACTATGTTAATACTTTCATGCTTTATCGTCCTGGTTATTTGCAGTACATACTTTATTATCTAAATCAAATCAAATCAAATCAAATCATTAACATTTATAAAGCGCGCTACTCACCGGTGTGGGTCTCAAGGCGCTAGGGGGGAGGGGGTTACTGCTGCTCGAAGAGCCATGTCTTGAGGAGTCTCCGGAATGCGGAGTGGTCCTGGATGGTCCTGAGGCTGGTGGGGAGGGTGTTCAAGATCTTGGCTGCCAGGTAGGAGAAAGACCTCCCACCTGCCGTGGAGCCACGGATGGGAGGAACGGCAGCGAGCGCGAGGCCGGTGGAACGGAGGAGACAGGTGGGGGCGTAGAAGCTGAGGCGTCGGTTGAGGTATTCAGGTCCCTTGTCGCGGAGGGCTTTGTGTGCGTGGGTGAGAAGTCGGAAGGTGATCCTTTTGCTGACTGGGAGACAATGCAGGTGTCTCAGGTGTGCGGAGATGTGGCTGTTGCGGGGTACGTCGAGGATGAGGCGGGCGGAGGCGTTTTGGATACGTTGCAGACGTTTTTGGAGTTTTGCGGTGGTCCCAGCATAAAGGGTGTTGCCGTAGTCCAGGCGGCTAGTGACTAGGGCGTGGGTCACGGTTTTTCTGGTGTCGGTGGGGATCCAACGGAAGATCTTGCGGAGCATGCGGAGGGTGAGGTAGCAGGAGGAGGACACGGCGTTGACTTGTTTGGTCATGGTGAGAAGAGGGTCCAAGATGAAGCCGAGGTTGCGGGCGTGGTCTGAGGGGGTCGGTGCGGTGCCAAGGGCCACCAGGAGTCGTCCCATGCGGTCGGGGTGTTGCCGAGGATGAGGACTTCCGTTTTGTCTGAGGTCAGTTTTAGACGGCTGAGCCTCATCCAATCTGCAACGTCCTTCATGCCGTCTTGTAGGTTGGTCTTAGCGCTGGCGGGGTCCTTGGTGAGGGAAAGTATAAGTTGAGTGTTGTCGGCGTAGGAGGTGATGATGATGTTGTGCTTGCGTACGATGTCGGCGAGGGGGCTCATGTAGACATTGTGGGAGGTAGACTATTTGAGAGCGGTTGGAGAGGAAGGAGGCGATCCAGTCCAGGGCCTGGCCTTGGATCCCAGTGGAGCGGAGGCGGGTTATTAGAGTGCGGTGACAGACGGTGTCGAAGGCAGCCGAGAGGTCGAGGAGGATGAGGGTGACTGTTTCACCGTTGTCCATCAGGGTTCTGATGTCGTCTGTGACTGAGATGAGGGCTTTTTCAGTGCTGTGGTTGGTTCGGAATCCGGATTGTGAAGGGTCGAGAAGGTTGTTGTCTTCCAGGAAGTTGGTAAGCTGTTTGTTGACGGTCTTCTCTATTACCTTGGCAGGGAAGGGGAGGAGCGAGATGGGGCAGAAGTTCTTCAGGTCACTTGGGTCAGCCGTGGGTTTCTTTAGTAGGGCGTTGACTTCGGCGTGTTTCCAGCTTTCGGGGAAGGTAGGAGATGAAAATGAGGAGTTGATGATGGTCTGGAGGAGCGGGGCGATGATGTCGTCGGCTTTATTGAAGATGAAGTGAGGGCAGGGGTCCGAGGGGGCGCCGGAGTGGATCGAGTTCATGGTGGTTTTGGTCTCTTCAGTGTTGATGTGGGTCCAGCGTTGAGGGTGATGGCAGGGGGTGTGGGTTCGGTGTTGCTTGGCTGGGTCTGGTGTCCGAAGCTGTCGTGGAGGTCGTTGATCTTGCGATGGAAGAAGGTGGCGATGGAGTTGCACAGGTCTTGTGAGGGCGTGATGGCGTTGGGGTTGGAGAACTCTTTAACGATGCTGAAGAGTTCTCTGCTGTTGTGGCTGTTTTTGTCCAGTCTGTTGGTGAAGAAATTCCTTTTGGCTGCGCGGATCAGGTGGTGGTGTTCGCGGGACGCGTTCTTGAGTGCGGTCATGTTGTCAGCGGTGTGGTCCTTGCGCCAGGCTTTCTCGAGGGCGCGACAGGTTTTCTTTGATTCCTTAAGGGTGTCAGAGAACCAGAGAGGTTTTTTGGTGTTGGCCTGTCGATGCGTGCGTCTGAGGGGAGCAAGGTTGTCTGCGCAGTTGGTGATCCAGTTCGTGAGGCTGAGGGCTGCGTCGTTGGGGTCGTGGTGAGGGTAGGTTGGTTGACGGTGAGCGCGGAGAAGAGCTGTTCTTCGGGGATTTTGTTCCACTGTCGACGAGGGATGGGTTGAGTGCGGAGGTGGCGGGTCTCGCGTCGGAATGTGAAGTGGACACAGCTGTGGTCGGTCCAGTGTAGAGCGGAGGCGTGGCTGAAGGAGACGTGTTTGCTGGTGGAGAAGATGGGGTCAAGCGTGTGTCCTAAGATGCAGTTGCTTCCCACCAAAAGAGAATGGGACTGTCCCACTGAACGTCACCTTCTTGGGCCTAAGTGCATGTTATCATAATACCAGTATACACACCGGCAAAGAGAACTCCAGCATGGCATGCCTCATATGCAAACGAGCAAGGGAGAACATTCTGCATTACAGAAGTATCTTTCTGAACTCCTTTGCATTACGAAATGCCATCTGCTTTGGCTCTCTAAGATAATGCAAACCTTTACGTTATTTTGAAAATTGACAATTTACTGAATAGAGGCCGTTACCTTTACAACTGCGTATTTGTTTTCTGTGCAGCAGAAAGACAAATTCCAAATTACTGCTTGACTATCCTATGGGCAGCCGATGCATCTTATTGTTATATGTTTTATAAATATTCATTTGAATATCTCCTCTGACAGATAAGATAGTTCATTGTTTTTAACCCATGCTGCTGAGATATGTGAGCAAAGTTCGGTCATAGACTTGCATCTTGGCATGGCTGAATGAGCATTTCACCGTTCTGAGGTAAAGAGGAAATCTGTAAGCCAGTTACCGATGACACTTAGGGGCATATTTATACTCTGTCTCCGCCGAATGTGCATCAAAGAAGTTACGCACATTCGGTGCAAACCTTGCACCATATTTATACAATGACGCCCGACCCCGTGAATGCCAAAATTCCGCTGTGTGCGTCATTTACTGGATGGGGGAAACCACCTTGTGTTAATGACAAGCAAGGAAGGTGTTCCTGTCTAAAAAATGACTTAATCACCCCTGTGCCATATTTATGCTACCGCGCAAAAATCCCGCACGGCCGGGAAGCGGAGTCGAAAAATGGCACTCAGACGGATTTGCGTAAAAAAATAACGCCTGGGTCAGGGCAGGCGTTAAAATGGGGCAAACACACCACTACTTAAGTAAAACACACAAAAGCAACAGCAGAGCTCCAAAAGGAAGACATGGAGGTGCTTTTCATCTAGCATACATGAAGACGCAGAGCACAGGACCAACAACAGCAGCTTCCACAACACCAGCCGGGACCCCAAAAGCAACATAGAAGGCAGGAGAGGATGTTCCGCACCAGGACAACCCTTCTAGGACTCCGGCAACAAGACATCATGCAGAGGTACAAACTCAACTGGCAAGCCATAAAGCAGCTGCTGCACAACATTGAGCCACAGTTGGCACCCAGCTTGCAGGCACCCCACATCATTCCACCAGAGACCAAGCTACTAGCTGTCCTCCACATGTTGGCAAGTTGCTCCTTTCAAACCACTGGTGCCCTGGTTGCCGTAATCTCACAGCCCTCATTCTTTGCCTTCTTACCCAAGGTATTGGATGCCATCATCTCCCTCACACCCGCCACATCAGCTTCCCCAACACAGAGCTGAAGCAGAAGGAGACCAAACAGGGCTTCTATCAAATCAACGGCTTCCCACACATGCTTGGTGCCATTGACTGCACACATGTACGCATTGTGCCAGCTGCACAGGGGATTGGTCACCAACATATTTTGTGCCCGTTGGATGGAAACGTTCTGTAACTAAGGACTTGATGGGTCTTTCATTTAAAACGCAGGTACATGTTGTGATCTGCTAAATTCTAAGAGTCTGGTGGCTTTAGTACAATTGGTTATAAATTACTGACATACAACTTCAACTTTTTAGTGGTATCCGTTAGGGTCGCACATGACATTTGGTGTTCGTTTATTTGGTTAACATACAAACACTTAAGCATTATGTATGGAGATAAAATATTGTTATGACTAGTTCTATATGAGCATTTTTAATTATATAATTGAGTTGTCTGGTACGTTTATCCATATGAATGGTTCCTATTGGTGGTCAATCGCACTGACAGATGGGTAGAACTTCTGTTTTGGAGATATGTTGGATATTTCCCAAATAATTAAATCAACATTTATGATCAAGCTACAGGCTGGAGATTGTTGCAGATATTACTAGCATATTTACAGATAGATGAATATTATTGTTTGGATTGTTATCTTGGTTTATGAACTACATGGGAACATGTCTTTTCCCTGTTTAGGATCGGAAATATCAAGTATAAGTGAATAAAGAAGTAGAATTGGGTCCTATTGAGAAGACTCCTTATGAATATGTTTGCTTGCAGTAAGGTTGGTGTAAGATTTATTATATCTAATGTTAAGATATAATAATCATTTTCAGCTTAGAAACTGATTGGGCTCTCTTCTCCCCCTTTGTTTTCTCTTATAGCTATAGATACTATTGTTGGACTTATGAATATACATTTGAGTAAGGTACTCATTTCTATTAGTGATGCGCATGAATATTCTGGGGATGACATAAGACATTAGTTTAGGTTGATCACAGTGAAATGATTTATGGAATTTAGGGACTTATTCAAATTTACACTTTGGGGGTCATTCTGACCCCGGCGGGCGGCGGGAGCCGCCCGCCTGGAGGGAACCGCCGAATAACCGGCCATTGTGGCTTTCCCGCTGGGCCGGCGGGCGACCGCCAGAAGGCTGCCCGCCGGCCCAGCGGGAAACCCCCCTCAACAATGAAGCCGGCTCCGAATGGAGCCAGCGGAGTTGTAGGGGTGCGACGGGTGCAGTGGCACCCGTCGCGATTTTCAGTGTCTGCAAAGCAGACACTGAAAATCATTATGGGGCCCTGTTAGGGGGCCCCTGCACTGCCCATGCCACTGGCATGGGCAGTGCAGGGGCCCCCAGGGGCCCCACGACACCCGTTCCCGCCATCCTGTTCCTGGCGGTAAAAACCGCCAGGAACAGGATGGCGGGAAGGGGGTCGGAATCCCCATGGAGGATTCCCTGGGCCAGGGGTAAACTGGCGGGAAACCGCTGGTTGCCCTTTTCTGACCGCGGCTTTACTGCCGCGGTCAGAATGGCCCAGGAAGCACCGCCAGCCTGTTGGCAGTGCTTCCGCGGTCCCCGGCCCTGGCGGTCATGGACCGCCAGGGTCGGAATGACCCCCTTTATGTATGGTTGGATTAACTAAAAACACATTTCTATTTCCGGAGCACGTGGTGTTCTTATTTTTTTATACTAATTGATTATGAACTATTTCTATTAATAATTGAATAATATTGATATTGGACATTGATTGTTGGTTCTATTTTCATAATTAAGAATTATTGATACTTACATTTGGAGATTGTATATGTTCTTATACATTTTTTGTAATGTTTATAAATAGTGTACATGTTGTGTTTGGAATGTTTTGTAAATTAAGTTGGTAATTGAATGTTTTGAGTTAATAATTTATCAGCCCTGAAGAAGTCCATATTTGGACGAAACACATGTTGGCTGAAGCTCCATATGGGCTGAATTCCACATTTTGTGGACCCCTTTCTTCAACATTGGATCACCTTAGAAAGGATATATAGGGGTTAATTACAACATTGGCAGTAAAAGCAGCTTACTGCCGTGCAGAAGACCGCCAACACACCGCCGCGGCTGCAGAATTCCGCCAGGGTCATTATGACCCACAGCTCGGAATCCGCCAAAATCCAGACACCCACACAAGTCCGCCACACCAAAGGTCAGTGATAAACTGGCGATAACAAAACCTCCACCGTCACGCCAACAGGAATACGCCCACACTATCACGACCCACGAATCCACGCAGCGGTCTTTCAACCGCGGTATTCCATTGGCGGTACACACCGCTGTGCTCAAAATACACACACATTTACAACACACTACCACATTGGAGAATTACAAATACACACACCAGATACACATACACACACCACTCCCACACATCCAATACAATATAAAATACACACCCACATCACCCAAAAACCCTTACTACCACAATTGCGACTGAAGGCCAGAGAGAGACACCACCATCTACAAACTAGCATCCACAGGCATTCAACACCATCACTCACACAAAATCCAAGCACCTCACACAACACACCTCTAAATATCACCCCACACATCACAATACACACCACCCCACACATCGACCACACCACCCCATGGCACCGCAAAGACATCCCAGGTTCTCTGAGGAGGAGTTCAGGGTCATGGTGGAGGAAATCATCCGGGAAGAATCACAGCTATTCGGATCACAGGTGCAGCACACCACCATAGCTAGGAAGATGGAGCTATGGGGAAGAATCGTGGACAGGGTCAACGCAGTGGGACAGCACCCAAGAACACAGGATGACATCAGGAAGAGGTGGAATGACCTACGGGGGAAGATGCGTTCCGTGGTCTCAAGACACCACCTTGCGGTTCAGAGGACTGGCGGCGGACCCTCCACCTCCTCCCCCACAACTAACAACATGGGAGGAACAGGTCTTGGCCATACTGCATCCTGAGGGCCTCGTAGGAGTTGCAGGAGGAATGGACCCAGAGTCAAACCTTAAACTACTTTATCCCCCACCCACCTGCATGATATCACATACCCCCACCCTCGCCCTCACCCCATCACTCCAACTCCTCACGTATGTCCCAATATCACAAACCACACATCCCAAGCCCTGCATGTAACACCAAAGCATGGACACCCATCACCAAACCATGGCCACTGCACATACCCATACACCCCCCTAAACCATTATCACACAAGGTCCTACACAGGAATGCAAGCACTGGGGTACACGGTCACCCACCCATTGCACACCATGGCACACACAGATGCAATAATCATGCCTTTACACCCCTACAGGACCCCTACCCAACGTCACCGGACAGGAGGGTCCAGATATGTCCACTGCACCCACAGAAGAGGCCCACAGTGATGACAGCAGCTCTGTCCAACTGGATCTAGATGACCAGCCCGGCCCATCTGGGACCTCGGGACAGTCGGTTCCCCTCACACTGGCACAGGCCAGCACAGAGCCTCCCCCTCTGGAAACACCAGCACAGCACCCACCCAGGGGGCCCATACCTCTGTCCCCAGGACACGTCAATCAGCAGTGTGTCCACCACTACAGGGAACCCAGGCTGGGGGCAGTGGCAGTGGGCACACGGTTCAGGGGACAGAGGGCCAGGGAAACTGGGAGGGCTGCTGTGCGACATGGGCAGGACAGGCCCAGGGAACCCACTCTCCACGAGGCCCTCTCCAACATCATGGGAGCCTACCACCATTCCCAGGAGACAATGGCAACAGTACTGGCCAAGTTTCAGGAGACCCAGCGGCTGCAGGAGGAACAGTATTTGAGCTTCAGGGAGGAACTCAAATCCATCAATTCCACCCTAGGCTCCATTGTAGGGGTGCTGAAGGAACTCCTCAACACCAGGAGGGACACTGTGGCACAACAAGGAGCCCCTGACACTAGCCTGGATGATGAACTGCCCACCACCTCCGCTGGCGCCAGTGGACAGGAAGCACTCCCACAGGACCACCACACCAGCACCCCACCCCCTGCAGATGGAGAACCACCCCACAAGCGGTCCCTGAGATCCAGGACAAAGACAGAGAACAATGCCAAGACCCCGCCAAGAAATGAGACCACCCTGATGGTCATCCTTCTGTTCCACTTTGTCACTCTGTACATACTTAAACTGCCCCAGCTCCACTTCCTATGCCCCTTTGGACAATGCACCTGTGAGACTAATAGACTGGACTCTGTCATGGACATTCCTCCACCATCACCCCTGACCATTTCACAACCCCCTACACTGTTTAGCACTTAAATAAACACCCTTAAATCACAAAACAATCTGGAGTCAGTCTGTGCTTTCACAATTGTGTATTTGCAATAACTGAGGGAAATAGCAATGTCCATTCTATTGTCAACATACCTATGTCACACAGCTCTAGTCCATGCAGAAACAAAGCAGATGTCACACAGTGGGACCCACATCTGTGAAATCGCAAGGGAAAGTGACAACTCAGTGACCATATACTGGGTGAAAATGACAGACAGATGAGAGGTAGTAGAAACTAAATCAGATGTAGCAGCCAGTGTTGTCTTCTTACCTGTGTCTCACTGGAAGTATTGCAGGATCACCGTGTTCCTGTTGTCTATGTCCTCTTCTTCTGCTTCCTCGTCTTCACTGTCCACAGGCTCCACAGCTGCACAACACCTCCATCTGGACCATCCTCCTGCAGAAAAGGCACCTGTCGTCGCAAAGCCAAGTTGTGAAGCATACAGCAGGCCATGATGATCTGGCACACCTTCTTTGGTGAGTAGAATAGGGAACCACCTGTCATATGGAGGCACCTGAACTGGCCTTCAGGAGGCCGAATGTCCGCTCTATAATCCTCCTACTTTGCCCATGGGCCTCATTGTAGCGTTCCCTTGTCCTGGGATTCCTCACTGGGGTCAGTAGCCATGACAGGTTGGGGTAACCAGAGTCACCTGCAAATGTCAAGGGACAACAGTTAGACACACACTAACTCATAGGGACATCCCCAGACCCAGACACCTAGTCACACTGTATTGGGTCCATGTCCTCACCTAATAGCCACACACGGTGCCTCTGGAGTTGCCCCATCACATCAGGGATGCTGCTATTCCGTAGAATATAAGCGTCATGCACTGAGCCAGGAAATTTGGCATTCACATGGGAGATGTACTGGTCTGCCAAACACACCATCTGCACATTCATCGAATGGTAACTCTTCCGGTTTCTGTACACCTGTTCACTCCTGTGTGGGGGGACCAAGGCCACATGTGTCCCATCAATGGCACCTATGATGTTGGGGATATTTCCCAGGGCATAGAAATCACTTTTCACTGTAGGCAAATCCTCCACCTGAGGGAAAATGATGTAGCTTTGCATGTGTTTCAGCAGGGCAGACAACACTCTGGAAAACATGTTGGAAAACATAGGCTGGGACATCCCTGATGCTATGCCCACTGTAGTTTGAAAAGACCCACTTGCTAGGAAATGGAGTACTGACAGCACCTGCACTTGAGGGGGGATTCCTGTGGGATGGCGGATAGCTGACATCAGGTCTGGCTCCAACTGGGCACACAGTTCCAGGATTGTGGTGCGATCAAGCCTATAGGTGATGATCACATGTCGCTCCTCCATTGTTGACAGGTCCACCTGCGGTCTGTACACCGGAGGATGCCGCCATCTCCTCACATGCCCCAGCGGATGGTGCCTATGGAGGAGAACAGCGAGCAGAGAGTCAACCAACTCTGAGGTAAGTAAACACAGCTTAATTGGAAAATATTAGCAAATCGACATATGCCAGAATTAGTGTTTAATCAAAGCCTAGATATGTGTGACGCAGTCCAAAATAATGCCATGTGGCCCCCTGAAATGGCAGCTGCCTGACCTGTAAAGTGGGACAAGGGGAAATGAGGTAACTGCGCTGGCGTTGTACACTGTCGCGGTAGGTGGTCGAAGACCGCGGCGCAATCCTGCATTGGTTAGCATTAGACCCTATGGGTCCCAGGAGCCAATGACGATGTACGCCGGCGGTGACGGTACGCACCGCCACGGATGGGACTGCCATTTTCTCTCTGATCAATCACTTGATACCTGATCTTCGACAGGAGAGGACCTACACTGCAAGTGCTGCTGTAACCTCAGTCTGGAAGAGACAATGGCTTGTGTGTCTGGGGAAAGGGCCCCTGCCTTCAGCACGGAGGAGTTGGAGAAACTAGTGGATGGGTTCCTCCCCCAGTACACGCTACTCTACGGTCCTCCAGACAAGCAGGTAAGTACACTGTGAGCATGCTGTATGGGCAATGCCTGTGTGGAGTGGTGTGGATGAAAGATATGGGAGGGTGACAATGAGGTGTGCATGAAACAACGGTGAGTGCATGTGCGTCATGGCAAGGGTAGGGATGCAGGCCAATGACTGTGACGGTGCGGACAGTAATATCTTCTCCTTGTCCCCTGTACCATTCCTGTAGGTCAGTGCCCACCAGAAGAAAGACATTTGGCGTGCCATCGCCAAGGAAGTCTGGACCCTGGGGGTCTACCACAGATGGAGCACCCAATGCCGGAAAAGATGGAAGGATATTCGCCGCTGGAGCAAGAAGATGGCTGAGGCCCAGCTGGGGATGGCCTCCCATCGTGGAAAGGGTGCCCGTCGCACCATGACCCCCCTGATGTTCAGGGTCCTGGCGGTGGCGTACCCGGAGTTGGATGGGCACTTGAGGGCATCACAGCAGCCACAAGGGGATGATTACACTCTCATTCTGCTGATTCAGTGCGCATTGGAGGTGTCTGGGTGGGGAGGTGGGCTGTGGGTTCCCCTAGGCCGGGGCGAGTTTAGTAGGCAAGGTCCCTTCTTAAGGCAGGCCCTGTGGCACCCCACCCCACCTGTGTACAGTGCCAACTACACCTAGTCAGGCTCCTGTGACATCCATGTGTGCAGCAATCAGGCATAGCCTTGTAACCCATGTCCCTGGGATTGATTAGGGAACTCCAAGTGCACGGCGTAGTGCAGGGGGCTTCTGTGTCTGTAGTGTCAGCCAACGGTAGCGGTATTGCATGCACTCAGCACCCTGTTCTTGTGTGCATTAGCATCATCTGGCGGAGGAGCAGTGACACCGGAGCAGGAGGGAGCTGCATCCCACATGGCCCTGGAGGGCGACACAATGGAGTCTGAATTCACCAGTGGGACGGAGGGCGAGGGGAGCTCCACGGCGGGGACAGGAGCTGACATCAGCGATACAGACTCCTCCTCTGATGGGAGCTCCCTTGTAGTGGTGGGGCCATCTGTGCCCCCGCGTCTACAGGTACAGCCGCCACCCCCCTCAACCAGCACCACCCTCCCAGCAGCCCCTCAGCGTGTGCCCCGTGCCCGCTCACCCAGGAGGGTGGGCATCTCCTTCGCACAGGCACCTCAGCCCCTGCCCTCAGTGAGGAGGCCATTGACCTCTTCAGGTCCCTCACTGTTGGGCAGTCTACCATTTTGAATGCCATCAAGGGTGTAGAGAGGCAGTTGCAACAAACCAATGCATACCTGGAGGGCATTCACTCTGGTCAGGCAGCCCATCAGCGAGCTTTTCAAACTCTGGCCTCAGCACTGATGGCAGCCATTGTCCCTGTCTCTAGCCTCCCCCCTCCAACTTCCTCCACCCAGACCCAAACCCCTGTACCTCAGCCTATCCCAAGCATACCATCAGACCAGCATGCCCACACCTCAACACACAAGGGAAGCACTGGAAAACATAAGCACCACACATCCCACAGGCACTCACGCAAGCATCATACAAATGCAGACACACCAACATCCACTGCCTCCACTGTGACCCCCTCCTCTACATCTCCCTCCTCCCTCCCTGTCTCGTCTCCACTCACACCTGCATGCACTACATCCTCAGCCACTACATCCATCACCAGCACACCCACCACCACACCCCGCTCACGTGCACTCACCACCCCCACTACCATTAACACATCCCCTGTGTCCTCTACCAGTGTGTCTGTGAGCCCTCCTCCCAAACTACACAAACGCAGCCACACACCCACCCAACAGCCATTCACCTCACGACAGCCTCCAGCCCATGCACCTTCACCCAAAGTCAGCAAACGTACACCTCCTACAACCACTACCTCTTCCTCCACTCCCAAACCCCCTCCATCTACCCATCCCAGTGTTCCCAAAAAACCTTTCCTGTCCAACCTTGACCTCTTCCCCTCACCTCCCCCTCCCCTTCAGTCTCCTAGGGCCCGCCTCTCCAGGTCCCAACCCAGCACCTCAGCCACAACATCTGCGGAACCAGTGGTGCCAGTAGTAACCGGCTTCTGGAGTGTGCCAGGCAGCAGGGCAGCCAGTGTGGCAAGGAGCCAGAGCAAGGACAGTCCCCCACCTGTAAAGCAGAAAAAGTTGGTCAGTGCCCGGCGGGAGAGAGGAAGGAAATCAGCCACCAAAGCCACTCCCAGGGGTACAGTTGGGAGTGTGGAGACAGCTGCGCCACCATCCAAGGTGGGGAAGGGGCACAGTAAAACCGGTGAGTCTGGGAAAATCTGCGCGGCGGACAAGACCGCCACAAGCACCGCTGCCCAGGACACCGCCGCCACCACCACCGCCACCAGCACCGCTGCTCAGGACACCACCGCCACCAGCACCGCTGCCCAGGACACCGCCGCCACCAGCACCGCTGTCCAGGACTCCGCCGCCACCAGCACCGCTGCCCAGGACACTGCCACCACCAGAACGGCTGCCCAGGACACTGCCACAACCAGCACCGCAGGCCAGTGAGCGCCAAAGAGTCCGACGCTACTGAGGCCGCCACAAACTAGATGAAGCACTCTGGGCACAATGCCCCCTCCAGAACCAGTGGAGTATCACATCCACTCACACAGTCCTTGGCAGGATGAAGCACTCTGGGCACAAAGCCCTCTCCAGAACCAGTGGAGATTCACATCCACTACCTCAGTTCCTTGGCAGGATGAAGCAGTCTGGGCACAAAGCCCCCTCCAGAACCAGTGGAGAAAGACATCCACTACCTCAGTCCTTGGCAGGATGAAGCACTCTGGGCACAATGCCCCCTCCAGAAACCAGTGGAGAATGTTATCCACTTGAGAGACTGTGGCTTTGCACTCCCCAGGATTGAACAGTGGGCAAACCACCCACTGTAGAGACTTGAGAGACTGTGGCTTTGCACTCCCTAGGATTGAACAGTGGGCAAACCACCCACTGTAGAGACTTGAGAGACTGTGGCTTTGCACTCCCCAGGATTGAACAGTGGGCAAACCACCCACTGTAGAGACTTGAGAGACTGTGGCTTTGCACTCCCCAGGATTGAACAATGGGCAAACCACGCACTGTAGAGACTTGAGAGACTGTGGCTTTGCACTCCCCAGGATTGAACAGTGGGCATGGAGCCCCCTCGTGGATCTGGCGTCGTGCACTCATCTGGCTGAGTGTTTTTTAGTGATAGAAAATTCTTTGTGATATCATTGTCTTTGTATTGTTTTAGATTGTATATGTTGTCTCTAATAAAATGTTGTTATGTATAAACAATTGTTTCGTGTGTTGTAATAGAACCAACACCTTTGTTAAATATGTGTATCTTAGTATTATAAATGAATACCAATTATTTAGGCTTCCTTGAAGTTGAAATTGATCTAAATTACGTTTAAGCAAATTACAATTAGTGTGCTCCACTATTCCTTTTGTTTTCTGTTTATCGTGGCAAAGTATCCTGGGAGTGTACATGATTCATTCATCTTCCGCCACTGCACCATCAATCAACACTTCCAGGATGGACGATATGGAAATGGCCTACTTGTTGGTAAGTACAGAAACCTACTATATACACACTGCACACCAACCCTGTAGGACACACAACACATACACCACTACATCAACACATGGCCAGGAAGACACTGAGGTTGTGACACTGCTAGGCATGTTTGAATTCCTGACCCACTAGGATACACACCTATGGATAAATGACAGATCCAAATAACAACAGATGCCACTCCACAGACACAAGAGAACAATTTAAAACAACACAATGACATGGCCTTAACTTAATCTTTCAATATCACATCAATAACACTCAATCAAACACCCTTCCAAGCAATAAGTACTGTGTAAGGGCTGTGCAATGTGTTTTGCTGCTGGTCAAACACCATGAGACACATAGCATGATGATGATGACTCTAATGAAGGTGACATGGAATCATTGAGGCAGTACGAATATCTCACATCACTCCTGCTCTGACATTACCCACTGCCAATAAGCAAGTGGACTGTGCTAAGGAGTCGTTATGGAGATGTGTTGTACATTGTCACCTAGCCAAATCAAAGGGCCTCACTGATGTTTAACAAATTGTATTGCATATGTTAAATTGGATGGGATGTCCAGGCCATATAGATGCAACCATGTTACCACCCCTGTAGAATTGATTATGTGTATGGAAGTATCATGTCACCCCCAGTTAAGACACATGGACACCTCTTAACATAACATAATGCAAGGGAGTATACAATGTACTGAAACTCTACAAAAATACCGCTGACATCCGGTCAATCAGCCAGATTTGTTCATATGCTGCAGGCAATGTTTTTGGACATGTGGAATGCAAGTTAAACATACAGTGGCCATGAGTAATACAATAATTGCTACACATTACCGTCATTTGTTGACGCAACAGCTGCACTGAGTTACAAAACACAACTGGAGCCTGTAAATTAGTGCTGCCTTCACGTGAATAGATGATGCAAATGTGGCTCTAATATATGTTTTAGGCATGGTCAGTGAGTGTACCAGGAAAGACATGTTTTTTATCCAGATATTTTCAAGAATTAATGTGTCCCCCACTTATTTCTGATACAAGTCTGAACTGGATTCTGACACATACGTACCAAGTTATTTCTAACCTCAGGTAACATCTTAGGCTGATAGTTTGACTTGGTTGTGCCGCAATTAAATTAGGGATGGATGCCAAAGGTAATGCACACGGGTTCATATCTAAATGTTTGGTGCTACTTTCCATAGCTGTGGCACATAAAATGAAGCAAATGATACAAATTGAGGGGTAACAACTATCCATGGCCCTCTGTTCATTGTACCTGTGTGTTTTACATTGGTCGTGGGCACAATAGCTGGAACAGCGCTAATGCATTTATCATTTGTGTTACTCTATAGCCATGAACTTCTCATAAGTTATGGTATCATCATGGGATACCTGACGTTGGGGAATGCATGATCACAATGTATTACGTACATGATGTAGTGCAAGGGACCCCTGACCAATTCCATCAAACATATAAAATCCCCTAATACTTTGCTA
Organism: Pleurodeles waltl; assembly: GCF_031143425.1. Classification (NCBI taxonomy): domain Eukaryota; kingdom Metazoa; phylum Chordata; class Amphibia; order Caudata; family Salamandridae; genus Pleurodeles; species Pleurodeles waltl. The sequence goes on from NC_090447.1 coordinate 381,806,442, forward strand.
GTTTAGTTTGGCCCACCCCTGCTGATCTAGTGCAGCATATGTTTAATAACTAACTTCCCAGTATGGAGGCTATCACAGACATGGGTGTATGCTAAGATCATAAGACCAGCATTCCTGTGACTGCTGCCATTCCGAAGTTGCATACAAATTGAAACGTACATCATCATGATTGACACAGTGGTACATTTGCTAAATCATGTGTTAATAATATGACAGTATCAGTTTGCTGTATTGCCGTTGATCAAACAACTTGGAAAATGTAAAATGATGAATGTGGCTCACTGTGATTCCCAAAGCCCATAATGGGTACACAGGGCAATGAGTGACACATTTCAGGTGCAATGACTACACCTGTGCCCATGCAGTCTGTCATGGATGACTACAATATACACTGTCAACATATATCTCCTTGTTGTATCCAAATATTAAAACTGGTCAATCCATGGCTAGCCTCAAACTGTCAACAATTAATGCACAGGATCCCTGCCATTATGGTGTCATAGGGGGCATATGTGGCTCAGGGTACACTCTTAATGTAGCATATGTAACCGACACACAACACAGGCCATACATGTAAGGGACCATAGAAAACATGATAAATCATGACCTTAAATCAACCCACAGGTGCGTCACACAGTAAATGATTGTCCCTTGATGCACAAGCCACCAAGCCTAAGTGGTATTGCAGTGCTCCAGGAAAGTGGCTTTGCATGTCTCTCGTTACTACAAATGATGAGAGGAGTACACTCCGTAAATGAGTCTGCAAACAATTGATGGAGCATGTTTGTCACCACGAGATAGTTAGGGCCACTGCATGTGTGCAGATATATATGTATCACTCACTGGAGTGACCGGGTCTGTACAGGTTTGCAGTGGTATGTCTGCTGCAGTATCATCATGCCTGAGAGGCTGGACTTTCAGATTTAATGTTACACACAGTAATTTTATTTGGAAGTGTTGTACAGTGCACAGACATTGAGCACATTTCTCTCTTCCATGCTTTGCAGGTGGACCTGCTCTCTACACATTCGGAGAGGTAGCTCGATTTGCGGACCCAGACATATCCAGTAAGTGTTGATATTTCAGTTCTGTGTTGTGTTTGCAGCTGTTGTGTGATTGACTCCTGTGTGTTGGACACATAGCAAGGTATGATGTGCTGGTAAATGATCGGATATGTTACTTGAGTGGAGTATCACTTTTTTTCCATCTTTGAGTTGGACAATCATTAGCATATAGTCATATATTGGGATTGTAGTGCACCCTATAGGCATGGCCATGTGAAGAGGGTGACATTTGTATTTCAAATTTGAATAAGGAAAAATTCACAGAGGCCCATATTCATGATTTAGTCGGCAAGTCAGACACTGAATCTCACAGAATAGGGATGCCAAAGTCTTACCCACAGACTTGAGCCTCCCTGTTCACTTATGTACATGTTCAACTGTAGGTTTGACTTCCTAGCAGCATCTACCTCCACATGTTGTGCTACGTGTATGTGGCACTTGAGTACAATGTCATAGGTGTGCATGCAGCGCATGGCCAGATGTGTGCTTGCATCTATCTGCTTGTTGTAAGACAGGTATTAGTGGTATTAAATGATGTTGACAATTGTCTGCATTTACAAACATAAATGTGGATGGGATTGTCCAAGGTTTGGGTGTATCCTTGTTGAACATCCTCCTTACCGGTGGTGGACTGCCCAAACCCATGTACAGCTGGCCAAAGCTTCCTGGGTGTCCTAGATGTTTGAAAGTATTTGTTGCTTCTCCCCCCCCGAGGCACAGGCTTAGGGTTATAAAATGTGTACCTAGGTGTGATGATCCAAGATTAGTGCACAGACATGTAAATCTGTAAATCACTTGTCCAAACCTAGGATACCCTCTCAGGATTAGCAACTGCATTCCATCCTGGCAATTCCATTTACAAATCACATATCTTGTGGCCCTTGATTGTCATCCAGAAGATAGTCATTAGCTGGACTGTCACATGTGGAGGACTTGCAGCATTTTTTACGTGACTAATGGCTGAACAATGATGCATATGTCATTTAAGTTGTTACACATCTTTTAGAGCACTGCTGTGCTGTTAGATAGGACATGTGTATGCTGTGTTGGCATGTACTTCCTCAGGGTGAATCTGTGATCCCTATGGTGATATGGCCTATTTCAGCTACATTAGATGTATTGTCTGATTTTCTTCAGTAGCTATATCACACAATGAAGTGCCTAATGTTTGGCTTTATCTTTTTTAACAGCAACCAATATGAATGCCATCCAGATTCGTGAGTTTCAGCGCCGGGCGATGCGTTACCGCCACATTGTGGATGTGGTGTCTGGGTTCCACCACATGGCATGGCGTTATCGTCATGAAAGAGCCTCAGGAGTGTGGAGGGCATTTGCCCAAGGGGGCCCTTCGGTGTCCACAACAGCTGCCACCACCAGCACCACCACTACCACCCAGGTGGCACAAAGCATATCAGGCACCACTGTAGGACTATCGACCTCCACTGCTCCCGGACCAATGACAGCACCACCTGCACATCCCCCTACAAGCATGGCACCACCAACCGGACAAACATCTACAACTTGCACTAAGACCACCCCTGCTGCAGTCATTGACCCTGCAGATTTCCAAAGGATGCAACGTGACACGCACTGTATGTTGAGGAGATTGAACAGGCTGCAGCAGGAGGCGTCACAAATTAATAAGAGGGTGTGTGCAATCAAGAAGATCCTGCAGAGGGCGAACTTATGAATATTATACCCTCTGCCATAAATCCCTCCCCTCCCTCCTCTTTCCTGGTTCTTTTAATTAGTGGGTTTAGGGGGCTTGGTGTTAGGTTAGAATAGGCTGTTAGTTTAGTTAGTAGTAGTGGGTTGGGGGGTGGGAGTATGATCATTTAAAATGTTTTTTTATTATGTGTGTGGGTGGGTAGGTGGGGGATGATGTTGGGGTTTTGGTGTTTAAAAAAAATGAAAACAAAATAAATATAAAAATGCAAAAAAATATATATTTGTATCGTATAAGATAATATGTGTTTCGGTTAGTATAAGTTGTCCTCCATGTGTCCCGTCTTATAAGGGGGATGGGGTTGATGTTTAGAGTGTTTAATTAAATGTGATAAGTAAGTTTAGCTTAGGTTAGTTAGGGCCTGTTGTGGGTAATGTGTAGGTAGGATAGGTTAGGTTAGCTAAGGTGTTTCCCAGGTTTTATCTTCCTTTTTTACTGTACTTTTAGGTACTCCTTTACAGTATGTGTCAAATGCTTGGGGATCATGGCCTTGGCATGGCTGAACAGTGTCTCTTAAGTATTTGCATTTGTGTCCCATCCTGCAACCAATTCCCAATTGAGCTGTAACATTGGCAGCTGCACTAGAGCTACTTTGCTAAGATTCTGCAATCCATTGCACCCACCACTCAAGGTTACTATGGATCCCAATGTGTTGCTAATTTTTGATGTATGTTTTCAATCTCACATACTTTGGGACCAGATTTGGTATTGAGGACACTGTGTTGCATCTGTTTGCAGCCTGATGTTCAAGTGAAGCCTTATAACGTGAGTGGTGGTGTGATCTCATGTAGTATGGTATACATAACTCACACCTATCATTTGTTACATTGTTTAGCCAGGTTACTTATTTGTACGTACACTCATACACATCCATTCCTGCTGTATGGTGTGTGTGAGGAAAATTTGGGGTCAGATGTCACATACGTAAAGATTGTCTTGAAGAAAAATTTGAAGACAATACTTTTTGACTTAGAAATCCCTTGAGGAAGACTTATTCTGTCCAACACAGCATTATACTGTATAGTTTCTATTTACCTCAAAATTAACCCTCAGAATGGGCAGATGATGGTATAATCCAGACCACAGTGCATAGTTATCAGCCCACATTCTTTCAGGGCAGTTGTATTGACATTCTATAATCATTGACATGAGGCAAACATCACTGATCTTCCTCACGGTTGATGAGTCACGTTACACAGAGACAAAGTGGTTGTGTAAGTGTTATTTATTAGAAAGTGCTGTAGTGCTATATTTACATTGTCCATGATTGTGAGTCCATTAGTGTGACACCTTCCATTGTGATCCTACACAAGTGCAAAAGGACATGTCATTGGACATGCTGGGGTGAAGTGTCAGACAGTGCAGAGGGACATGATTTGCCAATGAGTTAGTGAGAGACAATCACAGGGCAGAGTGACAAATTAAACAGTGGGCTGGAGAACAGTTCTTGAGAGCAGCTGTTGCAAGACTGGCATGTTACAAAGCACAGGACCTTGGTTATAAGTGGCCATGTGGCAGGGACTAGCGCTACCAGGTACTCTTACGGGTGAAGGTGATCTGTTCCATGTCTTCATCTTCTGATGTGTGTGTTGTCTCCTCTGCCCTTGGTGGTGGTGGTTGTGAAGGGGCAACAAACACCTAATGTGTTTGAAGACGTGGAGTCAGACATCCCGGTAGCTGCCAACTGTGGGGCTTTTTAAGGGCAGTACTGCAGCAAGGAGGAGCTGCTGGATCTTAAGAATCCATCCATGTCATCAGGGAAGTCCAGGACAGGCATATCTCCAGGAGAGCCATCGTCCTCTGCAATGAGATATTGTACAATTAGTGCGTCTGTGTTGTTGTATTTGTAATGTGACGTGCCTGCCTTCCTGTTTGTTGCACATTGTGATCTTGGTTCCTGTTCATTGTTCCTGTCTCTAATATTAGCATTCTCCCAGGCCTATGCCCCACCTGCATGTCACATGTAGTTGGTCAGTTTGGGGACTTGTCAGCATCACATCCTCTAGGTGTTGATTCTGGCCAAATTGTGTATTGCCACCTTCTTGTCCTACTCAACCCTCAGTCTACTACCTTTTTCATGGTGAGGCCATGCACTGGCTGTTCTGATGGCACTTGCACCACACTTAACAATCTGGGACTGAGCCAGTCTCAGATATTTCACATCCAGCTATATGTTGCTGAGACCTAGCATAACTATGTATAGCATTGGCATGGCACACTACAGATGTCAGCATTGGTAGTGTTTAATGTTTATGTTGGGGAATGTGTGCTACATTGGATTGCAATGATGGTCCTAGCAGTGTTCCATTTCCTCTTCTGACTGTGAGGGTGAATTTCACTAGTCGGTGACATATGTCCTCCCCCTCAATGCTGTTGTCTGAGCAGTATGACATTTGGGATGTTGGATGGTGTCATTGGAGCTATTGTGACCCAGGCACAGGGTGAACCCTGACATATGCAGCATGGGTATGACATTAGTGCCGTGTACCTCATGATGTTTATGTTTATTGTATTTTGTAAGTTTGCGCCGCTTTTGCGTCAAAACCTGGCACAAATGCATTGCTAAAAAAGTATAAATATGGGCCTTATAATTTGATGTAATTTATTGTTCTTCTTTGTAAGTGCTCTAATGGTGCTTGGCGCAGTTTTGCTATTAAAGACTGTTAAATAACATAATAATGCAAACGAAACAGACAAATCAATTTGTTGGTCATATCTTACATGTGGTTAACGTGGTTAATATTATTGGTTCATTGTATATTGCCAGACTAGTTAGCATTGATTCTTTGGCGCATACCAATTACTCAGTAAAGAGCTTATAGAAGTAGCCCCCATTTGTAGAAAAGGATGGTTTAATTGTGTTTTAACTGTGAAATATATGACAATCTTAGAGTAGGCTAATTTGCACTACCATTTTGGATGTGTTTAATCATATTTTCCACACGTAATGCTTTGGAACTGGCATGAGACCGTAGTAGTTACTGAAGTAGCAATATGTAATGAATGTTGACATGAATAATTCATAATTAAATGGACAGGCACTTATTTATAGATCCCACACTGAGCCTGTCTCCTTTTGTAAATTTCTGTTTCAGTTCCCTTTGAGTTCAACAATGATGCACTCCGTGGCACCGCTTTACAACTAAAGTCGCCCCCAGACACGTTGCATTTATCTCAGGACATAATATTTGAAGTAAATTGCTTTTAATAGGTCGCCTTTTCTTGGCTTCTCTGATACAAAAAACAACGTAAGAAAAATTTATTTTTTGCTACAAGTGGTTGTTCTCGCCTTTTTATTTTAAGATCCAGTACATGGAGAATAATTCATTTTTTGTAATTAGTTTATATTTTAAGTGACTTGTAGCATTTCACACTGAATCGTTTCAGTGCGCTTTCTTAGGGAAGGCTGGTCCGCCTTCATTTCATAAGAATTTAAAACGAACTGTGCAGCTCGATTGACCCAGGGAAAGCTGATTTATCAAATGCTTTCAAGCTTGATTTGCTTTCATCTGCTGAATGCCCTCCAACCTGACCCTAGGGCATTTTGTCAGCTTTCAACATTTGGAAGGATTTTAAACTCCATGGATAAAGTGACAACTTGTTGTTGCAGACTGTATTAATCCTCGTGCCTTTCACGTTCAAAGGCCTAATTTTGACAAGCGGTCCACTATAAATCTGCACATTTTGCATTTTCCTTGACTCTTGAAAGAGTCAAAATATTTGCATGAAGGAATGCATGTGCACATAAAAGCTCCTTACTTGGCACAACAATGGGCTATGTTTATCTTCTCTGCGATGCATCTCAGCCCAAAGGATTGCGTCATCCTACTACCTTAACCATTATGTGGTGATTTTGTAGTATCACAACATTAAAATCTTGATATCGGCATAATTTTAAACCAATCCCCTTTTGCCTATGAAAAGTGGCTATCCCTGAGGTAAAAATGACAATTACGTTTTTAGATCTACAAACAATATGAATTTTAAATATCTTTGAATGGCCTAAGTTATAAATAAATGAGTTGCCTTCAGCGTGCTCCTAATCTTTTGTTACCAGAAAAAGGTCATGCCTTACAGCAGTGGTATTATGTTGAATTCGTGAAAGTTAATACAGTATAAGTGCTGGAAATATAATATATTTTCATAACTTGGACTCTGAATTCACACACCCCCAGGCCTACCTTCTTGTTCCCCTCTGACAGGTTTTAATCTGTGACACTACTACAATAAATGTTCATATGACATCTTATCTCTGATTCGAGGGCGAATAATAGACACAATTTGGGTAGTTTCATGGTATTATTGTTTGTGCATTAGGGAACATCTGTGGGCTCTATAAGAGCCATAGATAAATTGACTGGGAATTATTAAATATGTATGCTCTTTTAGAACCACAAACTATTATCACAACTGGGTGTTGTGACAAATGTGTTCTAATGTAGAATAACCACAACTGTGGCAGTCTTCTCATGCCCTTAAACACAAGATTTCCCACTTATCTACAACCCACACCATAATTCTACCTTTCTGAATACACCTTCCTTTCACCACCTTCCCCTTTCTAGCACATGTGGACGCCACATCCAAATACATATCTGCTGCAAGCAGGCTTCTTGCTATACTTTCCCTCAAATCTTTTAGCATGTCTGGCTCCTTTTGCCACTCTTAGATCCTCTTCACACACCCTTTTCTCTCCAATCTAATTTACATTCCTCTTCTAAATGATCACGATGTGGAGGTAGACTCTACCTCCACATCAACATATGTAGTTTAACCACACACTGAATTTTGTCTTATCTAAAACAGATGACTTCCTAACCCAACTTTTCTATAAATAACTGCCTTTCTTTCCAAGAGAATACAAGATCTGTTTGCATGATCAAGACCATCATCATCACTAGTCTCTGCAGCTCTCACTGTCCCCACTAACTAAAGCCTGACTCAAAGAACAAAAAGCAGTCAGTAGTTCGCAAGAAACTATGTAGTCCTTAACCTACCTCAATAGCTCTCTTGTAACACATCCAACGCTATCCTGAATGCCACATCATCTGCAATCAAACACTGATCTATCTTCCTTTCATCTAACACTTCAGGCTATTGTTGCCCTTTGCTTCTCCTCTCATCAAGGTAGTTCTTTAAGGAACTTGACCTGATTCTTTAACTCAGAACACCATTGCTTCTCTCTATATATAAACATCGGTCTACATTCTAATATTCATTAACAGTATCTGTTTTTCACCATCCTACTATTCTCCAGTTAACTCAGAACTACTAAAAACTATGGAACAGTGGTGTTTCCCACAATAACACTATGCACTTCCTCAAGGTTTTGAAAGCCCCTTCTTTGATCACCGACATCTAGATAATTATCAAAGTACCTGCCCAAATATTCATTCACTCCCTCCCCAACTTTAAATTCACTCACAACTTGACCTCATCACTCTTGGATTTCATCTATCAAGTACCACTGCTCTTCCTCTTCTGTCTGGATTCTCAGTGTATTCATAAACTTGCTGAAGTGTACCATAGGCTCTTATTGTAAGAGATTCAATCTTCTCTGCATATTCATGCACACTTTGCCTTCCACGTCCACATTTCCTTCAAAGATTCTTCATTTTGGGCTACAATGTAATGAGTGTGCATGCACCTTTGCAAATTGAGAAGGTCTTGATGACATGATACATTAGCTACTTACAAACCTTTAATCTCCACCATAGTTTCCTCTATCAATTACAGCAAATCCATCTCCTGCTAGGCACCCATCTTCTCCACACTGCATTCACTGCACTGCATTCACAAGCTCTCCTGAGTATAAATATCTCTTCTGTTTCACCTTGCTAAACCATTTCACTGTCTCTCATCACTAAGGAAATCTTAGCTGCCCACTCCATACTTAAAGTAATGAAGAACTGCTCCTCCTTACTCCTCACACTGTCTGCCACTTTCTCTGTTCCTTTTCTAGAACTCCACCTCTACCCAATCACTCTAAAATTCTTCAAATATGAAAGTCCCCTTAAACACCATATGGAAATCTACTTTCTACACCCTGCAATCTTTTGAGTTTGTTACTGCTGATCCCCCCCTTAAATTGTCTCACTACCATTCTCTGGAATAATCTGCTGTGAAAGCTAAGCAGAATACTAAGACTGAATTTCACTAGTGTCTCTAAATGTTTGTACTGCTTTGGTCACATATATTTCTTCTCCATTTGCATACATCTTCATCTCATTTCAAATGTGTGCGCATAACTGACTCCATAGTATTGTACACTGGATATCTAATACTTTAACCTACACAGGTTAAAACAGTCTCTATCATATTCAATAGAAAAACAATCCATAAATATTCTTTCTTTGGGCTCCATTATACCAATGCTCTGGTTCAAATTTGGGATTCATACAAATTCTCTGTCAGTATCATCTGCCATATCGATCTTATCTTAATTTACAGATGGCCCAGAATGCTTAAGACAGCATTTTCCTCCAGCCCCATTTGTTCTGTTCCATCAAATAAAAAGCTCCTAGATTTTGGCACTGGCATCCTATCCAACCTCCCAAAAGTCGCCCCACCCTAATCATATATACACATGAAGCAGGCTGACTAACTAACATAACATTCTTCTATAAATCACATTACTATTTATATTCCCCCATGACCTGTATTGTCAATATTCAACACCCATGTTGCAAGTGCAAATCTTCTTCTTCTGCACCCCTGGCTCTCCAAATTGATTACCAATCAATTTCCCACCTCTAACCTCTGTTTCATCTCTATTTGAGTCTTTTCTACCAAATACCATAACCTCTTTGCACTTTCTCATACATGGTGTGTATCTTTTAATCAGAAACACGACCCAGAGTTGAATAGTGTTAGAAATTGGGCCTCTAGTTGGCAGAGGTATGTACCTTGTCCACAATCCTAGTCAGGATAAGTCAGATACATAGCCTAAATTAAACTGTGTTCACGCTTTAGTATCTTGGCACAAAACAGTCAAGCTGAACTTCAGAAGCATTATGTAAAGTTTTTGTAATTACTTAAAATACAGTACCACAATGGAAACACAAGAAAAAACTCCACACCAGTTTAGAAAAACAAAGAATATTTGGGGTGTGGCTTCAATGCCATTAAGATGGCTGTCTGACTGCCGGGTTCCAAACCTCATGAGAACCTTTGTCACGGAATAGGTAACCAACGATGCCATAAACTCGGGGAAAACTGCTATGCTGCCATCTGAAGTTTGAGGGAATCGATTATGGTCAACCGTTCCCTAAGGTGTATGCTTCTACACAATTCAATTACTAGCGACGTTGCCGTCGGAGGAGCTGAGGCCACCATTTTGTTCCTACTCCATTTCTCGTCACAATGCATTTCCCTCAGTGTTTCACGGACATGCAGCTATAATTGGAATTGCAGGTTGAACTTTTATTAAAATAATAGATCCATACTTTATTTGACTTTTGACAGAAAGCTCAAATTGACCACGTTTTTACCAGGATGCAGTCAGATATAGTGCTCCTCATATTCCTTCAACGGATCTGGCACACCTTACATAATTCATATTTATACACAACAAGAGTGTCTAAAACATTAAAAAAATATTATTGGTTTAACATAATTAACCAGCATTCCACCTCAAACTACTGCTCTTTTCTTTTCTCATAAGATTAAATGAGCGCTTGTCTTTCATATTTTTTGAGACTGCTACTTCTTTTTAAGTGGTGAAGCGATGCTCTGCAGTACTTTTTAAGCATTTTCTGAATGGGCAGGCTAGAAACAAGGCTAAAAACAATGCACATTTGCTCCAAGGCACAGTCAATTTCCACATTAGACTCTGACTCTTTTTGTAGGGTACCTTTAATGTCTACTTCAGTAACTCCCATTGAAATGGCACACTCATGTCTGGTTCATGCTACGTCTACATTTACAAACCCAGTCAAGCCTCAGTCACCTTCTACTGTGAATAGGAGACTTAAGCAAGATCCCCCATCACCAGAACAATTCCCACCTCCAATCTTATTTGAGATCTTATTGGAAGAAATTAAAGCCCTCCATCCTATAGTGCAAGAAATAAATAAACGGCTCCAAAATCTTGATGATAAATGGTCAACTGTAGAGACACATGTATCCCTTGTACAGCAACACGTTAGTGACTTACAAAACTAATGAACTTGTTGGTTTATAAAAGGAGATTCTTCACTTGAAGAAACATTCAGAGGATGTGTAAAACAGGAACACACACAATAATTTACAAATTTATTAACTCCCTGAGGGGACAGAAAGTGACAATCCTGTTTCTTTTTTTCACCTTCTTCCTACCCTAATTATTGGATCTTCATCCTTCAACAACTCTTAATATTCAACTAAACTGGGTCCTCGTCTTTCTCCTGCTATGCTATCTCCTAAACCTTGAGGAATTATTGTCTTCTTCTTGGAGTTCAATGATCTCCTGAAAGTTCTACAAGTAGCCAAAGCTAAGAAACAAGTTGTGTGGTCTGGAAGAAAAATGTATATTTCACAGGATGTATCAAATGCCACTGCCAACAGAAGGAAAGACTTTCTCATCCTTCACCCAACACTTCACAATATGGAAGCTCGTTCTGGTCCTTTCCACCCATGTCTCTTTAAGCTTAATTATCAAAATAAAACTACTTCCTCTGATGAGCCAGATGAACTAAGAAAATTTATAAACTCTCATCTAGCCGAGAAGTTGGACATAGCTGGAACCCCATCATTTTTATATTTTTTGCAGTTTCACATATTTGTTTAACTTATAATTCTAAAGCAATTCATTTTCCTATTGACATTAGTTTTGTATTAAGTCTGCATCTTAACAATATTTGAGGTCCTTTGTTTACTTATGTTAATTGCATGTTAACTTTTCATGATTTTTTTCTCTTTGACAGGTTTACATCCTCTCTCTGATACAATCATTCCCTTCTACTAATGTTTCATTCCGTTGTTGTGTATGCTTCCAGTTGGACATGCCATCGCCATCGGTGTTGTCACCACCCCAATCTTCCTTTTTATTTAGTTCAAGTATGTGCTTTCAGTCGTCAGTCTCTGACATGTGCTGTCCCTTTTTCATATACTTTCTTCATCTTCTTTTCCTTTCTCCCATTTTCCCCTTTTTCTTTCCTACCCCTCTTGTGATATTCTATTTCATGTTTAATCTTTCCTGTTGTTACGCTACATTATCGCTATTGGTCATTGATTTATAATTTAGTCCTCAATATGCATAAATGTTACCATTGTTATAACATTCAGAGTAATCACATGGAATATAAAAGTGTTCAGTAGTCCTGTCAAGTGAAAGAGTGTATTATCCCATTTGGCTAAGTCACTTCCTGGTGTAGTCCTACTTCAAGAACCTCACCTCACTGAGTCTAAAGCATTAAAGCTCAAACGTAGCTGGGTAGGCTTAGCTCTTTTGTCTTAAACTTCCAATAAACAGAACGGAGTTGTTATTGTTTGTAAGAAAAATGTACATTTTACTGTACAATCACAAGAACATGATGATAAAGGACAATTAATTATTATCAAATGTTTAATAAACAAAATCCCCTTAACTGTTTTCAATATATATGCTACAACACAACTGGATTATGAGTCCTGGCCTACACTCACTCAAAAGTGTGTCCACTATAATGATACTTGCTTTATTATAAGAGGTGTTTGTAACCAAAATGTAGATCCTTTTTTAGCTAGGCAATCCTCAGTACGATTCCTTCCTAACAGAATACACAAACAATTTCTTACTCCTATTTCTCAAAAAGATTTGGTAGACTCCTGGCGACTTTCCAATCCCACCTCACAAAACTACACATTTTATTCTGGTTCCCTTACGCAACATGATTATGGTGTTCATTACAACCCTGGCGGTCGGTGTTAAAGCGGCGGTACAAACAAACACCGCAGCGGTAACCTCCAACAGACAGGCGGAGGACAATGTACCGCCCACACTATTACAACCCACCAATCCGCCACCTTTTCCGGGGTGGATTCCCCACGAACAAAAACACGGCTGAAACAGGACTTCGAAGGGAAAACGCTCACTTCTACACAACCCACGAGGAATCAGGATGCCATGGAACCCGAGCTCCAGATCCTGCCAGCCTTTATCTTCCTGCTCCTCTACCAGGAGCAAGAACGCCAGCGGTGAAGACAACGTTGAGTACTGCACCTACTACACAGGGGAGGGGGAGGGAAAAGAGAGTGACACACACACGCAGCACCCCCACACCCACCCCTACCCTCACCCAGTACAACACACACGCTAATACATATTGATACATAACAATTACACCGCCAACCCCCCATGGAAGAATGCAAGGAGAAAAGGAAATGAGTTGAATAATTGTGATATATTCAATTACATACATCAAAAATATTTACAAATACATACATTTATACTATATACAATTATATACACCAAGAACACAAGTCCAAGGGATTCCACCATCATAGTCCGTGGATCACTGGGCCCAAAAGGCATGGGCGAGGCCCACACTCAATACCTGATCAAAATGGAGAGAACACTGCAGGGGCATCAGATAGAAATAAAACAGGCGCTTCAGGGGAAGGGAAGAGGTAGAGTGCACGACGCCAGATCCGCGAGGAGATAACCTGGGAGGAGAGACATAGGGGTAGTAAGGGTGAAAGGCGCCGCACTTCTAGGCAGTAAGCATATAGTATCTTAATAGGTATAAACGTACAAAGCAAAAAGTCTGGTGCAAACTGGCCCGGTGCCTTACTACCCGATAGGCACCAAACGGGTACTAGGAGTACCCCAGGACAAAATGGGACAAGGAGGCCACAGCACACAGAGTATAATGTCCAACAGTATAGCACGAAAACGTAATCCTGGTGACGTGTTGCAGGTAACAGGAAATATCAAGTTGAAGAAAGTCTCAAGTCCTTTTTTGTGTGGCAGATGATGTCTTTATTAGTAGGTGTTTAGAGATGGTTGTGTCATCATGGAGAAACAGCCAACACGTGTTTCGTCACACAAGTGACTTCATCAAGGCTGTAAAACAGTAAGGAAAGCAAAATATGGGCATATGTGTGGATATCGAATCTAATGTGCGCCAGTCAGGTAATTGTGTGAGGAAGATTCCAAAGTGACTAATAGTAAGCATGTAGTGAACACGGCATAGACGATACGTGTAAAGTGAAAGGGACCCAAACCATAAAAAGTGAGAGTGACCGGCGAAGCAAACTGGTCACTAAATATCAACTGTGAACAGAAGACTCAGACAGATTGAGTCTACAATGCTATGTATCTAGAAACCATGTTGTCAACACGCCTGGTATGAAGTGAACTGTACTAGATGAGAGAGTGTTGTAGGATTGAGAGAGGCCAGAGAAAAGGGAGAGTAGCAGACATAGAAACATGAAAAAAGAAGAGGACGGGCTAGAGCAAAAAGTGAGACTAAGGTAGACTATGAAGACAGGAGTAGAAAGATTAGTACATACCTATTAGAAAGTAGTAGATCTGCATGTGGTATGGCTGCTCAGGCAGCTGTCGGTGCGTGCAGGAATTCGATATGTCTAGTACAATCGGTAATGCGGGCCCTGATAAGCCCGTGGTCGTAACCTAGGGAGGTTTCGGATAAGATGTGGTTGGAAAAATATATTAGAAATGTACAAGAAGGCCAGAGACTCAGAGGATAATTCGTTACAAAGATAGGGCATAACCCAGTCACGGGTGGTATGTTTATACTAGTATGGTAACAGCCAGAATAAAATGAAGCAGTGAAGTGGCATCAAGGTAGTTAAAACGGGTCAAAACAGAGGTAATCCAAGTATCTGAGCGTATGGCACGTTAGGGTGCAAGCATGGCTTCCAAGGGTAGCGATCACTAAGGTAAGAAAAATGGAGCCATTCGCGCGTGTGATAAAGATGTACTAGAAGCGTATTTTAAAGAAGTGGCGATCAATAAGGTGGGGAACATTAGCCGCACTAACGTGGGGCAGTATTGTAGAGAAATGCCTAGAACGCGGTGGATGGGAAAATGGTACGGACCATATAAGCAGAAGTGCAGTCGGAAATACGTATAAAAAACGTCCGTATAAGTATAAAAGTAAACCAACCGGTCGCGTGATGAGCGATGGCTGAGTGGTGTTAAGACTGCTGAAACATGGAGAGAAGTATGGTGGCGGTGATCCAGCTGGTCGTGTAGTGACCGCTGGCTAAGTGAAGTTGTAACTGTAGAAACGCCGGGAAGCGTTTGGTAATTGAAAATTACCAGGAGTCGGGGCGTACGGCAACAATAAAAATGAGAGTGAAATGTCAAAGGCAACGTGCAAAGCCGGGCCTGGGAAAAAGAGTGAGTGGAGCTTACAACAGAGTGGCAATAGCGGCAGAGTAACAATACCTTGGAAGAGGAGCAGCGTCGGGCTTCGTGAGAGTTCAAGAGCGTCTAGTGGTCTGTGAAGACCTACGTTCTTACGTAGAAATAGAGGGTGGGAGTATCAACGAAAGAGAAGAAGGACTAGCAGGACTGTTGTGGTAGCTAGAACGGTGGCCATCTTAAGTGTACCAAGGAGAGAATAGTACAACTATAAAGTAGATACGAACAGGCCAACAGCAGGAGCCGGTAAAGACTCAAGCATATTTGAACAAATGTAAAGTGGAGGGTAAGTGAATGGAGTAAGATAAAAAACAAAACACAACACATAGAGAAGTTCAATCCAGTGAACGAGCAGTAGAGAGTGTAAGAAGAGCCATGTATAAGTGTGAAATGGGTAAGGCATTAAGGTAATGCGAATAAGTAAGGGATAACAGCAGATAATGAAATAGTCAAAAAAATCTTTTGTCAAGAAACATAATCGTGTCAAGTTGGCCAGTGAGAGTTAAGGGCCAAAACTATGACGTATAGTACATAACAGCAACAATCTGTACGCTTAGGTAGACGTACAGGTACAATGATGGAGTACAAAGTAGGCAACAACAATGTAAAGATCAAGAAAAATGTGAAGTGTACATGTCGAGCACAGATATAGTTATGCACATAAATATAAAATCGAAAAGGATGCAACACGGGAGATACACACATGGATCATAAAACTCCGTGCAGTTGAATTAGACCTGAATACGGATAGTGAACTACATTTTTTTCTTACATGATTGTATTTTGCTCCATGTGTATCTGCTGTTATCCCTTACTTATTCGCATTACCTTAATGCCTTACCCATTTCACACTTATACATGGCTCTTCTTACACTCTCTACTGCTCGTTCACTGGATTGAACTTCTCTATGTGTTGTGTTTTGTTTTTTATCTTACTCCATTCACTTACCCTCCACTTTACATTTGTTCAAATATGCTTGAGTCTTTACAGGCTCCTGCTGTTGGCCTGTTCGTATCTACTTTATAGTTGTACTATTCTCTCCTTGGTACACTTAAGATGGCCACCGTTCTAGCTACCACAACAGTCCTGCTAGTCCTTCTTCTCTTTCGTTGATACTCCCACCCTCTATTTCTACGTAAGAACGTAGGTCTTCACAGACCACTAGACGCTCTTGAACTCTCACGAAGCCCGACGCTGCTCCTCTTCCAAGGTATTGTTACTCTGCCGCTATTGCCACTCTGTTGTAAGCTCCACTCACTCTTTTTCCCAGGCCGGGCTTTGCACGTTGCCTTTGACATTTCACTCTCATTTTTATTGTTGCCGTACGCCCCGACTCCTGGTAATTTTCAATTACCAAACGCTTCCCGGCGTTTCTACAGTTACAACTTCACTTAGCCAGCGGTCACTACACGACCAGCTGGATCACCGCCACCATACTTCTCTCCATGTTTCAGCAGTCTTAACACCACTCAGCCATCGCTCATCACGCAACCGGTTGGTTTACTTTCATACTTATACGGACGTTTTTTATACGTATTTCCGACCGCGCTTCTGCTTATATGGTCCGTACCATTTTCCCATCCACCGCGTTCTAGGCATTTCTCTACAATACTGCCCCACGTTAGTGCGGCTAATGTTCCCCACCTTATTGATCGCCACTTCTTTAAAATACGCTTCTAGTACATCTTTATCACACGCTCGAATGGCTCCATTTTTCTTACCTTAGTGATCGCTACCCTTGGAAGCCATGCTTGCACCCTAACGTGCCATACGCTCAGATACTTGGATTACCTCTGTTTTGACCCGTTTTAACTACCTTGATGCCACTTCACTGCTTCATTTTATTCTGGCTGTTACCATACTAGTATAAACATACCACCCGTGACTGGGTTATGCCCTATCTTTGTAACGAATTATCCTCTGAGTCTCTGGCCTTCTTGTACATTTCTAATATATTTTTCCAACCACATCTTATCCGAAACCTCCCTAGGTTACGACCACGGGCTTATCAGGGCCCGCATTACCGATTGTACTAGACATATCGAATTCCTGCACGCACCGACAGCTGCCTGAGCAGCCATACCACATGCAGATCTACTACTTTCTAATAGATATGTACTAATCTTTCTACTCCTGTCTTCATAGTCTACCTTAGTCTCACTTTTTGCTCTAGCCCGTCCTCTTCTTTTTTCATGTTTCTATGTCTGCTACTCTCCCTTTTCTCTGGCCTCTCTCAATCCTACAACACTCTCTCATCTAGTACAGTTCACTTCATACCAGGCGTGTTGACAACATGGTTTCTAGATACATAGCATTGTAGACTCAATCTGTCTGAGTCTTCTGTTCACAGTTGATATTTAGTGACCAGTTTGCTTCGCCGGTCACTCTCACTTTTTATGTTTTGGGTCTCTTTCACTTTACACGTATCGTCTATGCCGTGTTCACTACATGTTTACTATTAGTCACTTTGGAATCTTCCTCACACAATTACCTGACTGGCGCACATTAGATTCGATATCCACACATATGCCCATATTTTGCTTTCCTTACTGTTTTACAGCCTTGATGAAGTCACTTGTGTGACGAAACACGTGTTGGCTGTTTCTCCATGATGACACAACCATCTCTAAACACCTACTAATAAAGACATCATCTGCCACACAAAAAAGGACTTGAGACTTTCTTCAACTTGATATTTCCTGTTACCTGCAACACGTCACCAGGATTACGTTTTCGTGCTATACTGTTGGACATTATACTCTGTGTGCTGTGGCCTCCTTGTCCCAGATCCGCGAGGAGGCTCCATGCCCACTGTTCATCCTGGGGAGTGCAAAGCCACAGTCTCTCAAGTCTCTACAGTGGGTGGGTTGCCCACTGTGCAATCTTGGGGAGTGCAAAGCCACAGTCTCTCACGTCTCTACAGTGGGTGGTTTGCCCACTGTGCAATCCCGGGGAGTGCAAAGCCACAGTCTCTCAAGTCTCTACAGTGGGTGGGTTGCCCACTGTTCAATCCTGGGGAGTGCAAAGCCACAGTCTCTCAAGTCTCTACAGTGGGTGGGTTGCCCACTGTCCAATCCTGCGGAGTGGAAAGCCACAGTCTCTCAAGTGGATAACAGTGCTTCATCCTGCCAAGGACAGAGGTAGTGGATGCTTTTCTCCACTGGTTCTGGAGGGGGCCTTGTGCCCAGAGTGCTTCATCCTGCCAAGAACTCAGGCAGTGGATGCTTTTCTCCACTGGTTCTGGACGGGGCCTTGTGCCAAGAGTGCTTCATCCTGCCAAGGACTCAGGTAGTGGATGTATCTCTCCACTGGTTCTGGAGGCGGCCTTGTGCCCAGAGTGCTTCATCCTGCCTGTGGCGGACTCAGTAGCATCAGAATCATTGGCGCTGACTGGCCTGCGGGGCTGCTGGCGGCGGTGTCCTGGGCAGCGGTTCAGCTGGTGGTGGTCTTGTCCTGGCCTGCGGGGCTGCTGGCGGCGGTGTCCTGGGCAGCGGTTCAGCTGGTGGCGGTCTTGCCCTGGCCTGCGGGGCTGCTGCTGGCGGTCATGTCTGTGGCAGCGGGGCTGCTGGAGGTCGCTGCCTGAGCAACGGGGCTGCTGCTGGTGGTCTTCTCTGTGGCAGCGGGGCTGCTGGCGGTCTTCTCCAGGCCTGCGGGGCTGCTGCTGGTGGTCCTGTCTGTGGCAGCCGGGCTGCTGGCGGTTGCTTCCTGGGCAGTATGGCTGCTGGCGGTCTTGTCTGCCGTGCTGATCTTCCCACACTTGCCGGTTTTACTGTTCCCCTTTCCCACCTTGGATGGTGTTACAGCTGTCTCCAAACTCCCAACTGTGCCCCTGGGAGTGGCTTTGGTGGCTGGTTTCTTTCCCCTCTCCCGCCGGGCACTGGCCAACTTTTGATGATTGACAGGTGGGGGACTGTCTGTGCTGCGGCTCCTTGCCACACTGGCTGCCCTGCTGCCTGGTGCACTCCATAATCTGGTGACTACTGGCACCACTGGTCCTGCCGATGTTGTGGCTGAGGTGCTAGGTTGGGACCTGGAGAGTCGGACCCTAGGAGACTGACGGGGTGGGGGAGGTGAGGGAAAGAGGTCAAGGCTGGCCAGAAAAAGTTTCTTAGGAACACTGGGACGGGTAGCTGGAGGCGGTTTGGGAGTGGGGGAAGAGGTAGTGGTTGTAGGTGTACGTTTGCTGACTTTGTGTGAAGGTGCATGGGCTGGAGGTTGTTATGAGGTGGATGGCTGTTGGGTGGGTGTGTGGCTGCGTTTGTGTACCTTGGGAGGTGGCCTCACAGACACACTGGGAGAGGACACAGGAGAAGTGTGAATGGTAGTGGGGGTGGTGACTGATCGTGTGTGGGGTGTGGTGGTGGGTGTGCTGGTGATGGACGTAGTGGCTGAGAATGTAGTGCATGCAGGTGTGAGTGGAGACGAGACAGGGAGGGAGGAGGGAGATGAGGAGGAGGGGTACACAGTGGAGGCAGTGGATGTTGGTGTGTCTGCATGTGTGTGATGCTTGCATGAGTGCCTGTGGGATGTGTGGTGCTTATGTTTGCCAGAGCGTCCCTTCTGTGTTGAGGTATGTACATGCTGGTCTGATGGTGTGCTTCGGATAGGCTGAGGTACAGGGGTGTGGGTCTGGGTGGAGGAAGTTGGAGGGGGAGGCTAGAGACAGGGACAATGGCTGCCATCATTGCTGAGGCCAGAGTCTGAAAAGCTTGCTGAAGGGCTGCCTGACCAGAATGAATGCCCTCCAGGTATGCATTTGTCTGTTGCAACTGCCTCTCTACACCCTGAATGGCATTCAAAATGGTAGACTGCCCAATAGTGAGGGACCTGAGGAGGTCAATGGCCTCCTCACTGAGGGCAGCAGGGGTGACAGGGGCAGGGGCTGAGGTGCCTGGGGCGAAGGAGATGCCCACCTTCCTGGGTGAACGGGCACGGGCAAAGGCTGAGGGGCTGCTGGGAGGGCGGTGCTGGTAGAGGGGGTGGCGGCTGTACCTGTAGATGCAGGGGGCACAGATGGGGCTGCCACCGCAAGGGAGCTCCCATCAGAGGAGGAGTCCGTCTCGCTGGTGTCAGCTCCTGTCCCCGCCGTGGAGCTCCCCTCGCCCTCCGTCCCACTTGTGAATTCGGAGTCCGTATTATCGCCCTCCAGGGCCATGTGGGATGCAGCTCCCTCCTGCTCTGGTGCCACTGCTCCTCTGCCTGATGATGCTAATGCACACAAGTACAGGGAGACCACAAAAAGGGGGAGGGAGACAGAAAAAGACATGTTGAGTGCATGCAATACCGCTAACGGTGGCGGACACGACAGATACAGAAGCCCCCTGCACTACGCCGCGCACTTGGGGTCCACTATTCAATCCCAGGGACATGGCTTACAAGGCTATGGCCGATTTCTGCACACATGGATGTCACAGGAGCCTGACTAGGTGTAGTTGGCACTGTACACAGGTGGGGTGGGGTGCCACAGGGCCTGCCTGAAGAAGGAAACTTAACTACCAAACTCGCCCTGGCCTAGGGGAACCAGCAGCCCACCTCCCCCACCCAGATACCTAAAATGCGCTCTGAATCAACAGAATGAGAATGTACTCACCACCTTGTGGCTGCTGTGATGCACTCAAGCACCCATCCAAGTCCGGACACGCCACGGCCAGGATCCTGAACATCAGGGGGGTCATGGTGCGACGGGCACCTCTCCCACGTTGGGAGGCCATCCCCATCTGGGCCTCCGCCGTCTTCTTGCTCCAGCGGCGAATGTCCTCCCATCTTTTACGGCAGTGGGTGCTCCGTCTGTGGTAGACCACCAGGGTCCGGACTTACTTGACGATGGCACGCCAGATGTCCTTCTTCTGGTGAGCGCTGACCTACAGGAATTGTACAGGGGAAAAGAGCAGTAATTACCAACTGCTCTGTCACAGTCATTGGCCCGCATCCCTACCCTTGCCATGACGCACATGCACTCACCGTCGTTTCATGCACACCTCATTCTCACCCCCCCTACCTTTCATCCACCCCACTCCACAGAGGCATTGCCCATACTGCATGCTCACAGTGTACTTACCTGTTTGTCTGGAGGACCGTAGAGTAGCGTGTACTGGGGGAGGACTCCATCCACGACTTTCTTCAACTCCTCCGTGCTGAAAGCAGGGGCCCTTTCCCCAGACACACGAGCCATTGTCTCTTCCAGACTGAGGTCACAGCAGCACTTGCAGTGTAGGTCCTCTCCTGTCGAAGATCAGGTATCGAGTGATTGATCAGACAGAAAATGGTGGTCACGTCCACGGCGGTGCGTACGGTCACCGCCAGCTTACATTGTCATTCGCTCCTGTGACCCGCAGGGTCCAATGTTAACCAATGCAGAATTGTGCCGCGGTATTCGACCGCCTACCGCAACGGTGTACAACGCCAGCGCAGTTACCTCATATCCCCGTGTCCCACCTTACAGGTCAGGCAGCCGCCATTTCAGGGGCCCACATGGCTTTATTTTTGACTGCGTCACACATACCTAGGCTTTGCCTAACCACTCATACAGGCAAATTTCAATTTATGAATATGTTTAGAGTAAGCTCTGTTCATGTACCTCAGAGTTGGTTGACTCTGTGCTCGCTGTTCTCCTCCATAGGCACCGTCTGCTGGCGCATGTGAGGAGATGGCGGCATCCTCCGGTGTACAGACCACTGGTGGACCTATCGACAATGGAGGAGCGACATGTGATCATCACCTACAGGCTTGATCGTGCCACAATCCAGGAACTGTGTGCCCAGTTGGAGCCAGACCTGATGTCAGCTAACCGCCATCCCACAGGAATCCCCCCTCAAGTGCAGGTGCTGTCAGTACTCCATTTCCTAGCAAGTGGGTCTTTTCAAACAACAGTGGCCATAGCATCAGGGATGTCCAGAGTCAGAGTGTTGTCTGCCCTGCTGAAACACATGCAGAGCTAGATCGTTTTCCATCAGGTGGAGGAATTGCCTACAGTGAGAGGTGACTTCTATGCCCTGGGACATATCCCCAACATCATAGGTGCAATTGATGGGACACATGTGGCCTTGGTACCCCTCCCGCAGGAGTGAACAGGTGTACAGAAACCAGAAGAGTTACCATTCCATGAATGTGCAGATGGTGTGTTTGGCAGACCAGTACATCTCCCATGTTAATGCAAAATTCCCTGGCTCAGTGCATGATGCTTACATCCTGCAGAATAGCAGCATCCCTTATGTGATGGGGCAACTACAGAGGCACTGGGTGTGGCTATTAGGTGAGCACCTCAACCCAAATCAGTGGGAATAGTTGTCTGGGTCTGTGGATGTCCCTATGAGTTAGTGTGTGTCTAACAGTTGTCCCTCGCCATTTGCAGGTGACTCTGGTTACCCCAACCTGTCATGGTTACTGACCCCAGTGAGGAATCCCAGGACAAGGGCAGAGGAGCCCTACAATGAGGCCCATGGGCGAAGTAGGAGGATTATAGAGCGGACCTTCGGCCTCCTGAAGGCCAGGTTGAGGTGCCTCCATATGACTGGTGGTTCCCTATTCTACTCACCAAAGAAGGTGTGCCATATCATTGTGGCCTGCTGTATGCTTCACAACTTGGCTTTGCGACGACAGGTGCCTTTTCTGCAGGAGGATGGTCCAGATGGAGGTGTTGTGGCAGCTGTGGAGCCTGTGGACAGTGAAGACGAGGAAGCAGAAGAGGACATCGACAACAGGAACACTGTGATCCTGCAATACTTCCAGTGAGACACAGGTAAGAAGACAAACCTGCCTGCTACATCAAATTTAAATGTACTACCTCTCTACTGTCTGTCATTTTCACCCAGTGTATGGTCACTGAGTTGACACTTTCCCTTATGATTTCACAGATGTGGGTCCCACTGTGTGACATCTGCTTTGTTTCCTCATGGACTAGAGCTGTGTGACATAGGTATGTTGACATTACATTTGAAAGAGCATTTTGGCACTGTAATTGCTAATACACTATTTCGAAATCACAGACAGTCTCCAGATTGTTTTGTGCTTTAAGGGAGTTTATTTAAGTGCACAATATTGGAGGGGGTTGTAAAATGGTGAGGGGTGATGGTGGAGGAATGTCCATGGAAGAGTCCAGTCTATTAGTCTCACAGGTGCATTGTCCAAAGGGGCATAGGAAGTGGAGCTGGGGCAGTTTAAGTATGGACAGGGTGACAAAGTGGGACAGAAGGATGACATTCAGGGTGGTCTCATTTCCTGGCGGGGGTCTTGTCATCGTTCTCTGTCTTTGTCCTGGATCTCAGGGACCGTTTGTGGGGTGGTTCTCCCTCTGCAGGGGGTGGGGTGCTGGTGTGGTGGTCCTGTGGGAGTGCCTCCTGTCCACTAGCACCAGCGGAGGTAGTGGGCAGTTCATCGTCCAGGCTAGTGTCAGGGGCCCCTTGTTGTGCCACAGTGTCCCTCCTGGTGTTGAGGAGTTCCTTTAGCACCCCTACAATGGTGGAATTGATGGATTTCAGTTCTTCCCTGAAGCTCAAATACTGTTCCTCCTGCAGCCGCTGGGTCTCCTGAAACTTGGCCGGTACCGTTGCCATCGTCTCCTGGGAATGGTGGTAGGCTCCCATGATGTTTGCGAGGACCTCGTGGAGAGTGGATTCCCTGGGCCTGTCATCCCCCTGTTGCACAGCAGCCCTCCCAGTTCCCCTGTGTTCCTGGGCCTCTGTCCCCTGAACGGTGTGCCCAATGCCACTGCCCCCAGGTCCCTGGTGTTGATGGGGTGGTGGGTTAGCCTGGGTTCCCTGTAGTGGTGGACACACTGCTGCTTGACATGTCCTGGAGACAGAGGGATGGGCCTGCTGGGTGGGTGCTGTGCTGGTGTTTCCAGAGGGGGGAAGCTCTGTAGTGGCCTGTGCCAGTGTGAGGGGAACCGACTGTCCCAAGGTCCCAGATGGGCCGGGCTGTTCGTCTAGATCCAGTTGGACAGAGCTGCTGTCATCACTGTGGGCCTCTTCTGTGGGTGGAGTGGACATGTCTGGACCTTCCTGTCCGATGATGTTGGGTAGGAGTCCTGTAGGGGTGTAAAAGCATTATTATTGCATCTGTGTGTGCCATGGTGTGCAATGGATGGGTGACCGTGTACCCCAATACTTGCATTCCTGTGTAGGACCTTGTGTGATGATGGTTTAGGGGGGTGTATGGGTATGTGCAGTGGCCATGCTTTGGTGATGGGTGTCCATGCTTTGGTGTTGCATGCATGGCTTGGGTTTGGGATGGGTGGTTTGTGATATTGGGACATGTGTGAGGAGTAGGAGTCATGGGGTGAGGGCAAGTGTCGGGGTATGTGATGGCATGCAGGTAGGGTGGGGGATGAAGTGGTGAAAGCTTTGACTTACCAGAGTCCATTCCTCCAGCTACTCCTGCGAGGCCCTCAGGATGCAGAATAGCCAAGACCTGCTCCTCCCATGTTGTTAGTTGTGGGGGAGGAGGTGGGGGTCCGCCGCCAGTCCTCTGCACCGCGATGTGGTGTCTTGAGACCACGGAACGCACCTTCCCCCGTAGGTCGTTCCACCTCTTCCTGATGTCATCCCTATTCCTTGGGTGCTGTCCCACTGCATTGACCCTGTCCACGATTCTGCGCCATAGCTCCATCTTCCTAGCTATGGAGGTGTGCTGCACCTGTGTTCCAAATAGCTGTGGCTCTACCCGGATGATTTCCTCCACCATGACCCTGAGCTCCTCAGAGAACCTGGGGTGTCCTTGCCGTGCCATGGGGTGGTGTGGGTGATGTGTGGGGTGGTGTGTGTTGTGATGTGTGGGGTGATATTTAGTGGTGTGTTGTGTGAGGTGCGTGGATGTTATGTGGGTGATGGTGTTGAGTGCCTGTAGATGCTCATTTTTAGATGGTGGTGTCTCTCTGTGGCTTTCTATCGCAATTCTGGTCGTAAGGGTTTGTGGGAGATGTGGGTGTGTGTTTTATATTGTATTGAGTGTGTGGGAGTGGTGTGTGTATGTGTATCAGGTGTGTGTATTTCGAATTGTCCAATATGGATGTGTTTTGTAAGAGTGTGTGTATTTTGAGCGCGGTGGTGTGTACCGCCAATGGAATACCCCGGTTGAAAGACTGCTGTGTGGATTCGTGGGTCGTGATAGTGTGGGCGGATTCCAGTTGGCGTGACGGTGGAAGATTTCTTATCGCCAGTTTATCACTGACCTTTGGTGTGGTGGACTTGTGTGGGTGTCTAGATTTTGGCAGATTCCTGCCTTTGGGTCTTAATGACCGTGGCAGGATTCCGCGGCGGTGTGTTGGTGGTCTTCTGCACGGCGGTACGCGGCTTTTACTGCCAATGTTGTAATGACCCCCTATATGTTTGTATCTATACCACTATCTCAACACTTGATGATAATGGATCATGTATGGTTAATAGAGATTTTGATTTTGTTCCCCCACACCCTAATTCTCATATATGAACGTTCAATAATGCATTGGTGAAAGACGTATAATTCTTGGCTTCATTTGCCTCTGACATTTTCTAAAACAATGATTCCCCATCCTCCTCTCCCCCTGTAATATGAGACAAATTTGAGGCTGAGGCTCATGGATTTATCATAGACGATGGGCTTTATTACGACTTTGGTGGTCCTTTTGGAATACTTCTGCGGTGGCGGCCACCAAAAGACCGCCATGTTGGCGGTTATCTAACCGCTGTATTAAGAGTCACAATGTGAAGACCACCAAAAGGCAGCAAAAATCCAAAACCGACATGACACTGGAGGGCGGGAAAGAGGCAGTCCCTGCACCTGCAACCTCACACAATTCCATCCACCTGATTACGAGCCACAAATCACCACAGAGGTTCTTTCATGGTGGAAAACCATTGGCGGTGTAAACCACTGCGGTCAAAACTCACATCAGGCAGAACACCACACCACATTTTATGGTTTGAATACCCCACACCTGACACACATCCACACCCCGACACACAAACTCACTGCACTATAAAATACACCACTACACAACCCACAATCCTTTGCAACAAAAATGCCATTCAGATACCCTCAGAGTAGGAGAAACTAATTGAAATAGCACCTTCGCACAATAGGCACACATACATATTACACTCCGCACACACCTTACATCAGCACAATTAACACAATACATACACACATATGAAGCTCACACAATAAGTGACAACCATCACACCCTCACAATGCAGAACCCACATCTCACCAATTACCCAACAATGCTCCCCTTGCACTCACAACACCCCCACACACCATCGACACAAACACTACACTACCATGTCCCCACAAAAACTCCCACATTTCACTGATGAGGAGTTGAGGGTCATGGTGGATGAAATTGTCAGAGTAGAGCCGCAACTGTTTGGAGCACAGGTCCAACAAAAATCGATCGCCAGGAAAATGGAGTTGTTTGAGCTGACCCTGTATTACTGTACACCTTACAATCTATCAGTCTGCTTCCACAGCTCACACATAGGCATTGGAGCTCATTACATCCCCACTGATGACTCAAGTTAGGAGGTGTAATGGCAGCCATCCACATCAAAAAGGGCACATTCAACACTTCTAAAGGTCCACTTCACATACCTATATGTCAGTGGAAGTACTGATTGATGAGGTCTGTCCTAGAGACAGCTGCTCCTTCTTCCCCTGGCTCTTCACCTCTTGCCATATCAGCATGTCCAGCCACTGGTCCAGCTGCCTCACTCTCATCTGCTATCAATGGTATCTGACATCTTCGGGCTACATTGTGTAGCATGCATCAGGCAACAATTATTTGGCATACCTTGTGGGGCAGGTAGAGGAGGGCACCTCCAGATAGGTCCAGACAACTGAGGCTTGCCTCCAGGAGCCCAAATGTAGGCTTAATTACACGCATTGTCCTCCCAAGGGCCTCACTGGAATGGCATTCCCCTGGCGTGGCTGGGTACCTCACTGGTGTCAGCAGCCAAGGAAGGTTTGGATAGCTTGAGTCACCTGTGAACACAATTGTAGGACATTTCATAAAGAGGTGCTCCAACTAGCTAGATTGTGATGACAGCTGACATAACACTGAAACACACACTGCAATACATACTTACGAAGCAGCCAGGCCCTTTTTGTTTGTAGTCGTGCCATCAGATGTGGGACACTGCTGTTCCGTATAACATACAAACCGTGCACTGAGCCAGGAAACTTGTCTGTGACTTGTGAGATGTACTGGTCTGCCAGAAATGCCACCTGTACGTTGATTGAGTGGTAGTTCTTCCTGTTCCTAAACTTGTGCATTGGTACTGGGGGGAACCAGGCTAGATGAGTGCAATCAGTGGCTCCTACCACATGAGGAATGTGTCCCATCTCATAAAAGATTGCCTTCATGTAGGCTAAATCCACTCTTTGGGAAACCTGATGTAGCTGTCCAGGTGTTTCAACAATGCACACAGTACATCATTCAACACAAGACTGAACATGGGCTGAGACATCCCTGCTGTAAAGGTGACAGTATTTTGAAATTGTAGCACTGACAATACTTGAAAGATGGGAGGTATGTAATAGGGATTGCGAATGGCTCGCATCAGGTCTGGCTCCATCTGTGTACATAGATCCATGATTGTACTTAGCTGTCCTAAACTAATCACACATATGTTTTGGAATCTATATCTAGCCATGGCCTATGTACATGAAAATAGCATAACATGGTTCTCAACATATCTACTGCCTCCACACGTCATTGTGTAAAGATTGTCATAATATGTTGTACAGCTATAATGGCACAACATACGGTTACACTGATTTTTGGGGGAGTAAGT
The DNA here is from genome assembly GCF_031143425.1 of Pleurodeles waltl. Taxonomy (NCBI): domain Eukaryota; kingdom Metazoa; phylum Chordata; class Amphibia; order Caudata; family Salamandridae; genus Pleurodeles; species Pleurodeles waltl. The sequence continues at coordinate 381,834,349 of NC_090447.1, forward strand.
GACTGATGCATATAATTAAGCACATCCATCGTTTACATGTGCCTAGCATAGCAGGTGCCTGACATACTGTGGTAGATAGTTGGAAGTGACCTAAGTCCACCGGCGGAAGTCGTCATAGTGGTAGCAACCGCCGTGCTACTTGTCATTGGCTAACATTGCTGCCTTTGGCGGACTGGGGCCAAGGAGCATGACCGTCGGCAGTGACGGACCTGTACATGGCGGCCGTGACCACCATTTTCTGCAGTTTTGCTCACTTGACTCCTGACACAATGTGAGCTGCTATGTAATACCTCTGGGAGCCATCATGCCATGTCCTGCAGGAGATAGGACCCTGCTTTCACCCCAGTAGAGCTGGAGAAGCTAGTGGAGGAGGTCCTACCCTGTATGGACAGCTTTATGGTGCACCAGAGGAGCATGTGAGTCCAATGCCCCAGCCATGTGTGATAGGTGATGTATGTAACGTTAATTTGGGCATCTGAACTGGTGAGGGTGTAGATACAAGCAAATGGCATATTGCAATGGTGTGTGAGCAGATAGGATAGGTATTTGTTCCTACTTGCTGTGACTTATGTGTAATGACCATTCCTATTGGTATGGTGCATGTGTACATGACTTTCTACTTTTGTCTGTGTCATCCATGGGGGTGAATGCCCATCAGAAGAAGGGGATCTGGCATGCCATTGCCAAGCAAGTGTGGACCTTAGGGCTCCACAGCTGGAGGAGCACCCATTGTTGAAAGCGGTGGGTGGACCTGAGACACTTGGCCGGAAGACCACTGAGGCCCAGCTGGGGATGTCCTCCCAACATGGGAGGGGTGCCCGTCAGACCCTGACCCCCCTAATGGCCCGCATTTTGGCAGTGGCCTACTCTGAGGTGGGTGGGTGTTTTAGGGTAGCACAGCAGCCACAAGGGGGTAAGAACTGACTGTATCCTTGTACTTTACTCTGGTTGTATGGTATTTGCAGCCACACTGGAGCAGATGTGACAATGTTGTAGGTGCTACATATATATAGACAAGTGAGAATACGTAGTAGCTACATTGCCTGACTATAGGATGGAGATCTGACATCATGGACAACTTATAGTTGTCCATGTTGTAATGTGTGTATGTGAAGAATGTCATGACCATCTCTTTCCCTCCCTATCTCTTCCCCTCTCTCCATTTGTGTGTATCAGCATTGGAAGGCAGAGGAGATGGGGCACTGTCGAGTGGCGATGCTGCTGGTCATGGGACCCGGACTGCTGATACCACTGATAACGAGGGATCCAGTAGCCCGGAGGGTGAGGGGAATGTCACAGGGGAGATAGTATCGACATCATCATCCTCGGAATCCTCCTCCAGTGGCAGTGGCAGACCCTTCTGGGACCACCTCAGCACCATCTTTGTCTGCCACCCTGATACTACCACCGCCCTCCCTGTGGCTCCCCATCCAGTTGTCTATGCCCGCTCACCCAGGAGGGTAAGCATCTCCTTCGCTGCAGGAACCCCTGCCCCTGTCAGCCCTGCTGCCCTCATTGAGGATGCTATTTACCTCCTAAGGTCGATCTCTGTGGGTCAGTTGGCCATGGTGAGTGCTATCCAGGGACTATCAACTCACATCCAACAGAGCAATGCGTTTCTGGAGGGAATTCACTGTGCACTGGCTGGCCTACAGAAGTCCTTTTAGGCTCTGGCCTCCACAGTAATGGCGGCCAGTCACCCTTTGTCTTCTGTACCCCTTAACCTTCCTCTTTCCAATCCCAAACCCCTCTTTCATGTCCTAGCCAAAGCACATAGACAGACAAGCATGCATCCACCTCAACATCCAAGATTACCACTGACAAACACAAGCACCATGAGTCCAACCACCAGCAGGAACACTCACCTGCTGACACACCAACTCTCACTACCCCATGTGACCCCCAAATGATCTGTGTCCCTCCCCAAGTCCAGCTCTTCACCACCAATACCTCCCCTGTCTCCCTTGTGGCTAGCCATATCCCTCCCCCTCCAAGAAGTCAACCCCTTCCAAGAGTTCCCAGCCCTCCCCTAAGCCTGGACCTGTGCCCCCTTCCAAGCCCAAAGATCCCCATCCCAAACCTAAGACCAAACCCTTCCCTTTCTCCCCCTAATCCCTGAAGTGCCTGCCTGCCCCCTTGTTTTCCCTAACTGTGCAGGTTATATGGCAGTCAGGAATCAAGTAGGGACACTTGGAAGTGCCATATGTGCAAGATGCACATTTGTGTTTGGACTGGCCTACAGCCTTCTTCTTTTGTACATAGTTCTGTATATATATTTATTTATTTATTGACATACATCTGGGCCAACACGTTGCTGGTTCCAAGGTTACAGTTTTGTCCTGCCTTTCATTCCTTATGGCTGGTTTGGTCTGGGCTGCTTTAGTTTGTGTGTGAGTATGTTTTGTGTGTGTGGTGGCTGGGCAGCATTTGTTCCACAGTGATGGCCCTGTATTATGTTATGGGCATGTATGCATTTGGGACACAGATTTAAGTTGATATTGTATATAGTGATTGCGTTGACGTGTTATTTGGAGTGTTATGTGCCCTTGTGTGGTTGTACTGTGTGTATGAGTGTGTGTGGTGATTTGTATGTCAGATCCGTTGTGAAGTGTGTTTGCGGGGTGTGACGTATGCCTCGTTGTATAGATGTGTGATTGTGTGTGTTGGTTTTCTGGTCTTGTTACATAGTGTTGTATGTATGATTTGTCAAGTGGTGTTGTGTACTGTGGATGCTTAATGGTGATTTTGAGGTGTTGCAGTTGTGATGTAGTTGTGTCATTTGGTAGTGCTGTGTGTTGTTGAGTTTGACTGTGCTGGTGCTGTGCATCTGGGGGTTGATGTGTGTTTTAGAAGTGTGTGTGTTGTTTGTCTGCAGTGTGTGTACTATGTAAGTGCGTGTATGTATGGGGCTGTGTGTGGGTGTGCGTCAGTATGGGGGTATGTGTGTGTGTTGCCATCACCACCTTTTCAGGATGTGTATGTTGTGTGTACGTACATACATTGGCATTGTGCAACAGTAACAGGTTTGTATGCGTACTCACGGTTGCTCCCATCATCATCATCACTTGTTCCGGTGTCATTGGGTGAGCAGGAGCAGCCGGAAGATGTGTAGCTCAGGTTACATTGTGGCTCAAGAGAGCTCCTTAAGGTGAATATCTTCTTTTATAGAGTTGGTTTCCACCAGGGTGTCCGTGGTGGTGTGATCGCGGCAGAAACCTTGGCAGTGTGCTGCCTCATAATCTGTCTTGCAGGTAAATGGTCTCTGCCTGTCTGAAGGTTGCTACCATCGACCATGGTGGCCTGACCGCACTGGCAGTACCAGAGGTGCATTGGCTGTATTCTTTTGGGAATACCGCCATGGTCATCATTTGTCGGTCTTCTCTGCCATCCTGTTAGTGGTACGACTGCCACCGCCAACATAGCAGTCATCAGACCGCCAGACTCATAATGACCCCCAATAGAATTTGAAAGAAAGATTACCAATGATTACCAATCTTTGTTAGCTTTTGGAACCAAAGTGCTACTTTGCTAATTTAAATACTCGTCTTCAAAACTTGTTATCTTCTAAATTACATTTCAATGCTCTTTTGACTAACAGCGCCTCTACTATCTTGTTAAAAACCAGCACTGGATATTATCGTGGGAAAAAACAGCTGATAAATTACTGGCACTTATCTTAAAGTTAAAAAACAGACTTGCCATTGAATCATTCATCAATTTTCACAACTCTTTGCTCACAAAACATGAAGACATCTTAAATAAATGTGTTAATTTTTACAAGTCATTATATACTCCAGAAACTCAAGTGCAACATTCTCTTGTGACCACTATTTGCAACAGACATAAAAATCTATAATTTCTCCTTTAGACTTTGCCTACCTAGATAAAAATCTTACATCCAATGAAATTGCCCAAGTGCTTAACTAATTGAAAAAAGGGAATACACCAGGCCAAGACGGCTTTTCTGTAGAATTGTTCCTGCATATCTCCATATTATCTTTCTTTCATCCCTAGAACAATCCTTATCTGCCTTACAAAATGAAATAGATGTCTTTTCTACAATATCTATTTATAAAATTAATCAAGAAAAAAAAGAAGTCTTTCCTTTCAATAAATGTACTTTTAAACAATTATTCACAAATGCTGTCTTTCAGTAGGTGACATCTGCTACTATTAAATACTTAGGTGTTTGGTTTACAAATTCAGTAAATTAATCTGTTACTATCAACTTTAAGGAACTCATTACTGAATTTGAGAAGCTGCTTTACTCATAGAATCCTTTTTATATGTCTTGGTGGGGGTCGTCTGGACTCCATAAAAATTATCATTTCTCCTTTAACACTTGATATGATTTATATGTTGCCAGTTTATAGTCCAAACACTACTTTTGAAAATATATATTCTATACTTTTCAAATTATTATGTCATAACAACAAAACAAGAGTATCCCTATTCCACCTAAAAAAATCTAATCTTGAAGGAGGTGTACATTTTCCAGATTTTAGTAAATATCACACAGCATTTGGTGTACACGAAGCCTCCTGTTGGCTCTCTGACTTTACTTCACGTTGCTCTCCCTTATGGCTTCAGGTTGAAAATGCTCTTCTTCCCTTTTCTCCAAAATAAATATTTCCCTTTCTTCAAAATGTTTTATCATTTTCTTTCCCACTTTTCAAACATAACAATTCCTTGATAGGACCCACCTTCCAATCCAATACACTGACTTAGTCTGTATTTCTCAATATGTCTTGGGCACAATAAATGTGTCAAACTCAATAGCAGACCTGTTTAGTGGAGTTCATGGAAACAAGGAGGCATTATGTGGATAAGGCAGTTATTTGACAATAATGCCCCTCTTTTTTTTCCTCAATTTTGGTGTATATTTAAATATCCTCAATCTTCTCAAGCTCGCTTTTTTTATTGATACATACTATATTGGATACTTTCTTCTCCCTACTAGTCAGTCCTCCTGCTCTACCTCAAGAATCTGACCTAACAAAACTTCTTGGTTCTTCTCCTAAAGCCTCTATTCTCTATAGAGTTGTTTCATCTTCATCTCCTTCTCGAACCAAGTGCAAAGCTGAACTTTTTTGGGAAAAGGACCTCGATGTGACTTGCGATGTTACTTTTTGGAATAATGTAAGGTCCCATATTGATAAACTTTCTAGAACATCTACTAACAATAATCAAACTCTAGTCTTTATTTATCATGGACTTTATTTTACCCCTATGCATTGTTAGACATTTTCACCATCCTCAATTTCACAAATATTTCATCTACAACACTCCTCTAATACCCTATGTATATTTTTAGGCACTTAAAATTCTGAATTTTCTCCTACCTTCCCAGATTCTAAAATGCTAAATGTTTTCTTAGCAATTGCCTTCGAACAAATTGCAGTAAATTGGAAATGCTCCTCTTAATTATCATATAACAAATGGTAAAACTCAGTTTGTTCACACCATAAACTTGAATGTTCAAGTGTTATGGTTACCCCCTAACATAGTTGCTAAAAAACAATGCTAATTATATCTTCTTTACTAATTTCTCTGTATCAGAAAATTTCCAACCACAATGAATATTTTATCTCTCTTGTTTCTCATTTACAAAGTTATCATTGTGCATTGTTATTATGACTTCAATATTCTCACCCTTTTTAGTTCAGTCTGTTATGTTTCATATAGTGAGGACAATATATTGTAGTGTATTATATTGCACTGTACTATTCTATTCTATTTTTACATAACTATCCACTTTCCATTCTATCCTACCTTCCCCTTCCCTGTTTACTGAACTCTATTTTTTCAATGCAGTAGTTCATGCATCATTTCTTTGATGAATTCCTCTGCTGAATTTGTTATTTAAATAAAGTTTTTTTTTTAATTAAAAATGTAAGAATATTTTTATGAGTAAAACTAGAACAAAATTACAAAAATCAAATAAATGGAACCTGAGATATGCATATTTGAAGAATAAACTGCAATATAGTGCTTAGAAGTCAACAGCACTTAAACGTTACTTCAAATCACTTTGGAACAGGGTAAATACAAGCTCAGGCTGACTGCAATGGAGGGTAGGCTGGCTACAGGATCCACACATGGCTCGGTGAAAAAGTACCTTGAATGGATGGATGCATCGTAGTTGAGGAGGAGATGCTAAGGCGATGTGTCAGTACCAATCCACTCAGTCAGGGAATGCATCATCGAGCTGTGCATCCATTGATGCAATGTTCTCAAGATGTGGTGTCAAGCCCTTTGCGATGAATGTAATGTATCATCATCGAGTCTCTCAGCCGGCGATGCAAACGTGATGTGCCTGGGTGGATGGTAATGCTTCGATCCTAAGCTGTGCAGTCGCAATGCAAACTCCTCGTCCTCAGCTGTGATGAGTTAGCATCGAGGGTGTATGCACAAGTTCCGATCAACGCAACAGCAGCAGTGTGCTGATTTTTGTAGACTGACAAATCTCAAACCCACTTTCAAGGCCCAGGACTGGTTTGCCATCTCTTGGCAGGACAGGATTCATAATTGACAGAGTCTAGCATCTGAAGCAGGGCTGAATGAAGTCTTTGATGGCCTCATCACCTCGACCATTGTTGGCTTAAACAAAAGTAACCTACAAACTCCTCGCTAAATTTGGTGTTGAAGACCTAAACTGGCATTGCCCTCATCAGTTACTCAGTCAAATCCATTACTAGTCAATGAAGGAAGACAAAGAGAAGATGCCAGACCTTCTATTATGTTGTGAGTATCTATGCTCCCTCCCCATCAAAATTTGACAAGCACCTTCATTCTTTCACATAAGACCTGTTATTTCAAGTAACACCTCTCTCATATGTACAGCATAAATGAGAAGCACTCTGTATAATGTACTTCAAGAAAAAAACTATTAATAGAAAACAAAACAATCCTATAGAAATTAATAATTTAAGACTCCCAATGAATCAAGTACGTTCAGTTTGTATACAGAAGTCAATAAGCTGATTTCTTTAGTATGATCAAAAAATAAAATCCAAAGAGCACCGAAGTCCAATTTGTCAATCAAAGTATCATGGACAAATATAAGGAAATGATTAATGTTCATTGTTTATTTCTGTCTTGAAAAGCACATAATGAAAATTGACACAGTCAATGTATTTCAGTTTATATATAGAAGTCAATAAGCTGATTTCTTTAGTATGATCAAAAACAAAATCCAAAGAGCACCGAAGTCCAATTCGTCAATCAAAGTATCATAGACAAATATAAGGATATGTTTAAATGTTCATTGTTTATTTCTGTCTTGAAAAGCACATACTGAAAATTGACACAGCCAATGTATTTTGTCACCTACACATTGGGACTTCTTCAGGACTAATACAAATCATACAAACACCAACATAAGCAACATACAAAGCACATACAACTGCAGCTGGTTTTAAAGCACGAAATACAAAGCACAAAGGACATAAGCTAAAAACAGAAAAGACAAAATGTTAAAATACAATCTTCACACATCAAATCAATTTGGGAGAGAGATTTGAACATGATACAATTCCAAAAAAGAAATAAAAACCCACTCATTATATTATTTTTACCAATCACAATTGTGTTTCAAGTCAGTGTCTTTGGATTAACAACCAAATAGGAGCGTCTGTGATAACAATGAAGCAACATATCAACAGAAATTAATTATTCATTAGATCAGGCTCTACATTGCCTTTATTAATAGACTGACAAAAACTGCTTATTTTATGGACATCTATTGTCCATTTCCAAGAGGATTGAGAAGTATGGTAGAAGCTCAAACAAGAACTAATTAATGGCTAATAAAGGGACAAGAACTGAAATCAGAGCTCAACTAAAAACATTTCTTACCATAAAGAAATACTGGAAAGTGTTCAGATGTATGGTCCATATATCCTCCTCCTCCAGAAAGTTTAAACAAGAACCCCTTTAGCAAATTATTTGATTGATCAATTACAATTTCATTTTAATAAACATACATTCTGTATAAATTATCTATGATCTGAAACAAGTTGCATACAAACAACCTGCTGTTCAAAACAGAGACATACAGTGCCATCAAACAAGTTGTTGTCATAAATGCAAAAAAAATAAACACTTAAGTGTGCAGTCTCATCGTTAGTACCGTACATTTGGATGCCAGGTCACTACAAAGGTTGTTTGCCAGTACTCTAGCCAATTAGCAGGCCATTGACCAAGAATCACACCATGACCATATGTACATCTGGAGATTCTATGATCATGATTAAAAAGATAATGTGAACAACCGAACAAGTCAACAGAAACATACAAACTTAAGCTGGCTTCAAGGTCGCTTCACCATAGGCCACAATTACAAAGAAAAAGGCATTGGATGATATAGACTCAGAGTATTCCCGCTCACAGTACCATTAAGTTAGTGTGGCAGAACAATACTTACGTGCCACCTCCCTACAACCAATGATTCCAATAAACCACAATCAGGAAAGCCAAAAACTCACTAGACCCTGCCCACTAAATGTCCTGGAACTAAAGACATCAGAAATATACCAACTAAGGCAGGCTTCAATATACCACATCTCTCATATGTAACTCTCAGGACCACAGGAGAGATAAACTTTTCCTACAATTACTAATTCTGCCTTCACTCTACCATCTTCCTCCCTCGGACCATCTTTCCCTTGCCTTTCCTGACTACATCATCATATTGCTTTGTAGCTAGGTTCATCCATACACCTTAAAGTATGAATGCATATGTTGATTCAATCAGCTTGTGTACAGTGACTCTGAGAGGGATTTAGTTTCCCATGGAATTTATATCTATTTGTGTTACTTTGTTACCTGTTGATGATGAAGAGCAACCTCTAGTTTCACAGGTGTTTTACTCTGGGCTCTCTTGCAATGCTATAATCTTTTCAGTTGTCTGACTCCCTAGACAGAGAGAGGGAGTGAAACTGAATGTGAGAGATAGCGAGAGTTACAATTCACTCTGGACTGAAGCCTCACCTCTATAGACCGCTGTTGAACAACTTCATTATATTTCAGTTCTTGGGTTCAAATGACCATTTCTATCTCATGGTCCTTCAGTTGGCCATTCTTTGCTTTTGCTGCTGTAAGCACTGTGCCTTTAACCTCCATCTGTATTAAATATGTATGAGGAGTACACTAGTCAGATAGGGGTTTCGACCATTCACTGGTCACTGCTCAAGCTGTATCAACTAGCCTACTGTATTACCAGTCTTACAACTGGGCAAAGATTTGTTTCTTCTATTAGGTTTTGAGAGCGTATATTAAATAAGCATTACAAGATCTTTTAGATATGTGACTCCACGATTGCTTATGAAATCAGTTGCACCACCTTCCTCCTCCTGCTCACCCACATTTTCCAACAGGAACATTCACAAGCCTGTCAAACCATTTTCACTTCTCAGCTCTCTAGCTAGCGTGACACGAGCCTTATGCCTGTTTTTACACATGTGAGTAAGTGAATACTAAAAGTGGGATTGAATTGACATTGACATAAAGATTTGCTATGAAACATAAGCCTCCTAAACCAACAACACTTCTATTTTTCTCTTGCAATTTGTCATAATAGACTCTCACATCACATATGCATGTTTCACTTCCAGACAATGTAATGATAAGTAATAACTAATATGCCTCATACAGAAAGCTAACATATATGAGGAAACCTGTATGAAGATGGACAGAATAAAAATGGATATTGAAGAATCTCAGAGGACCTCCACAGGTTTGTACAATTACTGATTCCTACTCCATTCATTACATTTAGGCAGGTACCCAGGTACCCAGCACCATGTGAGCAAATACTGGGCCTGAATCCAACTAACCCTTTAATCTCAATGAGCTTGGTAGCAGGAGCTACAGTCCCATCATAATTATGAGACGATGAATGTTATGCACAGATTTTGGTTGTTGAAAGCAACTGAAATCTCAGGATGAAGTGCTAAAAAGTACCATGCATCACAGTGAGTGGAAACAGCAACCCCACATTTTATTCCACAAAACACTATAATAGGGAGCTTTTTTCCACCCCATCTCCACCTCCTGAGGTACTCAAGCCATCTGTACCATTAACTCTGGGGCGCTGTGAGGGGTTGTTTGATAGAATATCACTAACTGTCCTTTACTGTCCCATTAGTCATCATTCTAAACAGTGAAAGGATAGAATAGCGTTTTTTATTTTAATTTCAACAACTTTGGAAAGCACTTCTCCTCTACGTGTCTTATTAAGATCTCATGAAACCATCAAGTTAAAGGATGTACAGACATATGCACACAAACATAAACATGCCCCTGGAATCTAAAGCACACTTTAAATGCCCATGTCATTTTCCTCAGTGCTTTAAAGCAGATACTGCTGTGCCATTTTCTACATTGCTATTTGATTCGAAAGCACCATATCATTGGTGCTTCCCCATGCCTATTCCTCATAGTATTTGGCCAGTTAGACTCTGGGTTAACCTCAGTCAAGGTCATTTTCTTATGGTTGCAGTGGGTAAAGAGAGAGGCAAGGGCACCCAGAAAAGACATGCTCCCTGATTTAAGAGGTGTGATGTGGTTTGCCTGATAGCTACTTGCAATACTGTGCAGCACTTTCTTCTTCTGTCTGCTTCAGAACTACATTTTTCTACATGCGGGAACACTCTTTCACAGATAGCTAGTACGTACATTGCCCATACACCAGTTGCACTTTATATGTAGTAAACATTGTTTTTCTCTTAGTACAGCAGAATATTTCTAATCATATGAAAAGAGAATGAAAAACATGAAATATTAGCACACGTTTCAACATATTGAAATAGAGCAGGTACCCTACATTTCTTGTTAAAACTGGGTATTCAATATGCTTTAAGAAGGAAGCTACTCAATCTGATTAAATGCTGTTTTTTTTTTTATCAGAGCAACCTGCTAAAGGGAGGGAGCTAGGGTTATGTGCTCAATAACTTATGCTTCCAAATTATACAGTAGCTCGTAGTTTTTCATTCTCATTGAAGATGTTTGTCAGAGACCTCATGTTACCTGTATAGTTACACTTACACATGCAAACATACATACATACTATACAGAAGAGTCACCTTTTCATCAATGGCATTCTGTGACTGTTCTGGGTTTTATGCTGATTTGAGAACCTTGCATGGTTCTCAGAATGTATATGCTTAAAATGTTCCAGGAATGTACATTTGGGGGAGGAATGTTCGCAACAGAATTTGACTCCCTTCTCTCTGTCTAGTTGTTCGTTCTTCAGAGCTCATCTTCAGGAAACAAAGAAACATCACTTACTCACTACCGGGCTCTTCCTTTCAGTGGCGACTTGTGGAATTTCCCTGACAACCACCAGGCTTCCGCGGGCGAGTGCGGATTGGAGAGTGTTTCAGAGGAGGTTAGCCATGCTGTCTTCTGCCTGGGAGCAGGCGGAGCTGAGTCTCCTCAAATGGATAGCCGTGGCAGAGGTGGAATTACTATGATAGCCTTTTTCGTAGGCCGACCCAATTTTCCACCACCTTGTGAGTGTTTCCGGGAAGTGAGCTGTATTTGGATGCACAAGCTTGTATATACACAAGAATGAGCGCAAGCTTGCATGTGCTGCCTTCATAGCAACCCTTGCTTTCATAACAACTACTGGCGAATAACTGTGATTTGCATACCACGTATGACGCATCACATTGTATCCAGAGCAACCATTCTGGGCACCTTTCCCAACAGATCACAGTGATTCGCACACCATGAGTTGAACCTAGGCAGTGGATTGGTGATTTACACACCTTGGCCCACATACTGTACTATATATATATATATATCTGTAAATTTTACCTAGCTGATTGGTGATTCGCATACCGTGCTAATTAGTTAGTGTAATTTAGCTACTGTGGACCAGATTATCCACACATCAACAGTGAGTAACACATTTATATTGAATTCACAAAAATTACCTTGCGGATCAGTGATTCACACACCTTGCTTTAACTAGTGTAATTTGGAACTGTGTTTTCTGTTGAGAATTAAGGTGATTTGCACACCTGAAAACCTACTGCTATTTTGAATAGTTTATATATAGTTGATTGTACAGCTACTCAGTTCACACTTATTCCTCTTTTTGCAATGTTTTATTTCCTCCAATAACCAAACAGCAAAACATTATTCTTCCCTCTGTTTTTCTTTCAACATCAGGACTTCCTCAATTTGAATGGGAACAACGGAAGGAGGATTTTCAGGCTTATTTGAAAGCTATTGAAGGAGTCATTTTTATTCAGAAATTAAAATATGTAATTTTAAAGCATTCTTTACGCACTAAAGGCAGAAAAGTATCAAAAAATCTCCCTAGCATTAGCATGATAAGGGAGGGTGATGTGTTGGATAAGTATGCTATTGCCATCAAAACATTGGACATAAGTTTTAAGAAAAAAGAAAAATAGCATTATGGAAAGTCACACATTTTATGCTAGACAATAATTACTTGGTAAATGTATTGAATCTTATGTAGGGGCATTAAGAGGTTTAGTTGATACTTGTAATTTTAGGGGTTTGAGGAAGAAATTATAAGGGATCAGATTGTAGAAAAACCAGGAAAGTTCAAGAAAAGTTATTAACCACTGACAATTTGACCCTTGACAAAACTGTTGAAATTGTAGTAGCATAGAGAATACTTCTGCATATAGGGAATATAAGTCATTGCACTCTCAAGTACATGTTGTTCATGGAAAGGATTCCTTAAAATTTAAGGAAAAGAAAATGTAGGAAAAGAAAAAAATAGCATTATGTTATAGATGTGGCAGTAGAAATCACATAAGTAATTCATTGGCTTGCCCAACTATTGACAAAACAGTGTGCCTAGTGCAATCAATGAAAAAAGTCTCTAAACAGATAAATGTGGTGAAGAATAAAAGCACAAACGATAATAGTTTAGAATCTGAGGAACATAGCATAGTAGTTTGCATACAATCAGTTTGGGAGGACAGTAACCTAAATCAAGATATAATGCAAATAGGGTTAAAAATTGTGATAATACCATATTGCTCTTTAAACATAGCTAATGTTCCAGGAAACATGATGGCTGACTCAGGATGTTTTTTTACTCTCATTAGGATGAAAGAATGGGAATGCTTTAAAAATATTACATCAATAAAATAAAATGCAAAACCTATAGCTTATGGAGGAAAACCTGTGGATGTGGTGGGTGAATTTGGCACTGAATCAGATATTAAAGTAAATAAAGCACATGCTATTGTGTATGTCACCAGGGATGTGTCATGTTTATTGGGATGGTTAGAGCACAGGAAATTGGCCATTGTCCTTGATCCCAATAGTTCTGAACAAGTGTTGTTGAAAAAGGAATGTGTGGCATCTGTAAACGAATGTGCATGTGAGAAGAGTTTTCCTGAAGTTTTCAAAAATAAACTGGGAAAACCTAAAGGATTTTACCATCATATCAAAAGCTGGAGCTGTGCCTGTGGTACATAAAGTCAGATGTGTGCCTTTTACCATGAGAGAGGAACTCAGGAAGGAGTTAAACAATTTGGGGGTCATTCCGACCTTGGCGGGCGGCTACCGCCGCCGGCCAGGCGGAAACAGCCATGCGGCCGCCAATGTGGCCGTACTCACGCGGCCCCCATTCTGACATTCCCGCTGGGCGCAAACCAAGTTTGCCCCCGCCGGCCAGGCGGGAATGAGGCCGCAACACAGGAGCCGGCTCCGAATGGAGCCGGCGGTGTTGCGGCCGTGCGACGGGTGCAGTTGCACCCGTCGCGCTTTTCACTGTCTGCTAGGCAGACAGTGAAAAGCTGGCCGGGGCCTTGGTAGGGGGCCCCTGCACTGCCCATGCCAGTGGCATGGGCAGTGCAGGGGCCCCCAGGGGCCCCAAGACACCCCTTACCGCCAGCCTCTTCCTGGTAGTGAAAACCACCCGAAACAGGCTGGCGGTAAGGGGGTCATAATCCCCAGGGCAGCGCTGCCAGCAGCGCTGCCCTGGCGGATTATAGCCGCCGGGGCAGAAAGGGCGGAAAACCGCCGGCCCCGGCGGTCCGACCGCGGCTTTACCGCCGCGGTTGGAATGGGGAAAAAAGCACTGCCAGCCTGTTGGCGGTGCTTGCGGTCAGCATGGCCCTGGCGGTCTCGAACCGCCAGGGTCAGAATGGCCCCCTTTATGTGATCAGGGCAACATTGAGGCTATAGAAAGTTCAGAGTGGCTGTCATGTGTAGTCTTAGCTAAGAAACCCAATGGAGCATTAAGAATGTGCATTGATTTAAGAGCCCTCAATGATAGGATTTGGGTGGACAGGCATCCTTTGCCTAACATAACCGAAATGCTTGCTTCCTTAAAAAGTGCCAAGATTTTCATTACCCTAGACATGAGAGCTGCTTACCATCACACTGTCTTGAAGCATGAATATAAACACTTGACATCCTTCATTACACAAGAGGGTTTATTTAGATTTTAATCCATGCCCTTCAGTTTAGCCTCAGCCTCTTAAATTTTTCAGAGGGCGATGAAAGCTTTATGCAGGGATATTCATAATTTGTGATGTTTTCAAGAAGATATTTTGATTTTTGGTCAAGATAAGTCCTCCCATGACAAATCTTTAGAAATTGTATTATCTGTATTGAAAGAAAAGGGCATAACTCGGAGAGCGGAGAAGTGTAAATTTGCCATAAATTGTGTGGAGTGTTTTGGGTACAAGATTTCAGAAAATGGAATAGAACCAAAAATAATTTAGTAAGAGCAATATCAGAGTTTCCTGCTCCCCAAACAAAGACCAAGTACATTCATTTTCAGGCACAGTTGTATTCTCACTTCATTCCCAAATGCGCAGAAAGAACTAGTAATCTTGGAAATGTACTCAAGAAAAATGAAAAGTTCAAATGGAGTAAGGAAACAGAGAGAATTTGAGACAATCAAAAAGTAGGTAATGCCATTGCATTGAAGCCTTTCGACACACATAATCCCTCAATCATAGTCACTGACACCAGTTAGTATGGGTTGGGTACTGTGCTCATGCAGAGGCAAAAAGGGAAAGGATGAAGTAGTAGCTTTTACTTTTCATGCTTTGCGGTGGAGCGGAGGGCACCTATTGAATGTGAAGCCCATGCATGTTGTTGGGGGGGGTCAACCACTTCAGAAATTACTTGTGGCGAACAGAATGTGTTGTGAGAGTTGACCACAGACCTTTGGTTAATATATTCACTACAAAGGGTGCTGGCAATCCTACTCCATGGATTTTTGCTGATTGCTTGTCCTGTTTACCAATAGATGAGAGTGAACTCTATATGGATTCTGACTAAGATGATTTTAGCATAGCTGGAGCAATATTCAATCGCACTAATAGCTGCATTACAGAAGTCATGTGCAGGACTGCAATAGAAGCAGATCACAATCTGTTGGAAGTCAGAAACCATGTAGGCCAGGAGTGGCCTGAAGACAAATCTTTTTCATGTGTGGATGCTTATAAGCATGTCTTTCATAAATTGAATGTGGTGGATGGGTTACTCTTGAGAGTAAAGACTGATTTGCATATAGCTGGGCCTGAACTGGGGTGACTTGGCAAGCAAAATAACAATGGATTAAACCCAGATCTGTGACTGGGGGGTGAGTGTTTGAAAAGTTTCAACACTCCGTCCATCATTTTATTTTGTGATATTGCCTTGTGCGCACTAAGTGGCTAGGGTATGCCCAGACATGGGTCCCTTGCTTGCTGCGCCACTGGATTCAAACTAGCCTGGGTGATGAAGGGTGATACCCTGAAACCAGTCCCAGGATGCTTGAATCCTGTCCAGAGAGGACCTGGCTTGGCAGTTCGGGCTGGACAGATCCCATTGGGATCAGGGTCAAGATTGATTTGCATATTAGCTGGGTCTGAACCGGGATGACGTGGCAAGCAAAATAACGATGGATTAAACCCAGATCTGTGACTGGGGGTGAGTGTTTGAAAAGTTTCAACACTCCGTCCATCATTTTATTTAGTGATATTGCCTTGTGCGCCCTAAGTGGCCAGGGCATGCCCAGACATGGGTCCCTTGCTTGCTGCGCCACTGGATTCAAGCTAGCCTGGCTGATGAAGGGTGATACCCTGAAACCGGTCCCAGGATGCTTGAATCCTGTCCAGGGAGGACCTGGCTTGGCAGTTCGGGCTGGACTGCTCCCATTGAGAGCAGGGTCACGACTGATTTGCATATAGCTGTGTCTGAACTGGGGTGACGTGGCAAGCAAAATAACAATGGATATAACCCAGATCTGTGACTGGGGGTGAGTGTTTGAAAAGTTTCAACACTCTGTCCATCATTCTATTTTGTGATATTACTCTTGAAAGGTAACGTTTTGGCTGTGCCCATAGTGTACATGGAAAAATACTCAAACTTGGACATGAAGGCCATGTAGGGCTGATAGCCATGAAAATGAGGATCAGAGACAGATATTGGTGGGCTGGATTAATCAGGGAAGCAGAGCATGTTGTGAGAGAATGTGTGGCATGTGCCATTAGTGACAAATCCCAAGTCATTGTACCAAGTCCTGTAGAAGCAGTTCCCATTATGG
This sequence comes from Pleurodeles waltl, assembly GCF_031143425.1. Lineage (NCBI taxonomy): Eukaryota > Metazoa > Chordata > Amphibia > Caudata > Salamandridae > Pleurodeles > Pleurodeles waltl. The sequence continues at coordinate 381,850,883 of NC_090447.1, forward strand.
ATAGCGCATGGACCAAATTGGGTATTGATGTAATTGTCCACTCAGTTTGGTGAAGGAGAGTTGCAAGTATGGGTTAGTACTAATTGATTACTTTTCACATTGGGCTGAGCTGAAATTTGTGCAGTTATCTGAGACTTCTAAAGTTGTTGATTTCCTGCAGTCGGTGTTTATGAAGGCACACCTGAGAAAGTCATAAAGGATAATGATGTTCAGTTTACATCCTATGAATTTGAGTTGTTTCTGTCTGAGTGGAGTGTGAAGCATACCAAGACATCTTATATCACCCTCATAATAATGGTTTAGTTGAGGGGTGTAATAGAGTTATCAAAGATAATATTCAGTTATCTTTTGCCAATGGTTTGGATTGGGTGAAGGAAATAAAGGAGTTGTTGTGGGTGATTCATACCACTCCCAGCGTCATCCCTCGAGTATCCCCCTTTCCTCTCCTCAAAGGCTGTGAATCTGTGACCAAGTTAGCTAGCTCATAGATGGGAGGTACAATGGAAAAAAATAATTTGAAATCTGTAAAATTAAAACATGAGACACCCCAAAGGAAGTAGACTGATGTTGAAAAAACAGAAAGGGTTTATACCTCATCCATCAAACTGGAGGATTGGGTTAAGGTCTGCCTATTGGTTTATGGAGTCAAGGGTCGATACAGATTTTCCAAACCTAAGAAAGTTATAAAAGTCAAGGACCGTTTTGTCATGTTGGAACATAATAAATTGTGGAACAAGAAGGGAATATCACTGCAGCAAGGCGGCAACAATTTTTATAGGAAAGAGGGCGGTGTTGGCCTTGAAGTTAATGATGAGTTTATTTTGAGACTCTCATGTGTTAGGAGGCCTCCCACAAAGTTTCAAGATGATGTAGTATTCAACTAACAGTGATTTTCTTTAATTTCTAAATGTCCTCTTTTGGCTTATGTTTGTGAATGTTATTTGTGTTAAATTATATGGGGGGAAGATGTGTTGGATTTTATATTGATTTGAGACGCTTGCATGGTTCTCAGAATGTATATGCTTAAAATGTTCTAGGAATGTCAATTCAGGGGAGGAACATTCCAGCAGCAGCTGCTGGCAATAACAACTTGGTGGGGCGGGGGAGGGGTCCACATGGGGGTGTTTGTGTGCGGCAGTGGGAATAATAATAATTATAAAAAACACTTACTTGCTGCATGCCGCCTCAGTATTCCTTGTTGCTGTGGTGCTTCTCAGCTTCTTCTCTCCCCACCCAATCCAGACGCTTATCTCATGCTGTTACCCAGCATGAAAGAAGCACCTCGATTGGTCCGACTGAGCTGAAGTTCCTCTCAGCTAGGGACTGGGAGCCTGCACTGGTTCTTCACCTGGGCTGTGCAACACAGCCCAGGTGTACAGTTCTAAGTGGGGATGTCAGTTTGACTGGCCTAGGACAGCCGCCAAACTGACATGCGGATTTGGAGTGCACACTGCTCCTCCTCCCCTGGTGACAAGGACGGCCCCACCCACCCTACACTCAGCAGACTGGCCGAGGAGGAAAAAATAAATAAAATGATAATACAATAGTTGTATTATCATTGTATTTTTCTGCTGCTGTACCACAGTGGTGCAGCGCTCCTCTGCCATAGCATACAGGCTGACCCTACAACATTTGCAATGGCAGTTGACTCCTTTTTCTGTGCCTGGTTGGTGGCTCTTCAGAGCTCATCTTCAATAAACAAAAGAAACTTCACCTACCTCCTACCCGGCTCTTCTTTTCAGACTGGGTATTTCATTCTTTTAGGAGTTTCTGTCGGTGGGATGGGCTGTCCTTGTGGCCAGGGTGTTTCATAGAAGGTTAAATGGGTTTTAAGTAGTTACTTGTGGTAATGTCTCCACTATTCAGCCTTCAATATCACAGTCTGTGCGCACACCAACCACTCCCATCGCAGAATGTGGATTTCATCAACTGCCCTCTCCTCCCTGCCTACTATTTAGCCCTGGCACCTTTGTGCTTTCAACTTGTTGAAAGCCCATTACAAAATAGCTGCCATATATATGCTCACATACGCAGCAGCATTTCAACCATACTGTTTTTCATTGGCTAGCTTCTCTGGGAATTTCCTACCTCTATGGGACAGAAGAAGCCATGATTGACCTCAAGATATGCCTAATGGAATGCTGCTGGTCAACCCCATCTATAGGTCCAGAATCCTTTAGAAGAGCTGGGACCTGCAAAGGATTAGCGTGCAGAGCCAGACAGATCTGTCCTACTGCCACCATGCTGTTCATGTGACCAAAACAAATACTCCATTGTAAACGAATCAGGAGGGAAATAAATTAAGGAGTTGACATAGGATTACGCCACAATAAAAGGAAAACAAATACCTTTTGAGGGGTGGGCAAGGGTTCAGTGGAGCTACTGTGGTGCTCTACCACAAAGCGCAAGAAACATCGGCTAAACATGGAGTGGAGTTTACAGAGTATCCACCAAGACATGTATTTACAAAGGAAAATCAATGGTCTCAGGGGTGTGGCTTTGAGAAGAATGAAAGAAATTCCTCCACAAACGGCAGGCCAAATTGGTCATGATTGGTGTGTACTGGGTGAGAAACCTGGGCATTCCTCCACAAAGGTGAGCTAACCAGTCAATGAGGGAATCATGTATTGAGTTATAAGGACATCTCTCAAGACACCATGGTGAACAATGAACTGCGACCTCCTCCTCTAGTCGTTTGAAGCAATAACACTGTGTGAGTGTACACAGGGGAGGCAAGAGACCCATACCTTAGATAATCCTATTGTGAGAAAACAGGGCTGATTGCAGAGGCCCCATAACTTTTTGCCCCCATTTTCCTCTTTTTGCTGGTGTTTTCCTGACTTTGATGGTGCCCTGGGTACTGCTAACCAGTCCCAGGGCCTGTGCTCTGTGTAAAATCAATATGCAAATTAGGCTAATTATAATTGGCTAAGTTAACCTACCTATAAGTCCCTAGAATATGGTAGGGCATGTAGGTTTAGGGACCACAGCATAGGTGGTGCACACCTAGGTGCACTGCTGAGGTGCCCAGTGTCATTTTAAAGGCAGGCCTGCTTTGCTGGCTGCTTTTAAATTAAAGTTATATGCAAATTCGACTTTGGAATATAAGTCACCCCTAAGGTGTGCCCTATGTGCCCCTAGGGCTGGGTGCCATGTAACTATAAGCAGGGACTTTATAAAAATAGATTTATAAGCCCTGGTGAGGTAAAAACAGCCAAATTAGTTTTTCCCTTATTGAAGTAAATGGCCTTCATAGGCTAGAATGGGCAGACTTTATTTTAAATTTTAAAGTCTCCTTAAATGTTACATACCAATAATTTGGTATCAAATTGATTGTTGTAATAAATCCCACAACTTCCAGTTGTTGGATTTAATATAACTTGTCCAGGTAAAAAGTTTAGACTTTACCTAAAAAGTTGCCAATTTCAGCTCTGCATTGTTTTTGCTGCTGTGCTCTGATTGGCCAGCCTGCAGCAGCTTCTGCCAGGCTGCCTTAATGAGGTGTGAAGTGGCCTGGCTTCACACAAAGGAATGTGCTTGGGGGAGAGAATCTCCCCTCAGCAGATGGTGAGGCAGGAAGGGGGAGGGCTGCCAAACTGGTCTTCAAAGGCAGAGAAGGACATCTGGAGCACCCAGCAACACCCCCACATCCTGCACCCCAGACAGCTAGGTGCCCCCTTGATTAGATTAGGAGAGGGCAGGAGAGGGGTGTGTTCATGATTTTTAGCCACACCAGTGGGTGGGCTCAGCCAGATGTAACCTCCAAAAATCAGATTCAGCCATGTTGGATTTTTAGAGACTGTTGCCTTTTGGGGTGGATTTTTGCCACACTTCCCAGGAAGTGGTCATCACAGGGGGACGACCCTATACCTGATTGGAGGACCAGGACCCCCCTGCTTTTCACCCAGGAGCAAGGATAAAACTGGCAGACCTGCCCCCACACCTCAGATCCCCACCAAATTTCAAGAAGAAGGAACTACAAGGAGAAGAAGGACTGCCCTGCTGGACCCCTGGCCTGCACCTGGACCCTGCACTCAGAAAGACTGCACCAGCTGCACACTTGGGCTTCACCACAAGAAGGACTTTGCCTGGCTTCCACTGGTTCAAGGAGGGACTCCCTGTTTGCTACAGGTGAAAAATTGCTATCCAGAGTCCCCTGCACCAACTCCTGAAAAAGTGACCAGCTGACCACTGTCCAGTGGCCAAAAAGGAGTTTGCGCCAGGTGCATTCTGGGAGTTGAAGTCCGCACTTCCCAAGGACCATCAAAGAACTTCTGGACCCTTGGGGTGAGCTGTGGACCCCAAAAGAACCTTAAAAGAACATCTGGGTGAAGCCCCAGAAGTTTGGAAAAGATTGGAGAATTTTTTTAAAAAAGCTCCATAAAGTGACCGACCCGACGCGGAAATTCTAGCCGGCTTGCCTCAACCGCGACCCGGCCTGACTTCGTGGTTCGTCCCGGTAAAGAAAAACATCCAAAAAAGAGACTAAGTCCGAACGTAAAAAGTTGACCGGGACCTCCCAGCCATCGTATCCGAGAAGGGCTCCATGGACGTCGGATCAAGATCCAGGTTTACCCCGGTCGAAGGATTTTCATCTCGAAAAAACGACTAAGTCCGAAGGTAAAAATCACCACCGAGGAAACCGACTTCGCGTATCCGGACAAGGGCTCCAGGAGGTCGGATTCAACTGGCAGGTTCGTCCCGGGGAAGAAAAACATCAAAAAAGAGACTAAGTCAGAAGGTAACTTTTTAACCGAGGCCTCCCGCGACTTGTAGCCGAGCAGGGCTCCATCGCGGTCAGCCTGAAAGTTTGACTTTGCCCCGGTCCTGGTGCAACCAGATGACCCGATTGGCGCTTTTTGTTTCTAAGCGCTAGAAAATAATAATACTTTAAAAATTCATATCTCCGGTTCCCCTGAACCGATTTTAATCGTTTTTGTGTCATTTTAAAGATAAAAATATAAGCTATTTTTATAAATTGGTTTTGGATTTTTAAACTGTTTCCTGTGTTTTATTTAATTACTGTTTTGTGATATTTGAATGCTTTACACTTTGTCTCCTAAGTTAAGCCTTGACGCTCGATGCCAAGCTACCAAGGGTAGAGCTGGGATTAATTTACTGAGACCTAACTGTACCTATGTGGAGGTTAGTGGCTTGTTGCTAGGTGTAGGTACCTACCTGCCCTACCAATAACCCATTTTCCAACATAATTGGAAGCAGCAACGGGATCCTGTACTTGTGTTCAATATCACGTTACAGTTTTAGGTAAAACAAATTAAAAATCCTTTAAATTGTCCTAGTGCAAAAATTGTTTTTAATTTTTAATTTGGATTAATTTCAATTATTGAATTTTTGTAATTTTTCTAAATTCTTGTTTCCAATTTTTGCAAAAAGTTTTTGTTGACACAAAACTAGGGAACCATGGAGCTTGATCTGGCTAGCCTACCCACACTGACAGTAGTCCACCTTAGGGGGTTGTGTATTGAAAGAGGGTTGCCTGCAACCACTGATCTCAGGAAGCAAATCCTGATCACATCCCTGACAGCATGGGCTGAGGCCCAAGAGGTAGAGTCAGAAGAAGCTCCAGAGGAGGGAGAAAGAAGGGAGGATGCAAGCTCTAACCACTCAGGGGAGGGAAGGCATCTGAGCCCAAGTGAGGATGAGGAAGAACGGTCCTCAGTAAATACAGTCACTAGGGGCAGATCCAAAGCTAGTGGTGGGAAGGGGGTCCTTTCAGGAGGAGAGAACCCATCCATCAGAGAAAGAGAGCTGGAGGCCCAGCTAGCATACATAGCTTTGGAAGCAGAGAAGCTGGCCCTAGAAAAGAAAAAGTGGGCATACAAAGAGAAAAGAGATGGAAGCAGCCATAAAGAAGCTGAGGTGTCCATGGGTGGGGGAGTTTGCCCCAGATTACCCAAGGGGGTAGTTCCTGCTTATGTAGAGGGGGATGACATAGATAAGTGGCTGGGGGCCTTTGAGAGGGCACTCCAAATGAGAAGGGTTAGGCCTCAATACTGGGGTTCCCTTTTGTGGGAGTTGGTCCCCAACTCAGGGAGGGATAGGCTTCTGACCTTAAGGGGGGAGGAGGCAGATTCATACCCTAGTATGAAGAGGTGCTTAGCCAAGAAGTTTGGTCTGACCCCAGAGCAATATAGAATGAAGTTCAGGGACACCCAGAAGGTCAGTACCCAGTCTTGGGTTGACTTTGTGGACATTTCACTAAAGGCACTAGAGGGCTGGATTATTGGCAACAAAGTAAATACTTATGAGGGGTTATACAATCTGATCATGAGAGAGCACATCTTGACCAATTGTATCCAAGAAAGGTTACGCCAGCATCTAGTGGACTCTAAGCAGACCAACCCTAGAGAGCTAGGGGAGGCAGCTGATGAGTGGTTGGGAACCAGGGTGGTTGTCAAGTCCCAGGGGGGAGACTCCAAGAAGGGGGGGACAGGTCCCCAAAAACCTAAGGAGGGAGGTGGTAAGCCCACCACAGAGACTCCCTCTGTACCCCAGAACCCTAAGAAGGAGGAGAGTAAATCCCACTCCCACTCTGACAAGCAGAGACAGGGAGACCCAGGGTTAAAAAAACTCTTGGACAGCTAGGTGCCCCCTTGATTAGATTAGGAGAGGGCAGGAGAGGGGTGTGTTCATGATTTTTAGCCACACCAGTGGGTGGGCTCAGCCAGATGTAACCTCCAAAAATCAGATTCAGCCATGTTGGATTTTTAGAGACTGTTGCCTTTTGGGGTGGATTTTTGCCACACTTCCCAGGAAGTGGTCATCACAGGGGGACGACCCTGTACCTGATTGGAGGACCAGGACCCCCCTGCTTTTCACCCAGGAGCAAGGATAAAACTGGCAGACCTGCCCCCACACCTCAGATCCCCACCAAATTTCAAGAAGAAGGAACTACAAGGAGAAGAAGGACTGCCCTGCTGGACCCCTGGCCTGCACCTGGACCCTGCACTCAGAAAGACTGCACCAGCTGCACACTTGGGCTTCACCACAAGAAGGACTTTGCCTGGCTTCCACTGGTTCAAGGAGGGACTCCCTGTTTGCTACAGGTGAAAAATTGCTATCCAGAGTCCCCTGCACCAACTCCTGAAAAAGTGACCAGCTGACCACTGTCCAGTGGCCAAAAAGGAGTTTGCGCCAGGTGCATTCTGGGAGTTGAAGTCCGCACTTCCCAAGGACCATCACAGAACTTCTGGACCCTTGGGGTGAGCTGTGGACCCCAAAAGAACCTTAAAAGAACATCTGGGTGAAGCCCCAGAAGTTTGGAAAAGATTGGAGAATTTTTGAAAAAAAGCTCCATAAAGTGACCGACCCGACGCGGAAATTCTAGCCGGCTTGCCTCAACCGCGACCCGGCCTGACTTCGTGGTTCGTCCCGGTAAAGAAAAACATCCAAAAAAGAGACTAAGTCCGAACGTAAAAAGTTGACCGGGACCTCCCAGCCATCGTATCCGAGAAGGGCTCCATGGACGTCGGATCAAGATCCAGGTTTACCCCGGTCGAAGGATTTTCATCTCGAAAAAACGACTAAGTCCGAAGGTAAAAATCACCACCGAGGAAACCGACTTCGCGTATCCGGACAAGGGCTCCAGGAGGTCGGATTCAACTGGCAGGTTCGTCCCGGGGAAGAAAAACATCAAAAAAGAGACTAAGTCAGAAGGTAACTTTTTAACCGAGGCCTCCCGCGACTTGTAGCCGAGCAGGGCTCCATCGCGGTCGGCCTGAAAGTTTGACTTTGCCCCGGTCCTGGTGCAACCAGATGACCCGATTGGCGCTTTTTGTTTCAAAGCGCTAGAAAATAATAATACTTTAAAAATTCATATCTCCGGTTCCCCTGAACCGATTTTAATCGTTTTTGTGTCATTTTAAAGATAAAAATATAAGCTATTTTCATAAATTGGTTTTGGATTTTTAAACTGTTTCCTGTGTTTTATTTAATTACTGTTTTGTGATATTTGAATGCTTTACACTTTGTCTCCTAAGTTAAGCCTTGACGCTCGATGCCAAGCTACCAAGGGTAGAGCTGGGATTAATTTACTGAGACCTAACTGTACCTATGTGGAGGTTAGTGGCTTGTTGCTAGGTGTAGGTACCTACCTGCCCTACCAATAACCCATTTTCCAACATAATTGGAAGCAGCGACGGGATCCTGTACTTGTGTTCAATATCACGTTACAGTTTTAGGTAAAACAAATTAAAAATCCTTTAAATTGTCCTAGTGCAAAAATTGTTTTTAATTTTTAATTTGGATTAATTTCAATTATTGAATTTTTGTAATTTTTCTAAATTCTTGTTTCCAATTTTTGCAAAAAGTTTTTGTTGACACAAAACTAGGGAACCATGGAGCTTGATCTGGCTAGCCTACCCACACTGACAGTAGTCCACCTTAGGGGGTTGTGTATTGAAAGAGGGTTGCCTGCAACCACTGATCTCAGGAAGCAAATCCTGATCACATCCCTGACAGCATGGGCTGAGGCCCAAGAGGTAGAGTCAGAAGAAGCTCCAGAGGAGGGAGAAAGAAGGGAGGATGCAAGCTCTAACCACTCAGGGGAGGGAAGGCATCTGAGCCCAAGTGAGGATGAGGAAGAACGGTCCTCAGTAAATACAGTCACTAGGGGCAGATCCAAAGCTAGTGGTGGGAAGGGGGTCCTTTCAGGAGGAGAGAACCCATCCATCAGAGAAAGAGAGCTGGAGGCCCAGCTAGCATACATAGCTTTGGAAGCAGAGAAGCTGGCCCTAGAAAAGAAAAAGTGGGCATACAAAGAGAAAAGAGATGGAAGCAGCCATAAAGAAGCTGAGGTGTCCATGGGTGGGGGAGTTTGCCCCAGATTACCCAAGGGGGTAGTTCCTGCTTATGTAGAGGGGGATGACATAGATAAGTGGCTGGGGGCCTTTGAGAGGGCACTCCAAATGAGAAGGGTTAGGCCTCAATACTGGGGTTCCCTTTTGTGGGAGTTGGTCCCCAACTCAGGGAGGGATAGGCTTCTGACCTTAAGGGGGGAGGAGGCAGATTCATACCCTAGTATGAAGAGGTGCTTAGCCAAGAAGTTTGGTTTGACCCCAGAGCAATATAGAATGAAGTTCAGGGACACCCAGAAGGTCAGTACCCAGTCTTGGGTTGACTTTGTGGACATTTCACTAAAGGCACTAGAGGGCTGGATTATTGGCAACAAAGTAAATACTTATGAGGGGTTATACAATCTGATCATGAGAGAGCACATCTTGACCAATTGTATCCAAGAAAGGTTACGCCAGCATCTAGTGGACTCTAAGCAGACCAACCCTAGAGAGCTAGGGGAGGCAGCTGATGAGTGGTTGAGAACCAGGGTGGTTGTCAAGTCCCAGGGGGGAGACTCCAAGAAGGGGGGGACAGGTCCCCAAAAACCTAAGGAGGGAGGTGGTAAGCCCACCACAGAGACTCCCTCTGTACCCCAGAACCCTAAGAAGGAGGAGAGTAAATCCCACTCCCACTCTGACAAGCAGAGACAGGGAGACCCAGGGTTAAAAAAACTCTTGGACAGCTAGGTGCCCCCTTGATTAGATTAGGAGAGGGCAGGAGAGGGGTGTGTTCATGATTTTTAGCCACACCAGTGGGTGGGCTCAGCCAGATGTAACCTCCAAAAATCAGATTCAGCCATGTTGGATTTTTAGAGACTGTTGCCTTTTGGGGTGGATTTTTGCCACACTTCCCAGGAAGTGGTCATCACAGGGGGACGACCCTGTACCTGATTGGAGGACCAGGACCCCCCTGCTTTTCACCCAGGAGCAAGGATAAAACTGGCAGACCTGCCCCCACACCTCAGATCCCCACCAAATTTCAAGAAGAAGGAACTACAAGGAGAAGAAGGACTGCCCTGCTGGACCCCTGGCCTGCACCTGGACCCTGCACTCAGAAAGACTGCACCAGCTGCACACTTGGGCTTCACCACAAGAAGGACTTTGCCTGGCTTCCACTGGTTCAAGGAGGGACTCCCTGTTTGCTACAGGTGAAAAATTGCTATCCAGAGTCCCCTGCACCAACTCCTGAAAAAGTGACCAGCACTGTCCAGTGGCCAAAAAGGAGTTTGCGCCAGGTGCATTCTGGGAGTTGAAGTCCGCACTTCCCAAGGACCATCACAGAACTTCTGGACCCTTGGGGTGAGCTGTGGACCCCAAAAGAACCTTAAAAGAACATCTGGGTGAAGCCCCAGAAGTTTGGAAAAGATTGGAGAATTTTTTAAAAAAAGCTCCATAAAGTGACCGACCCGACGCGGAAATTCTAGCCGGCTTGCCTCAACCGCGACCCGGCCTGACTTCGTGGTTCGTCCCGGTAAAGAAAAACATCCAAAAAAGAGACTAAGTCCGAACGTAAAAAGTTGACCGGGACCTCCCAGCCATCGTATCCGAGAAGGGCTCCATGGACGTCGGATCAAGATCCAGGTTTACCCCGGTCGAAGGATTTTCATCTCGAAAAAACGACTAAGTCCGAAGGTAAAAATCACCACCGAGGAAACCGACTTCGCGTATCCGGACAAGGGCTCCAGGAGGTCGGATTCAACTGGCAGGTTCGTCCCGGGGAAGAAAAACATCAAAAAAGAGACTAAGTCAGAAGGTAACTTTTTAACCGAGGCCTCCCGCGACTTGTAGCCGAGCAGGGCTCCATCGCGGTCGGCCTGAAAGTTTGACTTTGCCCCGGTCCTGGTGCAACCAGATGACCCGATTGGCGCTTTTTGTTTCAAAGCGCTAGAAAATAATAATACTTTAAAAATTCATATCTCCGGTTCCCCTGAACCGATTTTAATCGTTTTTGTGTCATTTTAAAGATAAAAATATAAGCTATTTTTATAAATTGGTTTTGGATTTTTAAACTGTTTCCTGTGTTTTATTTAATTACTGTTTTGTGATATTTGAATGCTTTACACTTTGTCTCCTAAGTTAAGCCTTGACGCTCGATGCCAAGCTACCAAGGGTAGAGCTGGGATTAATTTACTGAGACCTAACTGTACCTATGTGGAGGTTAGTGGCTTGTTGCTAGGTGTAGGTACCTACCTGCCCTACCAATAACCCATTTTCCAACATAATTGGAAGCAGCGACGGGATCCTGTACTTGTGTTCAATATCACGTTACAGTTTTAGGTAAAACAAATTAAAAATCCTTTAAATTGTCCTAGTGCAAAAATTGTTTTTAATTTTTAATTTGGATTAATTTCAATTATTGAATTTTTGTAATTTTTCTAAATTCTTGTTTCCAATTTTTGCAAAAAGTTTTTGTTGACACAAAACTAGGGAACCATGGAGCTTGATCTGGCTAGCCTACCCACACTGACAGTAGTCCAGCTTAGGGGGTTGTGTATTGAAAGAGGGTTGCCTGCAACCACTGATCTCAGGAAGCAAATCCTGATCACATCCCTGACAGCATGGGCTGAGGCCCAAGAGGTAGAGTCAGAAGAAGCTCCAGAGGAGGGAGAAAGAAGGGAGGATGCAAGCTCTAACCACTCAGGGGAGGGAAGGCATCTGAGCCCAAGTGAGGATGAGGAAGAACGGTCCTCAGTAAATACAGTCACTAGGGGCAGATCCAAAGCTAGTGGTGGGAAGGGGGTCCTTTCAGGAGGAGAGAACCCATCCATCAGAGAAAGAGAGCTGGAGGCCCAGCTAGCATACATAGCTTTGGAAGCAGAGAAGCTGGCCCTAGAAAAGAAAAAGTGGGCATACAAAGAGAAAAGAGATGGAAGCAGCCATAAAGAAGCTGAGGTGTCCATGGGTGGGGGAGTTTGCCCCAGATTACCCAAGGGGGTAGTTCCTGCTTATGTAGAGGGGGATGACATAGATAAGTGGCTGGGGGCCTTTGAGAGGGCACTCCAAATGAGAAGGGTTAGGCCTCAATACTGGGGTTCCCTTTTGTGGGAGTTGGTCCCCAACTCAGGGAGGGATAGGCTTCTGACCTTAAGGGGGGAGGAGGCAGATTCATACCCTAGTATGAAGAGGTGCTTAGCCAAGAAGTTTGGTCTGACCCCAGAGCAATATAGAATGAAGTTCAGGGACACCCAGAAGGTCAGTACCCAGTCTTGGGTTGACTTTGTGGACATTTCACTAAAGGCACTAGAGGGCTGGATTATTGGCAACAAAGTAAATACTTATGAGGGGTTATACAATCTGATCATGAGAGAGCACATCTTGACCAATTGTATCCAAGAAAGGTTACGCCAGCATCTAGTGGACTCTAAGCAGACCAACACTAGAGAGCTAGGGGAGGCAGCTGATGAGTGGTTGAGAACGAGGGTGGTTGTCAAGTCCCAGGGGGGAGACTCCAAGAAGGGGGGGACAGGTCCCCAAAAACCTAAGGAGGGAGGTGGTAAGCCCACCACAGAGACTCCCTCTGTACCCCAGAACCCTAAGAAGGAGGAGAGTAAATCCCACTCCCACTCTGACAAGCAGAGACAGGGAGACCCAGGGTTAAAAAAACTCTTGGACAGTAGGGCTTGCTTTGACTGTCAGCAGACAGGTCACTTCAGAGGAGATGCAGCCTGTCCAAGGAAGGTGGTTAGCACTGGGCTGTCCAGTGTAGCCATAGAGGAGGATTCCTCAGATGATGAAGTCCTCCTAGCATTGTGCTGGGAGACAGGACCAGATGGTAAGCTGGTGATCCCTGAGGGTGGGAGTAGGCACTTCCACCACATTCAAGTGAATGGGATCCCTACCACTGGTCTGAGAGACACCTTTGCCAGTCACACTATAGTGAGTGACCGGTTAGTGACCCCAGACATGTATGTCCCAGGAAAGACAAAGAAAGTCAGGATAGCCACAGGGGAGGTCACCTCCAAACCTGTAGCCATAGTGCCCCTAGAGAGGGAGGGTATCCTTGACTGGATTAGGGTGGTAGTCAGTGCTGACCTTCCCCTAGATTGTATCCTGGGCAATGACCTCCCAGAGGTGAGTCTGGTCACAGATGGGGTGGTCGCCCAGGGCGCCCCCCCAACCCAAAGTCCTGGGGAGTCAGTCCCTACAGTTAGGAGACAGGGGTCCCCAAGAAAAGGAAAGAAGAAAAGGAAGGGTAGGCCACTCTTAAAGAGAGTTCCAGGGAGCCAAGGGCCCTCTGCCCCAGTAAGGGGGGAGCCCAGAGTTGGCACTGGTGAGGCCTCACCTGACCCCAAGGAAGTCCTGAGTAGTCAGGCAGCTGTCCAGATGCAAGGTGTTGCCCCTGCACTGACAGAAGGGAGAGTGGAAGGAGGGTGTCCGCCACAGGAGGTGGTAGCCCCCCACTCTAGACAGCAAGAGGGGTGCCAGGACCCCAAAGTTGTCCCTAAAGCAGCTCAGCCACCTGTCAGTGGAGAGCTTAGGGTGTGGTTCTGGGTACTGACAGCTGTCAGTAGCCTCTGCTGGGTGCTAGCCTTCCTGGCAGCACTGTACTTGGCCTGGGAGGCAGACCCCAGGGCCAATAGCAAAGTAGGCCCCCTGACCCTGTTGGTCATGGTGGGGTTGCTCAAGTGTTGGGTGACCTCTTTGGGTAAGCTAGGTGTTGCCCTAGCAAAGTTTGGAGTAGGGGAGGTGGGCACCTCACTACCCAAGTTGGCAGAGAGAAAGGAGGAAGACCCCCCTAGAGGAAAGTTTCAGTTTGAGTTGGGTCCTTTTACTGTTGGGATGGCTTCACTACCCATAGGGAGTGACCCTGACAGAAGGATATAAGGCAGAGTAGGCCCTGCAAAGGGACAGCCAGTTTTCTTCACTGTCTTCCTCGCCTAACAAGCCAGGAAGACTCTCCCAGGGTTGGGCTGAGTCTCCTGGGCGTGTGGGCTGGGGGAGGGTTGTGTGAGAAAACAGGGCTGATTGCAGAGGCCCCATAACTTTTTGCCCCCATTTTCCTCTTTTTGCTGGCGTTTTCCTGACTTTGATGGTGCCCTGGGTACTGCTAACCAGTCCCAGGGCCTGTGCTCTGTGTAAAATCAATATGCAAATTAGGCTTATTATAATTGGCTAAGTTAACCTACCTATAAGTCCCTAGTATATGGTAGGGCATGTAGGTTTAGGGACCACAGCATAGGTGGTGCACACCTAGGTGCACTGCTGAGGTGCCCAGTGTCATTTTAAAGGCAGGCCTGCTTTGCTGGCTGCTTTTAAATTAAAGTTATATGCAAATTCGACTTTGGAATTAAAGGTACTTCCAAAGTCTTAAACTACCTTATTTTTACATATAAGTCACCCCTAAGGTGTGCCCTATGTGCCCCTAGGGCTGGGTGCCACGTAACTATAAGCAGGGACTTTATAAAAATAGATTTATAAGCCCTGGTGAGGTAAAAACAGCCACATTCGTTTTTCCCTCATTGAAGTAAATGGCCTTCATAGGCTAGAATGGGCAGACTTTATTTTAAATTTTAAAGTCTCCTTAAATGTTACATACCAATAATTTGGTATCAAATTGATTGTTGTAATAAATCCCACAACTTCCAGTTGTTGGATTTAATATAACTTGTCCAGGTAAAAAGTTTAGACTTTACCTAAAAAGTTGCCAATTTCAGCTCTGCATTGTTTTTGCTGCTGTGCTCTGATTGGCCAGCCTGCAGCAGCTTCTGCCAGGCTGCCTTAATGAGGTGTGAAGTGGCCTGGCTTCACACAAAGGAATGTGCTTGGGGGAGAGAATCTCCCCTCAGCAGATGGTGAGGCAGGAAGGGGGAGGGCTGCCAAACTGGTCTTCAAAGGCAGAGAAGGACATCTGGAGCACCCAGCAACACCCCCACATCCTGCAACCCCACACAGCTAGGTGCCCCCTTGATTAGATTAGGAGAGGGCAGGAGAGGGGTGTGTTCATGATTTTTAGCCACACCAGTGGGTGGGCTCAGCCAGATGTAACCTCCAAAAATCAGATTCAGCCATGTTGGATTTTTAGAGACTGTTGCCTTTGGGATGGATTTTTGCCACACTTCCCAGGAAGTGGTCATCACAGGGGGACGACCCTGTACCTGATTGGAGGACCAGGACCCCCCTGCTTTTCACCCAGGAGCAAGGATAAAACTGGCAGACCTGCCCCCACACCTCAATTCCCCACCAAATTTCAAGAAGAAGGAACTCCAAGGAGAAAAAGGACTGCCCTGCTGGACCCCTGGCCTGCACCTGGACCCTGCACTCAGAAAGACTGCACCAGCTGCACACTTGGGCTTCACCACAAGAAGGACTTTGCCTGGCTTCCGCTGGTTCAAGGAGGGACTCCCTGTTTGCTACAGGTGAAAAATTGCTATCCAGAGTCCCCTGCACCAACTCCTGAAAAAGTGACCAGCTGACCACTGTCCAGTGGCCAAAAAGGAGTTTGCGCCAGGTGCATTCTGGGAGTTGAAGTCCGCACTTCCCAAGGACCATCACAGAACTTCTGGACCCTTGGGGTGAGCTGTGGACCCCAAAAGAACCTTAAAAGAACATCTGGGTGAAGCCCCAGAAGTTTGGAAAAGATTGGAGAATTTTTGAAAAAAAGCTCCATAAAGTGATCGACCCGACGGAGAAATTCTAGCCGGCTTGCCTCAACCGCGACCCGGCCTGACTTCGTGGTTCGTCCCGGTAAAGAAAACCATCCAAAAAAGAGACTAAGTCCGAACGTAAAAAGTTGACCGGGACCTCCCAGCCATCGTATCCGAGAAGGGCTCCATGGACGTCGGATCAAGATCCAGGTTTACCCCGGACGAAGGATTTTCATCTCGAAAAAACGACTAAGTCCGAAGGTAAAAATCACCACCGAGGAAACCGACTTCGCGTATCCGGACAAGGGCTCCAGGAGGTCGGATTCAACTGGCAGGTTCGTCCCGGGGAAGAAAAACATCAAAAAAGAGACTAAGTCAGAAGGTAACTTTTTAACCGAGGCCTCCCGCGACACAAATTGTGGTGGCAACTGATATCAATGACATTGCTAAATGGTTCAAAAATTACATGAATGAGGAAGTTAGCTGGGTGTGAGAAAATTGTCTCAAACTTAATTCAGAAAAGAACAAAGGGGTATATTCACTAGCAAGTAGTGTATCACAGCGCTGAACCACAAATGGCAGCCCCGAATAAACTTTAGAAACACAGGTATGCACCGCATTTACAAAAATATGGGGTACCCCTCCATTTCCCGTAGCGCTGGTGCTAAATTTAGCTGCCAGCACCAATGCAGGAATCCTTGCACCATAGTGCAAAGGAGTCTGCGTTGAAGGGAATGATTGGTTGTGTGCAGGAAGATGTCCCTTACTGCACATAAACAATGAGCAAAGGCGTTTTGGTACTTCTATGTGAGTAGTAGAATAATCGCCATTATTGAATGATAGTTTATGTGCAAGAAGGGATACCTTCCTGCACATAAACAATAATTCATGGTGTTTTGATCTTTCTATGTGTGCTGCAGAATGTAGCACAGATAGAAAAAGCAAAAACGTGGAGAAGTAAAAGTATTTCTCCTCAATGCAACAGGCTAAAGCCACCCCCGGGGCTTGTTAGTGGAGGAACGCTCACAGCAACACCCATTGCATGCCCCCCCTCACAGAAACCTGCATCGGATAGGGCCATATTTACAAGGCGGCGATCAGCCACAAAATGTGATATATTCATATATATATATATATATATATATATATATATACGTATGTATCACTGTGCCAGTAGGTTGTTATAGTTAGGACAATGTTTCCATAGAATTGTTTTTTTGGACTTGCCTATATCCTTGGCACCGTTTGATGACTCTTTACAAAATTTTCCAAGTGTTGGTAATTCCTGTTGCGCATAGAAGGTTTTGAAGTGATACGTCAAGCAGGGACCAAGAAAAAGGAGCAGTCAAAAAATGTTAGTTTTCCATGTTAATTCCCATAGGAATTTTGAACATGGCTACTGCTTGAACGTTGGATGGAATTACATTAAATTACGTAGAAAGCTAGATTTTGTTTCCCAGATTCTGCTTCTAGTTATTTGGTGTAAATCTGTTTAGTAGTTTATGAGAAATTGAAGAAAGTCCCAATTTGTATGTTGAGGTCACAAATAATTTGCAACTAATTGAAATATTTGTGAATGCACTTGCGAAGAGAAGCACTGTAATTGGCTGGCAACAACCTGAACATAATGTTGCCATGACATGACATTTTAAGGGCCAGGGACACAGTCCCCAGGGCTGAAAAACAAAATGAAAAGTATTATAAGGGGTCAGGGTGAGGTATCCTGACTCCAGGGGTGGATATAGGATGTTTGAGGGTCAAATTATGGGTTTAAAATAATTTGTTTCTTCATTATGTACGATAGTCACAATTATTCAACATTATTTGTGAATAAGCAAAAAAAATTAAAAAACAACATTCACAGACTTATTAATTCAATAATTCAAACACGCACTCAGAGCCTCATGCACCCACTCACATACCTACTCAGACACTCATGCACCCACTCAGACCCACTCGTAGATGCACCACCCATTTTCAGACCCACTCAGACACTCAGACACTCACACGCCCACTCACAGATCCACTGACAGATCCTGTGGCCAACCCGCTGTGCACTATCAAAGGCTGTGTGCAGCATGGGTTTGGATGGCTTCAATGGCTTGGCTGCAGGGCATGGCCCCAGGCCAGGCCTTGTGGCCAACCCCTACGGTGCACAGGCAAAGGTCATGCACAGCAGTGGTTGGATTCACGTATAGTAATTAAAATTGCTTTATGTTAAATAAAACATAGAAATTCTCTGAAACAAAGGTTACAGGGATGTTATAGTTAGGCTGTGAATTTACTCATACAAAACCAAAGATATTCAGCAGCTATAGTTAGAGTTATTTCAATTAACTATAATGAGTGCCCTCAGGTAACTGTAACTCACACTTTTGCCATGTACAGCTAATTACACTACATATTATATCATTGATGACACCTTCAATGCATCTTTAATTTTCTTACTGCTACATTTCCAATAAAATTATTGCTGAGAAAACTGTGCATAGTGAGGGTGCAAGCTATAGTTACCTTAGGGCACCTGCATTGGCACTAGGCAGCTAAGTTTAACACTAGGGGAAACACAGAGGTGCATTGCATTTTCGTAAATATGACGCATCCCTTAATTTCTGAAGTGACGCAGTAGAGCACTGCCAATTTTGGTGCAGCGCCTTGCTGCGCCACTTTCTTTTTAAATTAGGCCCTTAATTTCTTTGCTTTTTTGCAGGTTTATATAGCACAGACTTGAACAAAGGGTATAGGAATGCTTTGCATGAGCATCAGTTACATTACACAAGCACACATTGTTTTTGGTTTTCAGCATGGGGAAATTAAGAGATTTGCACATAATCACAGGATGTCGAGTTGATGCTGAAACTCAAACCTGGTTCTGTAGTTGCAAAGTCTGCAGCTCTGACTGTAACACAACATCCTCTCCCCTAAGTGTGACATATACTCAGGTGATAAACTGGATAAAAAACATAAAGATAGCAAATAATGTAAAAGTGCTCTGTCTCAGAAAATATGTCCTTATTCTAGTTCTTTAGAGCACTAGCCATCATTTCTATGGAAATAAAACCCTCAATTGTTATAATTTCAAAAGGAAATGCTTTAGATATTACAGTTTTGACTACATCAAAATAATCTCAGGTGTGCTACACGTTTGTAATAAATAAAGAATGTTAGCTATCTAGTTGTTCATTAGAATACCGTGGGGAGGCAGAGGTCAGGAGCACCGACTCAGATAATTGAGGGCAGGGAGGAGGGTGCAATGCAACAAGTTGATCCTGCTGGGCAAATGGGAGACCAGTGGCAAGTATGGTAGAATGCATCACAGAGGGCAGGAGGAATGAGGTAATGGCAATGGACAAAGACTTGGATAATGGAGGGCAGAAGGGAGACGGGAAGGGGCACCAAACTGATCTTAAAGGGCGGGTGTCAGGGGTAGCAGCAGCACAAAACA
The DNA here is from genome assembly GCF_031143425.1 of Pleurodeles waltl. Taxonomy (NCBI): domain Eukaryota; kingdom Metazoa; phylum Chordata; class Amphibia; order Caudata; family Salamandridae; genus Pleurodeles; species Pleurodeles waltl. The sequence continues at coordinate 381,869,767 of NC_090447.1, forward strand.
CCACAAAGGGCAAGTGGACAGCAGTGTAGCACAATGGACCATGAAAAGCAATAGGGAGGTACAAGACAATGCGCATGGACAACAAAAAGGCAAGGGCAGTAAGCTGACCATATCGTACAGACAGGAGAGACAGTTGCAGCATAATGGACAACGAAGGTCAGAAAAGAGGGGGCAATGGCAGCAAATTGGACCATGCAGGGCAGGACGGAGGGAGCTGGTGCATGGACCTGGACAATAGAGGGTAGTCACAAGATGGATGGGGCACCAGGCTAACTATTTAGGGCAGGCAGGAAGGGCAGTGGCAGAACAATGGTCACGGAGCTGTAATGAGGGAGCAGGGGCATGGACTTGGACAATGAATTGCAAGGAGAAGGGGGGCGGGAGCAGCAAGCTTGGGTGGGAGCACCACAATGCCAAAGCAGGCCCTGCATCCAAACCACCTCCCCCCACTGTGCATTGCGAATGGCATCTTACTTAATGTTAAAAAAAAAAACTGAAAATCACTGAAAAAAAAATAAAAGGTTACAGGGATGTTATAGTTAAGAAACAGAATTTAAAAAACTGAAATTCACAAAAAAACAAAGGTTACTGGGCTGCTATAGTTAGGTTCAGATTTTACACCCAAAATACCATAGAAATTCAGCTGTGAGAGTTGTTTTAGGTAACCATAACTCATGCCCTAAGGTAACTATAACTCGTGCATTCACCATACACTGCTAATTACCCCAGATATTACATCACTCATGACATCCTCATTGCCATCATTGATAATATCAGTGTAACATTTGCAGTAAAATTAGTGATGAGAAAACTCTGCATGGTGAGGGTGGGAGTTATAGTTACCTTAGGACATGACTTCAAGTAACTTGAAATATCTATAATAGCTGAATTTCTATGGTTTTGTGCCTCACTACAACAACCCTGTAACCTTTTGTTATAAACATACTGGAAGCTATCACTAGGTAGTTATATTTAGGATGAAGTTTCAATAGAATTTTTTTTTTTTTGTTTTGCTAATAACTTTGGTGCCACTTGATGAATCTACACAACATTTTACAAGAAAATATGGTGCACACTTAAGGGTCTGTCTGAAAAGTTTCGAGGTGATCCATCAAGTGGGGCTGAGACAAATGGGGGGTCCCAGAACAATTTTTCCCCTTGCATTTTCCTATATGAATTTTGAACAGGAATAGCGAACCACTGGACGGAATTACACACAATTTGGCAAAAAGGTAGCTCTCGGTCAAGAAGGCACCCTTTTTGTTATTTGGTGTAAATCTGTTCAGTATTTTTGAGTAATTAAGGGAAAAACAAATTTGTATATATAGGGCCACAAAGTCTCCACAAACCCTCCTGATCTCGTGCTGAGATCTGATTGGCTGCCAACACTTCAACAAGGAACTGTTGACAGCAATGCTGGGACTTGACTTCAGCCGAGTCCCTGATTTTTTTTTTTTTTTTAAAGTAAATGGGGCAGGGTAGGGACACATTGACCCCTTAGGTCTGGTGCTGGAGTCCCAGAGGGACCCCAGACCAACAAAGCATTTTTTTATTTTAAACTGCAGGGTCACTGGGCCTCCTGCACTTGTTTCAGTGAAGCCCCAGAGTGGGCCAAGTCACTATAACTCATGCCTTAAGGTAACTTTAACTCGTCCCTCTGCCATGTACAGTTTATTCATCAAAAATGTTACCGCAAATATTGCAATGATATTATCAGTGATGTTATCAAAGATGTTATGAATGCCGTAATTTGTGGGTAATTAGCAGTGCATGGCGAGAGCGGAAGTTATAGGTACTTTAGGGAATGAGTTATATTTACTTGAGATAACTCTAACTAAAACAGGTGAATTTCTATTGTTTTGTATGTTTAAAATGTTAGCCTAAATATAACGTTCCTGTAACATTTGTTTTTTTAAGTGAATTTCTATGTTTTAAAAGAATTCTATTTCCTAACTATAGTGTCCCAGTGACCTATTTGTTTTCAGTGAATTTCTATGTTTTTTTACCATAAAGTAATTGTTCCTACTATACATTAATCCAACTACCACTGCACATGGCCTTCAGCCGTTCAGAGTGGGGGTTGGCCACAAGGCCTGGCCTGTGGGCAGACTCCGCAGCTATCCCCCCAAACACCCAACCTCCTGTGGCCGGAGCTGGCTGCTGCCTGTCTTTCTGGGTGTGAGAGTAGGTGTGAGAGAGTTACCTGGATGTGAGAGTGGCCGTGAGTGTGGCTGTGTCAATGTCTTAGTGGGTCTGTGAGTAGGTGTGCCAGTGTGTGTGTGTAGGTCTGTGAGTGGGTGTGTGAGGTTTCAGTTGGTCTGTGAGCAGGTGTGCGGGAGTCTGAGTGGGTTAGTGAGTGGGTGCCTGAGTGTCTAAGTGGTTCTCTGAGTGGATGCATGAGGGTCTGACTGGGGCTGTGACTGGGTGCATGACGGTGTGAGTGGGTCTGTGAGTGGGTGTGTGAGTGTCTGAGTGGGTCTTTGAGTGGGTGCGTAAAGGTGTCAACATCAGGGCAGTGTGCGCTCTACGGGCGACTGGTATGCAAACACCCAGCACTTATGAGATAACGTAATTCATGCATTTTGTTGATATGCTGTTGTTTAACCTTTTGCATTGCAGAGTTTAATCCTGAAGACTTATATTCAAGGTGTTTGTAAATGCTGTTCATTTGCAATGTATTGCTGCAGGCTTTCAGAGTGTGTCAGGGTGTGGTCCCTTTCCAGGGCCTTCTAGAAGCTTTATCCGAAGCATGACTGGGTGTGGTTTGTGGGCTGGGCCAGACTCTATATAAGGGAGCCAGCCCAGCTCCACTTGCTCACTATTCAGAGGTCCCGGTGCAAAGCAGCAGCAATTTCCTGAGCTTCTGTTTTCCGGAGGCCTACATTGATCTTCCAGGCCTTTGCCCTTCATTGTATTGGTGATCCTTGATCAGGGCGGTAAGACGGAGGTCAGGCTTGGCCCCCGATCCTGTTTTTGAAGGCATTTGAGTTTTTGGGCCAAGTTTTCATGTTGGAAGATTTTTCCTTGTGCGTGTGAATGTGCTCGTGGTTTCTAGTATTTACATGTTGATATTCGAATCGGCAAGATGCACGACTCATTCTTGGCATTTTACTTTTGAGATTTGGGTCGGCAACAGTGTGCGCGACCATTTCTAGACATTTGCATATTGACATTCGAATCGGCAAGACACGCGATTCATTCCTTGCATTTAACTCTTGATAATAATTGTGCACTACCATTTCTTGGCATTTACATGGTGGCATTCGAATTGGCAAGACGCGCGATTCACACCTTGCATTTAACTCTTGATACTCATTGTGCGCTACCATTTCTTGGTATTTACATGGTGGCATTCGAATCGGCAAGACGCGCAATTCATCCCATGCATTTAACTCTTGATACTCAATGTCCGCTACCATTACTTGGGATTTACATGGTGGCATTCGAATCAGCAAGATGCACGATTAATTCCGTGCATTTAACTCTTGATATTCATTGTGAGCGACCATTTCTTGGCATTTACATGGTGGCATTCGAATCGGCAAGACGTGCGATTCATTCCTTGCATTTAAAACCTTGATAATCATTGTGCACGACCATTTCTTGGCATTTACATGGTGGCATTCGAATCGGCAAGACAGGCGATTCATTCCCGCATTTAAAACTGATGTTTTAGATCACTTGCAGAGTGCGCGATCATTTCATGGCATTTACATATCCTTGTTGAAATCGCCAGTGTGCGCGATTTATTTCCCGCATTTAAAACTAGGTGTTAAAAATTCAAGATGTTACATTATATGTGCATATTAAGTCCTTAATACAATTCCTATTGTGTTCCAGGAAATGTTCAGATTACTTTTTGTCCTCGTGTAAAAAGACCATGTTTATTCTGAAAACATAATTCTAGAAGGTTCTTATAATCCTAGACAATGTGTAACATTTCATGAAAAGTTTCATTGAGAAGTTGTATTAATCATTCTTGATTCCTTCCCAGGTACCCAGACATCTTGAGGCCTAGTTATTAGTCCTTTTTTAAGTTATCCATGGTTACAGTATGACAATGCTTAGAATCATAGCCTAGTGAAAATCAATGTGATATAATCTTGATATTGTGTGGTTTAACCTTTTTGCTTCCTAGAGGTTTCCTTCCCTGCTGTTCCCACCCTAATCCCCTTTTCCCCCGCTTGGACTCTCTCCGGCTCTGTGATTTTATCTATCAGAGTCTTGGTGCTGTCTAGTGGTGGACATGTTGGGAACATGCGCAGACCCCGAGGATCTGGTCTCCCTGACAAAAGGTCTGAGTGGGCGTGTGAGGGGAGAAAGAGATCGAAAGATAGAAATTAAGAGAGAGAGATAGATAGTTTTATAGGCTTTGAAGAATGATATACTTATTAAAAGATATTGCTGGACAAATTGAAAAGAAAAATGTATTTGTCAATTAAAAAGAGTAAGATCACCTATCAGTATGAACCTTAAACTTTTGAAGTTTAAAAGAAATTAAAGAAGGAAAATGACCACGGACTCACCTGAAGTAGAACCTTCAACTTTCAGTGTGAGTGTCTGTAACCTTAACTTTTAGGCCATAGGTGATTTCTTACTGTGATGCTTCCAGACATACCTGTGACAGCACAAGACCTTGACTATTAGGCCAGAATTGATTGTGTTCTGTTCTGCTCCAAATGTAACTACAACATTTGTACCAAACATCTTGCTAGTCTGGCTCTTTGAAGTCACTGCATGGAGAGACCATTGCAATAACAATCTCTATGCCTCTCCCTTCCTTCCCTTTATGGGATGGAAGAGAGAGAAAGATTGACAGGACCGCAAGGGGAGCCTCAAGGTCCCCGTATTCTTAGCTGGCTCCCCATGTCCTGCGGGAGCCAGGATTGGTCCCACAAGCAGCGAAGAATTCCGCTCCCTGCTTGCGGAAGCAATGTTTTCATCTGTTTCCCTGCACAAGCAGCTATGTGCCAGGGGTGGGCAGGAGCCAGCCCTGGTGGGTGGAAGTCCCCAGGGGCATTATAGGCTCCTCAAGGGGGCCGCACACCCCCTCTCCAATGAGTATTGCCCCAGGGAGGTGGTTGTCTCTGGGGCCAGGGGTATGAAATGGACCTCCCTCTTTATTGTTTTTCAGCCCGTGAAGGTAGTGGTCCCCCAGGCAGCGGGGACATGGAGCCCACCCTTATTTACTGCTATCTTCACCCCAGGGATGCAGTGGCCGTGCAGTCCCCGACATCATTTATTAAATTGGCCCCAAGAAGGTGGAGGTCCCCCAGGGTTTTGTGTGGAGCACCCCCCCCCCCCCCCGCACACATATAAATTTTTGCCTCAGGGAAGTGGTGGTACCAGAAAGGAACCCCTTTATTATTTAAAATGAGCCCCCAGGGAGGTGGTGGCCCCTGGGGATGTGGAGAGGGCCACACAGCCTCCTGCATCTCATTAACAATTCACTGAAACAAGCATGGGAGCCCAAGCTTCCTATCTTTTTTTAAAAAATTCACTGGATCCATGGATCTGCTGTGACTCTGCAATGTTTTTTTTTTAAATGCTGTTTTGCTCTGGGGGGTGACCTGTACCAGAACTTAGTGGCCAGGGTGTCCCTACCCTGACCCCTTTTCAATTTTTTTTATCTTTTTTTCAGGGAATTGGCTGAAGCAGAACCCCAACATGGCCGCCAACACTTCCTGGCAGAAGTGTTGGCAGTCAATAAAATCTCAGCACGAGATCGGGAGGATTCACAGAGCTTTCCCATCCCTGTCTATACAAATTAGTTTTTTCCTTTATTTATTCGAATGCTACTAAACAAATTTACACCAAATAACAAAAAGGGTGCTTTAGTGACCAAGAGATACCTTTCAGCCAAATTTGATGTAATTACGCCCAATGGTTTTGGTGCTACTCCTGCTCAAAATCATTATGGAAAAATGCATGGAGATAAAGGCCCTCATCCTGACCTTGGCGGGCGGCGGAGGCCGCCCGCCAAAGTCCCGCCGTCAGGTTACCGTTCCGCGGTCGAAAGACCGCAGCGGTAATTCTGACATTCCCGCTGGGCTGGCGGGCGGCCGCCTTCAGGCCGCCCGCCAGCCCAGCGGGAAAGAGGCTTCCACGATGAAGCCGGCTCGGAATCGAGCCGGCGGAGTGGAAGCTGTGCGATGGGTGCAGTTGCACCCGTCGCGTATTTCACTGTCTGCGCAGCAGACAGTGAAATACATTTAGGGGCCCTCTTACGGGGGCCCCTGCAGTGCCCATGCCAGTGGCATGGGCACTGCAGGGGCCCCCAAGGGCCCCGCGACCCCCCCTACCGCCATCCGGTTCCCGGCGGGCGGACCGCCGTGAACTGGATGGCGGTAGGGGGGGTCGGAATCCCCTCGGCGGCGCAGCAAGCTGCGCCGCCTTGGAGGATTCCAAGGGGCAGCGGAAAACCGGCGGGAGACCGCCGGTTTTCCTGCACTGACCGCGGCCAAAGCGCCGCGGTCAGAATGCCCTGCGGGGCACCGCCGGTCTGCCGGCGGTGCTCCCGCCGACCCTGGCCCCGGCGGTCTAAGACCGCCGGGGTTAGAATCACCCCCAAAGTGTTTTGCCCCACCTTTTTCTCGGCGCCCGCTTGACAGACACCCCAAAACTTTCCAGATAGATGCTGAAGTGAGCATTATATTTCTTAAAGATTCATCAAACTGAGCCAAAGTTATTAGCAAAACAAAAAACACTTTTTCCTATCGAAATAAGGTCCTAACTATAATTAACTAGTGGTGACTGCCTCTATGCTACATATATATATATATATATATATATATATATATATATATATATATATATATATATATATATATATAGATCTATATATATAAACATATATATATATATATATATATATATAGATCTATATATATATCTATATATATATATATATATATATATATATATATATATATATAATTTTTCCAAATGGCACTCTCAGGGCGCGCTCCATTCAGTTTGTGCTCGAGTAAGGGGCGGGCCACCCCTGTACAGAAAGCAATCAACAAAATGGGAAGAACAATTAAGGGGAAAAGAAAGCGCTCCCAACTGTCCCCTATAGTGTAAACTTAGGTGCTCCCGGCCCTAGAGGATTCTTCCCTTCCTCCAAAATCTGTGAAGACACAGCTATAACAAAATTGTAAGAGAAAGGACCTAGGCACACTATAACAATAAACTAACCATTACATTTTTAGAAATACACAATCCAACAATACATAATAAATAAAAAGACAATATAGAAAAAAGAACAACAAAGATCCCATAAGCACAATCAATCCGTCTTTAATATGGCGAAAGGCAGCGAAGAACAGCCAACACGTGTTTCGTCGTGGGGAGTGTACTCCCTTTGACTTTTTCAAGGCTATAAAACATAACAAAAAGCAACATTTACCATTGAAAACAAAATAATTACAAGAAAGAACATCCATATATATGGTACAGACAACTGAAAATAGGTATCTCCCAAATCTCAATGGTATCCAAAATTTATATCAATAGCAGTTATATATACACACACTTTGTAATTAGTTATATCTTATATGTACAAATTGATAATTAAACCTCACATCCGAAAAGTGAAAGTGATCAACCACAACACAAAAGTGCGAATGATTACAAAATGGTGAATATCAATGAGTAGTTGTCAATATTAACAAATGACTATCACCAGCAACCAAATAATGTCTGTATCCCCATATCATCACCTAAAATCAAACAATTCAAGAAAACATACCTCGCTGACATACTCAAAATTGATTCAAATACACCAACCAATAGGCGTTTAGAAGAACACTGTTGTGCAAAAAAGATGTAATTAGTACCCAACTTTACCATATAAAAAGTTAATCGAAATAGAAAACAAAATAGGATTATATGTGCACCACCAAAGACCCAAAGTGCAATATATTCAAATCACCTACCCGTACGTCGCAAACTACTGTAATCAAAACATATGGCCCGCAAATCTATTCAAAACCTGAAATAAACCTGAAATAATCAAATATAGCACTCAAATCACCACCACTACAGACAAAACGGGGTTTAATTGCAATAATAATACCTCTCTCAAACTCACCCACATAAGTTTTTCAAAGACCAGGAGTCCGAATATTCGGTTCCGCGTTTGCCCGATAAGCGTTTACCGCTGCCGCCATTGGTAAACGCTATTAAAACAAGCTAGTACGCGCATGTGAATCACAGCGCGACCACAGATCAGCACTACTGCTGACCTACGGCAGTGCACGGGCGCCATCTTAGAGTAAGACGCTTATATATTAACAAATGTTATAATGCGTTACCACAATGACAATAGACAACATATTGTCCATATACAGCACAGAGAAAATTCTAATTAATGTGAGATACTATAAACGAACAGCAATTAACCATGAAATTTAGACAAAGCGGTAACAATAATTGAAATACATAATTTTATAGTAACAAAAATAGCTAATCAGAAAGGCTGTATCCATCACCCTGCAGTCAAACGCACGTCCGCGTCATAGTGACCACCTCTCAATTCAGGATGCGAGGTATTACAATCTAATTGACTACATAATGAAGAAAATAATACAGTTTATAACAAAGACACGTTGGGAATAGCATCTTATACAAATGTAAATAAAATGCACGATATCATAAATATGTATAACCATATACTGCAAATATTTGAAAATATAACCCATATTCCATAGTTCAATAATTAGTAGTAATACAACACAACAGTTTATGTATTTGATTAGATGCCTAATCCAAGAAATACTCCATTTCGCAGTTCGAATTGAGTCCTGTTTCCACCGCTCTAAGTTTAAGAATCCATAGGCATTCCCTCTTTCTTAATTGTAACTCTCTATTTCCACCACGAGAGTTTGCATATACCAAATCAAAACCAAAGAATTCAAAATTCTGTACTTTAGTCTGTCTAGAACACTGACTCATATGTGTAACAATAGGATAGCGTTCATCAAGGTGTTTCAAAGCCCTATAATGTTCACTAATTCTCACTTTCAAGGGTCTAATTGTACTACCAATATAGTATAGACCACATTTACAAATAATCATGTAAATCACGAAACAACTATCACATGTTATGTGGGTGTTAATTTGAAATTTCTCACCCGTCATACTTTCAAACGATGAGATCCCCGATCTGCTCAACCTGCACATTCCACATCGACCACACTTAAAGAAACCCTTACTGTGGATTGAGAGCCAATTCTCTTGTTGCAATCTTGTAGGATAGCTCGGACACAAAATATTTTTAAGGGTTCTACCCCTACGGTAAGTGAACATTGGTGATTCAGATAGTGAACCCTTCAGAGTAGTATCAGCCCGTAATATATGCCAATATTTCTTCATACTGTTACGCAGGGCTGATGAAGCCGGGGTATAATCGACTATACATCTTATTTTGTTATCGGATACTTTATCCCTATTTCTCAAAATGTCAGTCCGGGATAAACGACCGACTCTATTGCGTGCTTTGGTCACAGTATCTGTAGGGTAACCCCGAAGCTCAAATCTAGAAGACATATCTTGAATAGTATTGATAAAGTCGATATCAATACTGCAATTCCTTCTGGCACGTACCATTTCACCATAGGGAATGGAATGAATTTGGTGTTTCGGATGTGCACTACTGGCGTGCAGAATGGAATTGCAGGCTGTACTTTTTCTAAACAAACGACTTTCAATCTTGTTGTTGCGGATGAAAAGTTCAACATCCAAAAAGGATATACAGGTTTCACTATAATCCCATGTGAACTTTAGATTAAATTGGTTCGAGTTAAGGAAATTCACAAACTCATTCAATAGGATGAGGTCCCCCGTCCATATCATAAGACAGTCATCTATATATCGACCCCAAAAAAGAATACTAGAGTTCCAGGTCTTTGCTTCAGGCCCCCATATCCATTTCTGTTCGAGGTAACCCATAAACAGATTCGCATAAGATGGTGAGAAGCGGGATCCCATTGCAACACCCCTTTTTTGTCGAAACCATTTACTCTTAAAGAGAAAAAAATTGTTGTCCAGAATTAACCTAATCATATCTAAAATCATCGAAGTGTGTTGGTATAGACTAGCTGATTGATTATGTAAAAAGTGACGTATCGCTATCATACCCAAATCGTGCTCGATACTAGTATACAGTGAAGTCACATCCAAAGTTACTAACTTCATGCCCTGTTCCCAAGTAATATCACCAAGTATACCTAAGATGTGTTTGGTATCCTTTATATAGGAAGGAAGATTGATGACAAAAGGCTGTAGAAAAATGTCTACATACTCTGATAGTTTTTCAGTCGGGCCACCCATTCCAGATACAATGGGTCTGCCAGGAGGCGAGCGAGAGTCTTTATGAATTTTAGGCAGCGTGTAAATACAGGGATATCTGGGTCTGAAAACCCGTCAGTACATATATTCATCCTCCTTGAGCAATCTTTGATCAAAACAAAGTTTCAAATAATTGTTAATTTTATTAGAGAGAGCAGGTATAGGGTTATTCTCAATCTGCTCATAGCATTCAGAATCGCTAAGCTGTCTAATGATTTCAGATTCATAATCTGCAATATTCATAACCACAATATTGCCGCCCTTATCGGCCTCCCTAATTATAATGTCCTTATTGGTGCGTAAACTTTTAAGGCATTCAAGTTCACCAGCCGACAAATTATTATGACAATTGTAATAGTAAGACTTATTCCTTTTTTCCGCTATAAGAAGGTCCTGCCACACTAGTTTGAAAAAAGTATCCACACAATTACCACCACTAAGGACAGGCGTCCATCTAGATTTGGATTTCAAACCACTCGCCACAGTATCAGGCATTATGTCCAAGTCATCCAAAATATTGGAAACTATAGATGGATCCTGTTCAAAGTCTGTAATAGAGAGCAGTACAGCTGTATCCTGTATGTCCCGAATGGAAAGAGGGTAATAATCTTTAGTACAAGAAGAAAGGATATCCCTGTTGGAAGTGCTACTAGACATACCGAAATGTTTCCTAAGTTTAAGTCTCCTCACATATTTAAAAAAATCTATTTTGGTCCTTTGAAAATCCCCTGGACTAAATGGGCAAAAACCAAGCCCCTTAGTGAGTAATGTATTGGCCTGTTCAGATAATTCTACATCTGATAGGTTGACAATACTAATTGTCTTCTTCTCCATATTACTCATTTGCGCCTGTTCCATGATCTGGTTTGGACCCCTACTCTTGTTTCTTTGGGTCCCTCCTCTCTTACTTCTCCTTGTTTTCCGGGGTCTTCTATACGTCTGTTTACTTCTCTCTGTCCTTGTCTTATTCTTTGTACTTCGGCTAAAAAAGATGATGGTCCCTGTTCACTTGATATATTCTGATCTGAGACACTAGACACGTCACTGGATTCACTGCTGGTAGCTGAAATACTATTAAGTGATGACTGAGCACTTATTCGTTGGGACTGTTGACTCTGTATATCTTGAATTAAATGATCATATCTCCGAGAAAATGTAAAGACTCTCCCTCTACTGTAGTCAAGCTCGTCCCGCTTCAGTTTGCGGGATTTTCTCCTCGTAACCTCCAACTGATGTTGGTTCACAATTTCATTTAAAATTGCATAGTTTTTAGAGGTTGCCTCTTCCAAATTCATAGCCTTAATCTCAGTTTCTAAGCATTCAATATCTCTCTGTAGTTGGTTCACTTTTCTTTCCGAGTTCTCAATTAGAATATTCATAAGTCTCATCGAACTGGAAATTAGCTCTTGTTCCCAACTGTCCAAAACATCTGAGTCTAAATCATCAAATGTGGGAAATAAATGAGACCTCGAACCCCTGGGTATTCTATTAAGTTTGATATAGTGTTTGAGCGTAGCCCCATCCCACCACTTAGATACCTCCTGCTTTTTTAATCTCTCTAATTTGATAAATTTTGCCCTTAATCCTATTTCTTTAGATATACCACACGCAGCATTAGACATAAGCGTAATATTGGTAGATCCAGGTTCTCCAAATAAATTAGCTGCTAGTTTCATACGATCCATATTTGTCATGTATGTGTAAAAATTTGAGTTAAGGTGTAAGGAGCTGCTACCCCTAATCAAAAAGCAATCAACAAAATGGGAAGAACAATTAAGGGGAAAAGAAAGCGCTCCCAACTGTCCCCTATAGTGTAAACTTAGGTGCTCCCGGCCCTAGAGGATTCTTCCCTTCCTCCAAAATCTGTGAAGACACAGCTATAACAAAATTGTAAGAGAAAGGACCTAGGCACACTATAACAATAAACTAACCATTACATTTTTAGAAATACACAATCCAACAATACATAATAAATAAAAAGACAATATAGAAAAAAGAACAACAAAGATCCCATAAGCACAATCAATCCGTCTTTAATATGGCGAAAGGCAGCGAAGAACAGCCAACACGTGTTTCGTCGTGGGGAGTGTACTCCCTTTGACTTTTTCAAGGCTATAAAACATAACAAAAAGCAACATTTACCATTGAAAACAAAATAATTACAAGAAAGAACATCCATATATATGGTACAGACAACTGAAAATAGGTATCTCCCAAATCTCAATGGTATCCAAAATTTATATCAATAGCAGTTATATATACACACACTTTGTAATTAGTTATATCTTATATGTACAAATTGATAATTAAACCTCACATCCGAAAAGTGAAAGTGATCAACCACAACACAAAAGTGCGAATGATTACAAAATGGTGAATATCAATGAGTAGTTGTCAATATTAACAAATGACTATCACCAGCAACCAAATAATGTGTGTATCCCCATATCATCACCTAAAATCAAACAATTCAAGAAAACATACCTCGCTGACATACTCAAAATTGATTCAAATACACCAACCAATAGGCGTTTAGAAGAACACTGTTGTGCAAAAAAGATGTAATTAGTACCCAACTTTACCATATAAAAAGTTAATCGAAATAGAAAACAAAATAGGATTATATGTGCACCACCAAAGACCCAAAGTGCAATATATTCAAATCACCTACCCGTACGTCGCAAACTACTGTAATCAAAACATATGGCCCGCAAATCTATTCAAAACCTGAAATAAACCTGAAATAATCAAATATAGCACTCAAATCACCACCACTACAGACAAAACGGGGTTTAATTGCAATAATAATACCTCTCTCAAACTCACCCACATAAGTTTTTCAAAGACCAGGAGTCCGAATATTCGGTTCCGCGTTTGCCCGATAAGCGTTTACCGCTGCCGCCATTGGTAAACGCTATTAAAACAAGCTGGTACGCGCATGTGAATCACAGCGCGACCACAGATCAGCACTACTGCTGACCTACGGCAGTGCACGGGCGCCATCTTAGAGTAAGACGCTTATATATTAACAAATGTTATAATGCGTTACCACAATGACAATAGACAACATATTGTCCATATACAGCACAGAGAAAATTCTAATTAATGTGAGATACTATAAACGAACAGCAATTAACCATGAAATTTAGACAAAGCGGTAACAATAATTGAAATACATAATTTTATAGTAACAAAAATAGCTAATCAGAAAGGCTGTATCCATCACCCTGCAGTCAAACGCACGTCCGCGTCATAGTGACCACCTCTCAATTCAGGATGCGAGGTATTACAATCTAATTGACTACATAATGAAGAAAATAATACAGTTTATAACAAAGACACGTTGGGAATAGCATCTTATACAAATGTAAATAAAATGCACGATATCATAAATATGTATAACCATATACTGCAAATATTTGAAAATATAACCCATATTCCATAGTTCAATAATTAGTAGTAATACAACACAACAGTTTATGTATTTGATTAGATGCCTAATCCAAGAAATACTCCATTTCGCAGTTCGAATTGAGTCCTGTTTCCACCGCTCTAAGTTTAAGAATCCATAGGCATTCCCTCTTTCTTAATTGTAACTCTCTATTTCCACCACGAGAGTTTGCATATACCAAATCAAAACCAAAGAATTCAAAATTCTGTACTTTAGTCTGTCTAGAACACTGACTCATATGTGTAACAATAGGATAGCGTTCATCAAGGTGTTTCAAAGCCCTATAATGTTCACTAATTCTCACTTTCAAGGGTCTAATTGTACTACCAATATAGTATAGACCACATTTACAAATAATCATGTAAATCACGAAACAACTATCACATGTTATGTGGGTGTTAATTTGAAATTTCTCACCCGTCATACTTTCAAACGATGAGATCCCCGATCTGCTCAACCTGCACATTCCACATCGACCACACTTAAAGAAACCCTTACTGTGGATTGAGAGCCAATTCTCTTGTTGCAATCTTGTAGGATAGCTCGGACACAAAATATTTTTAAGGGTTCTACCCCTACGGTAAGTGAACATTGGTGATTCAGATAGTGAACCCTTCAGAGTAGTATCAGCCCGTAATATATGCCAATATTTCTTCATACTGTTACGCAGGGCTGATGAAGCCGGGGTATAATCGACTATACATCTTATTTTGTTATCGGATACTTTATCCCTATTTCTCAAAATGTCAGTCCGGGATAAACGACCGACTCTATTGCGTGCTTTGGTCACAGTATCTGTAGGGTAACCCCGAAGCTCAAATCTAGAAGACATATCTTGAATAGTATTGATAAAGTCGATATCAATACTGCAATTCCTTCTGGCACGTACCATTTCACCATAGGGAATGGAATGAATTTGGTGTTTCGGATGTGCACTACTGGCGTGCAGAATGGAATTGCAGGCTGTACTTTTTCTAAACAAACGACTTTCAATCTTGTTGTTGCGGATGAAAAGTTCAACATCCAAAAAGGATATACAGGTTTCACTATAATCCCATGTGAACTTTATATTAAATTGGTTCGAGTTAAGGAAATTCACAAACTCATTCAATAGGATGAGGTCCCCCGTCCATATCATAAGACAGTCATCTATATATCGACCCCAAAAAAGAATACTAGAGTTCCAGGTCTTTGCTTCAGGCCCCCATATCCATTTCTGTTCGAGGTAACCCATAAACAGATTCGCATAAGATGGTGAGAAGTGGGATCCCATTGCAACACCCCTTTTTTGTCGAAACCATTTACTCTTAAAGAGAAAAAAATTGTTGTCCAGAATTAACCTAATCATATCTAAAATCATCGAAGTGTGTTGGTATAGACTAGCTGATTGATTATGTAAAAAGTGACGTATCGCTATCATACCCAAATCGTGCTCGATACTAGTATACAGTGAAGTCACATCCAAAGTTACTAACTTCATGCCCTGTTCCCAAGTAATATCACCAAGTATACCTAAGATGTGTTTGGTATCCTTTATATAGGAAGGAAGATTGATGACAAAAGGCTGTAGAAAAATGTCTACATACTCTGATAGTTTTTCAGTCGGGCCACCCATTCCAGATACAATGGGTCTGCCAGGAGGCGAGCGAGAGTCTTTATGAATTTTAGGCAGCGTGTAAATACAGGGATATCTGGGTCTGAAAACCCGTAAGTACATATATTCATCCTCCTTGAGCAATCTTTGATCAAAACAAAGTTTCAAATAATTGTTAATTTTATTAGAGAGAGCAGGTATAGGGTTATTCTCAATCTGCTCATAGCATTCAGAATCGCTAAGCTGTCTAATGATTTCAGATTCATAATCTGCAATATTCATAACCACAATATTGCCGCCCTTATCGGCCTACCTAATTATAATGTCCTTATTGGTGCGTAAACTTTTAAGGCATTCAAGTTCACCAGCCGACAAATTATTATGACAATTGTAATAGTAAGACTTATTCCTTTTTTCCGCTATAAGAAGGTCCTGCCACACTAGTTTGAAAAAAGTATCCACACAATTACCACCACTAAGGACAGGCGTCCATCTAGATTTGGATTTCAAACCACTCGCCACAGTATCAGGCATTATGTCCAAGTCATCCAAAATATTGGAAACTATAGATGGATCCTGTTCAAAGTCTGTAATAGAGAGCAGTACAGCTGTATCCTGTATGTCCCGAATGGAAAGAGGGTAATAATCTTTAGTACAAGATGAAAGGATATCCCTGTTGGAAGTGCTACTAGACATACCGAAATGTTTCCTAAGTTTAAGTCTCCTCACATATTTAAAAAAATCTATTTTGGTCCTTTGAAAATCCCCTGGACTAAATGGGCAAAAACCAAGCCCCTTAGTGAGTAATGTATTGGCCTGTTCAGATAATTCTACATCTGATAGGTTGACAATACTAATTGTCTTCTTCTCCATATTACTCATTTGCGCCTGTTCCATGATCTGGTTTGGACCCCTACTCTTGTTTCTTTGGGTCCCTCCTCTCTTACTTCTCCTTGTTTTCCGGGGTCTTCTATACGTCTGTTTACTTCTCTCTGTCCTTGTCTTATTCTTTGTACTTCGGCTAAAAAAGATGATGGTCCCTGTTCACTTGATATATTCTGATCTGAGACACTAGACACGTCACTGGATTCACTGCTGGTAGCTGAAATACTATTAAGTTATGACTGAGCACTTATTCGTTGGGACTGTTGACTCTGTATATCTTGAATTAAATGATCATATCTCCGAGAAAATGTAAAGACTCTCCCTCTACTGTAGTCAAGCTCGTCCCGCTTCAGTTTGCGGGATTTTCTCCTCGTAACCTCCAACTGATGTTGGTTCACAATTTCATTTAAAATTGCATAGTTTTTAGAGGTTGCCTCTTCCAAATTCATAGCCTTAATCTCAGTTTCTAAGCATTCAATATCTCTCTGTAGTTGGTTCACTTTTCTTTCCGAGTTCTCAATTAGAATATTCATAAGTCTCATCGAACTGGAAATTAGCTCTTGTTCCCAACTGTCCAAAACATCTGAGTCTAAATCATCAAATGTGGGAAATAAATGAGACCTCGAACCCCTGGGTATTCTATTAAGTTTGATATAGTGTTTGAGCGTAGCCCCATCCCACCACTTAGATACCTCCTGCTTTTTTAATCTCTCTAATTTGATAAATTTTGCCCTTAATCCTATTTCTTTAGATATACCACACGCAGCATTAGACATAAGCGTAATATTGGTAGATCCAGGTTCTCCAAATAAATTAGCTGCTAGTTTCATACGATCCATATTTGTCATGTATGTGTAAAAATTTGAGTTAAGGTGTAAGGAGCTGCTACCCCTAATCAAAAAGCAATCAACAAAATGGGAAGAACAATTAAGGGGAAAAGAAAGCGCTCCCAACTGTCCCCTATAGTGTAAACTTAGGTGCTCCCGGCCCTAGAGGATTCTTCCCTTCCTCCAAAATCTGTGAAGACACAGCTATAACAAAATTGTAAGAGAAAGGACCTAGGCACACTATAACAATAAACTAACCATTACATTTTTAGAAATACACAATCCAACAATACATAATAAATAAAAAGACAATATAGAAAAAAGAACAACAAAGATCCCATAAGCACAATCAATCCGTCTTTAATATGGCGAAAGGCAGCGAAGAACAGCCAACACGTGTTTCGTCGTGGGGAGTGTACTCCCTTTGACTTTTTCAAGGCTATAAAACATAACAAAAAGCAACATTTACCATTGAAAACAAAATAATTACAAGAAAAAACATCCATATATATGGTACAGACAACTGAAAATAGGTATCTCCCAAATCTCAATGGTATCCAAAATTTATATCAATAGCAGTTATATATACACACACTTTGTAATTAGTTATATCTTATATGTACAAATTGATAATTAAACCTCACATCCGAAAAGTGAAAGTGATCAACCACAACACAAAAGTGCGAATGATTACAAAATGGTGAATATCAATGAGTAGTTGTCAATATTAACAAATGACTATCACCAGCAACCAAATAATGTGTGTATCCCCATATCATCACCTAAAATCAAACAATTCAAGAAAACATACCTCGCTGACATACTCAAAATTGATTCAAATACACCAACCAATAGGCGTTTAGAAGAACACTGTTGTGCAAAAAAGATGTAATTAGTACCCAACTTTACCATATAAAAAGTTAATCGAAATAGAAAACAAAATAGGATTATATGTGCACCACCAAAGACCCAAAGTGCAATATATTCAAATCACCTACCCGTACGTCGCAAACTACTGTAATCAAAACATATGGCCCGCAAATCTATTCAAAACCTGAAATAAACCTGAAATAATCAAATATAGCACTCAAATCACCACCACTACAGACAAAACGGGGTTTAATTGCAATAATAATACCTCTCTCAAACTCACCCACATAAGTTTTTCAAAGACCAGGAGTCCGAATATTCGGTTCCGCGTTTGCCCGATAAGCGTTTACCGCTGCCGCCATTGGTAAACGCTATTAAAACAAGCTGGTACGCGCATGTGAATCACAGCGCGACCACAGATCAGCACTACTGCTGACCTACGGCAGTGCACGGGCGCCATCTTAGAGTAAGACGCTTATATATTAACAAATGTTATAATGCGTTACCACAATGACAATAGACAACATATTGTCCATATACAGCACAGAGAAAATTCTAATTAATGTGAGATACTATAAACGAACAGCAATTAACCATGAAATTTAGACAAAGCGGTAACAATAATTGAAATACATAATTTTATAGTAACAAAAATAGCTAATCAGAAAGGCTGTATCCATCACCCTGCAGTCAAACGCACGTCCGCGTCATAGTGACCACCTCTCAATTCAGGATGCGAGGTATTACAATCTAATTGACTACATAATGAAGAAAATAATACAGTTTATAACAAAGACACGTTGGGAATAGCATCTTATACAAATGTAAATAAAATGCACGATATCATAAATATGTATAACTATATACTGCAAATATTTGAAAATATAACCCATATTCCATAGTTCAATAATTAGTAGTAATACAACACAACAGTTTATGTATTTGATTAGATGCCTAATCCAAGAAATACTCCATTTCGCAGTTCGAATTGAGTCCTGTTTCCACCGCTCTAAGTTTAAGAATCCATAGGCATTCCCTCTTTCTTAATTGTAACTCTCTATTTCCACCACGAGAGTTTGCATATACCAAATCAAAACCAAAGAATTCAAAATTCTGTACTTTAGTCTGTCTAGAACACTGACTCATATGTGTAACAATAGGATAGCGTTCATCAAGGTGTTTCAAAGCCCTATAATGTTCACTAATTCTCACTTTCAAGGGTCTAATTGTACTACCAATATAGTATAGACCACATTTACAAATAATCATGTAAATCACGAAACAACTATCACATGTTATGTGGGTGTTAATTTGAAATTTCTCACCCGTCATACTTTCAAACGATGAGATCCCCGATCTGCTCAACCTGCACATTCCACATCGACCACACTTAAAGAAACCCTTACTGTGGATTGAGAGCCAATTCTCTTGTTGCAATCTTGTAGGATAGCTCGGACACAAAATATTTTTAAGGGTTCTACCCCTACGGTAAGTGAACATTGGTGATTCAGATAGTGAACCCTTCAGAGTAGTATCAGCCCGTAATATATGCCAATATTTCTTCATACTGTTACGCAGGGCTGATGAAGCCGGGGTATAATCGACTATGCATCTTATTTTGTTATCGGATACTTTATCCCTATTTCTCAAAATGTCAGTCCGGGATAAACAACCGACTCTATTGCGTGCTTTGGTCACAGTATCTGTAGGGTAACCCCGAAGCTCAAATCTAGAAGACATATCTTGAATAGTATTGATAAAGTCGATATCAATACTGCAATTCCTTCTGGCACGTACCATTTCACCATAGGGAATGGAATGAATTTGGTGTTTCGGATGTGCACTACTGGCGTGCAGAATGGAATTGCAGGCTGTACTTTTTCTAAACAAACGACTTTCAATCTTGTTGTTGCGGATGAAAAGTTCAACATCCAAAAAGGATATACAGGTTTCACTATAATCCCATGTGAACTTTATATTAAATTGGTTCGAGTTAAGGAAATTCACAAACTCATTCAATAGGATGAGGTCCCCCGTCCATATCATAAGACAGTCATCTATATATCGACCCCAAAAAAGAATACTAGAGTTCCAGGTCTTTGCTTCAGGCCCCCATATCCATTTCTGTTCGAGTTAACCCATAAACAGATTCGCATAAGATGGTGAGAAGCGGGATCCCATTGCAACACCCCTTTTTTGTCGAAACCATTTACTCTTAAAGAGAAAAAAATTGTTGTCCAGAATTAACCTAATCATATCTAAAATCATCGAAGTGTGTTGGTATAGACTAGCTGATTGATTATGTAAAAAGTGACGTATCGCTATCATACCCAAATCGTGCTCGATACTAGTATACAGTGAAGTCACATCCAAAGTTACTAACTTCATGCCCTGTTCCCAAGTAATATCACCAAGTATACCTAAGATGTGTTTGGTATCCTTTATATAGGAAGGAAGATTGATGACAAAAGGCTGTAGAAAAATGTCTACATACTCTGATAGTTTTTCAGTCGGGCCACCCATTCCAGATACAATGGGTCTGCCAGGAGGCGAGCGAGAGTCTTTATGAATTTTAGGCAGCGTGTAAATACAGGGATATCTGGGTCTGAAAACCCGTAAGTACATATATTCATCCTCCTTGAGCAATCTTTGATCAAAACAAAGTTTCAAATAATTGTTAATTTTATTAGAGAGAGCAGGTATAGGGTTATTCTCAATCTGCTCATAGCATTCAGAATCGCTAAGCTGTCTAATGATTTCAGATTCATAATCTGCAATATTCATAACCACAATATTGCCGCCCTTATCGGCCTCCCTAATTATAATGTCCTTATTGGTGCGTAAACTTTTATGGCATTCAAGTTCACCAGCCGCTCTCTCTAATAAAATTAACAATTATTTCTGTATACTAGTATCGAGCACGATTTGGGTATGATAGCGATACGTCACTTTTTACATAATCA
This sequence comes from Pleurodeles waltl, assembly GCF_031143425.1. Classification (NCBI taxonomy): domain Eukaryota; kingdom Metazoa; phylum Chordata; class Amphibia; order Caudata; family Salamandridae; genus Pleurodeles; species Pleurodeles waltl. The sequence goes on from NC_090447.1 coordinate 381,890,707, forward strand.
ATCAGCTAGTCTATACCAACACACTTCGATGATTTTAGATATGATTAGGTTAATTCTGGACAACAATTTTTTTCTCTTTAAGAGTAAATGGTTTTGACAAAAAAGGGGTGTTGCAATGGGATCCCGCTTCTCACCATCTTATGCGAATCTGTTTATGGGTTACCTCGAACAGAAATGGATATGGGGTCCTGAAGCAAAGACCTGGAACTCTAGTATTCTTTTTTGGGGTCGATATATAGATGACTGTCTTATGATATGGACGGGGGACCTCATCCTATTGAATGAGTTTGTGAATTTCCTTAACTCGAACCAATTTAATATAAAGTTCACATGGGATTATAGTGAAACCTGTATATCCTTTTTGGATGTTGAACTTTTCATCCGCAACAACAAGATTGAAAGTCGTTTGTTTAGAAAAAGTACAGCCTGCAATTCCATTCTGCACGCCAGTAGTGCACATCCGAAACACCAAATTCATTCCATTCCCTATGGTGAAATGGTACGTGCCAGAAGGAATTGCAGTATTGATATCGACTTTATCAATACTATTCAAGATATGTCTTCTAGATTTGAGCTTCGGGGTTACCCTACAGATACTGTGACCAAAGCACGCAATAGAGTCGGTTGTTTATCCCGGACTGACATTTTGAGAAATAGGGATAAAGTATCCGATAACAAAATAAGATGTATAGTCGATTATACCCCGGCTTCATCAGCCCTGCGTAACAGTATGAAGAAATATTGGCATATATTACGGGCTGATACTACTCTGAAGGGTTCACTATCTGAATCACCAATGTTCACTTACCGTAGGGGTAGAACCCTTAAAAATATTTTGTGTCCGAGCTATCCTACAAGATTGCAACAAGAGAATTGGCTCTCAATCCACAGTAAGGGTTTCTTTAAGTGAGGTCGATGTGGAATGTGCAGGTTGAGCAGATCGGGGATCTCATCGTTTGAAAGTATGACGGGTGAGAAATTTCAAATTAACACCCACATAACATGTGATAGTTGTTTCGTGATTTACATGATTATTTGTAAATGTGGTCTATACTATATTGGTAGTACAATTAGACCCTTGAAAGTGAGAATTAGTGAACATTATAGGGCTTTGAAACACCTTGATGAACGCTATCCTATTGTTACACATATGAGTCAGTGTTCTAGACAGACTAAAGTACAGAATTTTGAATTCTTTGGTTTTGATTTGGTATATGCAAACTCTCGTGGTGGAAATAGAGAGTTACAATTAAGAAAGAGGGAATGCCTATGGATTCTTAAACTTAGAGCGGTGGAAACAGGACTCAATTCGAACTACGAAATGGAGTATTTCTTGGATTAGGCATCTAATCAAATACATAAACTGTTGTGTTGTATTACTACTAATTATTGAACTATGGAATATGGGTTATATTTTCAAATATTTGCAGTATATAGTTATACATATTTATGATATCGTGCATTTTATTTACATTTGTATAAGATGCTATTCCCAACGTGTCTTTGTTATAAACTGTATTATTTTCTTCATTATGTAGTCAATTAGATTGTAATACCTCGCATCCTGAATTGAGAGGTGGTCACTATGACGCGGACGTGCGTTTGACTGCAGGGTGATGGATACAGCCTTTCTGATTAGCTATTTTTGTTACTATAAAATTATGTATTTCAATTATTGTTACCGCTTTGTCTAAATTTCATGGTTAATTGCTGTTCGTTTATAGTATCTCACATTAATTAGAATTTTCTCTGTGCTGTATATGGACAATATGTTGTCTATTGTCATTGTGGTAACGCATTATAACATTTGTTAATATATAAGCGTCTTACTCTAAGATGGCGCCCGTGCACTGCCGTAGGTCAGCAGTAGTGCTGATCTGTGGTCGCGCTGTGATTCACATGCGCGTACCAGCTTGTTTTAATAGCGTTTACCAATGGCGGCAGCGGTAAACGCTTATCGGGCAAACGCGGAACCGAATATTCGGACTCCTGGTCTTTGAAAAACTTATGTGGGTGAGTTTGAGAGAGGTATTATTATTGCAATTAAACCCCGTTTTGTCTGTAGTGGTGGTGATTTGAGTGCTATATTTGATTATTTCAGGTTTATTTCAGGTTTTGAATAGATTTGCGGGCCATATGTTTTGATTACAGTAGTTTGCGACGTACGGGTAGGTGATTTGAATATATTGCACTTTGGGTCTTTGGTGGTGCACATATAATCCTATTTTGTTTTCTATTTCGATTAACTTTTTATATGGTAAAGTTGGGTACTAATTACATCTTTTTTGCACAACAGTGTTCTTCTAAACGCCTATTGGTTGGTGTATTTGAATCAATTTTGAGTATGTCAGCGAGGTATGTTTTCTTGAATTGTTTGATTTTAGGTGATGATATGGGGATACACACATTATTTGGTTGCTGGTGATAGTCATTTGTTAATATTGACAACTACTCATTGATATTCACCATTTTGTAATCATTCGCACTTTTGTGTTGTGGTTGATCACTTTCACTTTTCGGATGTGAGGTTTAATTATCAATTTGTACATATAAGATATAACTAATTACAAAGTGTGTGTATATATAACTGCTATTGATATAAATTTTGGATACCATTGAGATTTGGGAGATACCTATTTTCAGTTGTCTGTACCATATATATGGATGTTTTTTCTTGTAATTATTTTGTTTTCAATGGTAAATGTTGCTTTTTGTTATGTTTTATAGCCTTGAAAAAGTCAAAGGGAGTACACTCCCCACGACGAAACACGTGTTGGCTGTTCTTCGCTGCCTTTCGCCATATTAAAGACGGATTGATTGTGCTTATGGGATCTTTGTTGTTCTTTTTTCTATATTGTCTTTTTATTTATTATGTATTGTTGGATTGTGTATTTCTAAAAATGTAATGGTTAGTTTATTGTTATAGTGTGCCTAGGTCCTTTCTCTTACAATTTTGTTATAGCTGTGTCTTCACAGATTTTGGAGGAAGGGAAGAATCCTCTAGGGCCGGGAGCACCTAAGTTTACACTATAGGGGACAGTTGGGAGCGCTTTCTTTTCCCCTTAATTGTTCTTCCCATTTTGTTGATTGCTTTTTGATTAGGGGTAGCAGCTCCTTACACCTTAACTCAAATTTTTACACATACATGACAAATATGGATCGTATGAAACTAGCAGCTAATTTATTTGGAGAACCTGGATCTACCAATATTACGCTTATGTCTAATGCTGCGTGTGGTATATCTAAAGAAATAGGATTAAGGGCAAAATTTATCAAATTAGAGAGATTAAAAAAGCAGGAGGTATCTAAGTGGTGGGATGGGGCTACGCTCAAACACTATATCAAACTTAATAGAATACCCAGGGGTTCGAGGTCTCATTTATTTCCCACATTTGATGATTTAGACTCAGATGTTTTGGACAGTTGGGAACAAGAGCTAATTTCCAGTTCGATGAGACTTATGAATATTCTAATTGAGAACTCGGAAAGAAAAGTGAACCAACTACAGAGAGATATTGAATGCTTAGAAACTGAGATTAAGGCTATGAATTTGGAAGAGGCAACCTCTAAAAACTATGCAATTTTAAATGAAATTGTGAACCAACATCAGTTGGAGGTTACGAGGAGAAAATCCCGCAAACTGAAGCGGGACGAGCTTGACTACAGTAGAGGGAGAGTCTTTACATTTTCTCGGAGATATGATCATTTAATTCAAGATATACAGAGTCAACAGTCCCAACGAATAAGTGCTCAGTCATAACTTAATAGTATTTCAGCTACCAGCAGTGAATCCAGTGACGTGTCTAGTGTCTCAGATCAGAATATATCAAGTGAACAGGGACCATCATCTTTTTTAGCCGAAGTACAAAGAATAAGACAAGGACAGAGAGAAGTAAACAGACGTATAGAAGACCCCGGAAAACAAGGAGAAGTAAGAGAGGAGGGACCCAAAGAAACAAGAGTAGGGGTCCAAACCAGATCATGGAACAGGCGCAAATGAGTAATATGGAGAAGAAGACAATTAGTATTGTCAACCTATCAGATGTAGAATTATCTGAACAGGCCAATACATTACTCACTAAGGGGCTTGGTTTTTGCCCATTTAGTCCAGGGGATTTTCAAAGGACCAAAATAGATTTTTTTAAATATGTGAGGAGACTTAAACTTAGGAAACATTTCGGTATGTCTAGTAGCACTTCCAACAGGGATATCCTTTCATCTTGTACTAAAGATTATTACCCTCTTTCCATTCGGGACATACAGGATACAGCTGTACTGCTCTCTATTACAGACTTTGAACAGGATCCATCTATAGTTTCCAATATTTTGGATGACTTGGACATAATGCCTGATACTGTGGCGAGTGGTTTGAAATCCAAATCTAGATGGACGCCTGTCCTTAGTGGTGGTAATTGTGTGGATACTTTTTTCAAACTAGTGTGGCAGGACCTTCTTATAGCGGAAAAAAGGAATAAGTCTTACTATTACAATTGTCATAATAATTTGTCGGCTGGTGAACTTGAATGCCTTAAAAGTTTACGCACCAATAAGGACATTATAATTAGGTAGGCCGATAAGGGCGGCAATATTGTGGTTATGAATATTGCAGATTATGAATCTGAAATCATTAGACAGCTTAGCGATTCTGAATGCTATGAGCAGATTGAGAATAACCCTATACCTGCTCTCTCTAATAAAATTAACAATTATTTGAAACTTTGTTTTGATCAAAGATTGCTCAAGGAGGATGAATATATGTACTTACGGGTTTTCAGACCCAGATATCCCTGTATTTACACGCTGCCTAAAATTCATAAAGACTCTCGCTCGCCTCCTGGCAGACCCATTGTATCTGGAATGGGTGGCCCGACTGAAAAAACTATCAGAGTATGTAGACATTTTTCTACAGCCTTTTGTCATCAATCTTCCTTCCTATATAAAGGATACCAAACACATCTTAGGTATACTTGGTGATATTACTTGGGAACAGGGCATGAAGTTAGTAACTTTGGATGTGACTTCACTGTATACTAGTATCGAGCACGATTTGGGTATGATAGCGATACGTCACTTTTTACATAATCAATCAGCTAGTCTATACCAACACACTTCGATGATTTTAGATATGATTAGGTTAATTCTGGACAACAATTTTTTTCTCTTTAAGAGTAAATGGTTTCGACAAAAAAGGGGTGTTGCAATGGGATCCCACTTCTCACCATCTTATGCGAATCTGTTTATGGGTTACCTCGAACAGAAATGGATATGGGGGCCTGAAGCAAAGACCTGGAACTCTAGTATTCTTTTTTGGGGTCGATATATAGATGACTGTCTTATGATATGGACGGGGGACCTCATCCTATTGAATGAGTTTGTGAATTTCCTTAACTCGAACCAATTTAATATAAAGTTCACATGGGATTATAGTGAAACCTGTATATCCTTTTTGGATGTTGAACTTTTCATCCGCAACAACAAGATTGAAAGTCGTTTGTTTAGAAAAAGTACAGCCTGCAATTCCATTCTGCACGCCAGTAGTGCACATCCGAAACACCAAATTCATTCCATTCCCTATGGTGAAATGGTACGTGCCAGAAGGAATTGCAGTATTGATATCGACTTTATCAATACTATTCAAGATATGTCTTCTAGATTTGAGCTTCGGGGTTACCCTACAGATACTGTGACCAAAGCACGCAATAGAGTCGGTCGTTTATCCCGGACTGACATTTTGAGAAATAGGGATAAAGTATCCGATAACAAAATAAGATGTATAGTCGATTATACCCCGGCTTCATCAGCCCTGCGTAACAGTATGAAGAAATATTGGCATATATTACGGGCTGATACTACTCTGAAGGGTTCACTATCTGAATCACCAATGTTCACTTACCGTAGGGGTAGAACCCTTAAAAATATTTTGTGTCCGAGCTATCCTACAAGATTGCAACAAGAGAATTGGCTCTCAATCCACAGTAAGGGTTTCTTTAAGTGTGGTCGATGTGGAATGTGCAGGTTGAGCAGATCGGGGATCTCATCGTTTGAAAGTATGACGGGTGAGAAATTTCAAATTAACACCCACATAACATGTGATAGTTGTTTCGTGATTTACATGATTATTTGTAAATGTGGTCTATACTATATTGGTAGTACAATTAGACCCTTGAAAGTGAGAATTAGTGAACATTATAGGGCTTTGAAACACCTTGATGAACGCTATCCTATTGTTACACATATGAGTCAGTGTTCTAGACAGACTAAAGTACAGAATTTTGAATTCTTTGGTTTTGATTTGGTATATGCAAACTCTCGTGGTGGAAATAGAGAGTTACAATTAAGAAAGAGGGAATGCCTATGGATTCTTAAACTTAGAGCGGTGGAAACAGGACTCAATTCGAACTGCGAAATGGAGTATTTCTTGGATTAGGCATCTAATCAAATACATAAACTGTTGTGTTGTATTACTACTAATTATTGAACTATGGAATATGGGTTATATTTTCAAATATTTGCAGTATATGGTTATACATATTTATGATATCGTGCATTTTATTTACATTTGTATAAGATGCTATTCCCAACGTGTCTTTGTTATAAACTGTATTATTTTCTTCATTATGTAGTCAATTAGATTGTAATACCTCGCATCCTGAATTGAGAGGTGGTCACTATGACGCGGACGTGCGTTTGACTGCAGGGTGATGGATACAGCCTTTCTGATTAGCTATTTTTGTTACTATAAAATTATGTATTTCAATTATTGTTACCGCTTTGTCTAAATTTCATGGTTAATTGCTGTTCGTTTATAGTATCTCACATTAATTAGAATTTTCTCTGTGCTGTATATGGACAATATGTTGTCTATTGTCATTGTGGTAACGCATTATAACATTTGTTAATATATAAGCGTCTTACTCTAAGATGGCGCCCGTGCACTGCCGTAGGTCAGCAGTAGTGCTGATCTGTGGTCGCGCTGTGATTCACATGCGCGTACCAGCTTGTTTTAATAGCGTTTACCAATGGCGGCAGCGGTAAACGCTTATCGGGCAAACGCGGAACCGAATATTCGGACTCCTGGTCTTTGAAAAACTTATGTGGGTGAGTTTGAGAGAGGTATTATTATTGCAATTAAACCCCGTTTTGTCTGTAGTGGTGGTGATTTGAGTGCTATATTTGATTATTTCAGGTTTATTTCAGGTTTTGAATAGATTTGCGGGCCATATGTTTTGATTACAGTAGTTTGCGACGTACGGGTAGGTGATTTGAATATATTGCACTTTGGGTCTTTGGTGGTGCACATATAATCCTATTTTGTTTTCTATTTCGATTAACTTTTTATATGGTAAAGTTGGGTACTAATTACATCTTTTTTGCACAACAGTGTTCTTCTAAACGCCTATTGGTTGGTGTATTTGAATCAATTTTGAGTATGTCAGCGAGGTATGTTTTCTTGAATTGTTTGATTTTAGGTGATGATATGGGGATACACACATTATTTGGTTGCTGGTGATAGTCATTTGTTAATATTGACAACTACTCATTGATATTCACCATTTTGTAATCATTCGCACTTTTGTGTTGTGGTTGATCACTTTCACTTTTCGGATGTGAGGTTTAATTATCAATTTGTACATATAAGATATAACTAATTACAAAGTGTGTGTATATATAACTGCTATTGATATAAATTTTGGATACCATTGAGATTTGGGAGATACCTATTTTCAGTTGTCTGTACCATATATATGGATGTTCTTTCTTGTAATTATTTTGTTTTCAATGGTAAATGTTGCTTTTTGTTATGTTTTATAGCCTTGAAAAAGTCAAAGGGAGTACACTCCCCACGACGAAACACGTGTTGGCTGTTCTTCGCTGCCTTTCGCCATATTAAAGACGGATTGATTGTGCTTATGGGATCTTTGTTGTTCTTTTTTCTATATTGTCTTTTTATTTATTATGTATTGTTGGATTGTGTATTTCTAAAAATGTAATGGTTAGTTTATTGTTATAGTGTGCCTAGGTCCTTTCTCTTACAATTTTGTTATAGCTGTGTCTTCACAGATTTTGGAGGAAGGGAAGAATCCTCTAGGGCCGGGAGCACCTAAGTTTACACTATAGGGGACAGTTGGGAGCGCTTTCTTTTCCCCTTAATTGTTCTTCCCATTTTGTTGATTGCTTTTTGATTAGGGGTAGCAGCTCCTTACACCTTAACTCAAATTTTTACACATACATGACAAATATGGATCGTATGAAACTAGCAGCTAATTTATTTGGAGAACCTGGATCTACCAATATTACGCTTATGTCTAATGCTGCGTGTGGTATATCTAAAGAAATAGGATTAAGGGCAAAATTTATCAAATTAGAGAGATTAAAAAAGCAGGAGGTATCTAAGTGGTGGGATGGGGCTACGCTCAAACACTATATCAAACTTAATAGAATACCCAGGGGTTCGAGGTCTCATTTATTTCCCACATTTGATGATTTAGACTCAGATGTTTTGGACAGTTGGGAACAAGAGCTAATTTCCAGTTCGATGAGACTTATGAATATTCTAATTGAGAACTCGGAAAGAAAAGTGAACCAACTACAGAGAGATATTGAATGCTTAGAAACTGAGATTAAGGCTATGAATTTGGAAGAGGCAACCTCTAAAAACTATGCAATTTTAAATGAAATTGTGAACCAACATCAGTTGGAGGTTACGAGGAGAAAATCCCGCAAACTGAAGCGGGACGAGCTTGACTACAGTAGAGGGAGAGTCTTTACATTTTCTCGGAGATATGATCATTTAATTCAAGATATACAGAGTCAACAGTCCCAACGAATAAGTGCTCAGTCATCACTTAATAGTATTTCAGCTACCAGCAGTGAATCCAGTGACGTGTCTAGTGTCTCAGATCAGAATATATCAAGTGAACAGGGACCATCATCTTTTTTAGCCGAAGTACAAAGAATAAGACAAGGACAGAGAGAAGTAAACAGACGTATAGAAGACCCCGGAAAACAAGGAGAAGTAAGAGAGGAGGGACCCAAAGAAACAAGAGTAGGGGTCCAAACCAGATCATGGAACAGGCGCAAATGAGTAATATGGAGAAGAAGACAATTAGTATTGTCAACCTATCAGATGTAGAATTATCTGAACAGGCCAATACATTACTCACTAAGGGGCTTGGTTTTTGCCCATTTAGTCCAGGGGATTTTCAAAGGACCAAAATAGATTTTTTTAAATATGTGAGGAGACTTAAACTTAGGAAACATTTCGGTATGTCTAGTAGCACTTCCAACAGGGATATCCTTTCTTCTTGTACTAAAGATTATTACCCTCTTTCCATTCGGGACATACAGGATACAGCTGTACTGCTCTCTATTACAGACTTTGAACAGGATCCATCTATAGTTTCCAATATTTTGGATGACTTGGACATAATGCCTGATACTGTGGCGAGTGGTTTGAAATCCAAATCTAGATGGACGCCTGTCCTTAGTGGTGGTAATTGTGTGGATACTTTTTTCAAACTAGTGTGGCAGGACCTTCTTATAGCGGAAAAAAGGAATAAGTCTTACTATTACAATTGTCATAATAATTTGTCGGCTGGTGAACTTGAATGCCTTAAAAGTTTACGCACCAATAAGGACATTATAATTAGGGAGGCCGATAAGGGCGGCAATATTGTGGTTATGAATATTGCAGATTATGAATCTGAAATCATTAGACAGCTTAGCGATTCTGAATGCTATGAGCAGATTGAGAATAACCCTATACCTGCTCTCTCTAATAAAATTAACAATTATTTGAAACTTTGTTTTGATCAAAGATTGCTCAAGGAGGATGAATATATGTACTTACGGGTTTTCAGACCCAGATATCCCTGTATTTACACGCTGCCTAAAATTCATAAAGACTCTCGCTCGCCTCCTGGCAGACCCATTGTATCTGGAATGGGTGGCCCGACTGAAAAACTATCAGAGTATGTAGACATTTTTCTACAGCCTTTTGTCATCAATCTTCCTTCCTATATAAAGGATACCAAACACATCTTAGGTATACTTGGTGATATTACTTGGGAACAGGGCATGAAGTTAGTAACTTTGGATGTGACTTCACTGTATACTAGTATCGAGCACGATTTGGGTATGATAGCGATACGTCACTTTTTACATAATCAATCAGCTAGTCTATACCAACACACTTCGATGATTTTAGATATGATTAGGTTAATTCTGGACAACAATTTTTTTCTCTTTAAGAGTAAATGGTTTTGACAAAAAAGGGGTGTTGCAATGGGATCCCGCTTCTCACCATCTTATGCGAATCTGTTTATGGGTTACCTCGAACAGAAATGGATATGGGGTCCTGAAGCAAAGACCTGGAACTCTAGTATTCTTTTTTGGGGTCGATATATAGATGACTGTCTTATGATATGGACGGGGGACCTCATCCTATTGAATGAGTTTGTGAATTTCCTTAACTCGAACCAATTTAATCTAAAGTTCACATGGGATTATAGTGAAACCTGTATATCCTTTTTGGATGTTGAACTTTTCATCCGCAACAACAAGATTGAAAGTCGTTTGTTTAGAAAAAGTACAGCCTGCAATTCCATTCTGCACGCCAGTAGTGCACATCCGAAACACCAAATTCATTCCATTCCCTATGGTGAAATGGTACGTGCCAGAAGGAATTGCAGTATTGATATCGACTTTATCAATACTATTCAAGATATGTCTTCTAGATTTGAGCTTCGGGGTTACCCTACAGATACTGTGACCAAAGCACGCAATAGAGTCAGTCGTTTATCCCGGACTGACATTTTGAGAAATAGGGATAAAGTATCCGATAACAAAATAAGATGTATAGTCGATTATACCCCGGCTTCATCAGCCCTGCGTAACAGTATGAAGAAATATTGGCATATATTACGGGCTGATACTACTCTGAAGGGTTCACTATCTGAATCACCAATGTTCACTTACCGTAGGGGTAGAACCCTTAAAAATATTTTGTGTCTGAGCTATCCTACAAGATTGCAACAAGAGAATTGGCTCTCAATCCACAGTAAGGGTTTCTTTAAGTGTGGTCGATGTGGAATGTGCAGGTTGAGCAGATCGGGGATCTCATCGTTTGAAAGTATGACGGGTGAGAAATTTCAAATTAACACCCACATAACATGTGATAGTTGTTTCGTGATTTACATGATTATTTGTAAATGTGGTCAATACTATATTGGTAGTACAATTAGACCCTTGAAAGTGAGAATTAGTGAACATTATAGGGCTTTGAAACACCTTGATGAACGCTATCCTATTGTTACACATATGAGTCAGTGTTCTAGACAGACTAAAGTACAGAATTTTGAATTCTTTGGTTTTGATTTGGTATATGCAAACTCTCGTGGTGGAAATAGAGAGTTACAATTAAGAAAGAGGGAATGCCTATGGATTCTTAAACTTAGAGCGGTGGAAACAGGACTCAATTCGAACTGCGAAATGGAGTATTTCTTGGATTAGGCATCTAATCAAATACATAAACTGTTGTGTTGTATTACTACTAATTATTGAACTATGGAATATGGGTTATATTTTCAAATATTTGCAGTATATAGTTATACATATTTATGATATCGTGCATTTTATTTACATTTGTATAAGATGCTATTCCCAACGTGTCTTTGTTATAAACTGTATTATTTTCTTCATTATGTAGTCAATTAGATTGTAATACCTCGCATCCTGAATTGAGAGGTGGTCACTATGACGCGGACGTGCGTTTGACTGCAGGGTGATGGATACAGCCTTTCTGATTAGCTATTTTTGTTACTATAAAATTATGTATTTCAATTATTGTTACCGCTTTGTCTAAATTTCATGGTTAATTGCTGTTCGTTTATAGTATCTCACATTAATTAGAATTTTCTCTGTGCTGTATATGGACAATATGTTGTCTATTGTCATTGTGGTAACGCATTATAACATTTGTTAATATATAAGCGTCTTACTCTAACATGGCGCCCGTGCACTGCCGTAGGTCAGCAGTAGTGCTGATCTGTGGTCGCGCTGTGATTCACATGCGCGTACCAGCTTGTTTTAATAGCGTTTACCAATGGCGGCAGCGGTAAACGCTTATCGGGCAAACGCGGAACCGAATATTCGGACTCCTGGTCTTTGAAAAACTTATGTGGGTGAGTTTGAGAGAGGTATTATTATTGCAATTAAACCCCGATTTGTCTGTAGTGGTGGTGATTTGAGTGCTATATTTGATTATTTCAGGTTTATTTCAGGTTTTGAATAGATTTGCGGGCCATATGTTTTGATTACAGTAGTTTGCGACGTACGGGTAGGTGATTTGAATATATTGCACTTTGGGTCTTTGGTGGTGCACATATAATCCTATTTTGTTTTCTATTTCGATTAACTTTTTATATGGTAAAGTTGGGTACTAATTACATCTTTTTTGCACAACAGTGTTCTTCTAAACGCCTATTGGTTGGTGTATTTGAATCAATTTTGAGTATGTCAGCGAGGTATGTTTTCTTGAATTGTTTGATTTTAGGTGATGATATGGGGATACACACATTATTTGGTTGCTGGTGATAGTCATTTGTTAATATTGACAACTACTCATTGATATTCACCATTTTGTAATCATTCGCACTTTTGTGTTGTGGTTGATCACTTTCACTTTTCGGATGTGAGGTTTAATTATCAATTTGTACATATAAGATATAACTAATTACAAAGTGTGTGTATATATAACTGCTATTGATATAAATTTTGGATACCATTGAGATTTGGGAGATACCTATTTTCAGTTGTCTGTACCATATATATGGATGTTCTTTCTTGTAATTATTTTGTTTTCAATGGTAAATGTTGCTTTTTGTTATGTTTTATAGCCTTGAAAAAGTCAAAGGGAGTACACTCCCCACGACGAAACACGTGTTGGCTGTTCTTCGCTGCCTTTCGCCATATTAAAGACGGATTGATTGTGCTTATGGGATCTTTGTTGTTCTTTTTTCTATATTGTCTTTTTATTTATTATGTATTGTTGGATTGTGTATTTCTAAAAATGTAATGGTTAGTTTATTGTTATAGTGTGCCTAGGTCCTTTCTCTTACAATTTTGTTATAGCTGTGTCTTCACAGATTTTGGAGGAAGGGAAGAATCCTCTAGGGCCGGGAGCACCTAAGTTTACACTATAGGGGACAGTTGGGAGCGCTTTCTTTTCCCCTTAATTGTTCTTCCCATTTTGTTGATTGCTTTTTGATTAGGGGTAGCAGCTCCTTACACCTTAACTCAAATTTTTACACATACATGACAAATATGGATCGTATGAAACTAGCAGCTAATTTATTTGGAGAACCTGGATCTACCAATATTACGCTTATGTCTAATGCTGCGTGTGGTATATCTAAAGAAATAGGATTAAGGGCAAAATTTATCAAATTAGAGAGATTAAAAAAGCAGGAGGTATCTAAGTGGTGGGATGGGGCTACGCTCAAACACTATATCAAACTTAATAGAATACCCAGGGGTTCGAGGTCTCATTTATTTCCCACATTTGATGATTTAGACTCAGATGTTTTGGACAGTTGGGAACAAGAGCTAATTTCCAGTTCGATGAGACTTATGAATATTCTAATTGAGAACTCGGAAAGAAAAGTGAACCAACTACAGAGAGATATTGAATGCTTAGAAACTGAGATTAAGGCTATGAATTTGGAAGAGGCAACCTCTAAAAACTATGCAATTTTAAATGAAATTGTGAACCAACATCAGTTGGAGGTTACGAGGAGAAAATCCCGCAAACTGAAGCGGGACGAGCTTGACTACAGTAGAGGGAGAGTCTTTACATTTTCTCGGAGATATGATCATTTAATTCAAGATATACAGAGTCAACAGTCCCAACGAATAAGTGCTCAGTCATCACTTAATAGTATTTCAGCTACCAGCAGTGAATCCAGTGACGTGTCTAGTGTCTCAGATCAGAATATATCAAGTGAACAGGGACCATCATCTTTTTTAGCCGAAGTACAAAGAATAAGACAAGGACAGAGAGAAGTAAACAGACGTATAGAAGACCCCGGAAAACAAGGAGAAGTAAGAGAGGAGGGACCCAAAGAAACAAGAGTAGGGGTCCAAACCAGATCATGGAACAGGCGCAAATGAGTAATATGGAGAAGAAGACAATTAGTATTGTCAACCTATCAGATGTAGAATTATCTGAACAGGCCAATACATTACTCACTAAGGGGCTTGGTTTTTGCCCATTTAGTCCAGGGGATTTTCAAAGGACCAAAATAGATTTTTTTAAATATGTGAGGAGACTTAAACTTAGGAAACATTTCGGTATGTCTAGTAGCACTTCCAACAGGGATATCCTTTCTTCTTGTACTAAAGATTATTACCCTCTTTCCATTCGGGACATACAGGATACAGCTGTACTGCTCTCTATTACAGACTTTGAACAGGATCCATCTATAGTTTCCAATATTTTGGATGACTTGGACATAATGCCTGATACTGTGGCGAGTGGTTTGAAATCCAAATCTAGATGGACGCCTGTCCTTAGTGGTGGTAATTGTGTGGATACTTTTTTCAAACTAGTGTGGCAGGACCTTCTTATAGCGGAAAAAAGGAATAAGTCTTACTATTACAATTGTCATAATAATTTGTCGGCTGGTGAACTTGAATGCCTTAAAAGTTTACGCACCAATAAGGACATTATAATTAGGGAGGCCGATAAGGGCGGCAATATTGTGGTTATGAATATTGCAGATTATGAATCTGAAATCATTAGACAGCTTAGCGATTCTGAATGCTATGAGCAGATTGAGAATAACCCTATACCTGCTCTCTCTAATAAAATTAACAATTATTTGAAACTTTGTTTTGATCAAAGATTGCTCAAGGAGGATGAATATATGTACTTACGGGTTTTCAGACCCAGATATCCCTGTATTTACACGCTGCCTAAAATTCATAAAGACTCTCGCTCGCCTCCTGGCAGACCCATTGTATCTGGAATGGGTGGCCCGACTGAAAAACTATCAGAGTATGTAGACATTTTTCTACAGCCTTTTGTCATCAATCTTCCTTCCTATATAAAGGATACCAAACACATCTTAGGTATACTTGGTGATATTACTTGGGAACAGGGCATGAAGTTAGTAACTTTGGATGTGACTTCACTGTATACTAGTATCGAGCACGATTTGGGTATGATAGCGATACGTCACTTTTTACATAATCAATCAGCTAGTCTATACCAACACACTTCGATGATTTTAGATATGATTAGGTTAATTCTGGACAACAATTTTTTTCTCTTTAAGAGTAAATGGTTTCGACAAAAAAGGGGTGTTGCAATGGGATCCCGCTTCTCACCATCTTATGCGAATCTGTTTATGGGTTACCTCGAACAGAAATGGATATGGGGGCCTGAAGCAAAGACCTGGAACTCTAGTATTCTTTTTTGGGGTCGATATATAGATGACTGTCTTATGATATGGACGGGGGACCTCATCCTATTGAATGAGTTTGTGAATTTCCTTAACTCGAACCAATTTAATCTAAAGTTCACATGGGATTATAGTGAAACCTGTATATCCTTTTTGGATGTTGAACTTTTCATCCGCAACAACAAGATTGAAAGTCGTTTGTTTAGAAAAAGTACAGCCTGCAATTCCATTCTGCACGCCAGTAGTGCACATCCGAAACACCAAATTCATTCCATTCCCTATGGTGAAATGGTACGTGCCAGAAGGAATTGCAGTATTGATATCGACTTTATCAATACTATTCAAGATATGTCTTCTAGATTTGAGCTTCGGGGTTACCCTACAGATACTGTGACCAAAGCACGCAATAGAGTCGGTCGTTTATCCCGGACTGACATTTTGAGAAATAGGGATAAAGTATCCGATAACAAAATAAGATGTATAGTCGATTATACCCCGGCTTCATCAGCCCTGCGTAACAGTATGAAGAAATATTGGCATATATTACGGGCTGATACTACTCTGAAGGGTTCACTATCTGAATCACCAATGTTCACTTACCGTAGGGGTAGAACCCTTAAAAATATTTTGTGTCCGAGCTATCCTACAAGATTGCAACAAGAGAATTGGCTCTCAATCCACAGTAAGGGTTTCTTTAAGTGTGGTCGATGTGGAATGTGCAGGTTGAGCAGATCGGGGATCTCATCGTTTGAAAGTATGACGGGTGAGAAATTTCAAATTAACACCCACATAACATGTGATAGTTGTTTCGTGATTTACATGATTATTTGTAAATGTGGTCTATACTATATTGGTAGTACAATTAGACCCTTGAAAGTGAGAATTAGTGAACATTATAGGGCTTTGAAACACCTTGATGAACGCTATCCTATTGTTACACATATGAGTCAGTGTTCTAGACAGACTAAAGTACAGAATTTTGAATTCTTTGGTTTTGATTTGGTATATGCAAACTCTCGTGGTGGAAATAGAGAGTTACAATTAAGAAAGAGGGAATGCCTATGGATTCTTAAACTTAGAGCGGTGGAAACAGGACTCAATTCGAACTGCGAAATGGAGTATTTCTTGGATTAGGCATCTAATCAAATACATAAACTGTTGTGTTGTATTACTACTAATTATTGAACTATGGAATATGGGTTATATTTTCAAATATTTACAGTATATAGTTATACATATTTATGATATCGTGCATTTTATTTACATTTGTATAAGATGCTATTCCCAACGTGTCTTTGTTATAAACTGTATTATTTTCTTCATTATGTAGTCAATTAGATTGTAATACCTCGCATCCTGAATTGAGAGGTGGTCACTATGACGCGGACGTGCGTTTGACTGCAGGGTGATGGATACAGCCTTTCTGATTAGCTATTTTTGTTACTATAAAATTATGTATTTCAATTATTGTTACCGCTTTGTCTAAATTTCATGGTTAATTGCTGTTCGTTTATAGTATCTCACATTAATTAGAATTTTCTCTGTGCTGTATATGGACAATATGTTGTCTATTGTCATTGTGGTAACGCATTATAACATTTGTTAATATATAAGCGTCTTACTCTAAGATGGCGCCCGTGCACTGCCGTAGGTCAGCAGTAGTGCTGATCTGTGGTCGCGCTGTGATTCACATGCGCGTACCAGCTTGTTTTAATAGCGTTTACCAATGGCGGCAGCGGTAAACGCTTATCGGGCAAACGCGGAACCGAATATTCGGACTCCTGGTCTTTGAAAAACTTATGTGGGTGAGTTTGAGAGAGGTATTATTATTGCAATTAAACCCCGTTTTGTCTGTAGTGGTGGTGATTTGAGTGCTATATTTGATTATTTCAGGTTTATTTCAGGTTTTGAATAGATTTGCGGGCCATATGTTTTGATTACAGTAGTTTGCGACGTACGGGTAGGTGATTTGAATATATTGCACTTTGGGTCTTTGGTGGTGCACATATAATCCTATTTTGTTTTCTATTTCGATTAACTTTTTATATGGTAAAGTTGGGTACTAATTACATCTTTTTTGCACAACAGTGTTCTTCTAAACGCCTATTGGTTGGTGTATTTGAATCAATTTTGAGTATGTCAGCGAGGTATGTTTTCTTGAATTGTTTGATTTTAGGTGATGATATGGGGATACACACATTATTTGGTTGCTGGTGATAGTCATTTGTTAATATTGACAACTACTCATTGATATTCACCATTTTGTAATCATTCGCACTTTTGTGTTGTGGTTGATCACTTTCACTTTTCGGATGTGAGGTTTAATTATCAATTTGTACATATAAGATATAACTAATTACAAAGTGTGTGTATATATAACTGCTATTGATATAAATTTTGGATACCATTGAGATTTGGGAGATACCTATTTTCAGTTGTCTGTACCATATATATGGATGTTCTTTCTTGTAATTATTTTGTTTTCAATGGTAAATGTTGCTTTTTGTTATGTTTTATAGCCTTGAAAAAGTCAAAGGGAGTACACTCCCCACGACGAAACACGTGTTGGCTGTTCTTCGCTGCCTTTCGCCATATTAAAGACGGATTGATTGTGCTTATGGGATCTTTGTTGTTCTTTTTTCTATATTGTCGTTTTATTTATTATGTATTGTTGGATTGTGTATTTCTAAAAATGTAATGGTTAGTTTATTGTTATAGTGTGCCTAGGTCCTTTCTCTTACACCCCTGTACAGACTTCTCCACCAAGTGACATAAAGTCATACACGGCACACACAGGAATCCTTGTGTTTGAAATTTATTCGTCCAACAGAAATTAGTACCCAAACATCACCAATGCGTTTCAACCACCAATGTCTTGATCACGGTGAGTAAGTGATCCATTTACACCTTCATTTATAGGTTCTCCTATTATATGCCATTATGGGGCATTCTAGGATATGTGGTTTTACCAAATGTTTCCATTATAATTCCCTACCTTTGGTAAAACTACATATACCAGAATGCCTCATAATGGCATAACATAGTTTTATTAAGATTCGTCAAGTGGCGCCAAAGATTTAGACAAGTAAAAGAAATGCTTTTTATTTAGAAAGTAGGTCCTAACAAAAATTACCTAGTGACACACAACTGCTAATAAATAAATATATATATATATATATATATATATATATATATATATATATATATATATATATATATATATTTATACATATATATATATATATATTTTTTTTTATATATATATATCTCCATTTGGAAAAGTGTCATGGAGGGTGATTAAGTATGTGTGATCAACTCTACCTCTGAGTGAGTGCATTTATTTACGCTTTGGACTTAAGATGTTTCGGACCAGGGTGCTCGCCTGGTCACTCACTCTACCCCACCTGGGAGTTGGGAGCAGGATCGGATACAAGCATGACTTTGGATATATATATATATATATATATATATATATATATATATATATAAAACAAGACACTAGAGAATGACATACAATTGTCCAGTTTGGTATTGAAGTAGTTATCAGAACCAGGTGAGGTACTAGCCATAACCAGTCCAGACCATGCACAATATATTACACACAGGAAGGTGCTGGAAACCTTAAGGAAGGAAAGAGTCAATAAAATGGCCCAATATAATCATCAGTTTGCAAGGAGTAGTATCTTTGAAGAGTCTTAAAGAAGAAAGATTTTGTGACATAAAATGGCATAAAGTGGAAAATTGGAAAATTGTCACGGAAGTCGGAATTGGAGTGATTGTTTTTAACCGTAAGTGCATACTTTAACGACTTTAAATCCAATAAGTAACATTAGAAGCCACATGAAAGGTCACAGTAATGATAACTGTGATGTTTAAAGGTTAAATTATAGTAAGTGCATCTGTGTTTTGCCTATCTGGGAGCATTTCCTATGAGTTGAAGGTCATCTTGGTTCTTAGAACCTATCGCAGGGAGAAAGAGACAGCTGGTATATAGACCTGTTAAATACAAATCTTAGCGCAAAGCAGTGCACGTATTGCGGTTAAATGCTCACCAGTGGGTAAAAAGCCTAAAGCAAACCTGTGGCAATTCTGATTGATCAAACATCCTTTGTCTGTGGGAACCAAACGTGCTTTCTTTTGAAATGTGTTTGTCCTATTGATTACAGAAAATATCAGACGTACCCAAGCAGGGCATTTTGTGTTCTACACTACAGGGCCTTTTTTTTTTTTTTACTGATTCTTAATGCATTTTTAGATCTGGCATCCTTGGTGTGGTCTCCCCTAAAGTTTTGCCTCTGTTTCCCAGGTTTTTGATGTGTGCTGGACTCTGTTTTTGTTGTTTTTAATACTCCGGGCACTTTGCTACTGCTATCCAGTGCTAAATTGCAAGTGCTCCTATGTAGACTGTATGTGTAATTGGCTTTCCATGATTGGCATATTTGGTTTACTGGTAAGTCCCTAGTACAGTGCACTAGAGGTGCCCGGGGACTGTAAATCAAATGCTATTAGTGGGCCTTCAGCACTGGTTGTGTCTTCCACATGAGTAGCCCTGTCAGCATGGCTCAGACCTGCCACCACAGTGTCTGTGTGTGCGATTTTAAACTGCCAATTTGACTTGGCAAGTGTGCCCACTCCCCTTTTCTTACTTGTAAGGTACCCCCAAGGTAAGCCCTAGGTAGCCCCATGGGAAGGGTGCAATGTATGTTTAAGGTAGGACATATACTAATGTCTTTTATATGTCCTGACAGTGAAATACTGCCAAATTTGGTTTCACTGTGCAAGGCCTATCTCTCTCATAGGTTAACATGGGGGCTGCCTTTAAATATTAGGGTTTAGGGTCTCTTAACTCACAATTTAAAAATACATCTTTTAGTAAAGTTTGGTTTTAGATTGGGTGTTTGAAAATACAACTTCTTGAAAGGAGCCATTTCCTTGCTTAAACCATTCTGTGAGTCTGCCTGTTTGTGGATTCTCTGTCTGGATCAGTTCGACAGTTGTGCTGCATGCACCTCTCCTTTAGACATTGACACAAAGAGAGCTGGGGTGTAGCCTGCATATCCTGATGAGCTATCTGTGCTGAGAGGGAGGGGAGGAGTGGTCACTCACACCTGAAAGGCTGTGCCTGTCCTCACACCATGCAATCTCCAACCTCCTGGTGTGTGTCTGGGGCCTGGCCTGGGCAAGGCAGGATCTTACAAACAAGAGAGCTTTTCATTGAAGTTTGCCTACTTCAAAGGAAGAAAGGGGTATAAGTAGTTGACCCAAAACCCCTGAAAATTTGATTAATTCTGGAATCAAGTGGAACCAATGCAAAGGAGAAGAGCTGAAGAGGAGTGCTGCCCCTGCCTGTGACTGAGCTGTGTTGGGCTATCCTGCAGTTGCTGCTCCTGCCTGTGTAAGGAGACAAAGGCTGGACTTTGTTGTGCATTCCTGCTTGAGAAAAATCTCCAATGACTTGAACTGTGCTTGTCTATTGTTGTTGAAGTCTCAGGGCCATCAAAGACTTCCCCTGCCAGCAGCTGGACTCTCTGCTGAGACTCCTGCCCTGCCAAATGGTGCCCTATCCAGTCCCTGGGCCCTTGAAAGGTGAAGTTGGCAGACAAGAACTGAAAATCCACACACAGAATGCCGTCCTGATTAATTTCTGATACACCCTCTACAACCCGGCTGATAAATGATACGCCGCTGGCTATACGGCTGAAATCTAAGCTCCACCTGCATCGCGGCTGGGAGATTGAAACTTTGTGCTGGAGAAATTATGCACAGCACCCACTTACGGAGGCTGATAACAACATAAACCCCATGCAGTGCTTTTTTCTGATTCCGTGCCACTGGATTTTCCACACATCATCCCTGGGCATCAAAGTCAACCCAACTCTGCGAGGTGCCCCGTCCGGAAATCGATGCACCACTCTCTTGCAAGGGAGAAAATCGTGAGTAAGGAATCAAGGCATCTCTACCCTTTTCCGATGCATGCTTGCTTGCGAGGCTTTATTATTGATGCTAAACAGGAACTTTGTGTAACAACAACAATCTAACTGTTTTTTAAGAATTAAGGCGGTCATTATGAACATGGCGGTTTGGACTGCCACGCCGGCATTGGCGGTCATAACCACCAGTGGCATGGCGGTTCATACTGCCATATTCTGAACTCATACTGCCATATTCTGAACTCAGAACTACTACCTACCGCCAGGCCAGAATCGACTGCCGGGCCAATTGTAGGCACATTCGACCCGGCGGTGGAGGCCGGACCGGCGGTGAGATTATGATTCCATTCCCACCAGGGATTTCATGATGGGATACCATCAATGGTGGTGAGGCTCCATGCATCATTATTTGGCGGGATGCCGGCCGCCGCCACTGGCGGTCTTCTGTTGACCGCCGGCACGGTTGGCAGCGGGGCATCTCACCAAAATCAAAATGACCCCCTAAGACTCTTATTCTTTTGAAAATTCATATCTTGACTTGTGTATGTTGGATTTTTTGTGTTTTGGTCTTGTTTGATTTAAGCAAATAATATATATGTTTCTAAACTGCTGTGGTGTCCGTTTTGTAGTGTTTTCACTGTACTACTGTGTGTGTGTTGGTACAAATGCTTTATGCATTGCTTCTGAAGTTAAGCCTGCCTGCTTGTGCCAAACAACCAAGGGTGTGAGCAGGGGTGAACTGAGTGTGGTTCTCCTTTTCCCTGACTAGAGTGAGAGTCCTTGCTAGGACAGGCGGTAACCTGACTGCCAACCAAAGACCCCATTTCTATCATGCATCCTGCTTTTCTCTGATCATTTGCATGCATATAATAAACTGAATGTAAAATACAGGACAGGTAGGATCAGCTGTTGGCAGCCTTGCCTTTTCAAACAACTTCTTCACCGTCACTCTCCTAACAGTTGCCCTTTTCAGATACAACACTTTCCATCAGTCTTAAGGTCAGAACGATGTTTACTATGATGTGAAAGGTACAGCAAAAATATGAGTTTTAAAAGTAAAAGCGTTGTCCACCATCTTATAGATGGCAGTTTAGTGCCTCGTAGAAAGGCAGGGTCCATTTTAATACTGACGGAATGAGGTGGGTGAAGCATCTAATGAGGTTTTCCCAACTTTGCACTAGCTCGGTTGATCCTGCAATAAAACACTTCCAGAATATCAATTGCAGCAAGAGCTATCAAACTGGAAAAAACACTCTGTGTTGGCAGTTCTTTGGATGGCTATATAAACCAATGTTCCTTGAGTTAAGTGTGGTGACAGGTGATAAACAATAAGGGCCTGATTCAAAAAGGTAAACTCACACTTTTGTGTAAGTTTATGATTACATGGTGGAGACTATGCACATAAAAAGATAGGCCTGTCCTATCTTTTTATTTGCGGGATGTCTGCCACAAGTGCGGAGACTTTGATGTCATAAAGATACTACTTGGAAAATACCTTTTTGAATGAGAAATAATTGTAAACGTACATACAATTTGAAGTTTACCTTTGTGAACCTAACCCACATTTTTTTTAACACAATACACAAATGAATACCTCTAAAATCACAAAATGCAGGTTGGGGTTTCAAGTCAACTGCTGAGCAGCATATTTCCTGGAGAAGCAGATACAAGTGAATCCAGATGTGTTTCTTGATGAGGGACTGTCTGGAAATCAAAAGCAGGCCTGGCAAAAATATTCAAACAAGCCACTCTGCTTTTCAATGGGCATATGCTTCTGCTGGCTAGAATGATCAAGATGCTTAGTCTAATCTGATTTGAATTTTAAATGTGCACTGATTAAAATGATCTAAGGTGTAATGGGAATCAGAAGAGAATCCATTGAAGGTGCATCACTTCCTTCAAGATACTGTACAGTGGATGATAGAGAGGCATATGGAACTTGCAGACCCACGAGCACTTAGAATTCAGTGGCCAGAGATACTGGGCCAGTATGATGTCACTTAGGGCCAGATTTAGATCTTGGCAGAGGGGTTTATTCCATCACAAAGATAACACATATCTCATCCACCAGATTACATTCCCATAATATCCTCTGGAAATCATAATACAGCGGAAAGGATAGCCCTCTAAATCAGGTCCTTAGTCTCTCATGTGAAAAAACTGAGTTCCATCAGGTGTCTTCTTTCTGTATTCCATGTTATTACTAAGCAACTACTGACCAATCTCCCTGCTCCCCTGCCCCGACAAAGTATTGGAAAAAGCAATCAACCAACAACTCGCCTTACATCTGGAACGGGACCTGGTACTCAACTCCTCCCTGTCCGGATTCTGCAGCATCCACAGCACTGAGGAAGCCCTCATCTCAGCTACCAGTGACATCCGATCCCTACTTGACAGAGGAGAGACTGTGATTCTGACCCTCCTATACCTCTCAGCAGTCTTCGATATGGTCTCCCACCATACACTCATCCCAAGGCTGCACAATATAGGACTGCCCTCAGATGGATCGCATCTTTCCTCAGTGGAAGAATGCAAAAAGTCTATTTTGCCCCTTGTACCTCCGAAACCAAGGAAATCATTTGTGGATTCCCCCAATGATCCTCGTTCAGTGCCACTCTCTTTAACACTTACATAACTCCATTGGCTAACATTACCAAAATCCAAGGACTCAACATCATAACTTATATCAATGACACACTATTTAGCCTCTATCTCTCAGAAGATACCAACTTTTACAACTGCATACAGACGTTGACAGCGGGATGAAGGACAGCTGCCTGCCACTCAACACGGACATGAGAGCGGCACAGATTTTCAGAAACAAAAGCTCTCCATGGGACGCATCCTTGTGGCCCTCAGAACTTCGGCCTACTCCAACTCCCGCTGACCATGCTAGGAACCTAGATATCATTCTAGACAATGAGATACCTTGATGACTCAGGTCAGCTCCATCTCCACCTCCTACTTCTTCATCCTTTGCATGCTTCATAAGATATTCAAATGGCTACCTCATACCTGCAGATGAACCATTACCCAGGCCCTCATTTCCAGCTGACTAGACTACGGTAACACTCTCTACACTAGGATAACATCTCACCTCCTCCGACTACTACACACCATACACCACACAGAATGCTGCAGCCAGACTCAACTTGGATCTTCCTAGAGGAAGCCACCTCACCTCCTACCTTAGGGATCTCCACTGGCTCCCTATATAGAAAAGATGCATGTTCAAGCTCCTGACCTATGCATACAAGACCCTACACCACTACAGACCCACATACTTAAACTACTGCCTGAACTACCTTCAGCCCACCAGACACCTCTGCTCTGCATCCCTTTTTCTAACCCTCACCCCGTGCAACAGATGTAGGAAATGTGAAGGTCACTCCTTCTCCTACCTAGCAGAGAAGACATTGAATGAGCTACCCTTTCAACTACAGACCTCCCCATCTCTTCCAGAGTTCGAAAACTCCTGAAGACCTGGCTATTTTGCTGGTCAACCTGACACTGCCAGTGCCTGGATACTGTCACAGGTGACAAGTAGCACTCTATAAATCCAATGATTGTTTTCCTGACACAGAAATAATTGCATATATTTCTCTAGAAGGAGAGTTGGTTCAAGCAGAAATACCTCATACCAACTGTCAAACTGGATCTATGCTCAACACATTACTTGCATAAACTTGAAAGTATACCATTATGAGAGAAGAGAAAGGTATGTAAGATATTCATATGCTTGTGAATATATGAACAGATAGGGAAAATGGGAATCTCACTGTGAAAAACATTGGAAGAGTCCAATTTTCACGCAGACACCATCCGTCTCTTAGTAAGTGTGTACAGACCCTACTTGACAAAGAAATTATATATGCTATTGGAGAAAAAAATTCATCCTCACCCACACCTATTCAACAGTCAGCCACTCAGCCATGGAAATGAAAAAGGAACATGAGTAGACATATTTAACAAAAAAAACTTCAAAAACGAACTGTGATAAATGATGAATTGGATATATGTCTCATTGGAAAGGGCCCAACATATAAATCTTGAACATTGAATCAATAGAATTCCAGGCAAGTGCCTCCTTATGCCAGTCTTCAAAATCTGCCATTCTTAATTAGACACAATATGCAAAATGTAAGGTTTCGGTTTGTACCTTTATCTCTCAAAACTAGTTGGGCTATAACAAGAGCTCTTCCTTGCGCTGTACAACTGGCCAATTGTGTCTTGCTCACATGAGACTTGACCTCCTGAGTAATATGGTAGCCCAGTTCTTTGGCATGTAATTTTCTCTCCTATGTTTCTTGAATAGCTAATGACAGCTCAAGGGTAAAAGGTAGTTCAGGTAACCCTCAGGACTGGTGGTCACCCATCTTCTTTATATCTACATTTCAAGTATGATTGTTGTCATGCCAATAGGACTTGACTCTTTGTGTGACCAGTGGGTTTGCTGGTTGGCTTCCCTGTGTCAACTTGTTAACTTAGTATGCCAGGTGGTAAGCCATGGGAGCCCTAACTCTTGAGTAAACACTAATGGCCTTGTGACTTTTTTAACACCAATTTTACTCTTTAATGATCACAGTATTTGATATCGGAAATCCTACCATGTCTACCTGATTTTAGGGGTCCCAATTGCATTTTAGGTCTGGGGCAATCCGCAAGGAGGACAGTGCCTTCAGAAACTTTCACACAGAAAGGCTATTTCTTTTTTCCATCCATTCACTTTGAAAGAGCCCTTATGTTGAGCAAAGTTTAAATTGGAAGACAAAAAGCACCGAATAACTTCCAGCAATTAAATTAAATTCTCTCAGGGGCCTAGTCACAAACTGCACTTTGAAGTACGTTTAGTAGTGCTACTTGTATAGTCAGGAATTTTAATTACAAACCTATGCTATGGAGAACTCCATCCCTCCTATCCTTTCAATGCAGAATTGTCCACCTTGGTCACAAAGGCCTCAGTGACAAAACAGTAAACTCTTTGTTACTCACAAACTGCATTCTTGAGTTGCTATTACTAAAAAGGTGCCAAAACAGTTATAAGTGTATTTCAGCCCAGCCTTTCAGTAATTCCATCACCACACATTTCTACTAACAGATACTGCAATTTTCTCTGATACAAAATAATGGAAACATAGAAAATAATGGAAGCGGTGCCTTAAAAAAACACCCTATAGAAAGAAATGTTAGCTAAAATATATGTTTTGAATTGTAATTGTTTATGTGTTAAAAGTTATATTATTTTTTTAATTAAATAAATATTTGAATACTTGTCCATAATTACCTATACAAAACATTCAAATGTATTACATGTAATTAAACAAATATGTTTTGATAACATTTGCTAAATTATAATCAATGCAAAACATTTAGTGATAATGAGATTTTTAATAACATTTAAAAAATAATAATTGTACATTAAAGTAAATCATGCTATTTATTTAACTATTTATTAAACATTCATTTGATGAGTTGTGTTCATGTAACTTTTTTGTTGTGGGTTAATAATAATTATTTTAATATTTGTATTTGTTTTAGAGATTATTAAACTTTATTATATTTCCATATACTTTGCCATTGGGAGTACTCTACCTCGATTTTGGAGATGCAAAATGAGATGTGAAAAGTTACTAG
The DNA here is from genome assembly GCF_031143425.1 of Pleurodeles waltl. NCBI lineage: Eukaryota > Metazoa > Chordata > Amphibia > Caudata > Salamandridae > Pleurodeles > Pleurodeles waltl. Next base: position 381,917,732 of record NC_090447.1, read on the forward strand.
TAGTAACTGTATAATCACAAATCTGGTTGAAGAAGGCTTCACCCCCTGTTTTTAGAGGTTGGAGACATCTAAGCCTGCTCCTACCTGTACACTTACACTGAGAAATGCTGAGTAGGATAAAAGTGCTAAGCTATTATTTGATGTGGTTGTAAATTTTCATTTGAGTAAATCAATATGTGTAAACTTACACTTGTGAATTTTATGTTATTTGTGTTGTGTGTTTCTCAGGTTTTGAACATTTTTGACAACCTGTACACTGAGAATGTTTGTGTACTTTTCACCTGAGCTGACACCTTAATGTTAACAGGAGTAGTTTTGTTCTTTTCATGAGCCACCATCCGTCTTCTTTCTTCTGCTCCTCATCCTCTTAATTTGGTCTTCTTTTTTGTATTCTTCCCTTTCTTTTCTTCTTCTGTTTTCTTGGATTTCTGTCTTAATGCATGTCCATTTAGTTTTAGGGCCTAGCTACGACTTTGGCGGTCGGACTACCGGACCGCCAAGGCGGTGGTCCGAAAAAGACCACCATGTTGATGGTCTCTGGCCCGCTGCATTACACTGTTACCAATGGACCAGCAGCAGTGTACCTGATGGCAGTGGCCCGAGAGGGGATGCAGTCAGCAACACAAGCTATATTTTTACAACTATGTTGTTCATTACTATTCCATTGCTGGTGACTAGGCCATATATGGAGAGTCGGTGTTATTGGCAGTAAAATGCAATTTGTACTTACCTATATTTTTTATTTTATTTTAATGGGTGAAGATGTTACAATGAAAGGGGGGGCTAGATGAAGGGGCCCTCATTGGAGACAGAAGGAAAAGAAGGAAATGGTGGAGCTAGCAGCCCATTTCCTTCGATTCCACCATCTTGGAGCAGGCAGTATCTCCCGCCATGGCTGGCTCTGCAAAGCAGCTCATCGTAATGTGCAAGGCAGTACCCTTGCCTATACCGCCCTATGATGGCTGATTTTCCTCAGCTGCCATCAAGGAGGTCGGCAGGGAGCTGGCGGTGTCAGTGGGATTCCAACAGTTTCCCCTTCAGCACACCACCAACATCGTAATATGGCAGTCAGACCACCAACAGGGCAGCAGTCAGACTGCCACTGCCTCCAGGGTGGTCCCCAGGCTGGCAAACTCAAAATAAGGCCCTTATCTTGAAAGACTGGGGGGCAGATTTAAGAGACATTTGCGCCATATATTGTCACATTAGCATCATTTTATTTACGCTAATGTAGTGATGTTATGGCAAAAATGCTACACCATATTAACAAAGTGCCACAATGCATGCATTGCACCACTTTGTAACCGCTTGTGCCACATTATGCTTGCACCAGGTATAATGTATGGGAGGGGACATTCCCCCATTGGGTGTCCAAAAATATGGCACAAAGAAATACAAAGGATTTCTTTGCACCATTCTTTTCGGCATTTTTAATGCCTGCTCACAGAAGGCGTTAAAAGGGGGCACACCATTTGTTACAACTGGCCCCTATGTACTGTCCAGGGTTATTGCAAAAATGTTTTGCACTAACCCTAATCAGTACATCAATAGCGTCAATAATACTGACGCTATTGCCCACTACCCTGTGCCATGGTGTGCGGCACAAACATTGTGGCGGTAGGGGGCGTTAAGAGGCACAAGGAAAGTGATGCTGCACTGGGTGCAGTGCCACTTTTTTAAAATCTGCCCCTGGTATCCCCCAGTGTAAATATGCATCAAGATGGCAATGACAGTGTAGTAATGTCACTTATCATGCACATTGTTTGTCACTGCACCTAATCCATGTATCTGACTCATAATCTGCACCATTGAAATTATGTGATTCAGAGGCTGCAGCATTTTTAACATAAATATGGATTTGCTTCACTTGCTCCATAATCCAGCATCTGGTGAAAAACTTCCAGATTTCAACAAAAAAGTATTTTAGCTCACACAGATCAACAAATACTAAATATGTGGCAACATGTGGTGCTGTGTTGTGGAATGCACTTTGGAAAGGTTGACTATTCACCTTTCAGTTGCATATTGCTGTTTTTGGGGATTGAGCTAGCACTAATATCTCTAAAAAATATTAACCTTAAAAAATGACAAAATAATGAACTAATAATATCACAAAATTTGCTTCATTATGCAGCATTATTTGCATTTTTTTTGGCATAATTTAGTGCCAAATAATTAGGCCCTCCCTTGCTGCATAATTTCAGTGACCCTGCTCTTAATGCTTAACATCTATTTAGGTGCATCAATACATGGATAAGCAGTACTAATCATGTTTCAGGCTATTTCCCCCAGATTTTATTCTGAATCCTCAAAAAACTGAATGTTGATTTTAATGGAAAAAATTGAGTTTTTCAAAATGTGGTTTTATTTCTAAAGACACATTTCTAACATGTGCCCTTGTTTTCTCAGAGTGCACCAGTGCTTCAATTGAGGTAGTCAATCATATATACTAGACTCTCCTGTAGTTGAGCTGCTTAAACCAATCAAAGGAAACACATTTAATGAGTAGCCCACAATTTCAAAATTCCTTCAGATTTGCAGAGCATTTTAAAATTATCAGTGTCATGTTTCTGTGCGCATACTTTATTAATCAGCTAATATTATTTCATTTTAAAACACAATCTTTTTCACAATCATGTTTAATTGCCAAACAACAAAAGGAATCCTGACGCGTTTCGAAGGATGCAGGACCTGTGAACAAGGAGCTGGCACTCCAAAATGCGTCAGGATTTCTTTTGTTGTTTAGCAATTAAACACGCGTCTGCATTGAGTCACGGCTCGTTGCTTTTTGACCTCGAGATTAATACCTCGCGGTGTCTTGACAAAGTTTTTGATAATGTGTGAGGGCTCGCCGCCCTGCTTGTGGCCCACCGTAATTAAAAAGTGGCTGGTATGAAGGCGACAATAGGACGGAATACATATATATATATATTTATATATATATATATATATATATATATATATATATATATATATATATATGTGTGTGTGTGTTTGCTTACATATACTTATTCAGAATTGCTGGTTATATAAGTGCAGTGGACACGCCAATTTACCAGTAGCTTTCCTACCAGAACATGGTAGCCCTAGAATAAAATGGCACCATCGGTACAGATTGTTTGAGAGTTTTTTAGTGGCCATTGATGATTTCAATTTCTCAGTCACCGGAAAGAAAGTGATTCTGTGCAACTGTTTGGGGACAGACGAACAAATAATTTTTAACCATCAACATAAGTTATTCCCTCCATCATCAAAAGAGTGGGATGTGTTTACTGAGGTGATAAAGAGGTTAGAAAATAATGTTAAGGATGATCTCAGTGTTATAGTACAAAGACACACATTTTTCACAAGGAAATAAATGCAACATGAATCTATTGATAATATCATGGCAGGATTGAGAATTTCAGCAGCCACATGTGAATTTGTAGGTGCACTAGATAAAAATTTGAGAGACCCGCTGGTGGTAAATTGCTATGATGCTAGGATACAAGAGAACATTTTATGTTGCAGGAATCCTTTGTTAAATGAAACTCTAGAATTGGCAAGGGGAGTCGAACGTTCTGTGATGGCATCAAAAGAATTGGGAAAATTTTAATTTCTCCAGTGGAAAATATAAGTACGATATAAATACAATTAATTAAAAACCTAAAACTTTTATGAATAGTATAAATGAACCTAAGAAAACAAGCAAAGCCATAAGCTGTTATAGATGCTGACCTAAACTACATGCCGCTAATGCAAGAGATTGTCCAACCATTGGAAAGACACGTATGAAACGTGAGAAGCAAGGTAATTTTGCAGGTGTGTGTAAAAATGCACAAAAAGAAATGCTAGTGAAACCACATACTCACGCAGTGCAAAAAACAATTGTACAAGATAAACGTGAGGTGAAAACTGACTCATTGACTGATGTTCTTGGCAAACATGAGGCTACATTCAGAGATAAATTGAGAATAGTGAAAGGTTATGAACACATGATCATCCTCAAGCCTGACGCTATCTCTGTAGTACACAAACTTCAGAATGTGCTGTTAAGCATCAGAACAAGATTTAAGGAACATCTAGACAATCTATGCATTGATGGAGTTATTGAGGCCATTGATTCATCTCAGTGGGTGTCACCTATAGTTGTAGCACTTAAAAAGAATGGTGATCTAAGACTATGCATGGATTTGAGATCTATTAAGAAGAATATTCAAGTGGATTGCTTTCCCTTATGTAAGATACAGGATATGTTTGCACAGTTAGAGGTTATTAAGATATTTTCCACCATAGATCTTAAAGCGCCTATCATCTGGCAGAACTCAGTAGTGAATCGTGTTCCCTGACAGCATTCATCACACCCTTTGGAGCTTTTTGCTTTTATGGTGCCGCTTGGATTAGCTTTAGTGGCATCTGTTTTTCGAAAGCTCATGTCTCAGCTGTTGGGAGATAAGAATGTTGTGCTTGCTTATCAGGATGATTTACTGAAATACTCTGATTATGTGCAAGTATACCTGAGTAAACTGGACAAGGTGTTAAGCATTCTGGAAGATCATGAGATCACGATAAAAAAGGTGAATAGAAAATTCATGATGGATACAGAGGATTTTCCAGGGCATAAAATATCAAAGTCAAGTACATCACCCAAAGAAGATCTGGTGATGGCTACTGAAAAATGTCCACCACCTACTGACAAAGATCAACTAAGGTCATTTATTGATCTTTGTGAGTATTACTCATGATTTGTACAGTATTTTGCATTACAAACAGAACCTTTGAGGAGATTGTTGAGAAGTGGAGTTAAATCTACATGGGAAGGAGAGCAGGAACAAGAGTTCAACACATTCAAATCACTAATAATAAAAGTTCCAGCGTTACAATTGTTTAGGGATAATGCAGCATCTCTACCTACTGTAGATGCCAGTGGAGGGGGGTTTGGTGCCATTTTGAGTCAGATGGTAGAAGGCAAGGAGAACACTATCATATTCATGTATATTCCTTTTGAGGACTGAGATGAATTACAGCACCATCGAGAGGGAAATCCTAGCATGTGTGTGGGGAGCTTGCCACTTTGCAACGTATTTGTGGGGCAGAGAATTTGTTGTAGTCACAGATCATAAACCTTTGGTGTATCTGTGGAATGATGAGACATTTAGAGAAACCAGAACCAGATTGACTAGATTGATATCTAGATTGTATGACTTCAATATTAGAATGAGATGTACTAGGAGGAAACAAATGCAGAGCAGATTTTCTTTCTAGATGTCCAGTATCTGGTACAACAAAGGAAACAAGATACAAAGATGATGACATTTTCATTGGAACGATTAATTGCATGCCTGTGTGGGGTGGGGTCATTTCACAGCAGTGTCGTAAGGAGATTGCTAGTAATATAATTTGGTGATATATGCAAAGGGTGGCCTATGGATGGTCTACATGGTGAGGAGCTAATGCTGTATTTTAGAATAAAGGAAACATTGAGTGCTGTAGACACATTGTTGATGAAAGGTGAGAGTTTGATTCTCCCTAATAAATTAAGAAGGAGATGAATTACACTTGTCCACAAAGGACATGTAGGCATTACTGGTACCAGAAAGTATTTGTAACTGCATTATTGGGGGACTGGAATGGATAGTGAGGTTAAATTAATGGTGAGTAATTGTGAGAAGTGTAGGCGTGCAGACAAAAGAATGTTTACTTACAATGTGCTGTTATACCCTGTGCAATTTCCGAAGAGATCATGGGAGAAGATTTGAATGGATTTTTTAGGGCATGTTGGGGCTTATGTGAAGGTAAGAGATTGTCAGAGTCACCAGATCCTCGGGGTCTGTGCACGTTCCCAACACGTCCACCACTGAAAAGCTCCAAGACTCTGATAGATAAATCACAGAGACTAAGAGAGTTCAAGAGGGGAAGAGGGGATTAGGAAGGGAACAGCTGGGAAGGAGACCTGTAGTAAGAAAAAGGTTAGAACACACAATATGAAAATTATATCTCCTGAAATCAATACTAGACTATGATTCCAAGCCTAGTCACTCTGAAAACATGAACAATCTAAGAGTTAAGTTTAAAATGACTACGTTTCAAGATGGCCGGATACCTGTAAGGGAATCAAGATGAATTAAATGAAAACTTTCTTATTCAAGTACTTTCCTTTACATGAGAATCAGAAAAAAAACATTCTGACTAAATTTTAAACCAGTCATATAAATCCTGTTTTGAGAATGTATACTAGGACCATACAATATTGCATCTAGAAACTCTGGCCTTCTGTGTACTCTTAAAATGTTTCAACACAAATTGCACATATTGCAAATATATATATATATAGTAAACACCATAAAAGGATTGTGCACCATAAATAACACAATATAGATACAGGAAACAAATCATATAACTTGTCAACTCGAATATTACATAATAGACATCTTAGAATAGTGGCATACAATAAACAACATGATTTAAACTCGAGGAGAGAGTCGTGCGTCTTGCCAATTCGAGTGTTACCATGTAAAATACCAAGAAATGGTAGCACGCAATGAATATCAAAGTCAAATCATCATTAATTGAATCGCGCGTCTTGCCGATTCATAAAACACGATGTAAATGTCAAGGAATAACAGCTCACAATAAATAACAAGATCAAAGTACAATGAAACGAATCGCTATTCTTTTGCCGATTCTTAAGCCACCATGTAAATGTCAAGAAATGGTAGCGCGCAATGAACAACAAAGTTAAATGCTCATGAAACGAGTTGTGCGTCTTGCCAATTCATAAAACATCATGTAAATGTCAAGAAATAGTAGCGTGCAATGGACAACAATGTTTAAACACCATAAAACGAATCGCGCGTCTTGCCGATTCTTAAGCCACCATGTAAATGTCAAGAAATGGTAGCGCGCAATGAATAACAAAGTCAAACCTTTATGAAATAACTTGCGCGTCTTGCCTATTTGTAAACTACCATATAAATGTCAAGAAATGGTAGCGCGCAAGTAATAACAAAGTCAAACCTTTATGAAATAAATCGCGCGTCTTGCCTATTTGTAAACTACCATATAAATGTCAAGAAATGGTAGTGCGCAAGTAATCTGTTACTCATTTAAGAATTTAAACTAAGAATATGAAAATTCTCAATAACGGAGTCGGGACAGTCCAACCACCGTCTTACCGCCTGGAACAATGATCACCAATGAAGGATTAGGGCAGAAGACTGGAAGATCTAAATAGGCCGCCGAGACAGGAGCTCAGGAAGAAGCTGCTGCTCTGCACCGGGACCTCTAAATAGTGAGCACTGGGAGTTGGGCTGGCTCTCTTTTATAGAGTCTTGGCCCAGCCCAGAACCACACCCAGGCATGTTGCAGGGAAAGTCTCTGGAAGGCCCTGGGAAGGGGCCACACCCTAACACACTCTGAAAACCTGCAGCAATACATTGCAAAGGAACAGTAGTTGTAAGCATATTAAAAATAAGTTTTCAGGATTGAACTCTGCAATGCAAAAGGTTAAACCACAACATATCAGCTTAATGCATAAATTACTTTGTTTTGAGAGTGCTGGGTTTTTGCATTTTTGTCACCAATAGAGCACGTACTGCTCTGGTGTTGACAGTACTCCCTTCTCCCCGACACGCTCTAGGGCCTGGTTTGCTTGGATTAAGACGATGAAAGCGTCTCACAAGTACTGGAGCATGAACATCAGATGCGGAAACCCATTAGTTACTTTCCGGACCATAACCTTTTCATGAGATTAAGTACCATAGATTACGCCCTCTCAGTTTAGAATCCAACACTTTCTTGACTTCGTATTTTTCTTCCCCTTGTACTAGAACAGGAGCTGGATGAGGGTGGACCTTTTGGACTGCCTTTTTCAAGAGGGAAGTGTGGAACACTGGATGAATCCGTAAGGATCTGGGCAATTGTAGTTTATAGGTCACCGGATTGATTTGCTGAAGGACAGTATAAGGACCTATGAATTTAGGGTTAAACATGTGCTCCTTCTTGAAGTCTATATGTTTTGTGGAAAGCCACACTTTGTCACCTGGTTGATATTGCAGTCCCTCACACTGTTTCTTGTCATAATGCCTTTTATATTTTTGTTTGGCTTTTTCTAAATGCTGTTGAATCAGTTTCTGGGTTTGATGTAAATGCTGAATATTTTCTGACACAGCTGGACTAAGAGAACTTTCTTGACGAATTGTGATAGGCAAGGTGTCAGGATGATAGCCAAATAAACCAAAAAAGGGTGTAACGCCAATAGAAGTGTGGAATGAGTTATTGTAAGCTAAATCAGCTAACCAGAGCATAGATGTCCACGATATTGGTATTGGTATTGTTTCAAAGTCTGATTTAGTCTCTCCGTTTGACCATCTGTTTGAGGATGGTGACTAGTAGATAGCGTAGATGTCACTTGGAGTGTTTTACACCATGTCTTCCAGAAATTGGAGGAAAATTGTGACCTCCGATCGGAGAGGATAACCTTTGGCAGTCCATGATAACAAACCACTCTGTTCAGTAAAATAGTTGCCAATTCACTAGAAGTGGCCAATTTTTTACAGGCGATGAAATGTCCATATTTCGTGAGACTATCTACTACCACCAGAATTACTGAATGCTGTTGAACCACTGGCAGACCAGTAATAAAGTGTAAAGAAATGTGCTCCCATGGACGACTTGGGGTTGGAAGTGGATGTAACAACCCTTTTGGTTTTGAATGACTTGTTTTAATGCGAGCACAAACTTCACAGTTCTTTACCATTGCTTTTACATCTTTTGTTAGGGTAGGCCACCAAAAATAGCATTGGATCAGTTCAAGAGTTTTAGGAGTACCTGGGTGACCTGCCGTAGGTATAACATGCAACCAATGAAACACTATCTTGCGAAGTTTGGTAGTGGGTACGAACAAACGAGCTAAATGAAAGGGTAAACCTTGCTTGATTGACCTTTTGGGATCTGCTTGGGCCCCTGTTTGCCATTTTTCAACAGTGAAAGAGTTGCGAATTTCTTCAAAGAAATCTTCAGTTTTTATGATACATAGAACCTTGTCAGGAGCAATGATAGCTCTGGAGGCTTGAAATGCAGGCAACGTGGTATACTCTTGATGGGACAAGGCGTCAGCCTTGCAATTATCTTTACCAGGCTGGAAGGTTACTACAAAATCAAATTCGGCAAAAAAAAACATCCAGCATAATTGCAGAGGGGTCAAAAGTCTGGCGGAACTCATGAATTGAAGATTACGATGATCAGTATATACTGTAACAGTGTATTTGGCACCCAACAAATTATGTCTCCATTCTTTAAAGGCGTCACAAATCACCAGAAGCTCTTTTTCAGCAATGACATAGTTCTGTTTGGCTTTGTTCAACTTCAGAGACATATTAGCTACAGGATGAAGTTGACCAGTGTCTTTATTTCGTTGTGATAAGACGGCTCCTATTGCTACATCTGAAGCATCAGCTTCCACTATGAAAGGTTGATTCGCATCAGGATGAGTCAAGACTGGGGCAGTGGAGAAAGCTTCCTTTACTTGTTCCAATAAGACCGGAATTAGGGGCAAAGGATATTTATTCTTGATGGTGACTTTGTTCAAACCCCTATAGTCGATGCAAGTTCGAAGTTCTCCATTAGCTTTTGGAACAAAAAACAAAGGCGAAGCTGCAGGAGACTTAGAGGGGCGAATGAAGCCATTCTCCAAAAATTGATCTAGGTATTTTCGTAAATGTTGATTTTCATGTTCTGACAGTGCATATACACGACAGTTGGGAAGTATTGCACCTGGGGCTAGGTCAATTTGACAGTCATAAGATCTATGAGGAGGTAGAGTCTCTGCTCCTTTCTCATCAAATACATCTTTGTGAGATGAATACTGTTTGGGCAGCTGAATTTCTTTCTCCGCGGCAGTAGCTATGTAAGAGTTGCAAACTTTTGGTACTTAAATCTTTTGGAGACATTGGGGGTCATTCTGACCCTGGCGGTCGCGAATGACGGAAGCACCACCAACAGGCTGGCGGTGCTTCCAAGCCCATTCTGACCGCGGCGGTAAAGCCGCGGTCAGAAAACCGGGACCGGCGGTTTCCCGCCGGTTTTCCCCCAGCTGGGCGAATCCGCCAGGGCAGCGCTGCAAGCAGCGCTGCCATGGGGATGCTTACCCCCTTCCCGCCAGCTTGTTTCTGGCGGTTGTCACCGCCAGGAAGAGGCTGGCGGGAACGGGTGTCTTGGGGCCCCTGGGGGCCCCTGCACTGCCCATGCTACTGGCAAGGGCAGTGCAGGGGCCCCTTAACAGGGCCCCATGAAGCTTTTCACTGTCTGCCTAGCAGACAGTGAAAAGCGCGACGGGTGCAACTGTACCCGTCGCACCGCCGCAACACCGCCGGCTCCATTCGGAGCCGGCTCCTGTGTTGCGGCCCCCATTCCAGCTGGGCCGGCCGGCGCTAACTTGGTTAGCGCCCGCCGGCCCAGCAGGAATGTCCGAATGCGGGAAGCGGTATTTTGGCCGCATGGCGGCCAAATGCCGGTTCCCGCCTGGCGGGCGGCAATGAGGGCCCTTGTTCGTTACATAGTGCAGATGAGAACACGATTTTTCGTTCTGCCCAATTGTTCTCCGGATTGTGATGAGTTAACCATGGCAAGCAGAGGATAATCCCATATTGGGGAGCATGGATCATGTCAAGGATGATTTTCTCTTTATGTTTCTTTCTTTGAATCTTATCTTCACAAATCATCAACAAGGGGATAGTCTGAAGAGTTACCGGACCTCCAGTCAAGAGTTTTCCATCGACTGCCTGAATGATTTCTGGGGTCTTCTTTTCAATACATGGGATCCCCCATGCACGAGCCAATTGGACATCAACAAAATTCCCAGTAGCCCCAGAATCGACTAGAGGTTTTTTTAAATAGATCTTTTTCTTGACCTGAACTCTCATTTCCAGTTTAAGATGTCTAGATTGTGAAGGGTCCACGGTGACACCCAAGAGCAACCCTTCTCTGCATCTCGGGTGTTTTAGTTTTACAGCTCGACTGGTGCATTGGCTGCGACCTTCTGAACTGGACCTTGCTTCTTCTTTGGTTTGATTGGACAATCTTTGGCAAAATTACCTTTTCGCCCACAATAAAGACATTGTCCATTTTTTCTGCGTAGGTCCTTTTCATCTTTGGTCAAAGGTCTTCTGATGGTTCCAATTTCCATCGGTTTCGTTGTTCTTTCTTTCGGAGTTCTTGAGTCTCTGTTATCATGAACGCGCCATTAATATTTTTCAATCTTTTTGCACGTTCATTTACGTTCTGCTAAACGATGATCAAGTCTCAAGACAAGATTTATTAATTCTTGTTGTGGATCGATTTGCGCTAAGATATCTTTTAATTCCTCTTTGAGTCCTTTGTAAAACAAGACCGCTTGTTTTTCTTCAGGCCAGGATGTCTCGGCAACCAGCCGATTAAAGTTTGCTAAATACGACACTAGGTCTTGATTTCCTTGGCGTAAATCTAATAATTCACGATCTGTTGACTGTGTTATAGTTCTACGATCAAAAATTCTCTCAAATTCACGAACAAAATTTCTCCAGTTATACAACAAGGGACTATTTTTACGCACAAGAGGAATTGCCCAAGTAGCTGCATCCCCAGACAGATATGATAACAAGAAAGCGACTTTGGACTGGGCATCGGGAAAAGTATTTGGTCTGCAGGTGAAGTGTAGTTCCACTTGAACCAGGAAAGATTGCGCTTACAAAGGATCACCTGAGAAACTTTCTGGGGGAACTAAAGGAATTGCAGAAGGAACATTTAGGGAAATCGGATTACTTCCAGAAGCCTGAGAAGAAGTACCTGGCCAAGACACACCTGTGGCACTTTGTTCCTTCTTCTCTACCTTATCTTGCAACTGACTCACTCTCTCTGCTAAGCTAGTTGTCAATTCTTTGGATGATACCACCTCTGCTTGGAGCTGGGTGATAACCTTGACTAACCCATCTAGCGTGGCCATGCTGAGAACATACACAAGCGAGGAGGATAATAATTCGTGGGCTCACTATTCTGTCAGAGTCACCAGATCCTCGGGGTCTGTGCACGTTCCCAACACGTCCACCACTGAACAGCTCCAAGACTCTGATAGATAAATCACAGAGACTGAGAGAGTTCAAGAGGGGAAGAGGGGATTAGGAAGGGAACAGCTGGGAAGGAGACCTGTAGTAAGAAAAAGGTTAGAACACACAATATGAAAATTATATCTCCTGAAATCAATACTAGACTATGATTCTAAGCCTAGTCACTCTGAAAACATGAACAATTTAAGAGTTAAGTTTAAAATGACTAAGTTTCAAGATGGCCGGATACCTGTAGGGGAATCAAGATGAATTAAATGAAAACTTTCTTATTCAAGTACTTTCCTTTACATGAGAATCAGAAAAAAAACATTCTGACTAAATTTTAAACCAGTAATATAAATCCTGTTTTGAGAATGTATACTAGGACCATACAATATTGCATCTAGAAACCCTGGCCTTCTGTGTACTCTTAAAATGTTTCAACACAAATTGCGCATATTGCAGATATATATATATATATATAGTAAACACCATAAAATGATTGTGCACCATGAATAACACAATATGGATTCAGGAAACAAATCACATAACTTGTCAACTCGAATATTAAATAATAGATATCTTAGAATAGTGGCATACAATAAACAACATGAATTAAACTCGAGGAGAGAATCGTGCATCTTGCCAATTCGAGTGTTACCATGTAAAATACCAAGAAATGGTAGCACGCAATGAATATCAAAGTCAAATCATCATTAATCGAATCGCGTGTCTTGCCGATTCGTAAAACACGATGTAAATGTCAAGGAATAACAGCTCACAATAAATAACAAGATCAAAGTACAATGAAACGAATCGCGCTTCTTTTGCCGATTCTTAAGCCACCATGTAAATGTCAAGAAATGGTAGCGCGCAATGAACAACAAAGTTAAATGCTCATGAAACGAGTTGTGCGTCTTGCCAATTCGTAAAACATCATGTAAATGTCAAGAAATAGTAGCGTGCAATGGACAACAATGTTTAAACACCATAAAACGAATCACGCGTCTTGCCGATTCTTAAGCCATCATGTAAATGTCAAGAAATGGCACTACCCATAAAAGCTTCTGGCACAGTGTGTCCTGGTATAGTAATCAAAAGCTAGAGCACAGGACCAAAAGGGGAGTTGGGTAAGAATATCATACACAATGTGAAAGTTTACTAGAAGAATAAGGAATTTTAGAGTACTGTATCCCAAATATTGCCCACGAAAATATTGCTACAAGGAGGATAGATAGTTAAGTATAGATGAACTATTCACAATTACATATCTACTTAACTTCAAGATATATTGTTGGAAAGTGGATTATTGGTGAGGACAGGTAAATACCTACACTTAGCAACAGGCCACTAACCCCCATTAGGTCCGATTAGGTCTCAATAAATTAACCCCAGCCCAACCCTTGGTAGCTTGGCAATGAGTGACAAGTCTTAACTTAGGAGGCAAGTGCGTAAGTCCTTTAAAAATCATAAAACAGTATATAAGTAAAACGCAAAGCCTAATAACAATTCAAAATCAATTTATAAAAATAGATTATGTTTGTATCTTTAATATTACCACAAAATGATTACAATTTAAAATCGGATCAGGGGATCCAGAGATCAGATTTTTTTTAAAGAATTAAAAGCAATACTAGCACTTAGAAGCAAATAACTCTCAAAGGGTTAATAAAGGTCCCACTGGACAGGGACAAAGTACAGAGTTCAGGCCACCCATGATGTAACACTGTTACACTCACTTTCAGAAGTGTTTCTTGATACAGGAAATTGGTCCACAGTACCAGCCGAGGGTCCAGAGGCTCTGGTTTGCATTGCAGGGTCTGGCACAACAACTCCCACAATGCACCTCTTCAACGTATGGAGCTGTTTACAATAGTGCTCCAAATGTCTCCAAACTTCTGGATCGTCTTCCAGAGCTCCTTTTTGGGTCCTTGACCCAAGGTTCCAGAAGCCCAGAATTGTTCCTTGAGAGTTGGGACTACAATTCCCAGAATGCACCTAGTCAGAGTCCTCAAATGGGTACTGGACACTGGTCAGCTGGGTTCTTCTTGCAGGACTTGATGCAGGGGACTGTGGGCAGCTCATTTGTACCTGTAGCTTACAGGGAGTCTGTTAGATTTGGCATCCTTGGCATGGTCTCCCCTAACATTTTGCCTCTGTTTTCCAGGTTGTTGGTGTATGCTGGACTCTGTTGTTGCTGTTTTTGTTACTTTGGGTGCTTTACCACTGCTATTCATTGCTAAATTGCAAGTGCTCCTATGTAAAATGTATTTGAAATTGACCGTCCATGTTTGGCATATTTGATTTACTAGTATGTCCCTAGTTCAGTGCACTAGAGGTACCCAGGGCCTGTAAATCAAATACTACTCGTGGGCCTGCAGCACTGGTTGTGCCACCCACATTAGTAGCCCTGTAAGCATGGCTCAGACCTGCTACTGCAGTGTCTGTGTATGCAGGTTTAAACTGCCAATTCGACTTGGTAAGTGTACCCACTTGCCGGGCCTAAACCTTCCCTTTTCTTACATTTAAGGCACCCCTAAGGTAGGCCCCAGGTAGCCTCATGGGGAGGTTGCAGTGTATGTTAAAGGTGAGACATGTACTTATGTGTTTTAAATATCCTGACAGTGAAATACTGCCAAATAGTTTTTCACTGTTGCAAGGCCTAACTCTATCATATTTTAACATGGGAGTTGCCTTTGAATATTATTAAACTGCAGATTCCGTTAGGGAGCAGATAGAATATGGAGTGTAGGGTCTCTGAGCACACAATTTAAAAATGTATCTTTTAGTGAAGTTGGTTTTTAGATTGTCTGTTTGAAAATGCCACTTTTAGAAAGTAGACATTTTCTTGCTTAAATCATTCTGTGACTCTGCCTGCTTGGGTGTAGCCTGAATATCCTGATGAGCCATCTGTGCTAGGAGGGAGGAGAGGAGTGGTCACTTCTACCGGAAAGGGTTGTGCCTGCCCTCACACAATGCAGTCTCTGACCCCCTGGTGTCTGTCTGGGGCCTGGCCAGGGCAAGGCAGGATCTCACAAACAAGAGAGACTTTCCTTTGAAGTAGGCCTTCTTCAAAGGTAGAAAGGGGTATAAGAAGAGCACCCAAAACCCTTGGAAATTAGATCACTTCTGGAATCAAGAGGAACCTCTGCCAAGGAGAAGAGCTGAGGAGAAGTGCTGCCCTGCCTGTGACTGTGCTTTGTGGAGCTATCCTGCAGTTGCTGCTTCTTCCTGTGTAAGGAGACAAAAACTGGACTTTGTTGTGCATTCCTACTTGTGAAGAATCTCCAAGGGCTAGAACTGAGCTTGCCTCCTGTTGTTGAAGTCTCAGGGCCATCAAAGACTTCCCCTGCCATCACTTGGACTCTCTGCTGAGACTCCTGCCCTGCCAAATGGTGCCCCATCCAGTTCCTGGGCCCTTGAAAGGTGAAGCTGGCAGATAAAGACTGAAAATCCACACATATACCGCCGTGCACAGACATTTTCAATGCACCTTCCGTGATGCGGCTGATAAACGACATGCCGCCAGATTCGTGGCTGAAATCAACGCTCCACCTGCATTGCAGCTGGAAGATCGACGCAATGTGGCTGGAGAAACAACCCGCAACACCAGCTAACAGAGGCTGATAACAATGCAACACCATTTTGTAATATCGTGAGACCCGATTTTCAAAGCAACATCGCCGGACACGGATAATCAATGCAATGCCTGTCCGGACCCGAAGTGCGTATCCAGAGCGGCACATCACTCTCTTGGGAGAGAGAAGAACCGACACACGGTGACCCAACCAGAAGAGGAACGATGCATGGTCTCTCTTGCGAGTAAGAAATCATTACATTGTTGGCTTTTTTTGATGCACACTCGCCCGTGCGGCTTTATTTTGACGCTACCCAGGTAATATTTGAGCACTAACCGCGTTCTTACTGTTTTCTAAGAAGACTCTTATTCTTTGAAAATTCATAACTTAACTTGTGTATGTTGGATTTTTTTCATTTAGTTTTCTGTCATTTTGTAGTGTTTTTTACTGAGTTCCTCTGGTTCAAATACTTTACACATTGCTTCTAAAGTTAAGCCTGCCTGCTCGTGCCAAGCTACCAAGGGGGTGAGCGGGGGTTAACCAAGGGTGATTCTCCTTTACCCTGACTAGAGTGAGGGTCCTTGCATGGACAGGGGGTAACCTGACTGCCAACCAAAGACCCCATTTGTAACAGAGTCCCTACTTGAAGTAGTGGACACAGGCAAAGTCCTTTCAGTGTTGAAACCCAAGTGTGTAGCTGGTGCGGTCCTTCAGAGTACAGAGTTCAGGTGCAGGTCAGGGGTCCAGCCGGGCAGACCTTCTTCTTCTTTGTCTTGCTCCTTGTAGTGATCTGAGCTCTGCCATATTTATCCTTGCTCCTGGGGTACAAAGCAGGGGGAGGCAATTGTCTCCAATCACAGATAGGCCACCACCCTCTTGAATGATCACCTCCTGGGAAGTGTGGCAAAATCAATCCCAGGGAGCAACATTCTTTAAAAATCCAAACTGGCAGAACCTGAATTTTGGAGGCTAAGTCTGGATGAGTCCAACCACTGGTGTGGCTAAGTTCCCTGGACACACCTCTCTGCGGCCCTCCCCTAATCTAATCAGGGGGGTCCTGGCTGTCTGGGTTTGCAGGAAATGCGGGAGATCCTTAGCTTCTCCAAATGTCCTTCCCTCCTTTGAAGGCCAGTTTGGCTGCTCTCCCCCATCTGTCACAGTGCCATTTCCTCGGGATCTGCATGTTGCTGACCAAAAGGCCCACCTCCCGGCATCACCAACTCAGAAAGCTATTATAGCAAAGAGTTATAATGAAGCCAGGCGGGGGGAAAAGAATTAGGGTAGGGAACTACAGGGAGAGAGATCTGAAAAGAAAAGGTTAGAACAAATATGCATATACTCACTCATAGCAGTATAACTCATCAATAGACTCTTGACTAAAGGCGTCTCCGTGATATCAGATTGAGACTCCTTTTGAAGTGAGGGCGAAGTCCCTTCTTTGAATCATGGAACAAGCACAAACTACAACCTCAGAAACAAGAGGTGGCAAGAGCTTTGGACTATGGTCATACTTTGAATATCAATCCTGTAACAACTATGCATTCAGAACATAAACGTTTGATCACAGCCTAGAAATTCTCAAAGACTTAAATATGCTTTCACATATTATGCTTTCCAAAAACAAAAAACAATGAAACTGTAATTTGCTTATCTCCAAAAAATGCTTTCACATTTACAACTATAGGCCTGAAAGTTTTACTCATTGAACTTGAAGTGCTTTATTCGTTGGGCAGAAGCGCCTTGTTTATTGTTCATGAAGCGCTTTGATTATTATACATGAAAAACTTTGTTCCTTATGCCAGAAAGCGCTTTTACTTGTCTTATCTGAAGCGATATGCTCATTATGCTAAGGGGCGCTTTACTCATGTGGCCTGAATCACTTTGTTTGATGTACCAAGGGCGTTTTACGCATGTGGACTGAAGCACTTTGATTGCTGTTCCAAGGGCGCTTTCCTCATGTGGACTGAAGTGCTTTGATTGCCGCGCCAAGGGCACTTTACTCATGTGGACTGAAGCACTTTGATTGCCGTACCAAGGGCGCTTTACTCATGTGGACTGAAGCGCTTTGATTGCTGTGCCAAGGGCGCTTTACTCATGCGGACTGAAGCGCTTTGATTGCTATGCTAAGGGCCCTTTATTCATGCAGACTGAAGCGCTTTGATTGCCGTGCCAAGGGCGCTTTATTCATGCGGACTGAAGCGATTTGATTGCCGTGCCAAGAGCGCTTTCCTCATGCGGACTGAAGCGCATTGATTGTCCTGCCAAGGGCGCTTTACTTATGTGGACTGAAGCGCTTTGTTTGCTTGCCAAGGGCGCTTTACTCATGTGGACTCAAGCGCTTTGATTGTTGTGCCAAGGGCACTTTACTTATGTGGACTGAAGCACTTTGATTGCCGTGACAAGGGCACTTTACTTATGTTGGCACTGAAGCACTTTGCTCGTTGTGCTAAGGGGCGCCATTCTTCTGTGCTCCTAAGCACTTTGATCGTCGCGCCAAGGCTGCTTTACTCTGAAAACGGAAAACGCTTGTTGTGCTAAGGGGCGCTTTACCTTTTGGAAGTAACAACTCCCTTCAAGATTGGGCTCATCAAGACCTTACCGCTATGAGTACGACCTACTTGTATCTGAATTCACCATGGAAACAAGGATACTCCGATTTGCCTCCAATCTGCCATGCAGGAAATCTGCTCTTCTTCAGAGGAACCCCCCACAAGGTCTGACTGCATCGAAGTCTTCAAAATAGTGAGCAACGTGCTTGGGTGTGGCTGGGCTTTATAGGCCTTCCACACCCCAAGATGGCTGCTGCCTCTAAAAACATGGGAATTGTAGTCCCTTCATAGAATAGCACTGATAAATACATCTTGTCCACCAATGTCCTGACCCTGCATCTACATTAGCTTTACCACAGGGCAGACGACGATGATGACCACTTTTGGAACAAGAGGGGATGACAAGTGGTGCGCATAAAACTCCGCAAATCCGCACAGCGGAGTTTTGGGTGGGACCTGGACCGCACACAGCCTTATTCCTGACACCATCCTGTTTCACCATCTGCTGAGGCAGATCTCCTCCCTTCAGGCAATTCCCTTGTCTTCAGCCCAGGGCACTTCACACCGCAATAAGGCAGCCTGGCTAGGCTGCTGGATGCTGCCTAATCAGAGAAAGGCACTACTGAGCTGAAGTTAGCAATTTTCAGGTAGAGTTCTAAAACTCTTTCACTGAACAAGTTATATTATTTCAACAGTGACAAGTTGCTGGATTTATATGTTTGATACCAAACTATGGGGGTTATTCTAACTTTGGAGGAGGTGTTAATCCGTCCCAAAAGTGACGGAAAAGTGACGGATTTACCACCAGCCGTATTACGAGTCCATTATATCCTATGGAACTCGTAATACGGCTGGTGGTATATCCGTCACTTTACCGTCACTTTTGGGACGGATTAACACTCCTCCAAAGTTAGAATAACCCCCTATATATATCAAGCTCCTTTTGAGACTTTATTAATTACAATATAGCCCCCCTATTTTAGCCTATGGAGCCTATTCATCACAATGAGGGAAAATACAAATGTGGCTATTTTTCCTCACCTGGGCTTATAAAACGTCTTATATAATGTCCCTGCTTATATTTACACTGCATCAAACCCTGGGGGCACTTAGGGCACATCTTTGGGGTGACATATATATAAAAATAAGGCAGTTAAGACTTTGGAAGTACTTTTAATTACAAAGTCGAATTTGCATGTAACTTTAGTTCAAAAGCAGCCAGCAAGGCAGGTCTGCCTTTAACATGACACTACGCACCTCAGCACTACCTATGCTGGGGGTCCTAAACCTAGATGTCGTACGATATACTGGGGACTTATAAGTAGGTTGACACACCCAATTATAATTAGCTTAATTTGCATAATCATTTTACTCAGGGCACAGTCCCTTAGACTGGTTAGCAGTGCCCAGGGCACCATCAGAGTCAGCAAAATACCTGAAAAAGGGAATAATGGGGGCAAAAAGTTGGGGGGCTTCTGCAATCAGCCCAGTTTTCTCACATACATACATATATTTTTTCAAAGTAAATTAATGTAGAGTTAAGAACAGGAAATCTATAACTCCCTATACATACTCACTGTCAAGATAGGTAATATTTTGGATACAGTATTTTTGTAGGACATTATTGCTGTAGTCAATATTGTGATAAACAACCCTCGATAACTATTGGTGAGTTATTGACAGCAGTCAATCATTTAAACACCATACATGTACATCAGAATGGTGACTGTGGTACTCTGTGTGTAGGGTAGAGGCACTTCTATAGAGTTAACACACAGACTAGCCCACTGACTTACAGTCACACATGTTAAGAAATGTCAGTGTCATTGACATGTACACTAGAGAAGCTAACTTCTTTATGCCAACACTTCTTCATACATATACACATCGCATATGCACAAATCCCCAGTGCCATCAATGGCTTTGCCCAATCCTTCTCAACCTCTTAATGTAAGTAATATTTGCTAATACAGTCATAAGTATCAGCTAGTTTGAACCTGCTGTTGGTTCCCTGCCACAGATTAATATACGGCTATGGTACTCCATGGTGGTTTCTATGTGGATTAAAAATTGTCTGTTTACTTTACTTTAACTCAACGCACTCAAGTGGAGTGCGTGGACGTAGGAAGTAATGATGAGGGGTGTAGGGGACTAGCTTAACATGTAGCAAAGCAGTTATACTATGATGCTAATAGTGTGACACTGTTACTCACACCTGTTTGTGTATAGTGCATAGCTATGTCCTAATCACACATACATTACCTGAAGTCAAGGCAATAAAGATGCTACCTACTGCAATACATATAATAGATGTGGTATTGTCATCACGTACATCAGAAATGGTTGCTTGAAATGTCAGAACGTCTTTGTGTGCCCTCTGCTGCACTGCTTCTGTCTACTGGGTGAAGGGGTTGCAAGGGATCACCAACCTCATCTGAGTCCGGCTCGGTGGGTTCCACAGGTATGCCCCTCTTTGTAGCAATGTTGTGCAACATAGCACATGTAGCCACAATTTTGCATGTTGTTTCAGGGCTGTATTGTAATGCACCACCACAGTTATGGATGCATCTGAAGCAGCTCTTCAGCAGGCCAAAGGTCCTCCCCACAACACTGTGTGCTGTGCTGTGAGCAGCAGTATCCCTCATTTTGGCTGGCATTGCAGGACTTAGGTAGGGCGTCAGTATGAATGACTGCACAGAGTAGGCACTGTCTCCTGGAATGACATGAGAGTAAAATGAGTACTTGTTATACGTTACATCACATTTACATCAATCCGACATTCTCAACTATTACATTACCCAGTAGATATCCTTTGTCAAACTCCCCAGCCAGTAGTCTTGTTTAAATTCAACTGTGCCGAAAGATGGAGGAGTCATGTGTGCTACCTGGATATCTGGCCACGAGATTGGTTATAATGTTGGAGGCATTGCTAATGACTTGTATGTTCATGGAATATGAATTTTGACGGTCCCAATAAATATACTCTGTGGCCTATCGTGGACAGATAGCTACATGTGTCCCATCGATGGAGCCTATTACATTTGGGAATCAAGCAATCTGGTAGAAATCGAATTTTGTCTGTAGTAATTCCTGTGGGGTGTTGGGGAATCTTATGTGCTGTTGAATTTTGATCAGCATGGCATTGAAAAATGCATTGAAAGATCGTGAAAGGGCACTCTGTGAGACCCCTGCAGCTGCTGCTATAACCCCTTGATAGCTCCCTGAGGCTAATAGGTGCAGGGAGCATAATACCTGTACGTGGGTGGGTATACTATTGGTCCTGTGTGTGGTGCGCTGCAATATGGGTTGTAGATCAACTATCAGGTCAAGTATCATGGCTGAGCTTAACCTGTACTCATATATCTCCTCCTCTGTCTGGTCAAAAAGGGTTATGCGCACTCTGAAAATTCGCTCCTCTCTCCTCCGTTCTCTCCTCAAGCCTGCCAGGATCCTCATCCTCTTCGTCATTACATAGAGTACGGCCATTGTGGAAAAGGGGCTGAGTCATTCTGAGCCTCTTTATATAAGTTGCAGCCGGTTACCACCTGCTTTCAGTTCGTGGTAAATTGCATGTGCAAAAGGCCATTCTGCGAATAATCACTATTTGCGAATTGACGTGATCAACAGAAGAGCACCACTGTGGGTCGGACCTTAAGAAATCTACAGCAGGATAGAACCCTGGGGCTTAGAAACCTGTCATGAGTGCTGAAGGTTACAGAGAAGACAAGACACTTTCCAGAAACAAAAATGTTCTCAAACTTAGTTTACCTTGTTTTTCTTTGGGGAATTGCCAGCAAGTAGAGATTCTCTTGGAACTGTGCTGTGACCTACACAAAGTGTGTTTGCTAAATTGGTAGAGTTACCGCTCTCACTAATTATTAATCCATTTTCTGATAGAAGAACAACTTCTTTTAAGGCTGCACTTCCAGAGACTTTCAGGCCAAAAAACTTCAGGAAGCAAAAATTGATCAACTCTATTATTCACATCACTTTGCAAAACTTTTATTCGCTCTGTTTTTAGTAAATACTTGCATAAGTCGACCCTTTTCTGCATTTTCATCTAGTGAAGCGAAAAAACACTTTAATTTTGCTCCCACCTCCAAACGAGCAAATACCTAAAGTGTTGTAGCATTATATTTATAACCATGGTTCGTTTCTTCGAACCACACATCAAATAAGTAACATACTTTTCCACCTTGATACCTATTGGTAAAGTCATACCCAATTGCTTTTCCACCATTCTAACAGTCTTACCAAAACCTTGTTTTCCTTGATATAGGTGACGCTGGCCTCCAGTCCGCTACTGTTTGTCATAACTCCCTTTGGGTTTTATCTTCGTTTAGTATGTGCCCAAAAGCAATATATGGGGAACATCATACTATGTAAGTAGGCAACCAACATGTCTAATTAATTGATAGAGTAGCTTCTAGCACCTAAACAGGCCCACTCGGTTTGGCAGCTAAGATGTTGCGTGCTCTAAAAATAAAACTGTAACGATCAAGCTGTAATCCATCTCAGTCCTGGCTTTCCAATTATCGAACCTTCTTTCTACTCACATCCGAACTGCTGACAATTTATCACATTTCAAGAACATATTGACCTCACTTTTGTTCATGAATGAACTTTGATTTTCCCTCTATTGTATTTTCTATTGCTATATTTTTAACGATTCTGTGTTTTATGACATGCATAGTGATTTTCTGAATTCATTTTCACAGTGTGTAATTTTGTAAACCTTGCCATTGTATTTCTTTTTCCTCCTGTGTGCTTTAATGGCATATTTATAAACAAATGCACCCACTAGCTTGGGTCTGTCACTGTAAACCCTCAATGGAAAATAGTTTCTGCTTTTATGATGGCTGCTCATCAATCATGGTACTGTGCGTAGGCATAATCAATAGCCCAAGCTCACCTTTGCTGACTTCACTGCCTCGTCAAACCGCAGTGCTTTCTATTGCCTTCATACTTGGAGACAGCAAAATGTTAATGTCAGATTTTATTGAAACTTCACTGAAGTTGTTATTTTCCTTTCTTTTAGTTTTTTTTTTTTTTTTTACTGGACAGTGCTATTTTCGTTGGAGTGCATTTCAAAATGGCGCTGTAACCAGGACGTTAAGGGCCTTATTTATACTTTTTGGTGCAAAACTGCACTAAGGCAGTTTTGCCCCAAAAAGTTTTGCACCGGCTTGCACCATTTTTTAGCACCAGCTGGGCACCATATTTATGGAATGGTGCAAGCCGGTGCAAAGGGTAGGCTAGCTTAAAAAAAAAATTACGTTAGGCAGTTTTGAGTCAAAATAAATGATTCTGACCAGATTAGCATCATTTTTTGACGCTAAGGGGCGTATTTATACTCTGTTTGCAATGAATTAGCGTCATTTTTTTTTTACTCTAATTCAGTGCAAAACTAACTCCATATTTATACTTTGGTGCTAGACCCGTCTAGCACCAAATTTATGGAGTTAAAGTCATTTTTTGGAAGTGGAAACCTACCTTGCCTTAATGAGATGCAAGGTAGGCGTTCCCGTGCAAAAAAATGACTCTATGGCCTTAACACCATATTTATACTCCCATGTAAAAATGGTGCAAAGGAGGGAGGAAGGGTCAAAAAATGGGGCAAAGCTTGCTTTGCCCCATTTTTTAAGACCTGGGTCAGGGCAGGTCTTAGGGGACCTGTGGCCCTATTTCCATGGTGGAACACCATGGAATAAGCCCAGAGGTGCCCTTCCTAGGCCCTAAGGGCACCCCCACCCACACTAGAGGGACTGCGAGGATGGGGGACCCCATCCCAGGTAAGTACAGGTAAGTGCATTTTATTTTTGAAAGTGCCATAGGGGGCCCTGAAATGGGCCCCCATATATGGCACCGGGTGCAATGGCCATGCCCAGGGGACCCCTGTCCTCTGTGCTGGCCACTGGGGTGGTGGGCATGACTCCTGCCTTTCCTAAGGCAGGAGTCATGTGGCATGGTAGGTTTAGCACCATAAAATGACGCTAATCTGGTTAGAGTCATTTATTTTTACTCTAACCTGCCTAAAGCCATTTTTTGGTGCTAAACCCTCTTCTTCATTACTGCCAGCCCCACCCGACTAAAGTCATTTTTTTAAACTCTAGCCTACCCTTTGCACCGGCTTGCACCATTCCATAAATATGGTGCCCAGCTGGTGCACAGAAATGGTGCAAGCCGGTGCTCAACTTTTTGGTGCAAAACTGAGTTAGTGCAGTTTTGCAGCAAAAAGTATAAATAAGGGCCAATATTTTGTAAGTTTGCGCCACTTTTGTGTCATAAAATGACGTTAATGCAGTGCAAAAAAAGTTTAAATCAGGGCCTTGGTGCTAGATGGGTCTAGCACCAAAGTATAAATATGGAGTTAGTTTTGCACCGAATTAGAGTTAAAAAAAATGACACTAATTCGGTGCAAACAGAGTATAAATACGCCGCAGAGTATAAATATGCCCCTAAATATGGTGTTAAGGCCATAGAGTCATTTTTTGCACGGGAACGCCTACCTTGCATCTCATTAAGGCAAAGTAGGACTCCACTTTCAAAAAATGACTTTAACTCCATAAATTTGGTGCTAGAGGGGTCTAGCACCAAAGTATAAATATGGAGTTAGTTTTGCACTGAATTAGAGTAAAAAAAAATGACACTAATTTGGTGCAAACAGAGTATAAATATGCCCCTAAATATCTAATTATTCACAACAGTTGTCGACCAAGCTTTCGTATAATTTAAAATGAAGAATAATACTTCTACCATGCAGTCGTCATTGTTTTTATGAGTATTTATATGGAACAATCGAAAATAGAAACAGGCCGGTTTGGAGTGACTGGAAGAGCATTATATTCTACTCTGTATATACACACAATGCTTATTTTTTAGACTGTTATTTGATTCTGAAATATAATTAGTTGTCTTCATTTAAAGTGAAGTATTATCGCAGCCTCTTTAGTGGCCAGTCGAGTTCAAAGAGTATGCACGTGTCCTATCCACATGTTGCTATATGTGCAGCACGCTCATTAAGCTTTAGGCACGTCAGTCCTATTTCCTGTGCATGAAACATTGTGCTGGGGTTGATTATTCTGGCAACGTACCAAAGTAATTGTGTCATTCCAATAGCAGGGCAAGAAGCATGTTTCACTGAAGCTGGCAATTTCAGAAATTTCTGCAGCATAATTACATTCTTACACGCTTGTTTACAACAAACATGAACTTTTATAAATATACCACATGCACATTTGTCCCAAAAAAACTTTATTCCAATGGATGTTTTTTTCACTTGTGACCTCTACTGTCAGGTGCTTCCCTCCACTACCACACCCAGTAGTTGAACATTTTTGAGCCAGCATAGACATAAAGAATTGCTTTCTTTTTCTATTCTGAATATTTGTTCATAGATGAATGATTTTTCTTTAAAAACATGACAAAGTTGCTAATTACGGAAAATGAAAAATACAGTGAAACACCAAATTTACTTATAAATAGTAGATAGCTTATATGTTCTTGAAAATACGTATGCAAGGAGTGGAGTCTGGCCGTCAATGAAGACAGCCGCCTGATCCCGAAACTCTGCTGTATCCGGAGTCCCTGGGGTGATCAGTGCTGAATCTGAGCAGCCCCTTGCCATCCTTCTTAATGCAGATGTGCCTGGGCCTATGTTGATGTCCATGGAGCAACCCTGAACCTAGATCACTGGTCCCAGAGGTTTGGGAGAGCCGCAGAGCATTGTGGCCTGTCCTGGAAAGTCCTGCATGGCTCTGAGTCCGATGTTCCCTAGTTAGCCACAATCCGTGAAACACGGTGATGAGGACCAGCAGCACTGAGCTGCCTGATCTTCTATTATGCCACTGCTGAGTCCCTGCAGCCATCCTCTTGGTGCAACATCAAGGATCTGCAGTGCCTGGTCGGCCCACCTCTCCATACGTCTCAAGCCCCCATCCCCCAAAGCCGGACAGGGCCTCTAAAAGAAACAGATGGGCTTGAGTGCAGTGAGTACACAGCATAGAGGGAGCTATTTATGGACACTTAGACCTGCAGCCCTCTCCGTCCTGCCACTGTCAGAGTTGCGGAGAGTCTGCATGTGGTGGGTCCTGCACAAGGTGCTGGGAGACCCCCTTCCAGTAGGTCTTTGACTCTGCTTTTCTTCGCCAGAACACCTGCTGTGTCTGATAACTCTATGGGGTCCCAGAGCTGCACCCTTCACCGAAGCCCTCAGCTGCTGCATTCAGGGGTCCAGCACTTCATTCAGCGGCAGCACCCTTGCTGGTA
Source organism: Pleurodeles waltl (assembly GCF_031143425.1). Lineage (NCBI taxonomy): Eukaryota > Metazoa > Chordata > Amphibia > Caudata > Salamandridae > Pleurodeles > Pleurodeles waltl. The sequence goes on from NC_090447.1 coordinate 381,944,186, forward strand.
TCTGACACCCTTGCACTGGTGCTCCCTCAGCGGGGCAGTCGCTGACACTCAGCTCACAGAAGGCACTCTGATACCCCTCCATCACGGTCCCACTATGGCGCCTATGCCTAGCCTTGGTGCCTTAGGCCCCTTTTGAATTGGATCACTGCATGGAGGCCTCCACCAGTTTCAGCCCCTCCTTTGTCCAACAATCAGAAGTCAGTCAGCCAGAACCACGTCTGAACCACCTGCCACTCACCGACCAGCGCTACTTAGACTACTTAGCCCGCGCTGGCCTCAAGAAAGCCGATGAGGCAACAGCTCTTCACAGGGATGGTTTCCAAGGCCAAGTCCATGCCCTCCCCACCAGGCTCCCCAGAGACCACCTAGATCTTAAGGAGGTGACCGTGGTGGGGCACAGGCTGGAGATCCTGGATTTGAAGATGACCGACTTGTTGGGAGAGATGAAATCGACCCACACTGCCCACCACCTGTCCTCCATGGAATCCAGAGTTGAGCTTTTCCCGGACAGAGACCAAGAGCTCCACACCCTGCATGACAAGGTCGTGGACCTTGAGGACCGGCGCTGCAGAGACAACGTCCACTTCTTTGGCATCCCATAGATGGAGGAGGTTACCGATGTCCAAGGCTTCTTTGGGACTTTTTGGCCACCCTTCTTGACATCTCCTTTTTGTCCCCCAGGAAATGAAGAGGGTACACAACAATACAGCTGCATAGACCCTTGGTGGCAACAGGCATCAGGACCATCATTGCCTACTTCCTCTGGCACGAGCAGGTGTGGCAGATCATGAGAGAAGCAAAAGCTCATGGATCCTTTTAATTTAAAGGCCGAAAGATCCAAGTAGCAGAGGACTTCTCCAAGGAAACTAATTTTCAGCAGAGAGCTTTCCTTTCCACTTGGCCACAATTCAACAAGTGGGATATTAAATTCGGTCTCTTTGAACCGTCCCATATGTGAAGCACCATGGATAGCAAGACTTTTATGACCCATAGGTACTGCAGACCTCCTTGAATGCCCTACAGGATGGGCCATGTATAGAACACTAGGCTCACTTTAGCAACACAAAAAGATGATGGACAGAGTGCTGAACAATGCAAACACTCATCAGCCAGGCTAGCTTGAATCCAGTAGCATAGTGAGCACAGGACTCACGTCTGGGCATACCCTTCCCACTTAAAACAACTTTAGCAGCACAAAAGGATGATGGACAGAGTGCTCACTGTGCCAGTGAATTCAAGCTAGCCCGGCTCATTAAGGCTGATACTCTGAAACTGGTCTTAGGATGCTTGTTTACGGTACAGGGATGACCTGGCTTGACAGTTCGGGCTGGACTGTTCTCATGAAGAACAGGTTCAAGACTGGTTTGTATATGGCTGGGTCCAAACTGTGGTGGCATGGTGAGCAAAAGAACGATGGATTAAACCCTGATCTGTGACTGGGGGTGAGTGTTTGCATTGTTCAGCACTCCATCCATCATCCTTTGTGTTGCTAGAATGGTAAGCCCTCCCGGTCCCCCAATATCTTGACTGCAACAGTGTATCAAGCTGTGCTGGATAAATTAGGCATGCCGTCCCTAGGGCCCTGCCATCAGGACAAGGTGCACCGCATGTAAAGTGGCAGGAAGGAAGCACTGAAAGTGGTGGTGGAGCACACTCTGGACAGGGGGTGTGACAAATTAAACTCACCACTGAAGTCAGGGCTGCCCACTGACACTGGATGGACGCTGATGGAGCTGTCCCAGTTGTTGCACACTATTCTCTCACTGTGACCCCGGCCTGGAGGCTGAGTATGGCCTATTTGTTTATTATGCTTATGGTTGTTATAGCTGTTGCTGGCTCGTTGCCTCATGGCTTGCTGCTAGTCGATCAGACTTGCCCATCCAAGACATGGGCTGCCACAGGGGACCCCTTTACCTCCCCTTTTGTGCATCCCACTGTCCCACTGTCATGCATGCCACTGTGACCCCTCTATGTGCCTTGCAAATGGCAGACTAGCAATGCCTCAGGCATGCAACAGGGGGTGAGGATACCCTTGTCCTCCTCACCTATCCCCCTCCTCTCTTCCCCCAACGCAGTTCTATCCTCCCCTCGATGGCTGAGCCTCACAGGTTGTCCTTCCTTCATCGATCTCCTCTGCTGTTACCTTCCCAGGTGTTTTCTCTGATGCCCTCTCAGGTTGCTTCCCTCCTTTGTCCTCTCACCCACTCTCCATGCCCTTGGGCCTTCCAGATGCAGATGCAGCTGACCCCCCAGGCTTAGACGCTTGCTCTCTCTTGCAGACAAGGGATGGGCACTGCTGAATGGAACAATAACTAAAAAGGAGATCACTCAGATCATCCCAAACCTGTCCTACCACAAGGCTCCAGGAAAGGACAGATTCCCAGCAGAATTCTACAGGTGGGCTAAATCCGAGGTGTTGGATCTCCTTCACAAAGCTTTTGCTGTGGAATACCAGTCAGGCTTCTTAGGCCCACTCTCCAGCAGAGCCCTGATATTGGTCCTCCCCAAATGGGAAAAAGACCCCCTCCTATGCAACAATTACCACCCCATATCACTGCTTAACAGGGATGTTTAGATCCCGGCAAGCATTCTGGTGACTCATCTCAAATGGATCCTCCCCTTCCTTATTCACCACATGCAGGCACCCCATTGCTTAATGGTCTCCAGACACTGGCTCTGTTGTAGTTTGACTCTTGCTCTAGGTAAGACTGCTGGTTTAAGGATGACAGTACTTATGTTTGTAGATGACTATGCCAATCCTACAAAGAGTCGCAACTGTTGTCCCAACCCTCCCGCCTCACAAGCAGCACCTTACCAAAAACCCAAACAGTAAAAGGTGATTTGTGGCAACCTCTACGCATGGACTCAAGGAGTGTCATGGTTAAATGGAGATTACCCTTTTCCACATGAACAACTTTTCTCAATCAAACACAGGCAATGAAGGAGATGAAGTAAGGTTTCAATAGGTTTTATTTAACAAAACTGCAATCTAAGATAAGTTGCATGGGCTGCAATGATTAGGGTAATGAACAATGCAAGAAACAGAATGGTAAAGACAAGAGTAATTAATACAAAGACCCCCGCTATCTTGCAATGATATGAAGTGACATGAGATATGTAATATGTCCTAACACTCTAATGTCATGTACATAGGGCCTTATTTATACTTTTTGGTGCATAACTGCACTAACGCAGTTTTGCACCAAAAAGTTTTGCACCGGCTTGCACCATTTTATAGCACCAGCTGGGCACCATATTTATGGAATGGTACAAGCTGGTGCAAAGGGTAGGCTAGCGTAAACAAAAAATGACATTAGGCAGGTTAGAGTCAAAATAAATGACTCTAAGCAGATCAGCGTCATTTTTTGAAGCTAAGGGGCATATTTATACTCTGTTTGCGCTGAATTGGTGTCATTTATTTTTACTCTAATTCAGTGCAAAAATAACTCCATATTTATACTTTGGTGTTAGAACCGTCTAGCGCCAAAATTATGGAGTTAAAGTCATTTTTTGGAAGTGGAAACCTACCTTGCCTTAATGAGATGCAAGGTAGGCGTTCCCGTGCAAAAAATGACTCTATGGCCTTAACGCCATATAAGCCCACAGGTGCCCTCCCCAGGCCCCAGGGGCACCCACCACCCAAACCAGAGGGACTGCGGAGGATGGGGGACCCCATCCCAGGTAAGTACAGGTAAGATTGCATTTTATTTTTTAAAAGTGCCATAGGGGGCCCTGAAATTGGGCCCCATACATGGCACAGGGTGCAATGGCCATGCCCAGGGGACCCTTGTCCTCTGTGCTGGGCACTGGGGTGGTGTGCATGACTCCTGCCTTTTCTAAGGCAGGAGTCATGTGGCATGGTAGGTTTAGCACCATAAAATGACGCTAATCTGGTTAGAGTCCTTTTTTTTTTACTCTAACCTGTCTAAAGTCATTTTTTGGTGCTAAACCCTCTTCTTCTATACCACCAGCCCCACCCGACTAAAGTCATTTTTTTTTACTCTAGCCTACCCCTTGCACCAGCTTGCACCATTCCATAAATATGGCGCCCGGCTGGTGCACAGAAATGGTGCAAGCTGGTGCTAAACTTTTTGGTGCAAAACTGAGTTAGTGCAATTTTGCAGCAAAAGGTATAAATAAGAGCCAATATTTTATGAGTTTGCACCACTTTTGCGTCAAAAAATAATGTTAATCCGGCGCAAATAAAAGTATAAATCAGGGCCTTGGTGCTATACTGGTCTAGCACCAAGGTATAAATATGGAGTTAGTTTTGCACCGAAATAGAGTTAAAACAATGACGCTAATTCAGTGCAAACAGAGTATAAATATGCCCCAGAGTATAAATATGCCCCTAAATATGGCGTTAAGGCCATAGAGGTTTTTGCACAAGAACGCTTACCTTGCATCTCATTAAGGCAAGGTAGGTCTCCACTTCCAAAAAATGAATTTAACTCCATAAATTTTGCACTAGACAGGTCTAGCACCAAAGTATAAATATGGAGTTAGTTTTGCACCGAATTAGAGTAAAGAAAATGACGCTAATTTGGTGCAAACAGAATATGAATATGCCCCCTAATCTCTAACCTATAAGAGAGCTAGGTGTGTTAAACCTAATCTGCCAAGGCCATGTCCATGAGAAGAGCCCCCAACCCTCATTACTTTGTAATGAGGTCTCTAGCTCAGATTCTGTAGGGACACGATGATTGGGTCAGCGTCAAGGCGACATGCAGCATCGATAGCCATCATGCTATCTGGTCGGAATGCCTCTGACTATCTGTCTAAGTGAGGTGCATTTATACAGATCTGCTCGGACCCCTGATGTAGGTCTGTTCCCAAACAATAGATAACAAGACATGCCTGGGACAGTAATTTATGTAAACAATTCCCTCGAAGGCGTGAAGAGGGAAAGTTCCTAATGTGAACACCTAGAGTTTGTTTATCTTTGTCGCTTGGTATTGATGCCTTACCGCAGTGGCACTGATAATGTGAAACTAAAACATAGGCCTAATGAAAAACAAGGCAGCCATTTTAAAATATATAATTAAATAAAAGCTCTAAAACAGAGCAAGCTAAGTAGGGTAAAATTCACTTTGCGATGGGGGCATGAGTCTCCAAGCCAAAGGCTAAGCTAACTACTACAGCTCCCACAGTCTTTTGATGACGGACCTGCCAGAGGAGGCCTTGGCACTGATGTTGGTTGCCTAGAAAGAATTCAACAGGACAGAATAGGAATACCTGTTTGCTGCACTCTGGAGGCTTGGCCTCAGGTGAGAAGTTAATTTCTAGAGTACGCTGGCTCTATGGCTATCCCTTAGTTCACGTTAACTGGGCTGGCTTTTTCTCTGACCCTATGCCACTCTGCCAGGACACATGCCAAAGTGAAAATGTCCACTCTCCCCCTGCTCTTTCTGCTCGCCATGGGGCCCCTGGCAGAGGTCTTGCACCATAAAGACCAGATCGTGGGCATCCACACACCTGGGGGTCCCTCGACATTGCACCTCTATGTGGACAACATTCTGCTCACTCTCTCAGCCCTGTCTCCCTACGTCCCCACTGTACTGAAGGCCATCAACGCTTTTGCTGCCATATCTGGCTAAAAGGAAAATGAGGAAAAAGTGAGGCGCTCCCAGTATCGAGGATCACCACATGCTTGCCATAGCCAGGGACTTCAGCGCATGGTGGTGAACAATTTGGACCTGCTCAATGAGCACATGCAAGTGGACTTTGCAAAGTGGTCCCTTCTGAACCTTTCACAGTGGAGTCGGACTCAGGCGGTTAAGATGATGACCCCCCACAGTTCATCTATGTGTTGGGCACACTCCCTTTGTTGGTGCCACTCTCAGTACTCTGCTGAGTGGATAGAAGTGTCAAAGACTTCTTTTGGGGGCCAATTAGGCCTTGTCTGGCCACTAGGAAGTTCCTTGCCCATAGGTCCATAGAAGGCCTAGGCCTCACATCCGTGGAACTTTATTGCATGGCCATCCATCTAGCACAAATAAGACAACTGGCGTACATACAAACTGGTGTGAGCCCATAAGCCGCTCTTAACGGATGCATGCCTGCATGACAAAGTGCCCATTTGGATCATCCACCTGAGGGGGATGTCCAATTGTGGGTCCTGGTGTGCGGCATTTATCCAGAGCCTTGCTCACCTGCTGTCCCATGGCGTGCTTATAATATTTGCAGCATTACAGGATGAATTTGGTCTGATGCTTGTACAGCAGTGGAGTTACACACAACTGTGCCATCGCCTGATAAGCAAACGTGGCCCACAGCTCTGGCCCATTCCCCACTCCCCTTTGCTTGTGTACTTCAATACCTGGGCCCACTTCAAAAAGCGTGATGTCAGGACTCTGCAGCCTCCTGGTTTGCCATCTACTCTCCCAACCACAAACAACAAGCATCACAGCAACTTGCTAGACCCATCTGCAAGTAGAGAGCAAAGAGGGGGCCTGGATGGAGAACCTGGAGAACCTGGGCAAAGGAGTCTGGGAAATCCAGATATAGGCCCTCATTCTGACCTTGGCGGTCGGCGGAGAGGCGGCGGTCGGACCGCGAACAGACCGGCGGTATTAAAAATGGCATTCTGACCGCGGCGGTCACCGCCGCGACCGACCGCCACTTCCCCACTCCGACAGCCACGGCGGTCATGACCGACGGGCTGGAGTCTGCGCACTCCGGTCCGGCGGTCGACCCAAGACCGCCAACGGTATCATGACCCTGCTTACCGCCGCGGTTTCTGGCGTTCGGGAACCGCCATGCGAACCATGGCGGTAGGCACTATCGGGGCCAGGGAATTCCTTCCCTGGCACTGATAGGGGTCTCCCCCACCCCCCACTGCCCCCCCGAGTCCTCCCCCCACACCCTCCACCCCCCTACCAACCCCCAGAGGTGGTACGAACCCCCTCCCCACCCCCACCCCGACATGCACATACACGCACCCCGACATGCACACACCCCCAACATGCACATATACACACCCCCTACACACACACATACACAACGGGGACACATACCCGCACACATACATGCCGACATGCGCACCCGCCGAACTACACACATCGCCCATAGGCACAGCAGCACTCCCCGCCCGCATGCACGCACTCACACACCCCCTCTACACACTCACACGCACACCCTCATGCACGCACACATCACACAACGCCCCCCCACCCCCTCCCCTCACGGACGATCAACTTACCTTGTGCGTTGGTCCTCCGGGAGGCGACGGGAGCCATAGGGACGTGACCGCCAACAGAAGACCGCCAACAGAAGACCGCCACACAGAAATGTGGGTCGTAATTCTGGGGGCGGTGTTCTGCTGGCGTGGCGGTGGAGGTTGACCAGTCTCCACTTTCCCGCCGACCGCCAGTGTGGCTGCTGGCGGTATTCCGGCGGAACGCTCCCAGCGGTCGGAATACGCGCAGCGGCATACCGCCGCGGTCGGCGGTCTTTACCGCGGCGGTAACTCGGCGGTCTTGCGAAAAGACCGCCAAGGTCAGAATGAGGGCCATAGTGTAGCCTCTTTAAGAACCTACAGGTTTGGCACTGGACACCGATGCAGCTTCATTCCATGGGACTGCTTCCCCACTCTTGGTGCTGGGGTGCGATCACATGTCCTGTGACATAGTCCATATCCTCTTTGGATGGCCCACCGTACACCCCTTTTGGACCGCAGTCAGTTCCCTGCTGTGAGAATCTATCGGTTTACTCACTCCCCTCCCTTGACCACTAATCCTCCCTCACGACCTGGCAGACCTCACTCAGCTCGCACACCATGCTCGCCACTTACTCACCACTGCCCTTGCGAAGGCCAAGACATGCATCCTCTGACATTGGCATTCCCTGCAACTACCAACACACAAGGAATGGCGTGTGACCATGTATAAGACTGCCTCGTACAAAAGAATAATCTACGGCTCCCACTCCTCTACCGGGACCACTAATCCTCCCTCGCGACCTGGTAGACCTCCCTCAGCTCACACACCATGCTCACCACTTACTAACCACTGCCCTTGTCACGGCCAAGATATGCATCCTGTGACATTGGCATTCCCCACAACTACCAACACACAAGGAATGGCTTGTGACCATGTATAAGACCGCCTCGTAAGAAAGAATAATCTGCGACCTTATGAATAAAGCTGACCTATTTCAGCTTATATGTTCCCCATTCCTGCAGGAGGACTAACCAACCCCTGGCCCTACCCTCGGCAACTTTGGGTCCTTCCCTCTTCTGCCCTTCCTGCCCCATCCCCTCTACTTTTCTGGTCCTCTCCTCGCCCTTGGTCACCCGTGGATGCTGACTACACAGCTCACCTGTTCTCTGTTCCCCGACTCCCCCCCTCCACTGATCTCTACATCATTTTCTTCTCTCTCCTTCCTCTTTCTTCTCTACTCCCTCTCTCTTACCCAATCTGGCTCTTCTCTCTCCCTCTCCCATCCCTCCACCATGCAGTCTCTACACTGTTAGATCTGTTGTACTTCTCATTGTTGGGTATGCATGTCTTGCTGTTGATGATTGTCCATTTCTCCTGTACCCACCATGTATATACATGCCATTGTCACCTTTGTTATTTTTGGAGTTTTTGATATCAATAAAATGTATTACAACAAAAAAGAAGAAAATATGTAAGTTATACATAATGCCAGCTGCACCGCATTAGAGGAGCACTCTAGGAGACAAGGTGAGTAGTTGATTGTTCGTGGGAGCCAGGGTGCTGTAACTGAAATGAGAAAAGTCAGCGAATTATGCAAATTGGAGGTTCTGGCTTGCACTATGCATTGGCTCAGCTTAAGTTTGCATCAAGGATTTATGACTAGTTGGATTGCTGACCTTCTTATTGGGGTTTCATAGTAGCTTGTAGCCTGGACTATTGCTGGCAAAAGCAGAAATTCCATTTCAAAGAGATTTGAAGTATTATTTAGAAACAATTCTGCTTTCCTTATCCCTGCAGAATAATAACACAATTGGGTATGGATCTGTGTCAAGAGACGCATAATCCCTCACCCCACATAGATGCCAGCTCTCTAGACTATGATAATTTGGCTGTATCGAAATCACAGAATGCCAGAATTAGGGGTGTCATTAGCGACAAAGCCATTACTAGGGGCAGCACTGCTTCTGCATCTCCTGGAGTTAGTCATCTCAATAAAGGAGCAGATATGCTGCTGGACACCTGGAGCGCTACCATGATATTACTGGAGCAGATAGGGGAAGTAGCCCTGTAGTGAATCCTACTTTGTTTTTAATGGGATAACAAGAGTTAGCTTAGCCTTTGGCTTGCAGACTCGTGCCCCCGTCACCTAGTGACTTTTAACCTATTTAGTTTACTCTGTCTTAGCCCATTTAATTATTTATTTCTTCTAAGATGGCTGCCTTGTTTATAGTTAGGCCACTTGTTATGAGTTACATTATCAGTGTCACTGCGCTAAGGCATCAAGATCAAGCAACAAAGACAAACAAGCAGTAGGTATTCACATTTAGGGATTTTCCCTCTATACTTTCGAGGGATTGTTTATATTAATTGCCGTCCCAAGCATGTCTGTTATCTATTGTTTGGGAACACACCTACGTCAGGTGTCCTTGTAGATCTGTATAAATACATCACACTTTAGACAGATAATCAGAGGGATTCCAACTAGAGGGCATCTCCACCATCACTGATATCGATGCTGAAGTCGTCTTGACGCTGACCCAGTCTTCGTGTCCCTGCGGAGTCTGAGACAGAGACCTCATTCCAAGGTAACGAGAGTTGGGGGCTCCTCTCATGGACATGGCATTGGCAGATTAGGTTTAACAAACCCAGCTCTCCTTTAGGTAGGAGGTTAGGCCTTTTACATTAGGGTATTAGGGCATTGTACACCTTATATGTCTTTCCTATGCATTGCAAGATGGTGGGGGTCTTTGTAATAATGACTCTCGTCTTCACAATTCTGTTTCTTGCATTACTCATTATCCTAATCATTGCAGCCCATGCAACCTATCGCAAATTGCAGTTATGTTAAATAAAAACTATTGAAACTCTGCTGCATCTTAGTCATTGCCTGTGTTTGTATGAGACATGATATATCTGTGAGAAAGGGGTAATCTCCGTTTACCCACAACACTCCCTGAGATGTCCTATTCTTGAGTCCATGCGTAAAGGCTACCACAAATCACCTTTTACTATTGTGTTTCTGGTGAGGTGCTGCTAGTGAGCCGATAAGGTTGGGACAACAGTTGCGACTTGTTGTAGTAAAGGCGTAGTTGCCTACAAGCAAAAGTACTGTCATCCTTCAACCAGCAGTCTTGCCCAGAGCAAGAGTCCAAACTACGACAGCCCCAGCTGCCAGTAATGGTGAGAAAAATGCACTCGCCATTATGGTGGGTACCACTAATACTGTTAAACACATAAGGGCCTGTCCTACGATTAATATTTCAGGGGATGCGCTATCCGTCACTGTTGTGATTGAGTAACTCATCTGCCAAAATCTAAATTAGGCTCTATATCCTGGCGGATCGAATACCACTGACTCCAGTGTGCAGACTACCAACAAGGTTACTGGCAAAGGAGCTGTGAATTCCCAAAAAAGGGGAGAAAATAAATAAAGCATCTGTCTCCTCTGGCAAACCAATCAAATGTATTGGCATGGTATTTCAAAATGGAGAACACGGTCAACACAGAGCTAACTGGAAGCCCCATAAATACTCATACTTCTAATATTGAAGAAGGAAATGTAGAAAGTGTTTGTTGTAGGTGAACCAGAAGTAATCTCCACATGTAGGTCTCCATCATACATAAACTCTAATTCAATGAGATCAACCAAAAGTGATGGGTGCTGTGATTCAACCTGCTTATCCTTAGCTATTTCTACTGGAAGTAAGAGGTGGAGGCTGCTGAATCTAAATAAGCCAACACAGCCATTAAGGAATATGGGGTCAGATGTTTGCGCTTCCTCTCTCCTTTCTCCTTCACATTCCCATCAGTAACCATAATCCTGTTTGTCCTGGCTGGCTCTCAAGTCTGCCTCCCAGGTGCTTGGCTGGGTCTCTCTGCCTGCTCCTGTGGGTGGGGCTTCTGGAAACAGCATATACTGACTCACTTCCTGGTTGTGATGTCATCAGGCTGTTCTGGTTTGCTGTTTTCACAATTTGCGATTTTTAAATACTGATTTGCTATTTTTTTGCGATTCGGTATTTGCAACTCCCACGTTGCGTTTGCAAATGTTAAGAAATCACTATTACTGACTCACAATTTTCATACATCCTATTTTGCATTTCTTAAATAGCGATTTCTTAAAATTCACTGTTTAGGAAATGCAAACCGGGAGCTTGACACATCTGGCCCTTGGTTCCTGCACCACTGCAACTGTTGACCAATATTATCAACGCCTTTGTTGTGCACCTCCGGATAAAATGTCATACATTTGACTTATTAATTTACTTGATTAGGGACAGAAATAACTCCTGCTTAGGCAAAGTGTAATTATTTTGCATTGTTCTCTCTGATTGAGACAGTATTGTGTCTGATTTGCGGATTTTAATACTGATTTAATGATGCTGCCTTTTTCTATAACAGCAAAAAGTGATGAATGGAAAGGCATAGACCACTCTTAATCACTGATACTGCTCTGGGTCACATTGAATTCCATTATATTTTAGTTTTTCTTGTGTATTGCAGATAGGGACCAACCATTTAATGCATCTTGAAATCATCATAATCGTGTAACTGTAGGAGGCAATGGTATTCCTCTGTAGTAATACATACGTGCTTTGCTAAGGTCCAACCTATAACTCATGATGAGGTCCAGTGAGGTTAAAATGCATCATATTGTTCATTTGTTTATATTTCTATGAGATAAGGCCCTGAAGCTGAAGCTAGACAACTCATTTTGGAGTGTTAAATAGAGGAATTCCCAAAGCACGAGATTAATTCAAGTCAAGCCTATTTTCTCCGTCCCAGTCTTCAAACTGTCTAAATAGGAGGAAGAGCTCTCCACATTCGAGGTTCATCTCTCTGGAATTCACTCCCTTTGCATCTGTTGTGAATAAGCTCTCTTTAAATTCGGTAAATGCCTTAAATCATGGCTATTCTCTTCCTAGGTAAAGTACAGTTAAGTGTGACATGCAAATCAGCCTACTATGTGGTGAATAGAGTCTGTTAATGAGTGTAGGTGTGCTTTAAAACGCATCATAGCTAACTGCGGATTTCATTCATTTTTTTTTCTGTTTCAATTTCTCAAACTTGTTTTCCTATCTGGTCTTAATGTAAAAAGTATAATAGCTATAGGATAAACTATTGAAGTCTAATTTCCCGCATGTGTTAAGAATATTTTCCAGATTAACAAGAATGATCCATTAGAAAAATGGAACATCTGTTTTTATTATTGAATGCAGTTGTTCAAAATAAAATAAGACCACCTGAGCGTGCATTAGTGCAAGATGAATAATGATACATTGCACAAAATGTTCTACTGATTTCGAACCTTTGGTTATCTCTAATGGTAACGGCACGTTATCAGCCCAAACCCTCTAAGCAGGTGCAGTAAGCAACATTAATTCTTCAAAGTGGACGCATGCAAATAGGAAACTATACCAGAAGATACTTTACAGGTCTTTCATGGGCTAATGAGACATTCGCCTGCGGAGCAATCTGCACAGGTGAGGAAAGCTTCAAGCATCATTAATATTCAGACATGTTCTAAAAACAAAATACAGATAACACTCAAAAGCACGAATTATTATATTATTTTTGTAACCTCTGAATAGGAAGTCTCGGACGCTCTGGTGAAAGGGATAATATACAACTCCGCATGTGAACTTCATAGGAGATTTTTAAAGATAATTTTCTTATAGACTGTTTCATTATTTTAAACAGCCATAGGCCCTCATTATGACATTGGCGGTAAATCCCACTTACCGCCATGCTAACTACTGCCAACATACCACTGCTGCAGCAGATATCCGTTCACCATATTATGACACACACACACACCAATCTGTCACTATTCAGCCACAGACACAAGTCTGCCACACCAAATGTCAGTGATAAACTGACTGTATCCAAACCCACACTGTTACGCCAACAGAGCTACACCCATCGCATTATGACCCACGAATCACCACAGTGGACATTTAAATGCAGTAAACCATTGGCAGTACATATATCCGCACTCAAAATACACACACAAACAAAACAACACCACATTGGACAATTCAAACACCACACACCTGACACCCATACATACACCACACCACACCCACACACCCACACCACTATACCCACACCTACATTACCCACAACCCTTTATGACTGTAAACAATTGCCACCAGAGAGAGACAGCAAGACCACTCACACAACCAGAGCCACATACCACTCACACCTACACACCACTCCTGCACCCCACATCACACACCCCTACACATTACCCTACACACCCTCACCTACACACCTTACACAACAACCATGGCACCTCAAAGACACCCCTGATTCTCAGAGGAGGAGCTAAGGGTCATGGTGGAGGAAATTATCAGGGTAGAGCCTCAGCTGTTTGCAGCACAGGTGCAGCAGATATCGATAGCTAGGAAGATGGAGCTATGGTGGAGAATCGTGGACAGGGTCAACACCGTGGGACAGCATCCAAGAACTATGGATGACATCAGGAAGAGGTGGAACGACCTACGAGGGAAGGAACGTTCCATTGCAGCAAGACACCAGCTCACCGTACAGAGGACTGGCGGTGGACCCCCACCTCTTCCCCAACAACTAACAACTGGGAGGAGCAAGTCTTGGCAATCATGCATCCTGAGGGCCTGGCCGGAGGAGGACTGGACTCTGGTAAGTCAACTCTCTACTACTATCACCCCCCTACCTGCATCCCATCACATACCCCCACACTCACCCTAACTCCCATCACTCCACCACCTCCTACACACCCCACCATCACATCCCACTCCTTCCAATGCCAAGCCCTGCATGCCATACCAAAGCATGGAAATTACTCCCAGCCCTGCATGGCAACCTAACACCAAAGCATGCACACTGGAGAAAATAAGCTAGCCCACCATATACCAACTTACAGAAGTAAAAACTGCCAGGGCAAATACAACCAAATAGGGCAAGCCACTGATGCACAATATGTCACACACAGAAACAATAACACGTCATTTACATCCCCACAGGTATCCCAGCCAATGTCAATGGAGAAGAGGTGCTAGCACTATCCAGTCCCCCAACTGAAGAGGCCCACAATGATGACAGCAACTCTGGTCGCCTATATCTAGATGACCAACCTAGCCCATCAGGGACCTCTGGACAGTCGGTTACCCAGGCCCAGGCCCAGTCACACACCACCACAGAGCCTCCCCCATCAGGAAACACCACCACAGCACCCACCCAGTGTACCCATACCTTTGTCCCCAGGACACATCAATCAGCAGTGTGTCAACCTCTACAGGGCCCCTAGGGTACACTTCATACCCAAGACAATCAGGGGCCTGGGGTCATTGGCAGTGGGCACACAGTTCAGGGGACAGAGGCACAGAACAACAGGGAAACTGGGGGACTGCTGTGTGCCAGGGAGAGGACAGGCTCAGGGAACCGACTCTCCAGGAGGCACTTGCAGAGATCCTGGGAGCCTACCAACATTGCCAGGACATGATGGGACAGATCCTGGACAATGTGCAGGATGACAAGCGGCTGCAGGAGGGACAAGGGACAGTACCAGGGGATCATGGAAGACACGCAGGCAAGCAACACCACCCTGGGCTCCGTTGCAGGGGTGCTAGCAGACATGGCCAACATTATGAGGGAGGCAGTCTCACAACAGTGGGCCCCTGCCACTAGCCAGACATCTGAACAGCCTTCCACCTCCGCTGCTGCTAGTGGCCAGGAGGCCAGCCACAGGACTCAGAGGCCAGCAGCACACCTCCCCCTGCAGAAGGAGAACCACCCCGCAATGTTCCCTGCGATCCAGCCAGAGACACTTGCCAAGACCCCCGCCAGGAAATGAGACTCTCCTGATTGTCACCCTTGTGTCCACCCTGTCACCCTGTCCACCTTGAACTGCCATTGCTCCCCTTCCTATGTCCCCTTGGGCAATGCACCTGTGCTGCAAATACACTGGAACAATACCCTAGACTTTCCTTTATCATCCCCCCATCCCAATGCACTTGCCCCTCTTCTTCTTAGCACTTCAATAAACACCCTTGGAAAAAATACACGTATGGAGTATGTTACATTTTTTAAGTGTGTATTCGCTTAACCAGGTTCAAACATTGCAATTCAACTGTACAGTAATTGTGCACATAGGAAAGGCCTGTAGTTGGCTGCAGTGATCACACCAGGACCTATAGTGGGGCACCAACATCTGTAAAATGAATTGCCAACGCGTACAGTAAGTGAGAATAGAAGTGGGAAATAACAGCATGCAAGTGCCAAAGATATTCAAAATAATGACAGTGAAATGTGAAGTACCACTGTCTTACCTGTGTGTCATTTAAAGTATTGTTGTATCACTGCTGGCCTGTTGTCCTCATCCTCATCCTCTGCCTCACTGTCCACAGGGTCCACTGCTACCACACAGGCATCTCCAGCCTCATCCTCCTGCAGAAAAGGCACATGGTGACTCAAGGCAAGGTTGTGCAACATGTAGCATGCCACAATTATCTGGCAGACCTTCTTGGGTGAGTAGCACAGGGATCCACCTGTTAGATGGAGGCACCTGAATCTGGCCTTCAGGAGGCCAAAGGTTCCTTCGATTATCCGTCTTGTTCGCCCATGTGCCTCATTGTAACGTTCTTCTGCCTGTGTCCTGGCATTCCTCACAGGGGTCAGTAGCCATGATAGGTTGGGGTAACCAGAGTCACCTGCAAATATCGAGGGACAACATTTAGCCACACACCATCCCATACGTCCCACACCATACCCACACACCAACATCTACAGGGTGGGAACCAGGGATCACCTATTAGCCACACCCTCTGCCTCTGTAGTTGGCCCATTACATTGGGATGCTGCTATTCCTCAGGATAAAGGCATCATGCATCGACCCAGGATACTTAGCATTGACATGGGAGATGTACTGTTCTGCCAAGCATGCCATCTGTACATTCATGGAGTGGAAACTCTTATGAGTTTTGAACACCTGTTCATTGTGATGGGATGGGCAAGTGCAATATGAGTTCTATCAATCACCCCAATAATGTTGGGTATATGTCCCATTGCATAGAAGTCAGCCTTCACTGTGGCCAAATCCTCCACCTGGGGGAAAGCAATATATCTGCACATGTGTTTAGTCAGGGCAGACAACACTCTGGTCAGCACTATTGAGAACATTGGCTGTGACATTCCTGCTGTCAAGCCCACTATCACTTGGGAGGAACCAGTTGCCAGGAAATGAAGCACTGATAGAACTTGCACAAGAGGGGGGATCCAGTGGGTGACAGATAGCAGATATCAGGTCAGGCTCCAATTGGGCACACAGCTCTGTGATTGTGGCCCTGTCCAGTCTATTGGTGAGGATGATGTGCCTGTCCTCCAGTGTAGCCAAGCCCACCAGGGGTCTGTATTCATCCACAGTGATAGCAATCTGAGGGACAAAGAACGAGGAGCCGGTCACAAACTAAACATTGGAGCCACAACAGTCAATGCATGATGTCAATTTGGAATGGGTAAGTGGGATTTGTCTTGTATGTCCAAATTTTAACTGTGACACAGTTATTATCAGGGCCAGCCTCCCCCTCCACCCCGAAATGGCATCTGCTTTTCCTGTGTGGAGGGACATGTGGAAGTGAGGTAATTCCACTGTGACGTTATGGGAGGCGGTCGGGAGCCGCCACGCAACTCGTCATTGGTTAACATTGGGCCCTATGGGGTATGCTGGCCAATGGTGTTGTATGTCGGCGATGACGGTATGCACTGCTGCAGATGTGACTGCCATTTTCTATCTGATCACTCACTTGCTACCTGATCTTCAAAAGGAGAGGACCTACATGTGGTGCTGTGACCTGTGTCTAGAAGCTACCATGGCCCGTGTGACTGGGAAAAGGGCCACTGCCTTCACCTCGGTGGAGTTGGAGCAGCTGGTAGATGGGGTCCTACCCCAGTACGGACTGCGTATGGGCCTCCAGACCAACAGGTAAGTACACTGTGGGCACAATGCATGTGGCACAAATGCATGGAGTGGTGTGAGGGGGGTGGGTGGATGTCCTCTGGGTGGCGTATTGGTTGTGTGCAAATGGTGATGTGAAAGGGTATGGTGGGCCATAAATGTAACAGGCAGGACTGTCTGACTGTACACTATTTTCCTGTCTGTATTGCCTCTGCAGGTCAGCGACCATCAAAAGAAGGGAATATGGTGTGCCATCGCGAAAGACGTGCATACCCTGGGGATCTATGGCAGGCGGAGCACCGACTGTCGGAAATGGTGGGGGGACCTGAGACGCTGGGCACGGAAGATGGCGGAGGCCCAGCTGTGGATGGCCTCCCAATGCGGTCTAACCCTGACCCCTCTGATGGCCCGCATACTGGTGGTGGCCTATTCTGAGCTGGATGGGCGCATGAGGGCATCACAGCAGCCACAAGGGGGTGAGTACAGTGCCCATCATTACAACTTACGCATGGTAGGGTGGTATCCGGGTGGTGGATGTGTGTCAGTGGGTGCCCCTAGACCAGGCCTGACATTGCAGAGTGGGTCCTCTGGTGGATGGGGTCCTGAAGGGATAATCCTGCTACCTAGCTCGTAGGCATTCACAACTGGTCAGGGCTGCGTGGGACCCAGGTGTGCTGCATTTGATGGTGTGTGCCCCTCCCCATGCCTTGGTGGCTAGCAATATAACTGGTAGTGCAATGCATAGTGCAATGCATGTGCGTAGAGCTGTTCCCTGTGTGTGAGAGTGGTGTGTATGCCAACGGTGGTGTTGGTGTAGCCATTGACCAAGTGTATCCTTTGTCTCTCCCCCGCTTTTTGTTTTGTCACCCTGTCCTTATGTGCATTAGCACCATCTGGTGGAGGAGCAGAGGGACCTGCGAAGGAGAGAGCTGCATCCCACAAGACCCAGTAGGCAGAGTCCACCGATGGTGAGGGCACCAGTGGGATGGTGGGAGAGGGGAGTACCACAGCAGAGACTGGAGGGGACAGTTCAGACATAGATACCTCCTCGAATGGAAGCTCCCTGGTGGTGACGGACACCTCTGTGACCACCCCAGATACAGGTACAGCAGCCACCCCCGTACCAGCACCGCCCTCCCAGCAGCCCCTCAGCAAGTTGCCTGTGCCCGCTCACCCAGGAGGGTGCACATCTCCTTCGCCCCAGGCACCTTATGCCCCAGTGAGCCCTGCTGCCCTGAGTGAGGAGGCTATTGACTTCCTGAGATCCATCTCTGTAGGTCAGTCAACCATTGTGAATGCCATCCAGGGGCTGGCAGCCCAGATGCAAAAAACGAATGCATTTCTGGAGGGCATTCACACTGGCTTGGTGGCCCAACAGAGATCGATCCAGGCTCTTGCCTCCTCTCTGATGGCAGCCATTGTCCCTGTTTCCCTCCCTCCAACTTCCTCTTCCCAATCCCATTCCCCTCAACCCCAACCTATCTCAAGCACACAGGCAGACAGGCATGCACACAAGACAACACACAAGAGTGGCACAGGCAAGCACAAGCACCACACATCATCCCACAGGCTCTCACACAAACACCATTCAGATGCAGACATACCAACATCCAAAATTTCCACTGTTTCCCCCTCCTCCTCCTCCTCCACCTCCCTCCCAGTTCCGTCTACACTCACACCTGTATGCACTACATCCTCATCCATTACCAGCATCACCACCACACCTAGCAGAACACACACCTCACTGGCAGACACCTCCACAACAGCCATGTACATGTCCCCTGTGTCCTCTCCCACTGTGTCTGTCCCCCCTCCTAAATTACACAAACGCAAGCACTCAGACACCCAACAGCCATCCACCTCACAACAGCATCCAGCCCATGCACCGGCACCCAAGCTCAGCAGACACACACCTCCTACAATCACTCCCTCTTCCTTCACTCCCAAACCTTCTCCCTCTTACCGTCCCAATGTCCCTAAGAAGCTTTTCCTCTCCACCATTGCCCTCTTACCTACCCCTCCCTCCCCGTCCCTCACATCTGGCCAGGGTGGCAAAAACCAGGCGAGCACCTCAGCCAACCAGTCCACGGGCCCAGTAGTCACCACACCCACTCATGGTGCGAAAGGATCCAGGGCACATGTCCAGAGGTTAAAGGAGCCTGCACCAGGCAGCCTACAGGAAAGGGTGCCTGCGCCAGCCGCAGCCCTGAAGAGCAAGGTGCCAGCCCCAGCTGCTGCCAGGAAGGGAAAGGAGCCAGCACCAGCAGGCAGAAAAGACAAGGGGCCTGGGGCAGGGACTCTGACAGAGCTCCCACCACCAATCATGGATGTGCAGCCGTCCAAGGCTGCAGGGGATGGGCTGGAGCCTCCCCCCACCAGCAACACCACCACCACCCCAGTGGGCAGCCATCCAAGGCTGCAGGGGATGGGCTGGAGCCTCCCACCACCAGCAGCAGCACACCACCACCACGACCAGTGGGCAGCTGTCCGAGGCTGCAGGGGATGGGCTGGAACCTCCCCGCACCAGCAGCAGCACCAGCACCACTACTACCACTGAGCCGCCGTCACCGCCAGTGGACGGTATGTAATCCTGCATCCATGAGCTGCTGTGCGGCCTGCCCCCTGCAAATCCAGTGGGTATGACACCCACCTGAGAGACTGTGACCTTGCACTCCCCAGGATAAAGAGTACAGGGCATGATGCCCTCTCCAGAACCAGTGGGTAAGACGCCCACTAACCCCAGCCTCCCCAGGATCAAGAGCTCAGGGCACGATGCCCCCTCCAGAACCAGTGGGTAAGACACCCACCAACCCCAGCCTCCCCAGGATCAAGAGCACAGGGCACGATGCCCACTCCAGAACCAGTAGGTAAGACACCCACCAACCCCAGCCTCCCCAGGATCAAGAGCGTAGGGCACAATGCCCCCTCCAGAACCAGGGGTAAGACACCCACCAACACCCTAGCCTCCCCAGGAACAAGAGCAAAGGGCATGTTGCCCCTTCCAGAGCACGTGGACAAATCACCCACTTGAGAAACTGTGGCCTTGCACTCCCCAAGACAGAGCACAGGGCATGTTGCCCCCTCCAGAACCAGTGGGCAAGTCATCCACTTGAGAAACTGTGGCCTTGCACTCCCCATGACAGAGCACAGGCCATGTTGCCCCCTCCAGAACCAGTGGGAAGGTCACCCACTCAAGAGACTGGGGCCTTGCACTCCCCAGGACAGAGCACAGGGCATGTTGCCCCCTCTAGAACCAGTGGTCGTGTTCCATCTGATGGCTGAGGTGCCCTCCTGTCCCCCGTCTCCCTGGGGTGCTTGCCTATTTTCCAGCTGATGCCCCTGCAGTAGTCTCTCCATGTTGATGCAGGTGACAAGTGGGGCCTTGGACTTTGGCCTGTGGCCCTGTGGCCCACGCACTCTGAGGACTGGGCAATGTCCCTTGAACTGTACATTTGTATATACCAGTTACATTGCATATTTCCTATTTATACTGTGTTGATCTTATTTCACTCACTTTAGTAAATTCCTATTGTCCTTGCATTATTCATCCAACGTATGGGGTAAATATGTTTTATTACTGCAACTGATTGTGTGTATGGTATTGGGGGTGTTGAAAAGTTCTCTTTCTCTGGGTGCTCATTGTGCTAACAATATGTTTGGTTTCTTCTACTGGACAGTATCTTATCCTGCAGAGCCAGGCACAGTCTTTATCTCTCTTGGCAGGCACGTAGGCTTTTAGGCACCTCAGGCAGACAATCAGCTCTTTTAGCAGAAAACGCAGTCATCAAATTACATGCTGTCACCTCTGGGAACCTGGTTGTCAGGCAGATACCAGCTCTGGTTTCACAACCCGGAACATGCACAGGAGTCCACTGTCTTCTATGACAGCACTCTTGGTGCACTCCTCCAGATCACTGAATTGGTCCCAGACCAAGGATTTCCAAGAACAGGTCTAGGCCTCTGTAGACACCCTGGGCTAGTGTGACACTGGGACCAAAATTAAAACCAGTGTACCTAATTGACCTCTAGCCAGGCACCAAGGGCAAAGGAACACCCCCACTTTCTACTTCCCTCTTCTAACAATTCTAAATGTCTCCATTGTACAAACATGGCTATGATAAGTGGTGATTAATGCACAGTGAATTTAGCAATAAATGAAATAAAATCTACCCCTCCAAAGTTAAAATCTTTTAAAAAATAAATTGCATTGCAAAAGCATCTTAAACACTGCAACCAAATCCTTTAGTAAAGTCCTCCTCTTTGTTTTGATATTCTTCTTGGAAGTGGCTTCAAAATGTTTTAATACTACATAATGCATTACTATCAATGTATTGCTGCAATAAAACTTAATCTCATATTGAAAACCCATCATGCTTAATGTTGTTCAGTTTATCACTTTTCAATTCCTTCCAATGCAGATATTTCACCTACTAGAGTTCAAAGTCCCTAGTGCAAAGCTATGTGAGGGATCTCAGTTGTCAATGGAATAAATCCATCAAATATTATGAAGTAAATTTATTGTATACTCTTCGATAGAAATTACTATTTTATAATGAATCAGCATTGGATGCTACTATTAATGAGGATTATTTAGTATGATGACACTAGTTACATTTGATCGTCTGAATCTTAAATTCAGTAACAGTTTTGAAGCCGAGACCCAAGTCAGATGAAATGAGGGGAGTTTGTGGTAATTTCCTTATTGCTCACATTCTGCAAACCATCAACTGCTATGGAAAGCTCTTTGCTACCTTTCATATTTCTTGCCTTATGCTCAGGGAAGTAATTGCAAAAATAGGCAATTAAAAGGGGTTAATCCTCTAAGTATATGCCAATAATGCTTAATCATAACATTCTTATGTTCAGGTTGTCATTCCCTTGTTGTTTCCCTAGTATCCTTATAGGGGAAATAGCAGACAAGAAGAGGAGCTTAAGTAAGAGAAACTGGACTCCAAGTATGAAGATTGTCAAACCTTTAGAAAAGCTAGCATTTTCATGGAATCAAACACAATTATCTGGAAGACATTCTGTTGGCAACATAAATAGAAGGAGGCACTTTGCCTCCTTAGGACTTAATAGTGGGTGGGCATCTTGACCTCTGAACAGCTAATACAACTTCACTAGTCAATCATGTTTTGAAATTCAACCACAGCTCAAGAGAATCTGGCTGAGAAGAGCGGGCCATCACAAGAGGTTTGAGAGAAAGGGCATTATCATGTGTCTATTTTGTATTGCTTGATAATTGAAACAATGCCATATTTTGGTATGAAAGCTGTAGATATTTGTGGTTTCCACCTTTTTCAGAGCTTCTTGGCTTAGTCAAGCTGCACAAATTATTTCTCCGTATATTCTCCTTATGAGTAAAAGAAACTCTGTGGACTCAATAAAGAGTACCAATAAGATTAGTGGAAAGTGATTACACATCATCTGGTAAAGCCCAGAAATAAGCTTACAAACATTCTATCATAGAGGAAGTGAAGGAAAAGTTTAAAAGGAAGCAAATAGGTAGTTGTGCTTCTGAAGATTTAGGCCCTCATTACAACCCTGCCGGTCGCTGTTTAAGGGGCAGTAATACCGCCAACAGGCCGGCGGTAAAAAAAATGGGATCACAACCACGACGGAAACCGCCAACACAGACAGCCACTTTAACACTCTGACCGCCATGGCAGTAGCAACAAACACCGCAACGGTAACCTCCAACAGACAGGCGGAAGACAATGTACCGCCCACCCCATCACAACCCGCCAATCTGCCAGCTATTCCTGGGCGATTCCAACGCCATCAAAAGCACGGCAGAAACAGGACTTGGAAGGGAAACCACTCACCTCTCGACACTCAACGAAGAACCAGGACGCCATGGAGCCCGAGCTGCAGGTCCTGCCCATGCTGGTCTACCTCCTCATCTACCAGGAATACGAAAGGCGGCGGCGACGACCAGGGTGAGTACTGCACTTAGTACACAGGGGAGAAGGGAAGGAAAAAGAGAGTGACACAGACACGCAACACGCAACACCCCCACGCAACACCCCCACCCCCACCCTCACCCACAACACCATACACACAAATACATGCATCAACATTACATTAACACCCCATAACCCCCTGGAAGGACGCAAGGACAAAAGGAATTGAGTTAAACAGTGATATTTTAGAAATAGGCAGATATATGTAATAAATAGAAAAAAATGTATATACAAAAATATACAATATGTATATAAGACTGTATATTGCCCATTCAAAATGTCCGTGGGCCACTGGGCCAAAAATCATGGGCCAAACCCACACTTGACTCCTGCCTCAATACGGAGAGAACAATGCTGGGGCATCAGGTCGAAAACACACAGGCACCTCAGGGGATGGGGAAGAGGGGACATCTCAGCCGGAAGATGGAATTACGCCACCGCTCCTCGAGGGGGCTCCATGTCCACTGCTTGGTCCTGTGGAGTGCAAGACCACAGTCTCACAAGTGTCTCAAGTGGGTGGTTTGCCCACTTCTTGGTCCTGGGGAGTGCAAAGCCACAGTGTCACAAGCCTCTCAAGTGGGTGTTTTGCCCACTGCTTGGTCCTGGGGAGTGCAAAGCCACAGTCTCACAAATCTCTCAAGTGGGTGGTTTGCCCACTGTTTGGTCCTGGGGAGTGCAAAGCCACAGTCTCACAAGTCTCTCAAGTGGGTGGTTTTCCCACTGCTTGGTCCTGGGGAGTGCAAGGCCACAGTCTCTCAAGTGGATGGCTTCTTCCACTGGTCCGGGAGGGGGCTTTGTGCCCAGTGTGCTTCATCCTGCCAAAGATAGGGTGAGTGGATTCATATCTCCACTGGTTCTGGAGGGAGCCTTGTGCCCAGTGTGCTTCATCCTGCCAAGGATAGGGTGAGTGGATGCATATCTCCACTGCTTCTGGAGGGGGCCTTGTGCCCAGTGTGCTTCATCCTGCCAAGGATAGGGCGAGTGGATGCATATCTCCACTGGTTCTGGAGGGGGCCTTGTGCTCGGTGATGCAACACTGGGGTGTGGCAGTTCACAGTCCCTCACCTGGGTGTCTGAGGCACGAGATTTGCAAGGAAAAGGTTGCATGATAGTCCATGGAGGTAGGGCTAGACTCCATCCTGCGGTGGCTAAGTCTGCAAACTATTGGTAGTGCCAGTGCTAGTGGGGGTACTGCCAGTGGTGGTGGGAGGCTCCAGCCCTTCTCCTGCAACCTTGGACGGCTGCCCACTGGGGCTGCTGCTGCTGGTAGTGTTCCTACTGTCAGCGGCACAGGTGGCGGTGTTTGGGGCCGGGCCTGCAGTGGTGCTAGCGGCGGTGCAGTTGGCGGTGCTGCCAGTGGAGGAGGGAGGCTCCAGCCCTTCTCCTGCAGCTTCGGACGACTGCCCGCTGGGGCTGCTGCTGCTGACAGTAGTGGTGCTAGCAGTGGTGCAGACCTTGGCTCTGGCAGCTGGAGTTTTTGAGGAGGCCTTTCTGGGTGGTTCGTGCTCCTTGGCCTTGCTGCATGCTGTCCTCCTCTTCAGCTTGGCAGGTGACGGAATGGTTTTGTCTTTTGCAAGGGTTGGTGGCACACTGGCTGGGATGACGCGTGCCCCCTTTGAGCCTCTGTGAGTTGCAGGTACTACAGCGGATGTCGACTTGGTGACTGAGGTACTGGCCTCGGTTCTGGACACCTTGTCCCGAGGGTAAGGACGGTGGGTAGGGAAGAGGTCAATGTTTGCCAGGAAAAGCTTCTTAGACACAATGGGGCGGGAAAAGGGAGAGGGTTTGGGAGTGGAGGAAGAGGGAGTGGTTGTAGGAGGTGTCTGTCTGCTGTGTTTGGGTGCAGGTGCATGGGCTGGATGCTGTTGTGAGGTGGATGACTGTTGTGTGGGTGGGTGCTTGCATATTTTGGGAGGAGGGGTTACAGACACACTGGGAGAGGACACAGGGGACGTGTGCATGGATGTGGGGGTGGTGACTGCCCGTGAGGGATATGTTGTGATGGGCGTGCTGGAGGTAGTGGATGATGATGTAGTGCATGCAGGTGTGAGTGGAGATGCTACTCGGAGGGAGGTGGATGATGAGGAGGAGGGGGACACAGTGGAGGCAGTGGATGTTGGTGTGTCTGAATGGGGATGGTGCTTGTGTGAGTGCCTGTGAGATGAAGTGTGGTTCTTGTATTTGCCCGAGCCACTTTTGGGTGATGATTTAGGTGAATGCTGGTCTGAAGGTGTGCTTGGGATAGGCTGGGGTTGAGGGGATTGGGTCTGGGTAGAGGAAGTTGGAGGGGGGAGGCTAGAGACAGGTACCAGGGCTGCCCTCTGGGAGTTGGCCAGAGCCTGAAATGCTCTCTGTTGGGCCGCCACGCCAGAGTGAATGCCCTCCAGGTATGCATTTGTTTGTTGCAAATGCCTCTTGACACCCTGGATGGCATTCAGTATGGTTGGCTGCCCAAGAGTGAGGGATCTCAGGAGGTCAATAGCCTCCTCACTAAAGGCAGTAGGGCTGACGGGGGCAGGGTCTGAGGTGCCTGGGGTGAAGGAGATGGCCAACCTCCTGGGTGAGCGGGCACGGGAAACATGCTGAGGGGCTGCTGGGAGGGTGGTGCTGGTAGGGCGGGTGGCGGCTGTACCTGTTGTTGGGGTGGGCACAGAGGTGTCCGCCACCGTCGTGGAACTTCCATTGGAGGAGAAGTTGCTGTCTGTGGTCTCCACTCCTGTCCCCGTTGTGGTGCTCCCCTCACCCTCTGTCCCACTGGTGACCTCACCCTAGGTGGATTCGGCCTCCAGGTCCATGTGGGATGCAGCTCCCTCCATCGCAGGTGCCTCTGCTCCTCCACCAGATGATGCTAATGCACACAAAGACAGGGTGACAAAACAAAAAGGGGGGAGAGACAGAGGATACACTTGGTCAAGGCCAGCAACACCACTACTGTTAGCGTACACAACACACAGAAAGCAGCCCCATGCACTAGGCCATGCACTACCAGTTACTAAGATAGTCACCAGCCCATGGGGTACAATGCCTACCGCCATTAGCTGCACACTTGAAACCCACAGGACCTTGCCCAGTAGCAGATGACCACTAACAGTATTGGGGTAGGAGTGATTCTGAGCCTGCCCAACAAGGGACCTACCCTGCCATCTTGGCCCTCGCCTAGGCGTACCCATTGCCCACATCCCCCACCCAGGTAACTCTTAACGTGCACAAAGTCAGGATTCAGAATCTGTACTCACCCCCTTGTGGCTGCTGTGATGCCTTCAAGTGCCCATCCAACTGCGGATAGGCCACCGCCAGGAGGCGGAACATCAGGGGGGTCATGGTGCGACAGGCACCCGTTTCTCATTGGGAGGCCAGCCCCAGCTAGGCCTCCGCCGTCTTTTTTGCCCAGCAGCACAGGTCTTCCCACCTTTTGCGGCAGTGGGTGCTCCACCTCTGAAAGACCCCCAGGGTCCGCACCTCCTTGGCGATGGCATGCCAAATACCCTTTTTCTGGTGGGTGCTGACCTGCAGGGAAAAGACAGCAGAAAAAGGATTAGTCATACCGTACAGACTGTCATACTCATGGCCCACCATATCCCCCCTTCCCCTTGTGCACATACATTGACCACCATACATGAAGCACTTTGCCCAGCACCCCTCTGCCTCCCCCACATGTGGCTTACGCACTCAGCACTCCATATATTCATGGCCCACGTATCATGCTCAGAGTGTATTCACCTGTTTGTCTGGAGGACCGTAGAGTAACGTGTACTGGGGTAGGACGCAGGTGCCCTTTCCCCAGACACATGACCCATTGTCACTTCCAGACACAGGTCACAGCAGCACTTGCAGTGTAGGTCCTCTCCTGTTGAAGGTCAGGTAGCGAGTGAGTGAACAGATAGAAAATGGTGGTCACGTCCGCAGCAGTGCGTACCGTCACTGCTGGCGTACATTGCCATTGGCTCTTGGAATCCATGGGGCCCAATGATAACCAATGCGAAGTTGCGCGGTGGTCTTTGACTGCCTACCTCGATGGCGCACAACGCCAGCGGAATTACCTCATTTCCACTTGTCCCTCCTCTCAGGTCAGCTTCCATTTCAGGGGGCACAAGGCATGGCACCTAACTGCGTTACAGCAGACACCGGCACAGCAACTAACTGTCGGATTCTGGTGGGGGTCTTGGCAATGTTCTCTGACTTCTGCCTGGATCGCAGGGACCCTTTGTGGGGTGGTTCTCCTTCTGCAGGGGGTGGGGTGCTGGTGGCCTGTTGGTCCTATGGCGGGCCTCCTGTCCACTAGTGCCGGTGGAGGTGGAGGGCTGGTCTTCGGTGTGGCTAGTGTCAGGGGCCCGTTGGTGCACCACTGTCTCCCTCATGGTCTTGCCAATGTCAGCCAGCACCCCTGCAATGATGACCAGGATGATGTAGATGTTTTTGATGTCCTCCCTGATCCCCAGGTACTGTCCCTCCTGCAACCGCTGGGTCTCCTGCAACTTGTACAGTATCTTGCCCATGGTCTCCTGGGAAGGGTGGTATGCTCCCAGGATGTTGGTGAGGGCCTCCTGGGGAGTCGGTTCCCTGGGCCTGTCCTCCCCTGGTTGCCCAGCAGTCCTCCCAGTTTCCCTGTTGTCCTGTGCCTCTGACCCCTGAACTGTGGTCCCACTGCCACTGACCTCAGGTCCCTGATCGTCCTGTGTTTGTGGGGTTGCCTGGGGTCCCTGTAGTGGTGGACACACTGCTAATTGACATGTCCTGGGGACAGAAGGATGGGCCCGCTGGGTGGGTGCTGTGCTGATGTTTCCTGAGGGGGAGGCTCTGTGGTGGTATGGGAGTGTGGCAGGATAACCAACTGTCCAGACGTCCCTGATGGGCCAGGTTGGTCATCACTGTGGGCCTCCTCTGGGGGGGACTGGATGTTGCTGGCACCTCCTCTCCAGTGACGTTGAGTAGGGGTCCTGTGGGGATGAAAATGCAGTGTTATTATATCTGCGTGTGCCATCTTGTGCATGGGTGTGTTTCCTGTATGGTTGAGATTGCCCTGTCAGCTTTGCCTTGTCTGCGTGGTGATTTTGTGGGCTAGGTGATTCTCTCTAATGGGCGTGCTGTGGTGATGGGTGTCCATGCAGGGCTGTGATAGGGGTCAATAGATTGGTGTTACATGCCATGGTTTTGGGATGGGTGGTTTGTGATAGTGGGGTATATGTGAGGTGGTGGAGTGATGGGGGTTAGAGTAGGGGTAGGAGTTTGTGATGGCATGTAGGTAGGGTGGGGGATATAGTAGTAAAGATTTGACTTACCAGGGTCCAGTCCTCCTCCTACTACTGCGAGGCCCATGGGATGCATTATTGCCAAGACTTGCTCCTCCCAAGTTGTTAGTTGTGGGGGAGGAGGTGGGGGTCCACCACCAGTCCTCTGTACAGCTACCTGGTCTCTTGCAACCACAGAACGCATCTTCCCCCGTAGGTTGTTCCACCTCTTCCTGATGTCATCCCTTGTTCTGGGGTGCTGTCCCACGGTGTTGACCCTGTCCACTATTCTCCGCCATAGCTCCATCTTCCTAGCAATGGACGTCTGCTGCACCTGTGATCTGAATAGCTGTGGCTCTACCCGGATGATTTCCTCCACCATGACCCTTACCTCCTCCTCTGAAAACCTGGGTATCTTTGGGGTGCCATGGGTGTGGTGTGAGTGGTATGTGTGAGGATGTGTGGGGTGTTGTGTTGTGAGCTGCATGGATAGTGTATGGGTGATGATGTATTGTGCCTCTGATTGAGTGCTCCTGGCTTATCTCTCTCTGTTTGCTATCTTTTTATTGCTGTAAGGGGTTGTGGGTAATGTGGGTGTGTGTTTTATAGTGGTGTGGGTGTGTGGGTGTGGTGTGTGTATGTGTGTCAGGTGTGTGTAGTTTGAATTATCCAACTTGGTGGTGTCTTGTAAGTGTGTGTATTTTAAGCGCGATGGTGTGTACCGCCAATGGTTTACCACAATTGAAAGACCGCCGCGGTGATTCATGGGTTGTGATAATGTGGGCGTATTCCTGTTGGCGTAATGGTGTGGGTTTTGCTATCGCCAGCTTATCACTGACCTTTGGGCAGGCGGAGTTGTGTGGGTGTCTGTATGGTGGCGGATTTCTTAGTGTGGGTCATAATACCCGTAGTGGAATACCGCTGCAGTCATGGTATGTTGGTGGCCGTCGGCACGGAGGGAGGCGGCATTTACCACCAGGGCTGTAATGAGGGCCTTAGTTCATTAAAATAACATATTATCCTGCTGAAGCGGGCTATCCCAGAATGGATAGTGGGCAACAATGAGTTGTAATGCTATATTTAATTGCTGAAAAGCCCAAAAATGTGGATTTGTGTAATCATTACTATGGTTGAACACAAGAAACTATTATTATTTCTCTTGGGATGTAGCTCAATGTTATTCAAATTTGTTGTCCATAATACTTATCCATCGGGCATCTGGGCTTCCTTTATTTTAAAAATAAAGTGTACAAACTTTTGTTGTATTCTTTATATAAAAAAATAGTAAAGTCGACTTGGCATCCGTCTCTATACACTTAAAGGCCACAAGATTGAATCTCAGCGTGGCTGACTCAGCATTTCATGCTTCAGGGCAGTCTGGTAGATGAAGGCAACAAGATCTATAAAAACAACTTGAGTGTGTGAACAGTGTTTAAAATACTAAAATGATTTGAAAAACAAATCTGTGAAAATAGTGATTATGCACCTCATAAAGCAAGACATTGCAATATTTAGTAAATCAGACCGCAATATTTAGTAGATCTACTATTGGTTATAATTCTTACTTTAAATGATTTTACATTTAGATTCTATTTTGTTCTAAGTATTAACAGTGCCATTTTGAGATGCATTCCCTTCTTACTCATTCCTAATCATGTTATTGTTTTATTTATTTTATTTACAAGAGTGTTTATCGTTCCCGCCCTAATTCAGATCATTTAAAACTGCTCCATTTAAAACCAGATCCAGTTGTAAAAAGTAGACATGAAGACCGTGTAAGCTTCATAATATGTCACTAGACAAAATGGCACTTCAACAAGCATTTATACAGTGGCGGCTCCTCCGCTAAGGTGAAGGAGCGTCACCCCACTGCTTTCTGCAGTGAAGAAAAAGGAGAAATAAAATTATAATAACGCAATTTTATTATGATTTCATTTTTCCTCTGGAGCCAGGTTAGGGCAGGCTGGCTGGAGAAGGAGGGCTGGAGGAGGGGTGGTGAGTGCACCATATGTGCGCTTCACCATTTGGACGGCCGTATACAGCCGGTCATGCTGTCATGTGCACTTAGCATTTCTCTAACCGGCTGTATTGCACAGCCGGGAAGAGAAACTGCACAGTGTCCCATTCCCTGTCTGAGCGCTGAAGCAGGCCGCTCAGACCAGTCAGGATGCTGTTATCCTGCTGGTGACAGCACTGTCGTGATTGGAGAGGAGTCTGGAAGCCTGTGTGGGGTGGATGAAGGAGAGACGAAACCATCTATACCGATGTTAAAGGTAAGTGTTTTTTAATTTTTGTTTTATACCCCCGCCCGCCACCGCCGTTCAGAAGTAGCTGCCATTGCATTAAAGCATGAACAATTTTGTAATTTACTTTTAACTAGTATGATATTTGTATTTTGACAATGGATTGTCATAGCTAATATTTCATACCATTTTGAATGAACCTTAAATATTCTTTTTTTAACAAGGATTATATAATTTCAATAGTGTCCATTTTTTTAAACCAAAAATATTAATTGAAGAAGCTCATATCTTGTACACCATGAATTTCTTGATTTTATCTCAACTTGCACTATGCCAAAAGTTTGTAAAGTACCACATCAATAACAACAGTATTTAGAGTCTCCATGTCACTACCACAACATCAGGAGTCTATACATCAGGAGTACTGTTACAATGGTGTGTACTGAGGTATTATTTATAGGAGTATATGTATATTTTCTTTTCATTGATGACAGAGTTGAACCGCCATACTCCTTTTTTACCTTTTTGGGTGTGTGTGTGTGTGTTTATTTTTTATTGCTAAATATGAAATTGTATCTTTTTTTCCTGGGGATAAATCGTTCTCAAGCCACTAATTTTTTTAAACAAATGTTGGGAGTTGCCCTGCAATGCAATGGCAAAGTACAGAGGGGCAATGTGGAGTTTGCACGGCTTTGCCAGATGACAGATCCCAAAACATTTTTCAGAACTTTAACATTGATTGCATTACTGCATTGCATTAGTGCTCACAATAATGGTGTTTTTTGGCGCAAGTTAATAATCACAAAGTTGACTACTCATCAAGGGGTTAGCATATTAATCACTACATACATTCAGCTTAAATTGTCAAGGATGTGGAAAACTAATTGTCCATGTCTTTGCACAGTCCTATTTGTGAAAGACCCAAGCTGTTGCATGGGATCTGCCTAAACATGTAACAATGTAAAAGCAGCTCTTGTGATTTCATGTTGATCATGCATAGGGTTGTGAATAATTTTTTTTTTTATTATGGGTTTACTTTTATGGTGGCTAAAATCTTCAAACTGATAACTTGTAAACAGAAGAACAGGAATACGAGAATGTAAAAGCACACCTTACTGATGAATTCATCGTTTGACATATTAGCATTGCTTTTGTTCTACAGTGTGATAGAAAATTGATTTCTGGATCAAATAATATTCTTACATAAAAATGAATTGATAATGGTAGAGAACAATTCAAAACAGTACTTATTACATGAAAAATTTCCTTTTACTTTATTGCATCAGCCATACCAATGGAAACAAGTAATAATCTCAAGACATCAAAGCATGTACAACTCAATTCAAATGGTAATAGCATTAAGCAAAAACAAAATAAAATACTATTATAACAAAGTCCAGTATCCTATAATAAAACTCACTATCTATAATTATCACACAAACTAAAAGAGACCTGTACTTAGTTATATCAAAGGCACTGAGCTCCCAATTTCTACATATGCACAATACAACCACGTGCTAGATGGCCATAGGTCATATTCATAAACCCAGAATGACATCTTACTAACTACCTAAATGTGATTTGCTAGTAAGAGGACATAAAAGTGGTCAACACTCTAAGATTGTTTACCCGTCTTCTTGCTTAATTAGTCCTAATAATTAATCAGTATGAAATCTAAGTGATGTTATTAATAGGAATGTTGAGTTTATCTTTAAGATGTTTGCTGGTATTTCTAAACAAACCTCTATCTGCCATTTGTGAAAAAAACATAGGGTAGTGAATACACTATCGACATTATCCACTATGATGCTTTAATCTTACATGTGAGATCATTAATTGAGTGGTGTTAAGGCAATATTACATACAGGAAGTGGAAGTGTCCTGAGTCAGGGTTATTTATCTCCGAAGGTCAGAAACACGCAGTAGTATAGGAAGTGTTATAAAGCTCTTGTCAAATATTCAAAGAAATCTCATTAACATTGAAAAGAGGCTTATGAATGTAGTATGTTGGAACTGAATGTCTTCTGCAGTGAGGAACAACAATATCAAAATGTTTTCATATCCGATAGGAGGCAACATAAGCCTTATACCTCATATGAGATAAGTGGAGTATTACTGAAGAAGCATGTTGTACATTTCAAGCCTGTGCATGACTTCATGCTATCAGCCAACATTCTATAATCCTAGTGTCCCTGCAGATAATGTCTATGAAGTGATTGCTTCCCTTGAGGAGGCCAGATAGCCAGTCTCCAAACTTAACAAAGCAAAATCCAATATGGTGCCCATAATTCTCATTCCACTTTTGAAATGTATTTTTACATAAAATACTATTCGCCCATTATGTGTTCCATTTAAAAAAAAAGGATTAACATATATTATAAATGCTCTCTCATCCGTTCCAAATCTATGTCCTAATTGTGCTGAATTAACTTCTTTATTGAGATGAAAGAAAGGATGCTTTTCATCAAACTCAAGCTGTTTTTTTTTCAAGTGATGGGCATGTTGCACAATTATAAGTATCTTGAACTCCTAGCCAACAAACTGGTATGAGAGGTATGATGTCGTTATTGCACATTGTATACGTCTTTTAAGTATTCAATATCCGTGAGCACTCATTATTCTAGGCAATACTACTGGCCTTAGATTTCCCATATTCACTAGTTAGCTTCTTAAGCAGACAGCATAATGTAAATTGGGCTTTAAAATCAACAACTTGAACTAATATTGGCAATACATGTAACCTAATTATACTTGGTGTCCAACAATACAGTATGCTCTTGCCCACTCTGTGTAATCTATTCCTAAACTTGGAACCACCGCTAATTGGTGCCAACCTACCACCCTTGGCTTATGTGGTTCTAGGGATCACCTCAAAAGCATCCTTTACAAGATACAAAATATAGTTTTCGTCTTAGCAAATCTATAGGTATCTGCAGATTAGTATAATTACAATTGGGGAGAAAAGAGCTACGGGTTCTTTGGAATACCATTTGATGCCATACTAATATACATCCTTTGTCTAGCTGCTAAGGTCAAATAATAATAACAAATGGGCAAATTTGAAGTGCAAATATGGCAGACATTTTCTAAGTTCATTTAATTGAGTCATGCCTAAAAAGTTAAAGTTGCATGCAATTTGAAATATAATTTTCAGTTTTAACCTAATAGACTTCCCTAAATACTCAATAGGCTTGACGCTGAACATAGCAAAGACTACCATTATGATCAAACCAATATCGGTCTAAATTTTCCTACCTTAGCTATGCTGAATGATGAAATTGAAATGTGCTCCATGTGGCTCATTGCTATGCTTTATGTGGGTGAGAGTTCTGTACAAAATCCAGTGAGACATTTGAAATATTAGTCTCTTATTGCCTCATATGCTTCCTATTACTGAAACACAATTATAATCTGTGGACCTTAGTTAGAGTTTGTTGGGTGCATTACACCATCACAAATGTGGCAAGTATACTGTCTGCCTTATTGCAACAGCATTCCGACCTATAGTACTTTTAATACGATGGGTGGAATATGTCTAACATTTATGAGGGAGCAATCCAGTGACCAGACTCTAAAATCAGGGCCAATATATTATGTACAAAGGGAATCACAGCTATTATGCTATTATTACTATAGCCAGCTATTTAATTGTTATGAAAATATGTTGCGTTCAAGAGCATTTTGTCAGGCAATTATTATACCTAGCTGTCACTGCCTGTTTACAGATTCTGAAGTTTTTCCGATTATTTTTTCCATGAAAGTCAACAAAAGATTTAAATGGATACACAAAGGTATTCCAACTATTCTAGGACAGTAATTGGGCCTAAGGACAGCCAATGAACACCATTTACAGGATTAACCCTTTGAGAATCTTGAACGCTTACATGTTTATCTTTATTGTTTCTCGACGGGAAATGAAAAGGATCAGCATCTTACAGACATTGATAACCTTTTAGTTGAAACACATATATTTTTAAGTAATCAATTTTAGGGAGTGCTCATTGAAGGGTGAACCCTATATCACTAATGTTCTTATGTTGCAGGTTGCAAATATGTCACAAACAATATCTTCATTTGGAAGATTGAACTAATGACTAGAGTAATAACTATTTCAGAATTGCATACTTGAGATGACTAGATTTTTTTTGTAAACAAAGTTTATTGCAATTTCGATCAACCAATGAGTAGGTAAACATAGTATAAGAGAATATACATTGATCTACATAGACTCTGAGATCAAGAGCTTTTTCAATCTACACATCTCTGCACTAACAGCAATCTGATGTTGCAACAACTACCCTACCCCCCCATCCCTCAACCTCCCCAACAGTGCCCCACCCCCCAGTGATGGTACTGGTAGCTTATCTGGACAGTTGTATTGTATGTAGGTGTGCTATGAAGGAGTCAACCCTCCGCTCACAGTGTGAGAGTGTTTACCCCGTCTAGTCCAACCGTAGGATCCTGCCCCGGGGTCATCTGTACTGGCACCAATGGATTGGGACTATTGGTAACTTCTCAAAACATCCAAACATCATTCAATCAGGGGACTGGACCTAATCGGCATTCCTCCTTAAAGGAGTCTAATATCGCGTCCCAACCTTGCGCCACCTCCAGGGGCCGCCAACCCCTTCTGGCCTAGCTACGTAAAACAGCGCTCTCACACCCTGCCCACCTAGTTAATTCTCTGGTCCATAGGGACAGTCTCGGCCCAACTGGATTCTTCCAGGACATCGCTATTTCCCTCTTGGCCAGTACCTAGGCCAAGTCCCGGAACCTGTTGGTTATTTTGTACTTAGCCGTGCGTGGAAACCAGCCAAGCAGACAATGCCCTATTGTGCAAGGGACTTCACTTCCTATCGCTCCAGCCACCAGACGGCTCACCTCCGCCCTATACACCTCCGCCGTAGGGCAGCTCCAGAACATATGCCTAAATTCTGCCTTCTCTAGTCCGCACCTCGGGCAATTTACTCCTTCCACTTCAAAGTACCTGCTGATCCGCTCAGGGGTGAGATATATCCTATGAAGTACATAAAAATTAATCAGCTTAAATCTGGCATTGCGAGTCATTTTGGGGAAGCCCCCCAGAATACGCTCCCAGTCCACATCGGATATAGTTGTGCCCAGGTCTACTTCCCATGACGATTTGAGTTGAGTCAAAGGTATGTTCCTATCCGCTTGAACCCTGCTGTAGAGATTAGAAACTGCCTTAAAGGTGCCAGAAGAAGTCGCCAAATATGTACAGGTTGTTTGTGTAGTGAGCTCTCCTGTCCGTGTCAGCCAGTGTTTCCTGATACTAGCCACTACTGAGCCATACAATAAGAAGTGTCCTCCCTGTAGACCGAATTGTGTCCGAAGGACTTCAAACGGCATCAGTGTCCCCTCCTTAAATAGTGCTCCTACCGTCTGTATCCCGGACTCCACCCAGGACTGGAGTCCTCCCCAGTCACCCCGATGGGGCAAAGCTCTTAGGGACAAGAGGGGTAGGTCAGGGGAGTAAGGGGCCTTTACTTTAAGTTTACGCAAAAAGCTCCTCCAACAGCGCGCAAGGACTTTAAATTCAAGGGAATCATGCGTCCCAGTACCCGGACACCCCAACAACAGTTCGTATAATCTAGTCTCTGGGGGAGTAAATGCCTTTACCCCTAACCCTGTTGCTGCTCTGTTGGCTATCCATTGCGTCAACCACTGGAATTGCGCTGCCAAGTAGTAAGCCTCAAAGTCCGGGACTGCTAGGCCTCCGTCTGTGGACCGCCTCTGAAGTTTGGCCAGAGCCACTCGCTTCCGTCCACCCCCCCAGATAAAGGCTATGACCATGGATTCTAGTTCTGCAAATATGGCCTTAGGAATCCATACTGGCAGGACCGTGAAGTGATACAGAAGGCGAGGCAACACCACCATTTTAAGGATGGCTACCCTCCCCGCTACAGATAGAGGTAAGGTTTGCCAGAAAGCCATGTTGGAACGGAGGGAACGCAATGAGCCTCCAATATTGCTGTCTATTATATCCTGTGGGTCATGGAAAATCTTGACCCCCAAGTATGAGAGGCATCTTGGAACCCACTGGACATTTCCCAACTCTAATGGTGGGGCTACAGTAGCGTTCAAAGGAAACAGGCCCGTCTTGCCCAAATTCACCCGAAGACCAGAAAGCTCACCAAACTGCGAAAGTAACTGCTGGGTCCGGGGAAGGTCTCTGTGTACATCGTCTAAGAAGATCAACAGATCATCCGCATACAACGCTATTTGATGTCTCTTGCCCCCTGCCACTATGCCGGGACCCCCCCCACCACGGCGCGCTGCGGCCGCTAATGGCTCCATAGCCAGTGCAAATAGCAGCGGCGATAGGGGACACCCCTGTGTGGTACCCCGCTCAACGACATAAGGTCTGGATATTATCCGTCCTGTCCGTACCCTAGCAGTGGGCTCAGTATACAACAATCTGACCCAGGCAATGTATTCAGGTCCGAAACGAAGGCGGGACATCACTGTATAAAGGAAGGCCCACTCCAAGCTATCAAAGGCCTTTTCTATATCGACTGCGAGCACTCCAGGGGCTGGGCTAGACGATTTTCGATCGTTCATGACCGCTATAAATCTGCGTATGTTATCCGCTGTGTTGCGCCCCGGGATGAACCCTGCCTGGTCAGTATGTATTAGTGTTGCCATGTGGGGGAGAAGCCTAGAGGCCAGAACCTTGCTGAGGATCTTGTAATCCAGGTTCAGCATGGATAAAGGTCTGTATGCCCCAGCTTCCGCAGGATTTTTCCCAGGTTTAAGCAAGGGCACTATTACCGCCTCCCTCGCTGTTGCCGGTAAAATTCCTCGGTCTCTGGCGGATTGATATAGAATCTCAAGCCTAGGAGCTAACAAATCTATATACGTGTCATAGAATTCGATAGGGAGACCATCTGTTCCCGGAGTCTTTCCCCTCGATAGTTCTCTAATGGCCCTCCGAATCTCTGGTTGTGTAATGGCTCCCTCAAGTTGTGTCGCAACATCTGGTGGTAGTGTCTGCAACTGCAGACTAGATACATAACTATCGGTGGAGTTACCGACAGGACGAAGAGTGCTTTTATATAATCGTTCGTAAAAGGACATGAGGTGAGAGTTAATTTGCTCCTGCCCGTGAAGGGGATTTCCACCCTCCGATATCATTTCCAGGATAGGGGATGTCTTATGCGTTTGCGATATTACCCAAGCTAACATCCGACCCGCTTTGTCTCTCTCCCCGTGTGCTCGTGTAATATAGTTTTGGTAGTCAAAGCATCGAAGACGCTCCACACAGTCAGCGACCGTTGCTCTAAGCTCTAAGATAGTAGGTTGAAGGAGCGGACTTTCAGGCCTTTTTTTCTCCATCTCTCGCAGCTCACTCTCCGCTTGTTCAGTGTCCCTAAGTAGAGTCCTTCGGACCCCTACCGCTCCCGCAATACAGCGCCCACGCACCACCACTTTAAAAGCGTCCCATTCAATCAAGGGGTTATTGGTCGAAGCCTCGTTATCTACAAAGTAGTGGGTAATATGCTGTCTTAGCTCCTCCCGAAAGGGTGCGTCTTCTAGGGACTCAGTCTTCAGCCGCCAGGTGGGGATGCGAGAGGGGGGCGAACCCCAGCGTGACTCTAGTAATAGAGGGTTATGATCAGAGATTGTGCGGGTCAGGTATTCAACATTATGCACCTGAGGGAAAATGTCTGGGGAGCAGAAAAACACATCCAAGCGGACATGGAGCTCATGCCGGGGGGAGAAGAAGGAATAGTCTCTGGTCTCTGGGTGTACTCGTCTCCAGACATCCACCAGCCCCCAACTCGCCTGCCAGGAGGAGAATAGCCTTGCTACTCTCATCAGAGGGGAATCATGTAACCGAGGGTGGGAGCGATCCCTGGAGGGATCGGCCACACAATTAAAGTCACCCCCCATCACTAGGGGGAACTGCAAATAGGTGGCTAGGAGGCCCGATAAGCGTGTAAAGAACTCACCCTGGTCCCAGTTCGGGGCATAGACATTGATCAACGCTAGATCTCTTCCCTCCAATCGACCCCGGATTGCTACAAAACGTCCCTCTGGGTCTATGAGCGTGTCTAATAACTGGAATGGAACCCCGGCTCTGATCCATATCAAGGCACCCCTGG
Source organism: Pleurodeles waltl (assembly GCF_031143425.1). Taxonomy (NCBI): domain Eukaryota; kingdom Metazoa; phylum Chordata; class Amphibia; order Caudata; family Salamandridae; genus Pleurodeles; species Pleurodeles waltl. The sequence continues at coordinate 381,982,840 of NC_090447.1, forward strand.
CGAATGCGGAATAAGAGGTATAGTATGCCTGGCCCCTCCACCTTTTCTGTAGTGCTAGCCCTTCAGCCTGGGTTAAATGTGTTTCTTGGAGCAACGCAATCTGAATCCCCCTCCGCTGTAAATGTGAGAATACCTTATATCTCTTAGACATTGTGTGCATGCCCCGTACATTCCATGAGAGAAATTTATAAGTACCTAACGACGCCATAACTGTGTTTCAATCCCCATCTGTGACATACCCCATGCAGGGCTAGCATATACCACGAAGATCCCTACTCTCACATTATATAACATCAGCAGACCAGTGTTAAACATCCACCACTCATCACTCCCCCTAAACAAGCCCCAACAATTAACATCCCAACTCCCCTTCCCCGGGACAAAAGTTTGAACTACTCTCATCCAAACTTCGCGAAATGTCAACTAGATTATCGAAAGTGGGGTAACTCCTAGATCACAAAAGGAGTGGGCCATCGCCCTAATCCCCACTACCGGATTGCAAGATATAGTAGTACTTGTGGACCCTGGTCTCATCCATCTGGCGGGTACGACCGCCATAGTGACAGCTAGTACGCCCTCCTCACCGGCCACCACGGTGCCTGCCAGGGGAGGCTCTCATTACCAGGACAACTGGCTCAAGTGTAGTTCGATGGGAGGACTCTCATATGATACAGTCAGAAGTGCCCGGTGTTATGGCCGGGCCCGATCTGTCGGATACTTGGGAAGTCTCGGATTCATGGTCCGGATCAGATGGTTCACAGTCCGCAGCAGTCTGTACTTGGGATCCGCGATCAGAGCCGCTCAATGAAGCTGCTGCCTCCATGGCTTTTCGTCTCTCAGTTTGCATCTCCACAGGTGAGGGACTATTTACTATACGGGCCGTGTTGCGTTTAGCCCCTCTCCTCCGTCCATGCTCAGAGCCCTGTGCCGGAGGACCATTCCCCTCATGTGGAAGCAGATCAATCCATTGCCATACCTCCTCCGCCGTAGTGAAAAACTGTGTACTGTCTTTGGTCACTACCCTAAGCTTCGCCGGGAACAGCATGCCATATTGTAGACCCAATTGACGCAGTTTCTGTTTTGCAGCTCTGAAGGTGGCCCGTTGTTTCTGTACTTCCCGGGAGAAGTCTGGGAAGATACGAACCGTGTGATTGTCCATTGTGCGGTCCCCTTTGGCCCTGCTTTGATGCAACAGGTAATCCCTATCCCGGTAATGAAGAAGCCTGGCTATTATAGGTCGCGGGGGGCTCCCGGAGGGGGAGGACGCGACGGAACTCTATGTGCCCTCTCAATCGCAAAAAAAGGAGAAAGTCTGTCGCCCGCTAAGTCCTGTCGGAGCTACCGCTCGAGGAACTCCGCCAGGCCAGTTTGTGGAACACTTTCAGGCATACCAATCACCCGTATGTTATTGCGACGCGATCTATTTTCCGCGTCTTTGGCCCTTAATTCCAGGGCCTTGATCCTGGTCTCCAGCTGCTGTGTAGACTTAGTGGCATCTTTGACCTCTGGAAGGAGCTCTTTAAGTTGTCTGTCGGTGGTGGACACCTTTTCGGCCACGCGGCGGTGATCATCTCGCAGTACTGTGAGATCTGTGGCCAAAGCGTCGATTTTCCCCTCCAGTGCTACACAGGAAGCCGTTATAGCTTGTAGGACATCTTGAAGTGTGGGGTCGTCACGGCCCTCTCCTGACGCGTCATTCCTGGGTTCAGGCGGGACTGCCTGTGCCTCAGCTGAGGACCCACCTTTTTGTTCTATGTCCCTCCGGCGACCGACTTTACCCATTTTCTGGGGTATGGCTCCAACTCCGTCTGATCGGTGGGCTCTGGACCCCTACTCTCCCACCACCGCGCTGTATACTGCACTGCCAGAGGGATCGCCGAACTTTTTATTAGAGACTTGCTGTTTCTGGCGCTCGGTACACGTGTAAGAGGATTATCGCCTTCCAGTGCCAGCCGCACTCCGCACTCTAGGCCGCTAAGAACCCCTGAGGTACACCACACGCCAGGTAGATAGGACACTCTCTCTCCTCCCAGTCAGGGTGTGGACCCGTCGAGCCAAAAAGCCTCGCCGTTCGTGCAGGGCGCCTTCAAGCATGCATGACTCCCATCCAGTGTCTGGGGGCCCCCTGCACTCTCCTGTATGTAGCACTGCGCATCTAGGGGGACCCCCGTAGAGGGGGGCCGCATGCACCGTGTCCCAGTTCAGGCCAGGTTCGCCCCATCAAGTCGCCGACTTCGCCCTCCTCGTTCCAGCTCACCTGAGGCGGTCCATGGGGTCAAGCCTCCCAGAAGTACCCCCCGGCGCTGTCGTTTAGACTGCGATCAGATGTCCTCAGAGGGGAGCTGCCAAAGGAGCTCTGGGGGAACCCCGGAATTATCGCCTCTCACCGTGATCCACTCGGTCCTTCCCTCGGGTGTCGGTCGCCATGTTGTGTGTGCTCCGCGGTCCTTATCCGAGCACAGACGCCGCGCTGGGCCCCACTGTTCGTCGGCGTGGGACCCCAGAGGGAACCACCAGGGCCCCTTGTACTTCCTGTCTCCCAGAGGGGTGAGCGGGAAAGGAACAGGGAATTGCTTTAGTGGCTCTTCTGCCACCGGGGACGCCGTTCAGATCGCGGCCGCCATCTTTTTTTTTTTTTTTTTCGCGGCACTCCGTCGGCCGCCAATTCGGCCCCGAAACTCTCTTCTCTCTGGGATCGGGCCCCTCAAAATGAGCCTCGGGACCCCTGCGCATATTCAGCCAGGCAATGGAGCGGTTTGGGGGTCCACTGCCTTTCAGGCTGGACCGGAGTGGGAATCGCTGGCAGGAGCCTCACGGAGAGGCTTCCTCTGCCATCGGCGTCAGGCCACGCCCCCTACTTGAGATGACTAGATGAGAGACATTTGATATTGTAATTGATCGCCTTATAAAGAGGGACATGCTTTTACTTTGAGGGCAATTAGTGGGAGATTTGGTCTGGTTCATTATTAACTTAAATGATCATAACACAGATTAGGTAAATTGAATGCTACACACAGAGTAAATGATTGAATCTTGATTTATAGGTCAAGCTGGAATTTATAAGAGGAGGAAAGAGGTTTTTATATGACTCACTAGAGAACTAGTATGATATATTCAAGGTCACTATTTATCCAATGGCATATACTGAGACAATGTCCGATAATAAATATCAGGAAGGAAATTAAATGGTGTCTTTTACACATGTTTGTATCAGTGCAGATGACAGATCAGATGAAAATATATATTTATTTGCTTCATCCCCAGGCTAATAAGAGGGAAACTGGAGGGTTATATTGAATAAAATAATCAAAGATTAAACCTTTGTTATAGTCAGGAAAACTTTATTTATTATTTCTACACAAACAAAACTTGAGTTGTGAATTGAGCAGGGTACCAGGCGAGCCTATATTGCTGGCTGCTAGGTTGCTCCTCCTGCCTTCCCACTCCGTACTCCACTTCTGGACGTGCTCACAGTGGGCATGCAGTGAAGTCAGGTGGCAACAGGATGGGCTGTGGACAAGTTGCAGGCCAAATTCCTCGACCCAGATATCAGTAGCCTGTGGCATTTTTATATTCAAGGTCTGTTAGTGAGTGCTCCATCCACCTGAACAATGATGCATTAAAGCAGACCCCTGACCCCAATACTGCACTACAGACTGCCCTCTACCCTCTGCTAGCTTCTCTCCCCGCATCCAACTTTCTCCGAAACATGATTGAGGAGATATAGCTGGTGGAAAATAACATGGTTCGGCTATGCTTAAAACAAGGCACTCAGAGACTGCTTCCTGAATGAATGAGGTAACATCCAGATATTCCTGTTACAGTGAAGTGAGGCAGCAACATGATTAAAAGTAAATTTCTACCATTCTTTGGCATTGCTGCCTCATTTGTAAAGAGACTGCTCATGGCATGCACAATATTTAGCATCAAGGCAAGTGGTCTTGTATCATGGGGGCTGAGAATGCAAAACACTAGATTTAGATATGAGTAGATGGTGCAGGTATAGGCTTTCCCAGATGATTCCCTTTGAGATAATAATGTGGTCACTACATTGCAGAGAGGGAAAAAGCATGGTATCTAGGGGAGGCTGAGTCACAGAAAATTTGATAAGTTTTCCCCTACTAAAGCTGGGACACAGAAGATTGCTTTAATCAAATCATATTTCAGTAAAGAGCAAGATGGTGCGGGCAGTCCTGTAAGCTCTGAGATTGATTCCACATAGGAAGAGCTAGTGCTTCCTACCACGCATTCAGAACTAATCACCCCAGTGCATTGTGAGAAAGATAACAACAAGGTCACAAAGCCAGTTTTGTCAGAAAGGAGGACTCTAGTACAAGGGATATTAGTAGATCGGTTGGCAAGTTCATTAGCCGATCAATCGACCCAGCCAACTTAGATGAAAGGGGATTCAAACAAAGAGACAAGAGTGAAGTACTATCCCCTTTTTCTGAAACCATTAAAATCTGGAACCGAGAGAGTGGGCCTTAATGTTAGTCAGGATGTCAGAACAACACTTAATCAGTTCAAAATTGATGGAGCTTAGTCCGGGACTTCACAATCTGCATTGGTTAAAGGGCCCTTGCCTTTAAGTTCAGAATATAGTCTGATGTGGAGCCTGACAAGATTGGTTTATGATCCCACTTTTAGGGGACCTGAGAGATCGGCAATAACAATTGAACATGATACCCTGGGAGAATCAGCAGGGATCAAACAGGGGTCAAATCAAAAACAGACACAGTCACTGCCACAGTAATACTGCAATTCCCTAACACATCTTTGGGAGACTAGTCTCAATGAAATTAGAGATCTGAAATGGACACAAATGGAGGAGACTGTTGTGCGACATCACTGACTGGTAAGGATAGATGAAAATTTGACAGACTTCAGGAGGCTGAACAGAGAATGTGAGATCATAAGGATAAATTGGTTCCTCAAAATAAAAGCTATTGGCTGCTCAGCAAGAGGTGTGGCTAATGTCACATAAAATTGAAGACTTATAATTTCATCAGATGAACCAACCTATGTTTAGTGGGTATGCCAGAAGACGATGAAAACGAGGGAAGCTCTGGATGCCTGGCTCATTTGGTCGAAAAGTTGATCAAAACACATATTTTACTAGCCATTGATAAGGATTTGACGTTCATGAGAATTTACCAAGTTCCAGCTCAGTGGGTCCTGAACATAAAATATTCATATAATATCTTAGTAAGCTTTGCTGATCATAGAACAGAACAGATTCTGGCCATAGTGCTCAAACACAAGATGTTTACCATTTCAACTTTGTGCCTTTTCCGACATGTCGGTAAGAACAACTCAATGATGAAAAGAGTTTCAAGGTCTCCTGGTGCAATTTAGGTATTGGTGGTGCTCAGGCTTCTCTGACCCAACCATCGTAACAAAAAGTCCTGTTTAAAGGCTAGTTTCTCATTTTTTTCCTGCTGTGGGGAAGCACAGGCCTTTTGTCGAGGATCCAAAGCTCTGTAAGTGCTGACAATTAGGAGGGCATTGCCAGTCAGTCTTGAATTTTGTTTATTATTCCCATAATTTAGTTTAAATTTGCAGTGGGTATTGGTGATTGTGTAGGTTTAGCTATCTCTATAAGCTTATGTTGTGTGTTTGGAGTGGGAGGTATCCTTCTGTAACATTGCAGGAGATCAGAGTGACCAAAGGTGCAGGAACAGAGTGCCAGTGAGGATATAGGGGGATTAAGGGTTAATACAGATCATTTCCTCTTTTGGGTTTGTGGTGGTGCTGGTGGGCAAGGGGACGAAACAGGGTGGATATTGGGGAAAAAAGAGCAGTATAGCCGGTATGGATTGCAATGTTAAGAGGAAGGACTGTGCTTGTTCGACCATTTTTTTAAACAGTCGAATGGTTTGGATTCGGCAACAAATTTGAAGCTTTCCACAGGGGATTGCTTGATCAGGATTGCTACGCAAATGGGATACTGAATCAGCAGAAACTCAGTTTAGTTATGAATTGGGTACCTTAGTAAAAGCAGGTGTGATTTTGTTTACTGGCGACCCAATTAAGATCCAACAACCCCAAGCTAGGATCCCCAGAAGATGTTTGCCTGCTTTTTTGGATCTTCAGTGGCAGCAATGGGGGGGTTGTGATTTACTGGTCAAGGAATATAAACAGGGATATTGTTGATGTGGAGAGGGATGGCAAGGGTAAATGGATCTGGGTTAAGGTCCTTGGGACAGATCATGTTTGTTAATTTGATCAATTGTTATGGTCCATTAGATGACGAAACAGAGGCACTGAAGCAGATCTATAAGAGTTTTTCAAATTAGATGTTGCATAATTTTAGGTGGGGATTTTAATTTTGAGCAAAACATAAAGGTAGATTCCTCAAATTGTTTTAAAAGACAGACAGAGCCACAACTACAGCATTAATGTTTGCTGTTAAGCAAGATTTTGCGATGGTAGACCTGTGGGGTCTTGAATATCCAGAAGTTAAGCAACTTACCTGTTTTTCAGGGGGTTTAATACTACACCACATTTAGATTTCTTCTTTGGTTTCACCAATGGTAAATAGAAAGTTAACCACCATTATTTCCAATGCTTTCTCAGTCCACTCCATAGTTTTACAATAAATTTGTCTAGATGTTGATCAAAGCTTTAGGTCTATATGGCAGGTTGACAGAGTATTACTGGCTGATCAAGTCTGGAGAGGAAATCAGAGTGAAAATTACTGAGTTTTTTTCCAAGGAAATCTGAATACGGCCTGGTTTTTGGCAGTTTGGGAGGCCTTTAAAGCTACATTTAGGGGATGGACTATTGCTTATAAAGACCAAATAAACTGGGATCATTCAACGAGAATTCTGAAGCTGCAGGAGGCTCTAGAAAAGGCATCAGGAGCAGAAAGGGGTTTGGGGAGCAATGTAGTTGATCCAAAAAGATGACATCAGGAGTTTAGAAAGATGTCACAGAATGTCAGGGATTTCTTTATTGCCAAAGACATATGTAAGGCTAATATATAACAGCAGAAACTCAATGAAAAAAGCCAACAGATTGGAAAAACATTGGCATTGTTCACAAGGCCAAAACGTGCAATATTACTGTTCACATTATTTTCAATCCATCAACCAAGTTTCAAACAAGTAGTAACGAAGAGATAGCACAAGTATTTAATCAACATTATTCTGCTCTGTATAAAAAAATAGATAGTTACCTTTAAAGAGCTGGAGCAGAATATTAACTCTTTTAAACTCCCTAAATTGTATCAATCATATAAGCATACTCCTATTGAGAAAATATGTCTCTCTGAGGATGAGACAGCCTTAAAAGCCAATGCAAATGCAAAAGCATGTGGGGGGGCGACGGCATCCCAATAGAATTTTATAAGGCATTTGTTCCACAATTTTTACCTTTCTTGATGGAGTATTGCTAGTCAGCATTCCAGAAAAAAGATAAGCCACTTCTTAACTTTAATTCATACAGGCTAAATTGTTTGCTAAATTTGAAAAATAAACTTTTTACTAAAGTGATTGCGACATAATTACAAGCAAATTCAAGCTATTTGATCCACACAATTGACTATTTCTCTATCAACAATTTAAAAGCAGCAACAATTTTAGTCAATATTGATAAAGCTTTCATCCTAGTAAACTGGGATGCATTTTTTGCCATTTTAGCAACATTTAATTTCCCTGTGCAATTTTTAACAACGCTTTGTAATATTTATCATGGTGCAGACGCAAATATTTTGATCAACACCAAGGTGTTGATACTATTGATGTACTGTTCATAAACAACGAAGAGGGTCCAGATTATTTACTTCCTGTAAAAATGCCAGTTCTACTAGGATTAAATAAACGTGGGAGCTTGGAACTGAGGGAATTTACCCTAGTCCCCCATTTAGAAAGTCACCTAAATTATAGGAGGTAAGTTCCCTCTTTTTCCTTTTATAACAAACATAAAGAACGGACACGTGTCAAGCAGCCGAAGATGAAAGCACGGTGCATATTGGCGCGTTTCGCAAGATGGCGGTGGACGCGTCCGATTTGTATTTTCCTCGTTCTGGTATTTTTCCCACCCTGCTACTTTAGCCGATACAATACGGATTGATAACTAACTCTTTCATACAGTGGACATTTGTTACAAGCAAAAATTGAATTACAAGCATGCCTTGAGAAAGCCCTGGTGAATGCACCCCATAGGGCGAAACACGTGTTGGCTGAGTGTTCTTTTTGCTTCACGCTTCACTTTCTTGTATGAAGACACATATAAATGCTCAAATACATTTCTAATTGGACTAAAGGCCTTGGAGAACCTTTCTAATTTCTTAAGGAAAATTATTGTACAATTGGATGCCTTATAATTGATTGAAAATTTTGAGTGGGAACTTACCTCATATAATTTAGATGTACTGTTCATGGTTAGCACCAAACATTTGGTGCTAACCCTGAACAGTACATAGGGTCCCATTGTAACCAATGAAATGCTGCCTTTTAACATCTGGTATGAGCAGGTGTTAAAAATGCTGAAAGAAATAGTGGAAAGAAATGTTTTCAGCCCTCCCTAATGGGGGAACACCCCCCGGCATACATTATGCCTGGCACAGGCATAAATTGGTGCAAAGGGTTACAAAGTGGCTCAATGCATGCGTCGCAGCACTTTGTAAATCTGGTGTGGTCATTTTGGCCCTGTTGGGCACATTGGCATAAAAAGTGACACTAATGTGGCACAAGGAGACGCTAAGCCATTTTAAATCCGGGCCTTGGTTTGGTGAAGGGCCTGGCCTGTGGTCACACCAAGAACTCAATCCCTGGGGACAGCCAACACCTACAGGAATTCAACCACTCACAAATCCCCAACCCTCATTTTTCTTCTTTCTTCTTTTTTTTTTTTTTAGGTATGTATACTCCTGTGGTACTGCAGTCCAAGTGCCTACAGTGGTACCACAAAACTGTGCAAGCCTTACTGAAGCTTGTGTGGTCTCACAGTACCACAGATGCCGCAGGAGTCATGTATGACTACACAGAGACCTCAATGGGGCCACTATGACTACTGCAGAAACCCGGTATTAAAATAATATATTTGTGGGCCTGGTGGGGGATCCCTTTGAGACCCACCAAAAAGGACAGGGATCAGGATACACCTACCCTGCCCCCTTGTATTTCATTTTTTTCTAACTCAGGAAACGGGGACAGGGTCTCTGTGTCCTGTAAGGGCAACCACAAATTTCTGTTCATGTTGCTGCCAGTCAATCAGACTGCTTAGTCCCAAAGGACCAAAGGACCAAAGGACCAAAGGACCAAAGGGGGCAACAGAAAAAAACATTTCAGTAAATCTTAATCCCCTATTTTATAACAGCAGCAGTCACAAGTCTCTCTTTTGTTGCAGCCAGCCCTGTCTGCAAATCAGAATACTGATTTTTTTTTTAAATTTGCAGTACATATATCGCTTAAATGAATCGTGCACTTTTGACAAAAACATTAGATCTTGAGTGAACATCAAGGTATTTGTATACAGCCTGCTTCCACTTTGGCACAGACACCACTGTAACACATTTATGTATTATACATGCACACACATACACTCACACATACCCACACACATGTATGTTTGAGGTAAATAATGCCTGGTGTCACCAACATTTTTAACATCATTTACCTCTCTCCACGTCAACACCAAGCCGGTTAAGAAGGTCCTGCTCCTGGTTCAGGTTGTGAGCCCAGGAGTGCATGCATGGCGTGTTGCTGGGTGTTAAAGACCTGAGTAGGAGGTGGTGTTGTACAAAAGACACAAGCACAGAGATCTAATTTTCTGAAAATAAATTGGCCTGTGTCACCTTTGCTTCGATGTCAGGGGTTTTTAGAAGTCTCCTCCTGTGGCTCACGTTCTTTGGAGTGGATGAGTTACAGAGCAAGATAGATTCAGAATGCCCCTTCTTCATTACAATAGGGCACACACATGGATCACATTTCACACCCTTTCATGCTATTTTTTAATGTAGAATGCATTTTACATCTTTTATTGCATGAGAGGAAGGGAGATGCATTTTTCTTTTATTTATGCATAGCCACATATTTATGTGGTAATGTCACATTATTATTCTAACATTAATTATGCAAATTTTGCAGACCCATAAGAATGTTGTGATAGAGAGGGTGCAAAGACCTGTCCAGATCCTCCCGCCAGTCCTTCTACCAACACTTCCACCACCTACTGATTAAGTTTCACCCAGCTCCCTCATCTCCTATTTCTTCTCTGATAAAGAGAAGTATTGTGAGAGGAATACGTGGTGCGTCTGTGTTCCAACCAGGAACTTTATATTATCTGGATTTTTTTTATTGTAACAAAATTTCAACAAAGTGTATGGCTCTCTTCTAGGGCACAGACATACACTTCTATGCTCCCACAAGCAGCCACATGCTGTTTGGACTTTATTTTATCCCCCCGGCTCCTTGCTGGGGCAAACAAGCAAACATCTGTGCCTTAGCTAGGACCCGGTGCTGCTTGGATTTTTTCTCAACCCCAGGAAAAAACAGTGCCTGTCTTCTAACGGGGATTTAGAAGCACATTAATTTCCTCACATTGTCCCCAATCAAAACCGTTTCCTGGTGTCTAGTTTATAGAGCCCCACTCTGAATAGATTGTGTCCTGCCTTTACACAAAGGGCTGCATACCCCCCTGTAGTTAGTCTGGGGCCAGAAAGGCAGGGCACTTGTGCACTCCAAAGACCACCCTCTAGAAGCTTTAACCCACTTCCAAGGCATAACTGCGTATAAATCCCAGACCTCAGACACGAAATCTTCAGTACACTTCTGGATCTGTGGATACTCTACCAGGACGAAAGACAGTTGTGCTATAGAAAAGACTGCCACTCTCCTGGACCACTTGTCTGAAGGTCTGCTGTTCTACTATGGTGACCTGCTGCCTGCCTGCTGCTCTCTTGCTTGGGTGAAAAGGACTAGACCTGCATTTATTGAACCCAGATCCCCAGCATGACTACAAGGGCTAGTTGGCTAGACTCCTGATCTGAAGACACAGGAACACAACAGGCGTCCAACAACATTGTAATTGCACCTGGACAGTACCTTCTGTGAGTCTACTCTGACAAGTGGTTTTATTCCAGTCTGGGACCTTTGGAATTGGATCTAATGTGCTCTAATGTGCTCTACCGGCCTCTATGGATCCAGCAGAACTAATGTGTATCCTCTCCTGTGTGGTGCCAACCTGAGCTGAAGCAACACGTTGCTGTACATCAGGCCTCGCCGATGGCAGATTCGACGACTCCACATCATATCATCAGAAGTGATGCTTTGATGACTCCACATAACAGCATTGCAGCTCCTCAGAAGTGATGCATCAACATGACTGCAAGACATATCCTTAATGCTGGACTTCGCATTGTAAGTCCTTGTCATTAAGATCCCAAAACTGATGCATCACTTTGGCTACGCAGTGCATATTTAACGTGGATCCTTGCAACACTTCCCAAACCAAGATTTAAGATACTTTGTTCAGTGTGTCTAACAGGGTTCCCGTAGCTCACCTGAATTCTATTGCAATCATGCTGAATGTGTGACTTTGTCCTGGTCCATCCCAACCAGATATTCACAGTTGGTGCTTTTTGCTTTTTGGCACCATTTTCACAGAACTCTTTAAGATTGCATATTTACAGGTTTACTGATTGGATTTTTTTCAAGTTGGTCTTATTTTATTTATTAGACAGTTCTACTATTCTGACATGTTTGATCCTTTTTGTGTAGTGTTCTCATTTTATTAATGTTTAAAGTGGAAAGGTGTCATTTTGGTTCCTCCCTTTAATGTTACACAAATCATAAAAAAATGTAATTGAAATCATATATATTATGTATCGTAACATTGCTAATGTAAATTGAAGCACCAAAATGAATTATTGAAGGTGCGTTCATTGTAAAAGACTAGAGATTCATGTATGTGGGTTTTTAAATGTTTATCTTTAGTAATGCACATGAAGTTCATATGTACAGCTATTCATTCTGAGCTATAGTGCTCTATTGACGTTTTCATATATATTCATGTTTTAATTTATAATTGTTGAATTTATTTTGTAATTTTAAGGTGGCGAAGGCCTTGCGAATTGGGTTTCTTGTATTTAACCTTCAACGTGAATTTTTGCTTGTGCTGCAATGTTCTTGCAGGTGCGTTCATGTGATTCCATAGCTAGTGAAAGGCATATTGTGTAGTAGAGATAGTGGCGTTTGAGAGGATACTTTGGCAAGGATGAGAGGCACTGACAAACTAAGAAGAAAAGACTCCTGTTCATGTATCAGGAGCAGGGAGACACTCAAGGTCATCCTGATGTTCAAACCATGGGATGGGAGACCCTAGGGAAGCTGCCAGTTTCAACAGAGAGAAGATGGAAAACTACTGGCCATGATGATGTGGATTTCCGGAAGGTTCTGTAGGTTTAATTAGCATTCACATTTTTCGTCGAGAGCAGATTCCCTTTAGACTCAGAGGGGTACAGACCTCTCTATCCTTTTTCTCTTTGTATGGCTTTATTATATGTAACGCCTCTCTTGGAAAACCTCTACTGAAGTCTCAGCTATGCTGACATGCTCCTATATTCCCAGAACTAATTAGGGTTTCCTAACCTTAGTTTAGTTAGGGATTAATTTAGATTAACTCAGGTTCATCCATGTTTAGATGGGAGGATTGAAGCTTGTACACAGATCATCAAATTCAATTTATCTTTTGTATTGCCTCAAATGAAATTCTTGTATATCTTTTTCTATTGCGCCTTAACCGTATTCAACACTTTGGTTCATCTTTGGTGATACTCATATAGCATATTTTTGAGATTTATTTACATTAGTTTGGCGCTTAACTTGTAATAAAGTTCATTTAACTTTACCAATATTGTCCTCGTCCTTGATGTCCTTAATGTGTTACTAAATGTGTTACACTGTTAATTAGACTTTGAACTCTACTGTACCACTCAGGCATCATAAGAGGATCAATTGCAAGAAGAATGATAAGGGTCCACTGATGTTAGCAGAGTGAGGATGCGTAGGCCCTGAAGTAAGAGGAGCTAGAATTTTTCACTTTAGATCAGTTAGTCCCTAGAGCCTATATCCTAGTGCCAATGTCTCAATTTTGGAGGATCGGCAGAGATTCTGAAGAGAGTTGTAACAGCGTAGGAATGAGTATTAAAGGTGTTCAAACAGTATAGTGGAATAGCAACGCTTAAGCCCAAGGTATGAGACATTTTGTGCCCAGGTTTGTGACAAGGTTGAAACCTGAAATTAGCATGATGATCCAGCAGCATTTGGATTGTGAGCAGAAGAAATCGGTTGATGAGATTTTGAGATATTGCAGTGTCTAAAAACAGATGATGCAGAAGAAAGTGAAGGGAGAAGATGATGAATGGCCAGATGAAAGCTGCTCAGAGACACAGTTAGTCTCAGCCTTTTGTAGGGAATGTCGAACTTATGCAACAAGGGTATCAGTAGAGAACTCCTGTGATGCAAGGTAGAGTTCGATGTCCTGTATGACCCTAGTACTGGAACAGATGTAGTCAGTTTGAAGAAGACCAACCTGTGTCACCGTTGAAACATTTGGATTATTGGAAACGCGAATGTCATCTTAATCCAGCTAATCAGGTTCAAAATTCAGGGTTTGCACAGCCCCATAATAATAATGCTGTACAGTAACAGAATGTGCAGGAATAGAGAGTGCAGAATTTCAGTGTGCTGCAAGCCCCTGTGATGCAGATTCCACAACTCCGATGCCACAGCTGAATGCAGTTGGCACAAGACTAAATTATAACCAAATTCCAAACATGAATCTGAATGATTTCCAGGACAATAATCGATTCCAACAGTATCCTGTGCTTGAGAAATCCAATCAGTCAGCCTGACTGTGCCTTAAGAGGGGGGAAGAGGAGATTACTTACTTCGCACCATCTTGGAGGTAGACCAGAGTGGTCTATTCACTGAGGTTGAGATGAATGGCCATCCTGTGTCATTCATGGTTGACACCGGTGCTACCCGCTCTCCTCCGAGAACAGTAGAAGTTCCAAATCTACCCGTCTCTGGAAAGAGGATTCAAGTTATGGGAGTTATGAATGTGCAAATGACAACCTCAGAAACAGCAGAAGTACCTGTGAAAATAGGGTCTTTCGAAGACAACCACCAATTTGTAGTATGTGATTGCAGTCCACTGAGTCTTTTGCGGAGATCTCCTTTGCAAGCTTAACTGTGTCATCTATTGCACGCTGAAAGATATGGAAATGCAAATTCATGATGATGCTGTTGCCTTTAAACAGGTGAGTGATGGTGTTTTCACTGCATTGTTTACTATGATGACCATTGATGATCTACCATCAGACATTAGAGAGACAGTTAAGACTGAGGTTTGGGATTTTTCAGGAAAGGACATAGGTTTGCTAAATGGTGTTGAACCTGCTTGTATCACTGTGAAACCAAATGTTGAGTATACAAGAACACTGCAGTATAATTGGACTTCTGAGTCAGTTGCTGGGATTACTTCAGTAATTGAATCCATGATTCAACTAGGTATCTTGAAGGAGGTCATGGGAAGTCCATGTGATTCACACCATTATAGGTTTTCAGAAACCTATTGGTAAGTGCCACATTGTTCAGGATTTGAGAAAAGTGAAAAACTTTGTTGTTCTACGTTGTCCCATGGTACTGAATCCAGCTGTGATTTTGTTTCAGGTTCCATGCAAGGTTGAGGGGTTCACTGTCATTGATCTGTGCTAGGTTTTCTTTTCTATACCGTTGCACAAGGAAAGCCAATTCCTCTTTGCATTTCAGGCCCAAAACAGTGTTTTGGCATGCTGCCAAGTAACACAAGGGTACGTGGAGAGCCTGTCCATTTTCAACCAGATTCTTAAAAGGATCTGAAATCCTTAGTTCTGTCTTGCAATTCAGTCCTGTTGAATACTCAAGAAGCTTATAAGAAAGACATCATTGCATTGTTGATCCAGCTAGCTGAGAATCGATATAAAACATTCCCAAGCAAGTTGCAATATTGTTAGAAAGAGGTTTAATACCTTGGACACCACTTTGAGAAAGGAGCAAGGAAAGTGTCACAAAAGAAAATTTCAGCAATTCTGAAAATAAATCTGCCAACCATCCAGAAAGAAGTCATGCTATTTCTGGGAATGGTGGGCACCAGTGAATACCCAACTTTTCCCTAGTGGTCATGCTTTTGTTAAGGCTGGAACACAAGGATGTCTCTCGTCTGGTACCTTGGGATAATGATTGCTTGATTGACTTCCTAGAGCAGAGAGAATGTTTCTGTCATAACCCAGCACTGAGAATGTCTGGGACCAATGAGTAATTTATACTTTTCTGCATTGTAAGGGAGGGCGGCACTCTCTGATTAGACAGCAACACGGAAATGCCCAAAGACAACTGGCCCATTTTTCTGTCACTCTTGACCCTGTAGCATCTGCGCTGCCAGGCTGCCTTAAAACCATTGCTGTGACTAGTGTCAGCATAGAGAGGTGTAAAAATATTGTTGTGGGTCACCCACTGACTGCCCTTGCTGCTAATTCTGTTGAATTGCTGTTATTGAGAGCAAGAACAATGCATTTGACTAGCAGCCACAATACTAAGTATGAACAAGTTACCCTTGCGGCTGAAAATGTTTTTTTAAGTGCTTTTCTATATCCTTTTTCTTTGTTGTCTGTACCAGACAAAGAAAATGCTGATTGTGAAGTGAGCATAACAGTCTCAATGTCACTGAACTATGCACCAAGCCAAGACCAGATATGCGAGATAAGCCACTACCTGAGTCTAGATTTGTGGTATTTGGGGATGGCTCATGTTAATGAGATAATGGAGCAAGGTTAATAGCGGCCTGTACAGTCTTTACAGTTTCAGGAGTTGCTGAAGCTTCCTGGCTTTAAGTTATATTTTCCACTCAAGTGGCTGAGTTTGTTACTCTTACTGGATCCTGTTTGTTTCAGATCAACTGAAAGTGATTATTGTCACTGATAGTGTGGCTGTGGTGTTCTGCATGATTGCAGACAGTTATGGTCCCAGGGGGGGTTTATTACCTCTTCAGGATCACCTACTTATAATGGTGAACCGGTAAGAAAGCTCCTTGAGGTGTTACAGATGCCTGCTCAAGTTGCGATGGTAAAGTGCCCTGTGTGCCGCAGCAGAAATGACTACAGAACATTAGGCAATTGGTATGCTAATGAATGTCTGTACTTTTAATGGAGAATACACAAATGAGAGATTGGATGAGATCAATTACAACCTTTTGTTAACAACTGCAGATACATCAGAGGACTTCAAGAGACTTCAGACAGAAGTGTCGGAGGAAGAACAGCAAGGTTAGGTCAGAGCAATCTGTGTCAAGAGAGGTGATGACATTTCGTTTTCAGTGGATGGAAGAGCTGTGTTGCCAAATAGTCATTGCCCCCAGTGGCTAGACACTTCTACAATCCTGCTCATGGAGGGTGAGACCCCATGGTTCAAATGTTTAGGCAGACTTGGTTTAATCCCAAGTTCAGTACAATGTCAGAAAGAGAACTGTAGTAACACTGAATCAGATAGGAAAATCAGGAAGTCCATTCAACAAGATGCAGCTGGACTTTATCAATATGACTGTGTGCAATGGATTGAGCTATGTCCTGGTGGTTGTGTGCATCTTCTCACATTAGGTTGAGGCTTACCCTACCAGAAGAAATGATAGTCTCATATTAGCCAAACTATTGCTGAGAGAACTTGTGCCTAGGTTTGGATTTCCGACTTCCCTAGAGTCAGACTGAGGAGCACATTTTAACAACGAGGTCTTGAACTATTGTGTGCAGCATTGCAAGTGGAGCAAAGAAAACATTACAGCTATCATTCTGAGGCTTTTGGCATTGTGGTACACATGAACGGAATGTTGAAATTAGACTGGCTAAACTATGTGCTTTAAAATATTTGAAATGGCCGGATGTTTTGCCTATTGTGTTGATGACTCTTCTGCCAGTGACAGAGAGAGGGAGTTTTGGGGGTTTTGAGATAACAGTGCAGTTCCAACTGAACCTCCTTGAACTGAACATTTTGTTTTAACATTATTTTTAATTTCCTTTTAAGATATTTTAGCATAGATGTGATCATTAGTGAATTTGAATTTTCCCTGATTAGAGACATTTGCATTGACCTTGCTGGGGAATTAGAAAGAATACTAAGGCCTGAGTCTCGTAAAGAAGAGTAAGGTTGTCACAGAATAGGCAGAATAGGGGTAGGGAAGGCTCACAAAGTTCTTGTAAATACAATTGCTTCATTTCATTGCATGAACTTTGTCTTGCCATTTGTACAAGTAGAAGTTGATGGAGAAGACTCTGCTGATGCTATATTCTACTCAACGGCCTGCTTCTAGCAAAGTGATGGAAACTAATTCTGGTAATAGTACAATTAACAGTAGAGAGAATCACAATAGTAGGTATAATTATTGTTGCAGTTAAAGAACTAATTGTGCTTCTTACATGATTATCCTCATCTACATCTTCTACAGTAGTTGAGCCTCTGCCTAGTGAAATCCTTTCAGCCTTGAATCCTATAGGTAATAGATTGTACACATTAAATGGGACAAAATTACACGAAGACACACCCAGAGGAGATTTTTCTTCAAATGTTTATTTTAATTTGCTTTATGAATACACTGACATGATGGAAGCAAGGAATTGCTATGTGTGCACACAATTGCCAGTATCAGCTGCAGAAGATATTAGATAAGACCACATCCCTTTAACATATGGGGTCACTTGCAGTCTTTTGCTGAGTTTTTTCCACAGAACAAGACATTTTCAATGTTGTTTCTCAAATTATGATTTGGTGCTCGCTGAAGTCCCTTTGCTGAAGCATTTGAATCATCACTTCTTTGCTGA
Source organism: Pleurodeles waltl (assembly GCF_031143425.1). NCBI lineage: Eukaryota > Metazoa > Chordata > Amphibia > Caudata > Salamandridae > Pleurodeles > Pleurodeles waltl. Next base: position 382,000,694 of record NC_090447.1, read on the forward strand.
GATGATGGAGACAGTTAATAGTTTCCAAATTGCCCAAGGGATGGTATAGCACTTGTCCTCTAGGTGTGGTATTCCAAAAGAGATATCACATGGAACATTCGAATGATCCTATATGGCAAACAAAACCCAGAACTAGACAAGGAGCAAGAGGTGCTGAAATTATGGGAGACATTTTTGGAGCAATAATTCCAAATGTGAGTGTGATCCTGAATGATCTCAAGATCAGGAGGTTGCCCAACATAGTGAATAAGTTGTGCACAAGTACAGCAAGTTTCTTATTGGCTGTAGATACTAAAATGATAGATCTATGGTTTTGCAGAATCGTCTTTCGTTAGACATTCTGCTAGCCAAGGAGAGCAGAGTCTGTCGGTTGTTGACGTTCCAGCAGTGTTGTGCCTATATATCTGACAGAAGCAAGGATTTGAAGTAATATATTAAGAACATTTCTGGGTTGAAAGAGGATTAGAAGGAGTTGGAAGCAACGGGTGTTTATGAAGCAACTGCAAATGGGTGTGCTGCAGTTGGCAGATGGTTTTGAAACAATTTTTGAATATTGCCTTCTGTGCAATATATTTGTTTTTGACTTTTAGGGTATACAAGGAATGAAAAGAGGAGAACAGATGTGGAATTAGAAGACACTCAATGTAGATATTATGATGACATGAAACATCTGGAGAAGTCCAGAAAGAAATTAATGAGAACTACAAGGTCCTTAACTGGTCCATTTGATAAGACTTATCTTGATTGTGACCGCTTGATTCACCATCATAGGGAAGATGGGAAAAGTGTAATGTAGTTTCACCCTTCAATGTTAAACAGAAATCATATAAACATATAAGTGACATCATTTATATTGTGTGTCTTAATATTGCTATTGTAAAGTGAAGTACCATAATGAATTATTGAAGGCGCATTAATTGTAGAACACAAGATATTCATATATGCCAGTATTCTATTGTTTAACTTTAACAATGCGTGTGTAGTTCTCATTCACATTTAACCTATTCATTTTATGTTATTTTGCTTTTTTGAAGTTTTCATATACATTCATATTTTCATTTATAATTGATGTATTTATTTTCTAATTGTAAGGTGCACTTATAATCACGTATTCTGATTGTGCATTGACTGTTCTATTAAGTTAGCATAACCAGAGGCCTTAAGCATTTGATATCTTGTGCTTAACCTTCAACAATGAGTTTTGCTTGCACTCCAAAGTTCTTTTCCTTGCAGGTACGTTCATGTGATTCCATAGCTAGTATAAGGCAAATTGCACCAGATGTAGAAAGCACTTTTACATTTCTTAATGGCCTGAATCGGTATTTCAGCCAGTTAAGAAATGCAAAACTGCCTTTTCTGATATACAAAGACCTTTAGGCCCCAGAATACAAAATCACAAATAGGGATTACCTATTTGCAATTCTTATTCTGATGTACAAATCATTTCCTAATTGCCATTTGGGCATTTAGGAAATGCAATTACCATCGACTTGAAGTTGATGGTAACCATGTGCAATTTAAAAAGAATCACCCCAAAATGTTTTTTTATTTTTTATTATTGCAATAGGGCACACACATGCCCCTTGGGCATATGTGTATTCTACATGTGCCCCACTCTTTTTGGGGTGCACCAAGGGGAGGCCTTTTGCCCATTGCCATTCTTGGTTTTGCATATCCCATATGGGAAATGCAAAACCAGCTCATTCACACAAATGTCATGGGATTGCTTATTTACTATTTCATAATAGCGCTTCCTACTGTGTAGGAATTGTCTTTAGAAAATCGGTATCTCTATACATAGCATTTTGCATTTCCTAAATAGCCATTTCTATGAATTTGCTATTTAGGAAATGCAAAATTGTATTTTAGTGCATCTGGCCAATGGAGTATTAGAAGTAGAGAAGTTTTGGAGGAAACTCTGGCTATCAAACTAAGAAGGAAAGACCCCTGTTCATGTATCAGGAGCAAGGAGACACTCAATGTTGTCCAGATGTTCAAACCATGGGATGCTAGACCCTATTGAAGTTGCCAATTTCAACTGTGAGAAGATTAAAAATTACCGGTGTTGGTGATGTGGATTTCCCTGAAGGTTCTGTTGGTTTAATTGGTATTCACTTTGTTAGTCAAGAGCAGATTTCCTTTAGACGCCGAGGGGTGAGACTTCTCTAGTCTTATTCTCTTTGTATGGTGTTATGCTATATAACCCCTCTCTTGAAGATCTACTACTGAAGTCTCTGCTACATGGACATTTTCCAATTTTCCTAGAACCAATGAGGGTTTTCTAACTTTAGTTTAGTTTGGACTTTACTTAGATTAACTTAGATTCATTAATGTTTAGATGGGAGGATCGAAGCTTGTGCATGGATCATCAAGTTCTATTTCTTTTCTTTTACATTGCATGAACTGAAACTCTTGTATACCTAATGATTTTGTGGTTTAACCTTATTTGATGCTTTGGTTCACATTTGATGACTCTGAATTTACATAGCATGTTTTGACATTTATTTACATTAGTTTGACCCTTAATTTTTAATAAAACTCGTTTAACTTTACCACTGTTGTCCTTGTCGTGATTGTGTGACTAAGGGGGTCATTATGAACACGGCGGGTTTCCCCAACGTGTTTATGCTGGCAGTCTAAACATAGACTGCCAGCCCCCTTGAGACCCGCCAGCTGTATAAACAACATTCCACTGGGCGGGCCGTAAATCGGGCAGTGACCTGCGCGACGGGGCTGTGTACAGGGGCCCCTGCATTTCCCATGCACTTGGCCCAGAGCACTCCTTCCGCCACCCTTTTCCTGGCAGGTAACACCGCCAGGGAATGGCTGGCGGAACATGAGTTCTTTATCTGGAGGTCAGGGCTGCTTGCAGCGCAACCCTGTCAGATGAAGAATTCCGCCATTGTCAGGCTGCCTGGCGGCGGTAGCCTGGTGGTGGTCGAGGACCACCTGTGGTGGTCCCACTGTGTTTATTATGTAGCGGTCTCGACAGCCATGCTGGTGGCAGAAATTTCCGCCGCAGCCCGCATGGTGGTCTCGACCGCCAAGTTCATAATTACACCCTAAATGTGTTACACTGTTACTTGGACTGTGAAATCAAACTAAGGGGGTTGTTACAACTTTGGAGGAGGTGTTAATCCGTCCCAAAAGTGACAGTAAAGTGACGGATATACCACCAGCCGTATTACGAGTTCCATAGGATATAATGGACTCGTAATACGACTGGTGGTATATCCGTCACTTTACCGTCACTTTTGGGACGGATTAACACCTCCTCCAAAGTTGTAATAACCCCCTAACTCTCCTTTATCATTCAGGCTTCCAAAAAAGATCTATTACAAGAAGAATGGTAAGATTAAGGACCCAATGCTCCATCAAACATGTTGCACAAATACTTTACACATTGTCTCTAAGTTAAGCCTGACTGCTCTGCGTCAATCTGCCAGAGGGTTGAGCACAGGTTAATTTAGGGTTGCTTTGTGCCTTACCATGACAAGTATTGTAGTTGCTGCTTGACCGGGGTTCATACCCAGTCAAGACCAACAACCCAATTGATTATAACTGACATTTCATTTTGAATCTATTTCTGCCAGGTTACAGTGTAAGTAATGCTTAACTCTGTGTGCTGGTTCCAGATGATATACTACTCCGAAAGCTTGTATGCATGCATGTCATCAGTGTAGTGGATGATTTAAAGGTGTTCACAAATTGGGCAATTATTGATGAAAAGCTTTGCATCTTAGAAGGATAGGTTTCATGAACACCTGAGTAAAGACAGGAGGACATAGATGGCTCTTACATCTGAAAGACATGCACAAGACTAACACAAGACTTGAAACCTTTTTGAAGCATAGAAATTTCTTGTAGTCCAGAAACTCTTCGTAGGTAACTATGATGCATAATTGGTGTAGCCGGGACATGTTATTAGAATCCTGTTTTCTGTTCTTCTCCTAGGTAGACAAAGAAATCTAGGAACCATATGGGTATCTTGCAACTAATGGACTCACACTTTTTTGTTTCACAGTGAGTAATGTATAGGGATAGACATGGACTAGTTTGCTTCATTAGTAGTCATCCATAGCAATTACAAATGTGATAGCTCTTGTTAGCTCTACACACAGACTTCTATATGGATTATGAATTCCATTGCCCTTTTTTGTTCCATAAGGATTCATTATTATGGATTAAGAACTCTCTAACATTTGTTAATTTTGCAAGGTGTCATTCATCCAAACATGGGCACGTCTATCCCTATGCATCTATAGGCTTATTAGCTCTATTTGAACTATTACAGACTCCAATGGAAGTATTTAGCACAGTACAATTGTTGTATGGTATGCAAATGCCAAACATAATTAACACATCTATGATGAGTGTTAGAAACTACACATTCAATACAAATAAATGCTTTCATGTTACAGACATCCACTTACCACCTTGAATGCAAACAAAGCACAACAGACAGATCCTAATTTTGTGGTAGATCTCATGGGTTAGCAAGTTTATTGTAATCCTGATGGTTCTCAATTATTATTTCAAAAATTATTTGCACTTCAGCTCAGAAGAAAGGCATGATTTCAAATAGTAATAGAGAAGAGAAAAAGTGTCAGCAGCTTAATTACACTCAACACTTGAAGATAAAAAAAACAACAATGTTCAAACTATAATTACTAAAGCTCTCCTTTTCTTTCTGAATGTCAATGCTCAAGTAGTACAGATTAGGAAAAGCTATGCAAATTGCTGTGAGAGGATATCCAGTGTCTGTATAACTTCAAGATAGTTTGTGGAGTTGGCTCTGAGTTTGGTGTCAATTGTGGAAAATATCCTCGCTCATGTTGCATGTGGATTTCAGGTTGCATGTTGATTTATGCCTCATGATATTTTGAAGATTTTCAAAAAGCATTCCACCTAGTTTGTTGCCTATAGGCACCTCAAAGCCATTGAAAAACACTCAAGTCTGGTACCCCCACATTTAAGAGTACCAGTGGAACAAAGGAGGGGGTCAAGTCTTTTCAGGGATATGTTTCTGTGTGCAATAATGTTGACAACAGTGGCACCCAATTATCAACTTTCTTCTTAATTAATAATGTAGATCATCTAGCAGGGCCACAATCTATGGAGGTCATGGCGTCAAATATAATCTCTCTGATGAAGGTCTCTACTAACAGTAACAAAGTTCTACTTCAATGAGGCAGCCATACCCTGGGACGGTGTGCAATATTACTATTTTAATGGGGTGGGATCCATTTTGGATAGCTCCTGGTTTAATATAACACAAGTCATAGGATGGAGGATTCAGACAGTTGAAGTGTATTGCTTGCTATCCTGTGGTTTCAGGGTGGAGACCCAAGCACTGAAATGAAAGGGGTGGAGATTGGGATACCCTTAGAAATGCTCTGTGAACCTTTTAGCAAAGGATTGCTGAACAGAGTTTCTTAAGTGATGCCTTTCGGTTGATGGTAACGGAGAGGGGACATGTCAGTAGATTCCTCTGTTAAGGATGGGATTTTTCTAGGCATGCCCTTTTATCTGTTCATGATTACTTCTTCAGGAAGAATAATGACAGTGAGGTGCAGCACCTTCTCTCTCCATTGTGCCATGTTTTGGATACTCCTTCTTTGAGCCAGCATCATCACTGGATCCTGTAAGAGTCATAACTTTACACAAAGCTTGTCTCTCCACTACTGACCACATTTTAAGGAAAACCACCTCAGACTGGTTGATGGACATTAGATAGTCAATCAATACCACTTGTTTGGGAAATTACTATAAGCAGCCCACTATGTTCCACTTCCACGTTCTTCTGGCATAAGGAATAGCGTGTTCTGAAACTTTCTCAAAGAACAGACATGAGACTATGACTGGTGCCTTCATGATATCCCATCTTCCAGAGGAGAATGGACATTAGCTAAACTCTGGACAGCTTGCTAGATCAGTTGCGGGTCTGCTTAGTGTCTAAAAGCCTGTCTACCTGCTCAGAGAGGGAATTAAATTATATGGCCCTTAGAGGAGAGTCTGTCGAGGTTCATAGTAACTGAAACGCCCAAAAGAAGCTGTGTGTCAAGTGGGAGCATCACTGGGACTGACCTGCAGTATGAAGGGTTGTCTGATTTACTATAGCATGGCTCTTGTGGTGAACTGTGTAAAGAAACTTTTAACCAAGCAAGAATGTGACATCTGAAAGGTCCTGCCACTGCAAACACGTGGTATAATCTATGAGGAGCTGTCACTGCCCCTGAAGGAGATATGTCCTAGCTGTAATTGACGAAAACAAGGGTCCATCTGTCTGGCAATGCAGAGCAGGGAGGAGGGCACCTTAGAGAGGTTAATCTTTGTTAAGAGCCCATAAGTGTGATTGTTGAAGCTTGTATTCATGCCACTACTTAACTTTATAATGTTCAAATTTGCTGGGTTAATAAAAACATTATTTTATGAAAACGTCAAGCACTACATCAGACAGTGATTTACTGTGTCTGTTGTTTAACTGCTTGAGGTATGAGCCTCCTTCCCCTCAATATCTCCCTGAGAAGTTTTTGACTGCTCACCGTAACTAGCCTGGGAGTCAAGTGTATACTTGACTCGATCTTCATAGCAATACAGACCTCAGGACCCAATGGTGAATACTCCCAACCACCACAGTTGTGGAGCAGTAGCACCTGAATGCCTTGTGTCTGACTGAAGGGTATTGAATAACATCTTACATCGATTTTCATTTAGTAAATCACTTTTCTTCAACCTAATACAAGTTTTTGCTATTTTATTCCTGAACTCTTACCCACATGAGAAACTTTCAACAGTTTTCTACATCCATGAAGTTCTATGACGGGCCCTCTTCACATCTCCCTCACTCTCAGGTTGAACAAACAAGGACACCGAAAGCTGTCCCATTTTGTTGCATCCTTCCAGAATAATTACCCATGTATTATAAGATTTCATTAAATGATTAAATGCTGTTATCTTTACATTAAAAGTATGCTTGATGTGAATATAACTTTCTGCAATAGAATGAAATCAAAATAAGTGAAAATTGATACATTGTCAGAATGCTTCATAAGCTGATTCTCCTTGAAATCAGTTCTATACTCCCTTCCCTTGGCACCTCATTAGCTTGATATGAGGATTTTATTACCACATATTCTTTTGAGTGATAACACCAGTGAGCCAGTCCCAACCATAGTGGCTGACTAAGGGTTATTGTTGAATATTCTTATGTCATAAACATCATCCTCAAGTATGAACTCACCATATTATTCAGAGTTCTATGCTTCACCTGCCAACCTCACCGATACACTGCAACGTTCAAATTTCAGTCTTAGAATTGGCACAGTACACCCTCCGAGAACTTTGGTTGATATATTCCCACCATTTATATTGCTGTAATGAATTTGTTTTGTATTACCATTCATACAATCCCCACAGCCTAATGCCATCCTCCAATATACTTTTCTTCATTAAATCTGATAAATATGTTGGAAGATTTTTATACCAAGTACAGGTGAGGTGTTAGAACAGTCCTCAATGAAACTTATAATCTTACCTAAGACCAATTTGAATGTGGTTATCTTATTTTCAGGCTCAATAGTGCAGATAATGCTCACTTGAGCAATCAAGACATGAGCTGTTAATGTGGATTGAATCATCAAGAGAATGAAATATAGGACAAATTAAAAAAGAGCAATACAAAATATATTATACACTGAGAAGGTCATAACTTTAATAGCAGGCCTTTGCCCCAGTTACCCATCTGGTTCAATGTATGAGAACATGAGCCAGATGTATCAAACCTTTTTGCATTCGTAAACGGTGTGCATTGCAAAATTCGGCTGTTTGCGAATACAAAAATGCCTTTCACGACGTACAAAAGGCATTTGCAGTGCAAATATAGGGAATCGATAAAATAGCGATTCCTTGCGACTGCTACATGAATTTGCGTGTCGCAATCTGCGTATCGCAAATAGAGACATGATTTAATGAATCGCTAACTGCGCAACGCAAATTACGACCTGGATTTGCAAATTGCAGATAGCCATCCGCAAAATCATGTTGCTGTTTTCAATACTCAGATTGCGACATGCAAATTCCGTCACGCAAGGCTATCCTGGCAAGTTTGAGGAGGTGGAGGAGGAGACAGGAGTGCATAACATTTTGTGACCAGACAGAGGAAGAGATATATGAGAACTACTGGATAAGCTCAGCCTTGATACTTGACCTGATAGCTGATCTACAACCCATATTGCAGTGCACCACACACAGGACCAACAGTATACCCACCCATGTGCAGGTATTATGTTTCCTGCACCTATTAACCTCAGGGAGCTATCAAGGGGTTATAGCAGCAGCTGAAGGGGTCTCACAGATTGCCCTCTCACAATATTTCATTGCATTTCTCAATGGCATGCTAAGCTAAATTCAAATTCAACAGCACATAAGATTCCCCAACACCCTACAGGAATTACAACAGACAAAAAATGATTTCTACAAGATTGCCCAATTCCCACATGTCGTAGGTGCCATCAATGGGACACATGTAGCTATCTCTCCACCATCGGCCACAGAGTATGTTTATCAGAACAGTAAAAATTCGCATTCCATTAACATACAATTAATTAGCAATGCCTCCAACATCATACCTTATCTCCTGGCCAGATATTCAGGTAGCACACATGACTCGTACATCTTTCGCCACAATGGACTTTACACAAGACTACTAGCTGGAAAGTTTGGTGAAGGATATCTACTGGGTAATGTAATAGTTGACAATGTTGCATTGATGTAAACGTGACATAAGATATGATAAGTACTCATTTTACTCTCATTTCATTCCAGGAGACAGTGCTCACACAGTGTAGTCTGTCACCCTACCTGAGTCCTGCAACGCCAGCTGAAAGGAGGTACAATGCTGCTCACAGGACAACAGCAGTGTTGTGGAGAAGACCTTTGGACTGCTAAAGAGCCGCTTCATATGCATACACAAGAGTGGTGGTGCACTACAATACAGACCTGAAACAACCAGCAAAATGGTGGCCAAATGTGGTACGTTGCACAACATTGCAACAACAAGTGGCATACCTGTGGAACCCACCGAGCCAGACTCAGATGAGGATGGTGATCCCTTACCTCAGACGTGGGTCCCTTGCTCGCTGTGCCACTGATTCAAGCTAGCCAGGCTGATGAAGGTTGATACCCTGAAACCGGTCCCAGGATGCTTGTTTCCTGTCCAGGGAGGACCTGGCCTAGCAGTTCAGGCTGGACTGTTCCCATGTGCAACAGGGTTAAGACTGATTCGCATATGGCTGGGTCCAAACTGGGGTGATGTGGCGAGCAAAATAACGATGGATTAAACCCGGATCTGTGACTGTTGGTGAGTGTTTGAAAAGTTTCAACACTCCATCCATCATTTTATTTTGTTTTGTGATGTTGCTTTGTGCGCCCTAAGTGTCAGGGGTATGCCCAGACTTGGGTCCCTTGCTCGCTGCGCCACTGGATTCAAGGTAGCCTGGCTGATGAAGGGTGATACCCTGAAACCAGTCCCAGGATGCTTGTTTCCTGTCCAGGGAGGAACTGGCCTAGCAGTTCGGGCTGGACTGTTCCCATGTGGAACAGGGTCAAGACTGATTTGCATATGGCTGGGTCCAAACAGGGGTGACGTGGCAAGCAAAATAACAATGGATTAAACCCAGATCTGTGACTGGAGGTGAATGTTTGAAAAGTTTCAACACTCCGTCCATCATTTTATTTTGTTTTGTGATCCCTTTCCTCCCCTTCACTCAGTAGACAGGAGCAGTGCAGCAGAGGGCAGACAAAGACGTGCTGACATCAAGCACAACCATTTTTGATGTAAGTAATGACAATACCATGTCTACATTATGTTTTGCTGTAGGTAGCATCTTTATTACCGTGACTTCAAGTAACATATGTGTGATTAGGACATAGCTATCCACAATAGACAAACAGGTGCAAGGAACATTGTCACACTATTAGCATCATGGTATAACTGTATTGCTACATATTAAGCTAGTCCCCTGTACCTCTCAACATTACTTCCATCACCCACGCACTCTGCCTGAGTACTCAGTGGCCTCTCTGGCACCTCTTGGAGCAGGTTCCTAGACAGTACTGTGTCTGGTACAGCAATGCCTAGGATCCATCACAGGGACTGTGAGACTGCTGAGGCTAGAGAGCTCCACACTATCCCCACCACCCAGTTAGCTGTTTGTGGCACTTTGTGCTGTCTGCATATCATCCAGAACATTGGTTGTTTGCACCAAGCCCTGTGCAATGTCTGACTGCAATGTGCCAGCTCCACTTATATGCCAACAGCACATTGTGATATCATGGCAGTTGAGCTAGCGGGCTGATTGACTGATCTGCAGAAGCCATCAAACCTGCCCATAAATTGGTGATGGTGCCTACAGTGGCTGACACGCTCCTGCTGAATCTCAGTGCAGAGTTCCCTAATGGCGTTTGTCATCTCCTTTGTGTTTTTTGCTGCTGTTTCCTGTCCCTCATGCAGTTTGCGCATGTTTTCATTCAGAGACTCCAACTACTTGTGCATTGAGCCCATGTTTTCATTGAGTGCATCCATCTGCTTGTGCAGGACTCCCATATTGTCATTGTGAGACACCAACTTCCTGTGCATTGACCTCATGCATTTGCATTGCAGGCGCTGCACTTTCAGCATGGAAGCTTCAAGGCTGCCAAAGAGTGACAGGCCCTCTCCTTCATCAGTGCACTGTCTGCCTGCATCGTGACGCCTCATATGGTGAAACACATCATTACTGCCCTTACCTTTGCTGGTGCTGGGTATCCCTGAGGTGTCAATGTCAGTGACACCACTGACAGCTTCAGGAAGCAGTGTGGACTTTACCATGTCTTTCATTGGTGTGGATGGTGTCTGGGTGGGTGGTCCTCCGGTGCTCCTTGCGTCCCTCAGCCTGCTGGCTACCCTCTCTTTGTGACGGGAAAGCAAGTCATACCATCGCTTGCTTATCTCAACGGAGCGCTGCGCAACACCCACTGTGCATATTTTGGTCTGGATGTCTGACCACAGTTTCCTCTTCTCAATTTCAGGTACCTGGAGTGAATTCTTCCCGAAAAGTCTGTTGTGGTTCCTGACCACCTCCTCAGTGAGCACCTCTAATTCCTGCTCACTGAATTTGAGCTTGCGCTTCCTGTCTCCTTTCTCCTTCACATTCCCATCATGGGCCATGTTGCTGTTTGGTCCTGTCTGGCTCACAAGGCTGCCTCCCTGGTGCTGGGCTGTGTCTCTCTGCCTGCTCCTGTGGGTGTGGCTCCTGGAAACACCATGGGCTGACTCACTTCCTGGTTGTGATGTCATCAGCATGTTCCAGTTTGCCGTTTTTGCAATTTGTGATTTTCAAATACCGAATTGCTATTTTTTTTGCGATTCGGTATTTGCTACTCGCAAATTGCATTCCCGAATTTTAAGAAATCACTATTACCAACTCCCAATTTTGATACATCCCATTTTGCATTTCTTAAGTAGCGTTCTCTTAAAATTTGCTATTTAAGAAATGCAAACCGGGAGCTTGATACATCTGGCCCCAAGAGTGCAAGGGGCCTCCAGCAGCAGGTGTTTCTTATTTTCTAACTGGTTGAGTGGGTCTCACCTTTCGTGATTGCATTAAGAGCGAATCCCCCCTTGCTAGTCCAATGGTGCACTAAGGTGCACAACTGCAAAATAGTGCAAAAGTGGAAATACATTGCAATACCAGTCTCTGCTGCTCATGTGAACGGAAAATATATCAATTGCAAAGTTTGTGCAACAATTATAACATGCTTCAAACAACAATAGTGTAATATTGGTAATTTAATCAGGAATACTGCTTTGGATGTGCAGGTAACAGGAAGCCCTCAAAATACTTCTTTAATTTGGATAACAAACATTTACTGGTGTTGCTCAAATACAAAAAGCACAAGAACTGTCAAAGGAAATTAATCTGGTATTGGCTCCAAGCCGTTTGCTTTGTCAATGTTTATTTTTTTTTATCACTGTTTTTGCTAAGATTTATTGATAGGGAAGCTGCCAGTCCTGTCTCTACTAAGAAGAAAAAAAATCAATTTGCTAAAAAGCAAAAAAAGAATTTGGCCTCAAAGAACACACATTGTGATCATGGTCTCTGGCACTGAATGGAACCACTTTGTATATGGATATCCTCATGTGAACAGGCATAGTGTTTTCACTCACAATAGAGTTAGCCATTAACAGAAGGCAGTTGACTCAGTGGCCCATGCTAAATGCCACGGTGGATGAAATAAAAATGTGAATGACACAATCCCAGATCAACGGATATAGAGGGCTGGCTGAAAGCACCCTATTACTTAGTAAAATATGGATATAATTTTGGTAAAATGAAGAGGTCTGGGTTAACTCCAGATTTTATAAATCATTGACAGGAAAGTGTAATTACTTATCTGTCAGAAGTTCTCCCTTATTAGTTGTGTTTCCAGATGTGTCTTAACCTATGTATTTCTTGTTTCAAATATGAGCTAGTTAGATCCAGTAAGTGATTCAGATGAGTGTACATGAAAGTTTGCGCCGAAAGGAGCTTTGCTTGGATTAGCTCCTGATTGAAGCTTATGCAAATATGCTGTGTCTTTTTTGGTGAAAGTGTTGGTAGAATGCTGCTGTCTTTTGTTTTGTTTTCCATAGTCAGTATTGGCTCTAGAAAAAATGGACAGTTTCAATAATAGGCTCATGGGGCAGAGAAGAGAGATATAAAAACAAACTTTGGGCCATATTTATACTTTTTGACGCAAAACTGCGCTAACGCAGTTTTGCGCCTAAAAAATTTGCGCCGGCTAACGCCATTCTGAAGCGCCATGCGGGCGCCGTATTTATTGAATGGCGTTAGCCGACCGGCGCTGCCAGGTGTGCGTGAAAAAAAACGACGTACACCAGGCAGCGCCGGCGTAGGGAAAAATGGCGTTTGGGCGTCCCAAAATGGGGCAAGTCAGGCTGAGGCAAAAAAATCGTCTTAACCCGATTTGCGCAATTTTTTTTGGACGCCCAGACGCCATTAACATGACTCCTGTCTTAGCAAAGACAGGAGTCATGCCCCCTTGCCCAATGGCCATGCCCAGGTGACTTATGTCCCCTGGGCATGGTCATTGGGCATAGTGGCATGTAGGGGGGCACAAATCAGGCCCCCCTATGCCACAAAAAAAAATTAAAAAAATACTTACCACAACTTACCTTTTCTTCCCTGGGATGGGTCCCTCCATCCTTGGGTGTCCTCCTGGGGTGGGCAAGGGTGGCAGGGGGTGTCCCTGGGGGCAGGGGAGGGCACCTCTGGGCTCATTCTGAGCCCACAGGTCCCTTAACGCCTGCCCTGACCCAGGCGTTAAAAAGAGGCGCAACTGCGGGTTTTTTTGCCCCGCCCACTCCCGGGCGTGATTTTTGCCCGGGAGTATAAATACCACGCACATGCCTGGGAGTCATTTTTTAAGACGGGAACGCCTACCTTGCATCTCATTAACGCAAGGAAGGTGCTCACGCAAAAAAATGACGCTAACTCCATGAACTTTGGCACTAGACGCGTCTAACGCCAAAGTATAAATATGGAGTTAGTTTTGCGTCGAATTTGCGTCGAAAAAAACGACGCAAATTTGGCGCAAACGGAGTATAAATATGCCCCTTTGTGATTTCTTTATCTTGTTCCTCAAAACTTTGACTACTAATTATTTTTTTATTTATATATGTTTGCACATATGTATTTTTATTATTAATTTCTTGGGAACGTGGGTGGAATGACAGCTAAAGAGGCTCTTGGCCAGAGCTAAAATGTAAAATGAAAACCATATATCTCGTGCTTGTGTTTCTTTGCAAGACACAAGTGACTGTAGCTCACTTTTTAAACCTAGGGCTATATCATGATGGACTGTACTGGCTCAGCCAACACACGTATTGTATGGAGCAGCTCTGCACTGGGCCATATTCTATGCAGAGAAGAGAGTTTAACACTGCATTAGCATCAATCAAAATTGCATGTACAAAGGGAACATATGTTTCCTCATAGTTCTGGGAGGAGGCGGAGAACCAAGGATGTTCATCAAGTGAGGACAAATATTTCCATATGGTCCTCTGTAAACTTTGTCCTGATGAGGCAACAAATGGTTGGCTGCAATGCCTCAACATATTCTATGCCTGAGAGGTTTGCTTTGAAAATGTGATTGTAAGACAAGGATTGAATCTTCTCTGGAGACAGTTGGGCTAAATGGGTTTAGCCTATAGACTTTTATGGCCTTATTTATACTTTTTGGTGCAAAACTGCACTAAGGCCGGTTTGCCCCAAAAAGTTTTGCACCGGCTTGCACCATTTTTTAGCACCAGCTGGGCCCCATATTTATGGAATGGTGCAAAGGGTAGGCTAGCTTAAAAAAAAATGACGTTAGGCAGTTTTGAGTCAAAATAAATGATTCTGACCAGATTAGCATCATTTTGTGACGCTAAGGGGCATATTTATACTCTGTTTGCACCGAATTAGTGTAATTTTCTTTTACTCTAATTCGGTGCAAAACTAACTCCATATTTATACTTTGGTGCTAGACCCGTCTAGCACCAAATTTATGGAGTTAAAGTAATTTTTGGGAAGTGGAAACCTACCTTGCCTTAATGAGATGGTGACCATATGTTTCAGAGGAAGACAGCCTAGGTTGCATGGGGTTATTTGACCATTGCTTCAGGCTCCACAATGGAGATCCTAGGGCTTATTTTTATGTGCCTCCTGTGTGTAAAGTGAATTAAGTTAACCCAATGTTTCTCTGAGTTGGTGCATTATTTTAGACAGTGTAGCTCACAAACAAAAGGAGGCAAGCCCTGCTCATGTCTTCTAGCTGTATTGTCTGAAAAGTGAGCCCTATAGAGTTTTACACACTTCAAATGCTTAAGACCAGGCACTGGGCTGTGTGTTAAGCCATTTCAGTCCATCATGATACCGCCCATTCTCTCAAGTGGAAGCCTACGTTGTATCAAATGTTCATCAACTGAAATTGATTAAAGAAATGTTGCATATTTAGTGCCCCAGCATCCTTTGCAGGAATCACATGCTCACCGAGGTCGATGGAACTTTGGACTCAGTATGTAGTGTGGTGAACTATCAATACAATTTCAACAACACCCCTAACAATTTAGACACCATGACCAATGTGGCCACGGAAGGAAATTAAGAGATTTATTACAAACACAAGCTCAAAGTCATGTAGACAATGCACAAACCAAGTTAAAAATATAAATAATCACCAGGGGTTACCCAAGGCATAGAAATAAATTCAGGTGAAATAACATTAATAAAACTAAACAATCAGGTAAAATAATGCATAACATCAATAAGAATATTTGAGACATAGATATAAGTTGTGTCTCTAAATTTGCAATCAATAGTCAATTCAAATTCAGCAGAGTCAATAATCTTTGGCTGGTCACAGGTCAAACCTACAGCTAACCAAATAAAGGAAAACGTGTGGGGAAAAATACATGTGGGCAAAATACAAAAAGTACACAAAGGACAAAAATAATTTGGAAAAAGATTATCTTGAACTGCAGGTCACTAATTAGTATGACAAAAGATAGGTAAAAAAAGAGTGTCAGCACATCAGAAGCTCAATAACAAGTCTTCTGAAGGGGCAAATAAAAAGGTTACTAAATATAAAAAGGGCATTTTAAGGGTAAGGGCAAATGAGAGCAAAGAAGATGCCTCTCCAAGGGTGCAGCATTCAGGGAATCTTCATCAGCATGACATCTAAATCAGCAAGGCATCTGCAAGCACCAAGAGCTCTCTGCAAGCTGCTCAGGGCTGTTTGGGCCTCCTCAAGATTGACTAAAGTTTGAACGTCCACCAGTTTTCAAATTCCGCAAACAAATTTGATTTGCCAAAGGTATGAGTTCATGTCACGCTGAATAGGCATCAACCAATGAGGGGTAGTCATACAACGCCAAACTGAAACAGTCAAGTGTCTTCCCAGGTCTGTCATGTTAACATCTCTCTTCCGTGTGACTTCAAGGAAGTTTGAAACAAATGTATACGATCTCAGTCCATGTTCCTGCAATGTTCTTTTCCGCAAGGGCAAAGGAATGAATTTTTCCACATTTAAACAATCGGTCTAAAACAAAAGGACTTTGCTTCTCATGGGACCATGATCTTTAAAAAGACATCACATTATGAAAAATAATTCAACACTTTTACATGACTGCAAAATGCAAGCTCTGCAGGCCTAACTTATGCTAACACAAGGAAAAAATATGAAATGCATTTAATTAATAAGTTTTAGCAAACACATATAATATGCAAAGTTATAAATTCACCAATAATACTATTTCATTAGCATAAGTAATACATTTCATTTCAAACAAAGAAGCTTTCTTACTGTATTTCATTAAATATAACAGATGAGTGCATTTCTCTAGTTTTACACATATTTTTAAACTCATTGATTTTTCATTAATCAAAAGAAATTCAATATCGTTTCTATATGCACTGTTGGTCTAGAGTC
Organism: Pleurodeles waltl; assembly: GCF_031143425.1. NCBI lineage: Eukaryota > Metazoa > Chordata > Amphibia > Caudata > Salamandridae > Pleurodeles > Pleurodeles waltl. Next base: position 382,017,206 of record NC_090447.1, read on the forward strand.
TAAGGGCCACATGACCAAAGATTCAGTTTTGCGACTCGCAAACTGTGAGTCTTAGTGATCGCAATTTGCGACTCGCAAAACCGGATGTACAACAGTGTACTTTACACTGTTTGCGGTTTCCCAATGGGGTCGCAAATGACCTACCTCATCAATATTCATGAAGTAGGTTGCAATTTGTGACCCCACTGGGAATGGCTGCCCTCACAGGGATGGTGGCCTGCTGGAGACAGCACACCACCATGTCTGTGACAGCTTTTAAATAAAGCAGTTTTTAAAAAAAATGCAGACCGTTTTCCTTTACGGAAAAAGAGATGCTTTTCAAATACAAGAATGAAAAGTTTTCTTTTTCCCATGGACCACTGCCTGCTCTGAAAAAATATTTTTGCTGCCGTTCACAAAGGGGAAGGGGTCCCATTGGGAATGAGTTAGCACCAGTTTGAAACTGGTGCTAACTGCGATTGTTTTGCGATCGCATTCGCGGTCACAAAGCAATCATACATACCTTTCGGATTCGGTATTAGGAAGAGACGCCCTTGTCACACCCCTTCCTAATACCGAATCGCAAAACCCAAACTGCGATTCGGTAACAAGTTACTGAATTGCAGTTTGGGCTTTGTACGTCCCAAAAAGCATTTTTCAAGTCTCAAACAGGATGATTCTGCTTTGTGACTTGAAAAATGCTTCGTACATCATGTCCTAAATTATATTTTAATCTCAGTTTTTTGTAACTGATGTGATTTAATCCAAAAGGCACCTAAATCGAACTCTGAAACACAAGCAATTGCACATTTAAAATGCGTCACTGCAGCTTTCTATGTTGACTTTTGTGACAGGAGGAATAGCAATAATTTTTAAGCTCTATGACTTTTGTAAGGGACCCTCGTTCTTCCAGAGCGAAAATAATGCAAGATGGTGTGTGATGGTGCAGACGCATACTTATTGCTGTCCCATATGTTTTTTATTAGGTTCCAGGGGATCCTGTCTCACCACACGTCTTTATTCAGTAGCTGTTGCTGCCTGTCCCCAGTGCACGTTATGGCAATGTTATTCCTAGATGTACTTCTGTCATCCTTAGAATGTGCTCGGCTTTCCTGCAACAGGGTAAACACAGATGGCGCATGACATGCAAGTCAAAAAAGGAAAACACTTCATATCCGACCCTGACTGTGCAACCTGTTTTGTGAAGCTATATTTTGATGACACTTGGGAAAATGAAGGTCACATATCTGCCTACTTTGTTCAGAAAGTCACACAATAGCTTTCATTCAGGCTGATTTCAACATACTTTAGTGAGGGAAGAGATCACACTTTCAGTGCTTATAATGTATGTCTAAATCATTTAACTGCTACAGAAAAAGAGCCTTGATTATATGTCAGTCAACATTAGATGCAGAACAGATGTTGTTTTCTAGTATACACCACTAAAAGTGAAAAACTATATTATGACATGTGAATGAAGCTATATTACTATATAACATATAGTAAACCATAAAATACTATAATGCCTCTGTAATCAATTACTCATTAAATCTAATTTTTTATTCTAACTTAGAAAAATCCCATGTAGCTGATTATGAACTGGTGCTCACTGTAGAAGCTTTGTGTAATTAATCGAGGTCCAATGAGGATTTTTACCCTTTCAACAAAGAACATTCTATTCTGTGAGACACTGCAGTAAAACAAAATATTTGCATTCAGAAGTATGAATATTTATATAAATTATGGTCGCTCTATACTTTTCAACATGTTACATATGCCGGCTTGGCCGTTCTCCATCAAGGTATATAATATTCACAAATATATTTTTTATTTATTAGAAACGCTCTAAAAGCGTACTTACCAACTTATAACACTGATCCTCGACGTTTGTAGTAATTGGACTTATTAATTAGTGTTAGTGAACATTTACCTAGCAATTTTTGGAATATGTTGCTGCATTTTACTTTCACAGGGACTTCATTGCTTTACAGGTTTGTCTTCCAAAAACGGAAATTTAATTCAAAACATTTTCATGAAGTATGGTGTCCATGAAACCAGACTAGTTCTGAAATTCATTGTTGGAGCTGAGTAATTCAAATGTGTGTATTTGTGCTGCACATGTGACTTATTTCAGTGCTTCTTGGTTTTCTATAGTAGATGGATGGATGGATTCACCACTGTATAGTTATGGCTCAGCTGCATTTTCCGTTAAAAAACATGTTTTGATTTGCATATAACTTTTATCCATTCTTAACAGATCAGCACCAAATTTGGCTCTCACCTAGGTTATAGATAAGCTCTGGCATGCAAAATATCATACAGAGTAGCACAGACAAAAAAAGAAAAACGGGGGAAACATTCTAGCTCTCATAATACATTTTACTCAGTGCTCCAGCAAAAACTGCAGAACTTGTTTCCACAGAACTTAGCATGATTGTAGAAGATCGCTCAGACTGCGTGCTTTTTATGACTTGGTGCAAATTTACCAACTAGTTTTAAAAAAAATATATCAGCATTCAAAAAAGGTGATAACTGGACTTTTGTATATCATGGTTACCTAAAATTATGATTTCCAAATTCATATTGTTGTAAATTACAATTCACTTCAACAAATATGATTGGCAGATGTGGAGGATCAAAGCATTTTTCAGCCATCTTGAAAATCGCAATTTGTCAAAATTCACAATTCTAGTGCTGTAGAAAATAATTTCACCGGCAATACTATGAGAGGTGTTTTACCCAAAGGGGGTGTAAGGCTTCACTCAAAGTCATGAAAATGGGAGCAAAAACCAACAACAATAAAACAACTAATGAACTTACCACAGTACAACAGTGCATTGATTAGAGAATCTTGATCACGTTCTAATAACAAACGTTATGCTGAGTTCAGAATGGCAGTTCTGTGTAGATTATTCAAGTGGGTGCCTTTCCCATGCACATCTTATACTCACACCTTTCCCATGCACAGCTTATACCCTTTCATATTGCATTAAAGAGTGCATTTAAGAGTGTAGTGCTGTAGATTGTCATGGTGTAGAGTGTTGTTGTGTAGATTGTCATGTCTTACAGTGGAGAGGCATAGAGTGGAGTGCTTTAGAGTGGAGTGGAGCATAGTGGTGTGGTGTGTTGTAGAGCAGAGTGGAGTGCCGTACAGTATAGTCGAGTTGCGTGTATGGTTGGTGTGTTGTAGAGTGTCTTAGAGTGGATGGCCATAATGTGGCATGTCGTAGAGTGGAGTAGTGTGTAGTAGAGTGGATTGGTGTGTAATACAGAAGAAGGGTTTGTCGTAGAGTGGATTGACGTGGAGTGTCATAAAATGAAGTGGCATGTTGTACAATTGAGTAGAGTGAAGGGGCATACAGTGGAGTTTTGTAGAGTAGAGTGTTGTAAAGTGTTGTAAAGTGTTGTGTCGTACAGGGTTGTGGTGTAGTGTGTCATGGGGTAAAGTGTTGTGGCATAGAGTGGAGAGGCATAGAGTGGAGTGGCATACAGTGGAATGGAATGGAGTGGGATAGAGTGGGAGAGCATATCATAGAGTAGAGTGAAGTGGCATAGAGTGCGGTGGCGTGTGATAGAGTCGAGTGGAGTAGCATGTCACAGAGTATCTTAGAGTGGAGAGCCGTAAAGTGGAGACTAATTGAGTGTAGTGACATGTCATAAAGTGGAGTGGCGAGTAGTAGAGTGGAGTGGCATGTCATACAATGGAGTGGTGTGTCGCAGAGTAAAATGGCATGGAGCACCGTAGAGTGGAATAGAGTGTTAAACAGTGCAGAGGTGTGACGTAAAGTAGAATGTGAATCATAGAGTGGAGAGGTGTGTCATACAATGGACTGACGTGTCAGAGTAGAGTGGAGTGGCATGTTGAAGAGTATCATAGAGTCAAGGGGTGTATAGTGGAGCAAACTGTGTTAGAGTGGAGTGTTGTGGAGTGAGTGCCACATTCTAGAGTGAAGTAGTATAATGTATCATACAGTGGCATGACATAGAGGCCCTAATTATAAGTTTTGGGGTGAAAAAGGCCTCTCGCCAAACTCCTGTGGTCAGAAGACCACCACTCCAGTCTCCTTTCTGCTAGCCCTATTATGAGTTTCATACTGGGTCAGCAAGTTAAAACTGTGTATTTGCCCGCTGACCAAGCGGGAAACTCACAATAGGGGCCCCCCTAGTGAAACCGCCATGTAAACACCGGTGGACAGAGGGGTAGTACTCTCCAGGGCAGCACTGCTTGCACCACTGACCTGGTGGATTGGGACCACAGGCACCGCCAGGCTGTCAGGCAGCCGAAAAGTGGTGGTGCCGGCAGTCAGACCATGACAGTAATGCCATGGTCGTAATGTAGCAGCGGTCCGACCTTGACTGTAGACCGCCAGGGTCATAAAGAGGCCCAGAGTGTCTTACAGTGGAAAGGCACAGAGTGGTGTGGCTTAGAGAGGGGTGGCATGTCATACAGTGGAGTGGAATGTCGTACAATGCAGTGGCTTGCAGTGTCATAGAGTGGAGTGTCATACAGTTGCATAGCATTGTCGCGTGGGCTCTCATTATTCTAAATGAGACTACTGGATTTCTAGGTAGCAGGATCTATAACTGTGTGGGGGACTAAGTCTGACCCACGTGTAAAGAACTCTGTCACCCTAAATCCGGTTTTTGCTCCGGCTAACTAGCAGTGCCTCATTTCTCCCATGTGGAAGGAATGATTTGGCAGCCGAGTGCATGACATCTTTGGATCTTCTCAGGGAAGTCGTGGTTACTCAGATCCAAACCAACTCTCTTATTTCCAATATGATCTCATATACAAATGACAAAGACAGTATAAGTTTTATATAATATTTTTAATAAAACGACTGTATTTTAGATATTAAGGCGTGAGCCGCAATAACCAGAACGATACAACACAGTAGGATTGTAATAGTCACCAGGAGAGTAAAACATAAGAACAAAGCTATCATATTGTCAAACAGTTTCTACTCTCCCTCTGCTTGTTCTATTTAGAGCACAGCATGTTAAGCTTCTAGCTTGCCTATTAGAATCACTGTGGAGACATCAGCCCTCATACCTGAGCAAAGACCTGTGATCTTGGTTCAGCATCTGCAACGAGGCAGTCAGCGTCTAGTTGTGGTTCCCTGGTCGGAATCTCCCTCTTGCGTGTATTGGGACAAGGAAGTGATTTTATAACTAACATGTCATCGTGATCACAAAATGTCCCTACGCAGGAATGCCAAGTCTAAGCTCCTACCACGTCTATCGGCAATGTACCAGACTGTATCCTTGACTGAGGCACAGAGTAAATATGTTATGGAGAACTCCAGTGCCGAAGTAGGCAAAACAGTGTGATATGAATAAAAAACAACACCGTAGAACTGGTTATTTGAAAAATAACAGTACGAAGCCTAATAAAAAGCATATAGAGCAAAGTGCACAGAGGCTCTAAGCTGTCAGCAAATGAATAAAATATATTCAGGGCAAAGTGCACAAAGGCCTAAAGCCTGAAGCTAAAGCGCAATGAATACGTAAAACTAACCACACTACACCCTCCCCTTGTCGGTAGCAAGTGGTTCCAATAATATAAAAGCATGCCCTAAATATAAACAATACCTAAAACAATTATTTCGACAAGGTGAGAAGACAACAAAGTCATAAATTTAGGTAACATGTGATCATAAAGCCAAATTCAATATAGTGTCAATTTCGTAAAAAATCCAATCGTCAGATAGAAGCAATAGAACGCAGGAGTTCCTCCACTTCGATATATGTCAATATCGGAAGATCCACGCCACAAAGTACCATGGAGCAGGTGTGATCCAAAGCCCCAAAACCATTCAGGGCGGCACCCCGTGCAGGGCCTATGAAAGAGACAATACCATCTTCCTCCAGGAAGGGAATCTCATAAACTGCCTCACGAAGCAAACGCATCCGTAGTGCACAAGTCTGGGAATGAGCCCTAATCGGGAACATCAACAGATCAGTATCGACCATCGGAGGGCGCTGCAGTGAGAGACAGAGAGCCAGTGCATGTTCAAACGAGCACCAAAGGCATCGAAACACGGGTTGCACACAATCCAAAACCGGTCTGAATGACAGAGACCAGTCACACTCCAAATGTCCCAGGAGTGTTGCTCCAAAATGCTGCATCATGCATTCACGACACAGCTGCGCTGACGGGAGCAGCAATACAGGATCTTGTCGTGACGGGACAGCCATTGCGAAAAAAGAGCAACAACAGCAAGACTCCAGCCAAAAAAGCCAAAGTAATCGGGAAACCCCCAAAAATGCTTCCGAAAATAGAATGTATAGCCGAAGGTATCAAACCGAATATGGAAGAGAAGGTATGAGCAAAACCAACACCAACGACTTTGAAAAAATTTGCAATACCAGCAGTGCTGGATGCATTAAATATACGTCCCACAAGTTCACCGAAGTGATTCGGAAAGTTAGTATTCAAAAGGGACTGTGGGGGTCATTCTGACCTTGGCGGTCTTTTCGCAAGACCGCCGAGTTACCGCCGCGGTGAAGACCGCCCACCGCGGCGGTATGCCGCTGTGCGCATTCTGACCGCTGGGAGCGTTCCGCCGGAAAACCGCCAGCAGCCACACTGGCGGTCGGCGGGAAAGTGGAGACTGGTCAACCTCCACCGCCACGCCAGCAGAACACCGCCCACAGAATTACGACCCACATTTCTGTGTGGCGGTCTTCTGTTGGCGGTCTTCTGTTGGCGGTCACCTCCCCATGGCTCCTGTCACCTCCCGGAGGACCAACGCACAAGGTAAGTTGATCGTCCGTGAGGGGAGGGGGTGGGGAGGTGTTGTGTGATGTGTGCGTGCATGGGGGTGTGCGTGTGAGTGTGTAGAGAGGGTGTGTGAGTGCGTGCATGCGGGCGGGGAGTGCTGCTGTGCCTATGGGCAATGTGTGTAGTTCGGCGGGTGCGCATGTCGGCATGTATGTGTGCGGGTATGTGTCCCCGTTGTGTATGTGTGTGTGTAGGGGGTGTGTATATGTGCATGTTGGGGGTGTGTGCATGTCGGGGTGCGTGTATGTGCATGTCGGGGTGGGGGTGGGGAGGGGGTTCGTACCACCTCTGGGGGGTGGCAGGGGGGTGGAGGGTGTGGGGGGAGGACTCGGGGGGCAGTGGGGGGTGGGGGAGACCCCTATCAGTGCCAGGGAAGGAATTCCCTGGCCCCGATAGTGCCTACCGCCATGGTTCGCATGGCGGTTCCCGAACGCCAGAAACCGCGGCGGTAAGCAGGGTCATGATACCGTTGGCGGTCTTGGGTCGACCGCCGGACCGGAGTGCGCAGACTCCAGCCCGTCGGTCATGACCGCCGTGGCTGTCGGAGTGGGGAAGTGGCGGTCGGTCGCGGCGGTGACCGCCGCGGTCAGAATGCCATTTTTAATACCGCCGGTCTGTTCGCGGTCCGACCGCCGCCTCTCCGCCGACCGCCAAGGTCAGAATGAGGGCCTGTATCTCCGCCGATGACCTTGCCACCTGAAGTGCGTAGGTCTCGCTAGCAGATGTAAGGGCCACATGCTTTTGAAACAATAAAGCTTTTAGCCGACTCAACTTGTCGAAATCAACCTTGGAAGTAGCAATATGAGGCCAGATGTCCGCTACCTCCCTAAATTGAGTGGGGGGAAACAACACATTCCCGCAGCACGTAACAGGCTTGTTGACAACGATGATGTAAACTATTCCGGCACGCATGCCACAGCAGCGTTCGCTGTTAAGAACAATGTAACTGCCGTTAGAAAGCACCTGGAAAGTGTTTTTAATAACCGGGACTGGAACTCCCTTCAGATAACAAGCTAAGTTAGCAATCGAAGCGTTACACGCCCCGTGCAAGGACAGCTGTTTACAAACCATTGAATGGCTGACAGAAGCTTCGCATTCGCTGCCGCTAAGAAAAACCTCCTTCAAACCATTAACACATCTGTACTGAAAGGGAAGGTCCCACACCTCGTGTATGTAACTGTCTCCCAATAGTTCATATCTACCCACCGGAATGTGCTTCAAACACGAAGTAAATTGCAAAGTAGAGATAGGCAAATTAAAAACCCCATGAATTAACCATTCAGCTGACGGAATCTCAGCTACCGTGAAAGGCAGTTTCGCTAATTTCTCAATATTTAACATAACATATGTCGCTTCCTTTTTAGCCATCAGTTGTTGTTGACGAGTCAAATTAAAAGAGATAAAGATCTCTCTGGCACGAACGTGCTGCCATGGAACGCGACCCGCCTTCAAGGTCTGAAGAGTCCAACCCAGCTGCATGATGGACTGCGTCTGACTCTGCCCATGATATAAAGAAGACATGTCCGATTTAATAATGTCAATGGCAGAGGAAACAATGCTGTCAATCGTGTAAACACGTCAGAAAGGGTATGCATGCCATTATCAACAACAGACAAAGTCTGCATCAGATTTTCCTGATCAATCTGCCTCAACCGGGCTGCAGCCTCTTGTTGTGAAAGCTTCAAAATCTCATTATAAACCTCGTATAAGAATCTTTTCTTCCGCGGTACTTTGGGACCTGACAAAAAATCTTGTAAATCAGTATCATTAGACAGTAACGTGAGATGTGACTTAACTGCATCCAGCGTGGATGACTTCAACCATTGCTGACAAAGCTTCCCCACACTGTATGTAGTTATAATATCAGCATGTTCTGGTGATACGTAACAAGGGTCTGCCCTACTAGTCCTGAACCCCCCCGAAGAGGTGACAAAACGTTGATGACACACATTAGTGTCTACAGGCCATAATAACCACCCGCCTGGATGTAACGATGAAGTGTTAAGTGTACCATTCTGGACCCAATGTGTAAAGTCACTAAAAGTAGCATTCACATAGCGCTGCCAATTTGTTAATTTAGAAGGGACAGGTATACTAGGCAAAGTCAACTCCCTAATTGTCGCTAAGCCCAAACAGCTAGTCTGTTGTACTGTGTCATTGAGGAAAATCATCTGCACAGGGATAATACATGCTCTAAATAACGTGTCCCTGCCTTGCATTTGCCAATTTTTCGAACCCCAAACACTTTTCAAGTCAACAGTTTTAAACCAGTATTCATACCCCCGACCGAAGGTTTAGATACAAACAAATTTGAATACAGTAATTTAGTATCGGTCAATAACATTTGCTTGTTAGAATACGGCGCAACTTTAAAATAGTAGGACTTAGCATTCCGTTGATCATGCCCAGAAAAATATGCAAATTTATCATAATACGTTTTCGAACTCCCTTGTGGAGGAGTCGAGCAATGTTCCCATTGCACATAATTAAACATGGGCTTAGGGCTACTAGCTTTATGAATAAAATTGGTAAGCATCTTCATCGTCATAGACAGTATAATATTGCAAATCCGTTAGCATAGAATCTACTGTCTTCACATCCCAATCATCAGAAACAATGCCAGGTATAACAATATCATTCATTGATAATTTGAGGACATACGGTATTTGAATCAATTCAGTGGGACCATATATATCAAACATTACTTTATCCCACAAAATTCCATCCGGAACCGGTATTGCAGAAATGTTTACAGTGGACAAGTCTCTTCGAACCATATGAGACGAAAAATGAGGTTTTAACACAGTCTCCACGTGCTCAATGTCAGATCGATCAGGAAGAAAATGACCATGTATTATCAGAAAAAAAGTAACCACAAATCCCAACCATAATAAAATAGTCATCACGGCCAAAAATAGCCAAAAATAGTTCCAAGGAAAAACAAAATATGTGCGTTTAAGCCAACCCAGCAGCCGTCGTGGACCGTGGACAGAAGACATCGAGGACGAGGAGCCGGACACATCATTATCAGTGTCGTTGAAGCAGCCAGAAGCAGTTCTAGCAAAAGGTGCAACTGTGAACAAAGAAGCAGATGGAGGCTCTCGCCGTGGCACGCTATAAACCACATGTTCAGAAACGTCAGTAGAACGTACAGCAATTTGATCAAAAGATTCCATATTAATCGCCGTCGGTGGAACAATCGCAAGATCATCATCCACCCTCCCCAAGCTCGGAGAGGAAACAGGGTCGGTGAAAATCACCTGCAGCGGGACTTCTTCCCCAGTAGTGAGAGGGATTCCGGAACTACTGGGTGTCCCTCTTGGTCTGCTGTGCAGAATCGGCCACATGTTGTAACTTGACATTATCAATGGAAACAAATCGATTTCCTTTGGCCCCTCGCAGTGGCGGTAAAATCACAGTTCTCGTGCCGCTCACCCCCAACACAGGGACAGGTTCTCGATAAGAAGGACGAAATTCTTTTTTAACTGCGACCTTTTCACGCACTAGATCCCCAATCCTGGGTATCCAACCAGTAGGTGTCACTGGCTCATCCTTAATTCCTGAGGAGGCAGCACTGGCAGAAGAGTTATCTTCACGGAATTGTTGTAAATCCTGCAAAACAGTGACACAATCATTTATGTCAAAGGGCGTATCTCCCGCCTCCACACCAGGACCATCTAGATCAGGAACATACATTCGTGTTCCAAACAGGCACTCATATGAAGTACGACCCCCCAGTGACCTTCTAGGCAAGTTATTAAGTGCTCTCTGTACTCCATATAGGTGGGCTAGCCAACCACGACCCGTACCTATAACTCTGGCCGTTAAGGACTGCTTTAAATCACGATTTAAACGCTCCACTACAGAATTTCCCTCGGGATGAAATGGAGACGAGAATTGGAGTTGGACCCCCAACGAAGCCATGGTGTCCCTGAATGCCTTAGAGGCAAAAGCAGGGCCCTGGTCCGAATGAAAAGCAGCAACTACAAATATATCGACAAAGATGTGCAAATCTTTAATAACAGTTCGAGCGTCAGCCGAGCGTTGTGGCCATATCCATACAAATCTGGAGCACGAATCTACAGCAACCAATATATATTTGTATGCACTATCTGGTGTCAGCGGACCACAATGATCCAAGTACACACACTGTAATGGTCTATTTGAAATCAGAAGGGGCGTCTGCTGCGGGCGTCTAGCCGACGATGCTTTAATTTGTTGACAAACGTCACAACAAAGGACATATTGTTTTGTCTCTTTATAGAGACCAGGCCACCAGTAACGAGCCTGTAAAAGTGAAATCGTGGCAGCCACCCCAGCATGTGCAGAAGCCACCCCCTCATGTGCTGCAGAAATCAATCGAGGTCTCTCAATTTTATTGGGAACTTCACGTACACCAATGCCTGGAATTGTAACAGTAGCATTCAGCGCACCATTCAAGCAGTAACTATATTTTGAAGGAAATCCTTTAGGAAAGGGCATGCCAGCAGCCGTAGCCTTTATGGCAGCCGAAATTTCTGTGTCTGGTTTGGAACTCGAACGAGTCACTGCGGCCACAGTGGCGACAGCCACTGATGATTTCACGGCTTCATCAGCCAAAGTATTCCCAGCAACGTGTAGTCCAACGCGCTGGTGTCCAAGTGTATGTACAACATGGACATTAGGAAGCGTTTCCTTCAGATCCGCAACCTTACCCCACAACATTTTATGTTTAATGGTGTTGCCTTTGGAATCTCTGAACCCATTCATCTTCCAATAGTGTAAATATTCGTTGAAAGATTGCACACAGTAGTAGGAGTCACAGACCAGCAAGATTAAAAGTGCCGGATCCGCGTGCTCCAACGCTAACAATAGAGCTTTGAGCTCAGCCAGCTGTGCCGTGCAATCTCCCAAGGTTTTAGTATAAATATGTCGGGGGCAGAACACTGCCCCCTCCATAGTGCCGCTCACCACCGCACATGCAGCAGAATACTGTTGTTTAGTCCCAACCGCTGGTTGCCCAGAGCCATCGGTATACATGACCACTTGATATTGGTCAATAGGCAACGTACCAGCCGGAACAGGGTATTCCATTTCATATTGAAGAAATTATTGAGTCTGCAGTTTAGGGTCAAATACATAATCTACATCAGTGGCTGTCAAAGACATAGCCCATTGTATCCATTGCGGGTGTAAAGCTTTCGAATTTGGAACACTCACTTTTGTAACTGCCTCTAAGGCCGGAATTGGGGAAACGACAACAATGCGTTGACCCTGGGCCAACGGTCTTTCTTTAATAACAGCCATCTGAACTGCAGTGAGAATTTTCTCAGTCTGTGCAGGTATCACCCTGATGACTAAATGTGTCTTATTGTCCCGTGTGTGTAAGTGTTTAACTGCTAAGAGATCACTTTGTAATTCTCGTAGTATGTGTGTATGTTCAATCGTCCAAAAGCTACTCGAAAAATTCGGGCGAATCAACTCGTATAAGGGTTTTATACGCGTCGCATAATCAGGAATGTAAGTTCTGCCAAAATTCAGAAACCCCAACAATGACTGGAGCTTCCGAACCGTATTAGGAGGCTGCAATAAAGCACATTTCTCCCAAAAATGTGGCGCTAAGCTCTTGCCCTCACTCGACAACTCATATCCCAGGAAAAAGACGCTGAGGAAGGCAATCTTTGATTTCTTAAAATTAAATTTATAGCCAATATCAGCAAACCCCACAACAATGCGCGATACACGCCTTAGATGTTGCAGAATATCATCATCTGTCAGATATATGTCATCAACATATGATAATGCTTCAGGGTCGAACTCATGCAGCATTTCAGTTACACGAGCCGAAAACAGTCCTGGGCTATTCTTATACCCCTGAGGCAAACGACAAAAAAATTTCTGAGAGCCAAACGCACTGAAACAGGTATAGTCCCGACTCTTGGGCGCTATATTCTGGCAGAAAAATCCATTCGAGATATCTAATGTTGTCTTGTATTTTTTACGCACGATATTATTCATAAGCGCTGCGCTGTGTGAATTCTGTATTGCATATGTGCGTGTATGACTATTCAAATGTCGGTAATCCACCACTATCCTATATGAATGGTCCGGTTTAGCAACCGGAAACAAGGGATTATTCATCGGCGAGACACAGGGCTCAATTACACCCTGGTACTCCAATAGTGTAAGAATTTTCCTAACCGATGCCCTTGCTTCAAATTTGATAGGATACTGCGGTTGTGGCTGAGGTTCGCCCTTTATCGGAATGACATGATAAGGTGATTGTCTGTCCCACCCCACTTTATTTCTATACAAGGCGGGAGCCTGTGCTAGAGCCCATGATTTACTATAGGACTCCGCTAGTTCTCTCGGAACAAGTGGTGAGAAGGAAGGTGTAATAACCTCCTCCCCAACCGGACAGTCGCGAACAAAGTCAGGTGGCCAATCCTGTTCGGCCAGCAGAACATCATATGATTTGACCACATGGTCCCAAAAAATGGCGTTTATAATACGTCAATGTCCCCTTCCAATCGCAGAGTCACTTCATATACTCTATCAGGATCAGAGACTCGCATATCCGCCGTCTCTACTTGTATGAAGTCATCAGTTGCTTTCACCTCCAGATGCTCTAGAAGACTCAGGCGAACTATTGTGACCTCTGCCGCGCTGTCTAACAGTGCTAACGCCCATGTCTTGTTCGTCAAGAGAACTCTCTTCTTGAGCGGCATGTCTAACTGAGACTGCTGCCACTTTCTTCTTTTTAAATTGCTGTTTTTGTTGCAGCGGTTTCTCTTCTTGTTTAATAGAAACCTCCGCTGAGCGTTGTGAATCCTGTCTCTGTTTCACGTACTCCGTCCTCCGCTCTGACCGCCCACCTCTCTCACTTCTCTTTTCCGAGGAGTCCTGAAAGGAACGAGATTGGCGTGTATCAGTATATTGATATCTATCAGGTGTCTTCAAAGTATCCCTATTCCTGAGATTATACTTATTCTGTGGGGTCTCCGGTTGCGGAGACTGTCCACCATCTTTCTTAGGTGTTTGCTGTTTCTTTTCCCAGCGCTTTTTCGAACCCTCAGGTTGTTGCTGTTCAGCATTATCTTTATTACTTTTACCCTGTAACTGGGGTTTTTGTGGTCTAGCCCCTAGGCTATCACGACCAATACTAGAATATGTTTCCGCTATTATTCTCGGAAGCTCCCGCTCCTGATTAAGCAGCGGAACATCCCGAAGACGCATTCACACTGCTAGTGCTACTGCCTCTCCCTTGAGATTACTCAAAATAAGAGAAGAAACTGTGGCAAAATTGCCCAGCAACTGCATGCCCAAATCCAAGGCAGGGGCAGCCCCATATTCATCTTGAATCTGTTTAAGCACGTCCGGTAAATTAGCTAATGTCGGTGTACCGTGTGCCGTAGTGTAGAGCGCGGCAAATACCGTGCCCCAGGTATTACAAAGGTCCACCGGAGGAACCATCCCATACGGCAAACACATCGTCAAAATTCTATGTTTATCCTGAGGTCCCGTATGGGGAAATACTGCTTCCAGCGTATTAATTTTTTGCGCCAGCCAAAATTGAGTCACCTCTCGTTTAGCCGGTACTTTACCCATAACAGAGTGTACAGTGGCCGGATTAATACCCGGAACCACTGCCTGTGGGTGCGCTGGAGCAGCACGCGCTGCATTCGTATTTAGTGTCTGCATTACAAACTGAACTAATCGTCTATATGTAGCCGTTAATTCTGTATATAAACGACGAACTTCAACCACTGCCAATTGAGCAACCGCAGGATGAGGTGTATATGTAGCCAATAAAGGCCAGGTAGGACCATCATTACTCAGCGGACCTAACCTAACTTGTGCTACTGTGTGTGGGAGGGCGCCATCAAGCCAATTATGGTGTTCTTGATAAGATAGAGGTATTTCTAAATAAGCGTAAGCCCTGTATTGTCCAGGGACATTCGCAACAGTGTATTCGTGAAAAGTATTTGTTCCCCATCCACTGCTGGAAATCCGACCCAAGAATAAAAAAGTTCCATTCTATAGGCTGCATGGGCGTCCACCACAAAAGTGACTGGACCCCCCTGGATTGTCAGCCAATGTGTCAACAGATGTCCCGTGAGCGGGTGACGCATATTAATTGCTATATTCACTACATTAGGATTCGCCATTTTATAAAAAATAGCGTCAGGTCAGAGAAGGCACACCAATATCGGGGTTTTTCCTTTCAAAGTTCAAGCTTGAACAACCAACCACTAAGCAATAGGAATCACCTATGCCGTGGCGGCGGAAACCCTCAGCCCCACGGACGTCTCCGTATACGGAACTGAGGAGTCAAACTATATATGAGACCAAGAGAGTCAGTCGGACCTAATCATTAGAGCCAGACCAAACGTTGGCGGCGCCATGTCGCGTGGGCTCTCATTATTCTAAATGAGACTACTGGATTTCTAGGTAGCAGGATCCATAACGGTGTGGGGGACTAAGTCTGACCCACGTGTAAAGAATTCTGTCACCCTAAATCCGGTTTTTGCTCTGGCTAACTAGCAGTGCCTCATTTCTCCCATGTGGAAGGAATGATTCGGCAGCCGAGCGCATGACATCTTTGGATCTTCTCAGGGAAGTCGTGGTTACTCAGATCCAAACCAACTCTCTTATTTCCAATATGATCTCATATACAAATGACAAAGACAGTATAAGTTTTATATAATATTTTGAATAAAACGACTGTATTTTAGATATTAAGGCGTGAGCCGCAATAACCAGAACGATACAACACAGTAGGATTGTAATAGTCACCAGGAGAGTAAAACATAAGAACAAAGCTATCATATTGTCAAATAGTTTCTACTCTCACTCTGCTTGTTCTATTTAGAGCACAGCATGTTAAGCTTCTAGCTTGCCTATTAGAATCACTGTGGAGACATCAGCCCTCATACCTGAGCAAAGACCTGTGATCTTGGTTCAGCATCTGCAACGAGGCAGTCAGCGTCTAGTTGTGGTTCCCTGGTTGGAATCTCCCTCTTGCGTGTATTGGGACAAGGAAGTGATTTTATAACTAACATGTCATCGTGATCACAAAATGTCCCTACGCAGGAATGCCAAGTCTAAACTCCTACCACGTCTATCGGCAATGTACCAGACTGTATCCTTGACTGAGGCACAGAGTAAATATGTTATGGAGAACTCCAGTGCCGAAGTAGGCAAAACAGTGTGATATGAATAAAAAACAACACCGTAGAACTGGTTATTTGAAAAATAACAGTACGAAGCCTAATAAAAGCATATAGAGCAAAGTGCACAGAGGCTCTAAGCTGTCAGCAAATGAATAAAATATATTCAGGGCAAAGTGCACAAAGGCCTTAAGCCTGAAGTTAAAGCGCAATGAATACGTAAAACTAACCACACTACAGCATGTCGTAGATTGGAATGGCATGTCATAGAGTGGAATAGTGTGTGGTGCACTGGTTTGGAGTGTTGTGTCATAAAGTGCCATACAGTGGAGTAGAGTTTTGTAGAGTAGTGTGGTGTAGATTGGAGTGGCATGTCATAGAGGACAGTGGAACTGTAATGCCATTGAGTGCTGTGTTGTAGAGTGTCTAAGTGTGGAAGGGCTTGAGTGGAGTAGCATAGAGTCTACTGACATGTCGTAGAGTGGACTGGCATGTTGTGGAGTAGAGTGGTGTGGAGTGTTGTGGAGTTGGGTAGAATGTCGTAGAGTGGAGTGGCTTGCATACAGGGAAGTGGTGTGTCTTATAGAGACGTGGTGTCTTCTAGAGTAGAGTGGCATAGTGTAGAGTGTATTTTGTTGTATAAAAATGATTTTTTTACATTTCAATAGGTACAATGGAGTGGAGTGGTGTGTCGTAGAGTACAATGGAGTAGTGTACCAAAGAGTGGCGTGCCATAGAGTGATAACTGTGCAGCTTGGATCTATAGTTCTATCAAGGGGTTCTAGTACACTTATGAACCATAAGGATGAAGGCTGAGTTGTTTTTAAATTTCACCTGAACCCAAGATGGTAATATAGGGCCATAATACACAATACTCATGGTGTATTTATTATATGATATGGTTTATTAATGATTAGGTGATTTATAAATTGCCTTTAATACTCCTTAGGAAGATTTGTAGCAAACGTTTAGTATTAATTTGCCTAAGACTGGAGATGTGTCTGTCAATGTTAAGAGAAACATCGTTTTTTGAGGATAATGTGCTCATATTTAAAATGCGTTTTATGCTCTAATGTGTATCATTATGAGTGAAATTTTAAATCCAAAGTACACTGTGAGGAATTTAAACCATGTATTCTGAAATGTGCATTTCCTTCACAGTACTTTGCCACTATTGAGTAGGTTTAACAAGACCCATATGATGAAATCAAATAAAGTACTATGTAGGATAGGGTAATTTCTTGCTGACAGTACTTTCACACACTGGGGAGGATTCATTCGTATATGCTTAAATCAAAGATGGCCTGCACATTGAGCTTGTCTGCTCTTCCAATTAATGCTCTTGAAAGCAGCACTGTGATTTTAACATTTTTTTTATTTTTTTTATCAGCACTGACTGAAGAAAAAATTCCCTTGTTAACCACCCATTTACATTTGATATTTTTACCCATGTATTTCTGTGTGTGTGTATGTGGAAATACTGGCTTTCGTAGAGGGGAGAGATATACTGGTGACCTTGGATGTTGAATCCCTATATACCAACATCCTGCAAGTTGTGGCTGTTGATGTCATCAAGAGAAGGTTGTCTAAAACTGGTGAAGATGAGGCCTTATGCAAACTTATTTCAGAGCATGGGTGGCCCTTAGGAGAAATTACTTGTTGTCCTAGAAAGAGTACTATGTACAAAAGAATGGAGTTGCTATGAGGGCTTTTTTTTGCACCTAATGTTGCTAATCTGTATGTTAGGGAGTTTGAGCAGAGAATGGTATATTATAGCAACAATCCCTTCCTTCTCAACATAAGTAATTGGATGTGTTACATTGATAATATTTTCTTTGTTTGGCATGGCTCTGAAGAATGCTTGAAATCCTTTGCTGAATGTTTGAATAATCATAGTCAAGATGTGTGTTTCACCACTAATTACAAACCTTTGAGATTAACTTTTTGGACTTGGTAATCAAACACAATAATGGCACTTTGTATACTACACTATGCAAGAAACCCACTAACACTGTCTCATTACTAAGGTATAATAGCTACTATCCTTGAGCATTGAGGGATCATTTGCACTTTGAGCAGTTTCTGTGATTGTACAGAATCTGCCTATGTAAGGAAGATTTTTTTAGGGAAGCAGAATCCCACAAAATTAAACTCCTGTATAAGGGATAGCCCAAAAAAAGAGTGACCAAGAAAGCATGATTTTGCCACAGGGACAGCCTCCTCACTCCAATGCAGAAGGAGGAACATAGTAATAGGGTTGTGATGGTCAGTACATTTTCACCAGTAAGTAATGATGTAAAGAACTTTAGAAATAAAATAGCCCTTGTTGCAAGACATGTTTGAGGGCCCCCCTTATTCTCCGTCAGAGGGAATTAGAACATAAGAGGCCGGATGGAGAAATCGGGGTGAGAGGAGGTGAAGACCAAACATCCGGGGAAGCACCGGTGCCTACTCCCAGCTATGTTCCAGGAGGATCGTGGCTGAACAAGGTACGCTTTCTCTTAGGGGGAGGAAACGGGGAAGAGAAAGAAGGTGTGGGGGAGGGACATGAAAGGAGATCAGGACCACTGAGGAGTGCATTCGAAACCACCCTCCCCAAGAAACACTGGTTACTGTCCTATGCAGCTGGGCATACCTACAAACATACCAATGCACTAAATTGGTGCCTTCCTGGTTGTCCCTCACTAGCCCCAATCCCCTTCTAAAATATATATAGAACACACTTACCTGACACCTTGTATCCTTTCCTGTTCTCGAGGTGAGGCCTCCGGTGCAATCAACCACTGGGGAGAAAAGAAGGCAAAAAGCTGTTAGCCAAACTGAGGAATCAAGGAAGAAGAACACGCAAGACACTAAGCTATGTTTTTTTCTCTCTGTACTAAACCCAAAAGTCAAATAAAACAATCCCATTATCAGAGAGAGAGAGAGCATCTTACTTACCAGTAATAAGGGACAACGGCCGACAAAAAGGGTGGGCCAGCTACAGGGCAGGTAGCTGAGGTTGTGTCCCTAGACTGTAGAGGAAGTGGCATTTTTACCCTGATGGATTCAATAACATGCAAATCGATGGACCTTCTGGACAGTTTGACCAGATTCCTGATTGACATCAATGGCTTAAGAAGGCTTTCAATTTGATTGAGTCACATTGCAGCTCCATGGGACTGAAATATATACCTAAGTATATGCAATTTTGATATATTATTTACTAAGGTGAATTTTCTTGGGCTTTAAATTGCTTGATGAGTTTAGGGGACCATGGTAGTAAGTACTCTGTCTTCACAAAGGCTCATTTGATGTCTCAGTCTCCCTCGATCCCTTGATTCCAATTTACTAGAAAACATACGTGGGCTGAGATTAGTCTCATACCTTCGCTACGATGCCCCTCTGTGAAATTGCTATTTTATGATGTTCAAATTTGGGGTTGTCAAAGTGATTTCTTTATGACTTACACCGTAGGGTGGCCAATAGCGTTCTGTTTTTTATAAGATTTTGAATGGTGCACTATTGTCACGGATTGGATCTTCACCGAGTAGAAACTTGTGGGGCTGAGTGGAGTTGTATGGGGATGGTAAGACCATTTTGTGGCCGAATCACACAGCTAGTTTATCAAGTGTATTATGAACTCAGAAACAGTTGGTGTTGGCTGACATACAGAATCTTGTTGAATCATTGGTAATAATTACAAGAAGTGCCGTTGCTGCTGTTGTATCTTGATTGCCTGCCATCTATTCTTGACACTTTCATGACATTTCCCTGATGCCCCCTCCCTAAGATGGCAGACCAACGGTTAGGAGTCTAGTGTACCATGGGATGGTACGGTACATAACTAGAGAATGTCTGCGGCGTCTTCTTCCAGAGTGCACGGTTACTGAGAGGAATTGCTGCAAGGAGAACAGGCGTTCCTACTCGAGGTTAGTGAATTCAGTTACTCAAGGAGTTTGTCATCATGTAACAGTTTATGCTTTGATACACAATTTGATTTTATGTTTACCTCATTTGTGGTATAAAAGTGCACATGGAGTGTGATTATCATCCAGTTTCATGTCAATGGTATTGAGACATAAGCGCTTGAGAGTTTATGCCGTAGACCTCATGTACTTGCACAAGCAGTAAGACAAATTTCCTGCAATTATACTATTATGGATGTGTTAGACAACGGTGGTTCATAAGTATCGGTGACTTTGGTGATGATGGTACTGTAGTGAGTAGTGATTCCAGATTCTGGCCACACTTTTAATTCACTTCTTTGTGGTATCTCACACTCACTTGTATACCTCTCCATAATATGGAATTACTTGGGTAGTGGTAGTGTGGACCATTTTCCCAGAGTATGTGATAACTCACGTGGCAACTCATTATGGCCAGGTATATATTGGTGATGCAACTGATATTGCGTGCACTGGTGGTGGTAACACTGATATGATTTTTGAAGTAATTTTTGAAGTAATTGAGTTGGTGTGATTTGGTCATAGGCCAATTGAAGTCATATGGATGATGTAAACCACACACCAGACGTGCTCATATAGCACACTGTGGTGGTGAGTAATTAGGCAGATTTTGCTAAACAACGTTTCACATAATATGGTACAATAGTGTGACTTAGACTCATTCTAATTGCTGTTTCTAAATGTGCAGGTGTGCCATTCAGATAGCAAAGTCCTAAGAAATCCCTGTGAGTATTTTTTGGGTCAAAATGTCAACAATCACCTCAGTTAGTTGGCAATGTGATATAGTGGATAGTGGAATGCTGATTCATTTGAACTACCCTTCCCTCTTTCTTTATATCAACTTACACAATCATTGGAATTTATGCAGTGCCTTGTGTATTATATGTTGTAAATGTGTTAACTATTTGAACACTGTGTTGTCTCCACTTTAGTTACATGTACCACTGTGTACTATATTGTACTGCAGGTGTATTGATTTGATATATTTGTGACAGAAACTCTGTCTTCCTAGTACAATTGAGTTGGAATAAAATGCATTACCAATTTGTTTTGGACTCTTCACATGTATAGACAAGTTTTTCTAATCAAAATGAGTCCCATGTGACCTTTTGATTAGATAATTTTTTTTGACCCCTGGTCTCGTTGGCATATAGGGGTGTCCTTGTTCAGTATAATTACTCTACCAGGCCTAGATATCTGCAGACTTGGTTAAAAGTTTGCAAACTGTTTGTACACCAATTAATTTGTTGATTGATGTTGGGTCCCCACATCAAGATTCAAAAACTCTGAGCAGAGATGGTGGCCTGGAGAACTCATGGAATAATATTAGGTCCCCTGCTTGGAGTTTGCAACCTTTCAGCTGAGTTCAGAGCCTCAAGAACCTGTGGAATGGTAATGGGTACATTCCCAGAGAGTCTTAGAGTTTACATTCTCTGACCCGAGACTGCGGGCTTCATTGCCCACTTGGGTGTGTTGTAAGTCCACAGACTCAAGGTCTACACAAAAGGTGGGCAGCAGAAAAAAATAGTTTAAATACGCATTTTAATCATTATATCATTTGTTTAGGAGTGGGATGTGTGTGGATTGTATTTCAGGATGTAAATGTATGCTAAACTGAATGTTTTTATCAGTGTACTGAGTCCACAGATTCAAGCACAAGTCAACAGAAAAAACATTCCTAGAGGTGAAGTCACAGCTTTCTTTAAAGTCTGCAAACTTTCAGTCAAGTGTGTTTACATGAAGGCACTAGCAATATACTTAGTTTTTCACTAAGTAAAAATTGTATATCAATCCAAAACAAAAACAAGTGCTTTTTTCATAGAAACAGGAGGCACATCAGCCATTTTGTGAAGAGCAGGAGACCTGTGCAGTTTATAATAAGAATGAATACTATAGTTGAGAAGTGAACTATGGCTGAAACAGCTAATAATGGGACTCCTGGGCCTTCATCAGCACCTGAGGAAGCGGAATAGGTAATTTGCAATAGAGTGACAACAGAGGGAGGGATAACATAATTGGATTTCATAATGTAAGAATTTTGCTCACATGCTCAAGAAAAAGAGAATTTAAATTCAAGAAAGGATATCTGCAAACTCTCTGACCAGAACGTAAGCAGCAATAGAGAGGTCTGTTCTTTGGAACTTCAACATTAAGAGATCGGAAATCACAACACAAAAAAATACATTTTGTAAAATTCCCACAAAATCACATATCAGCTAGCCAGGCTGCACAAACAACACAAACAATTTGTGGACAGGTCCTGCAGGAAAAAGAACAGCAGAACACTTGAAAATTCTGCATTGTGGTGCATGAAGTGCAAAACAAATATATGGTATGGAGAGCAAAATCTGACAACTGGAAATTAAAAAGGGGAAGACCGCTGCAAAAAAATAACTTTGTTTTAAGTTTTAAAGAGGCAGTTTAGAACCACAGCTGCACCAACATTCAGTTAAAACACAAAAAAATCAACATCACCCACAAAGAATTCCACTAAAAAACAAAACACAAAAACAAAAAATGTGGGTGTTTTAAGAGGAACCCAGGAATGTCAATAAACCGCGTGTTTTTTATTAACTTCAGCACCCTGAAATTCTGCCCCAGGATTGGACTTTGGGCTGTGCATAGCCTGAGTTGGCTGCAGATATTGCACCTAAGCCGACGTGGGATACCAACACCTCTGCACACAGTGTTCAGTAGTGCACTGCAGGGATTGGCCATCAAAATATGAATGTCCTCGAGGTACTAAAAATCCCTTAGATAGTGCTTTTCGCATCCATCAGTTATATTTTTACATTATGAATTGCATTTATGAGTACTACAGGAGCATTACTTCATTAACTCATAAATATTCCTTAAATATCCCAGTTTAGATGTTTTGGGCCAATTCAGAAAGGCCTTTAAGAGTAAATGAAGTGTAACTACAGGAATATGATTTCACATACTCATAAATGCCTGCATGAATCGGCCCCGTCCCCTGTAATGTTGCACTTTCTTAGAAACGGTACCAGAAACGAGAGTTGCTTTGTTATTTGCAAATTACAATTTCCCCAGCAATGTGTTTTTTTTAATAACATTCTTCTCTTAATCAGATTTAGAGTGACAGTCATTTCAGGTTATGTGTTCAGAAAAGATAATGGGTCCTATAGAAGCAGGTAATAGATATTGAGGGCTTTAATGCACCAATAGAGTTTGGACTACCAATTTTAGTTATAATTCTCACATGTAGTGGGCAGTAATTGCATTGTTTCTCACCACAGATCCTCTTGAAAGGAACTACTAGATAGGCTCTCAGACATACATTCAAATAATTGTCTTCTTTTTTCATAATATATCAAATCATGTATAAGACTGCTGTTCAAGAAATAGATAAAATTCATAAAGTACACACCTTTCCCATAAAAAATATTAACATCAATGTAATTGTTTTATGCATAAGCGTTACTTGTATTGCATGTTTTTATATATTTCTTCAACTGTATTGTATTGTATTGTTTGGTTTTAATTAAGCTGACAAATGATTGAAAACGAAAATTTGAGGTGTATTTGCCTTTCTTTTCAGCTTGTTTTCATGCATTCACTTATTTTTTTTAAACGAGTTATGCTATATTATGTTATGTCGTTTAAACTTTCGTCATGTATTCATTTTTCTTCTAGGAGTCTATTTTAGACATAGGGAGAATTTTTTTCAGCAGCTCACTTCTAATCAGTGATTCAAAAACATTTGGAAAGCCGCAGATGTTCTTAAAAAATCATTTTCTAGATGTATGAATAGGCAGGGAAAATAAAATATTACTGCTGACCACAATGACTGAGTGCCTCACACTGATGCTGCTCTATTTATTTTACAGCTTGCTGTAGGAAGCTGGCTCTTTATATGAAGTATTGTCGCGTAGGCGCTCATTATTCTAATGAGACTACTGGATTTTGAGCAGCAAGATCGTCCACGGTGTGGGAGACTGAGTCTGGCCCACTGTGGGTGACACCTGTCACTCGAAATCCAGGTTTTGCTCTGGCTAACTAGCAGTGCCTCATTTCTACCAGAGGATAGTGATGATTGGGCAGCTGAGTGCCTGACATATTAGGCTTCTCAGGGAAGTCGTGGTCACTCAGGTCGCATCCGGTTCTCTCATTCACAATTCAGTCTCATATATAAATGACAAACAGAAGCAGTATGTGTTTCAATGATTGGTTTAATAAAACAACTGCATCTTAGATAGCAAAGCGTGAGCTGCAATAACCAGGACGACACAACATGACAGTATTAAAATGGTGACGAGAAGAGTGAAGCATACGAATAACGTTATCATATTGTCACTATGATTGATGGATTATTTCCTATCTAAATCATAATCTGAGCACAGCATGTTAAACTCTAATTCTGCCTTTCAGGTTCCCCCGGGGAGACATCAACCCTCATACCTGAGCAAAGGCCTGTAGTCTGCGTTAGCATCTGTAGCAAAGCATTCAGCAATCAGCATACAGTCGTGGTTTCCTGGCTGGAATCTTCCTCTTAGTGTATAATGGGACTAGGAAGGAGTTTTAGAATAACACAGCTGATGTTCTGAGAAAATGTCCCTACCTGAGGCTGTGTATTTTCTATGAATGTTGGAGACTAAACTTCTACCACGCTCACCGGCAATGTACCAAACTGTAGCCTTGAATGAAGCACAGAGTGATCAAGAATGTCTTGTTTGAGAACACAGTGCTAGGCTAAGCAAAACAGTTAGATAGATGAAAAATAAAACAAGACCGTAAAAATGGTTATTGTAAAAATAACAATGCAAAGCCGAATAAAATATATCTAGGTTAAAGGGCACAGCGGCCTAGTGTGTTAAAATAACGTGCATGGAGCTATAACTAAAATGGCTACACAACAGTATCAAGATGAGATATATCATGCAGAGTCCAGGGGTTCCCCTTACTGGTGGACAGGGGTTTGCTCTAGAAATCCCAAGGTGCTCTTTTAGGCAGTAGTGTGGTCAAGCAGCCGTAAGCTTTTCAGAGAGTAGTGTTAGACATTCGCAATTACACACACAGTTAATAGATGAGGCAAACGACTCAAGAAGGAGATCCGAACCAATTTACAAAAATGTAAAGTATCTTTATGTGTGTTTTGGCACCAGAATCAATAAGATCTTGTAAGTGTGTTTTGCAACTGAAATCTTTACAGTTTTGAAATGTCAACACGGTGCAATTTCTGAAAGCTACAATGTTATCCTGTGGAGGAAAAACAAAGACAGCAAAAGAGGTACAGTACAGCGACTTACAAGACCAATCTCCTAGACTTCAGGTAAGTATTGGACAAGGGTCAGGACCACATCTACAGGTCACACCAGGCGTCACTAGGGAAGCCGGTTGCAGAGGTGCAGTACACTGTTGGGTGCCCAGTGTTACTCTCTGGGCATCTATCTGGTCGTAAATATGCTGCAGGTGAGGACTGGGGATCCAGTTGGGAGGAACCAACATGTGGGTTTCAATCTTGAGATGTCCTGGGATGAGGAGGCATCTTCATGCCTCTGCCTCACAGCCCAGGGGTTACGGGTGCAGAAGTGTCCTGAGGCATCAGGTTTTTCTCCACTGGAGCATTCACGTTTGAAGGGGCTTGCGTGCCTGCGTGCAGAGGCTGTAGGTGATGTTGGGACTCAACAGTGGGCAAATCCAAGGTGGGCTTTGTCTCTGGAGGACTGGGGGACCACGTTGGTACCTTTAGCCCACTTTAACTCGGGCTAAACAGCAGGGGTGCAGTGGTGCTTTATGGTGTCGGGTTTTCTGTGGTGCCTACAAGATTCAGGGAAAGCAGCTCCACTGCTGCACAGGAGTACCTAGGTCCTTGTTGAAAGATTTTGGAGGCACAGCAGCTTGCAGGCCGAGTTGCAAATCGGTGAGGCTAGGGCTAAGTCAGGCGCTTCTTCCTTGGACTTTGCTTTTGCTTTTGGGTCTTCCCTGAATACTGAATTTAGTGATGTTTTGGGGAGCGTAGGGTAGCAGCCAGTCGACTACTTACCCATGGGGTTACTACACCCCATATATGACCACTTCCTGTGAGAAATGGGCATAACCCTGTCCCAGAGTTCCTAAATCTGCCAACACCATGATGGCAGATTTCTAAATGTTGTGTCCACACCAGGCAGCTCACCTTGGGGGTCGGACTGGCCTTGGGGGTGGACACACATCTCTGAACATTAAGGCCCAGATTTATCAAAATAGACTCACAACTGTGCATACATTTTTTTAACGCAAGCTAATGTCATTTCATAGAGCCATCGGTGCACCATATTTAAAAAATGACACACAATGGCGCTAAGGAATGGTTAGCGCCAAAATAAAATGACACTAACCATTGAGCAATGCCATAAGAAAAAATAGTGCTGCTGGTGCAAAAGTGGCGCTAGGCCATTTTGCAGCACATTTGTTGACACCAAACAGGTTAGCGCTATAATTAACAGCATTAGTGTAAAAAAAAATGAGCAAGCTTGAAAAAAACATTTGGGAAGAAAAGATGAAGAATGCAGGCCAGGAGAGACCCCAGGGAGATCCCAATAAGCCAAGTGCCAGCCAGGTGGGTCCTGTAAAGTCCCAGGAGAAGGAGAAGAGGAATCAGAAGTGTTGTTTTAGTGAGAAGGATCATTAAATCTTGCTCAGAGACGTGACGCAGCACCAACACCAGCTCTTCCTCGTCCTCCAAATTGCCACTAGGTAGGAGAGAGGTCATATGGCAGGCAATAGTAGACAAAGTAAACAGCGTGGCAGAGATGAGGAGAACGGCCCCTGATTGCAAGAAGCACTAGCAGGATTGCACTAAGAACTAAGAAGACACTCGCCAGGAACTGAAAGGCAACACTGCAGTCTGGAGTTGGAAGTCTCACACCATGTGAGGACCTGGATGAGATGGAGCAGATGGTCTCAGCAGTCATCCAGGAGAAACTGGTCACTGGAATCGCAGGACAGCGCAGACTGTCAAGAACTACCACAAATGCAGGGCAAGTTGCAGGGGAGAACTATCTGGAATCTCACAAATGGCAGAAGGTGGAGGCACATAGGACACACTCAATGCATGCTAGAGGGTTGCATCGCTCTGAATGAAAATGCCCCATTGCCACTCAAGCCACACTTGTAGTGACGCTCTGGTTGCGCAATGCATTCCGACATATACCCAACGTGGACATAAGCAACTTACTATGGCTTTACATACACCATGTAAATATGCAGCACATTGCCTGGAAGTGATGTGCAATTAGTGTGGCTCTGGCTGTGCCACAACAACACCCATTGCATATTATCATTGCCCGAGATCCAACACAACATGTTCATCAGAGACTGGGACTGAAGTCAATACTACCCTAGTGGTGGTGTCAGGATGGCGCAACAAGGCAAAATGCTTTCCATCACCACACATTGAAATGCCACATTGCCATCATTGCTTTACATGTGCAGGAAGGGACACCGATCTGCATATAAAAATCTATCCCCTCAACGCAGGAACCCTGTCATTATGGTGCTACGATGCCTGTGTTGGTGCAGGGAGAACAAATCTGCACAGGCACAGGGGGAATTACAGGGGTGTGACATATTCCAGTAAACATGGTGCACCCCTGCGTTTCAAAACTGGTGCAGCGCCATGCAACAATATATTGAGAAAAAATGTGTCCCTAATTGTGCTACCTGTGGAATGCAAACCGCAAAGGGAAGATCAACAACAACTCCACACACCTCCATGCGCCATTTCGGAATAGGCACAAAAGTGAATTTATACAACACATGGGGCATGTCTATGACCATCATTTGTGTATCTGTACAGGTAGCTGCAATCTCATCATGTAACAAGGTTGAGTGTATTATGTGAATGGTTGGTGTACTGCTTAATGGGACATTCATCATGCGTAAGAACTGGCACAAGTGACATAAAAGTTGCACTACCAGCACAATGTCACTAGCCCATAATGCAACTGTACCATCATACAAATAGTTCCCATGTGGATCCAAGTTGCACATTCACCTTGGGCCACGTCAACAAAGTCTCAAAATGCATGCAGTGATACACATTCTACATCCTTAGCCCAACATATGCATGTGTCAGACATGTTGTATGCAATGAAATGTCCAAAATGTAGGGAGGGATAAACTAATGGGACAAACAATCCCTAATGTTTGGACTGTCCCTTCCAATAGCATTTGTGTGGGGACTACTAGAGGCAGATGAGAATGTAGGACAAGCATTATAAGCAAAGGACATCCCTGCGCTTTGCTGCACCAGTGCCATCATTCATGGTGCCAATGCATTATAGCACCAAACGAGTGAAAGCACACATTACACTACTGCAGGAATGTCCAACATGGGAAATTGGAAGGCAAATTACATGCCACCATGGTGTCAGTGGCAGGGGCTAGGAGCCTGCAAGGAATTTGGTGGTGTGGGATCAAAGCACAAAATACCTTGTAGGGTTGCCCCATGTGTGGTGCACTATGCTACACATAACTTACAACTACAACCTGGGGTCTGTAGCATGTCACTGAACCTCCAGTAGCAAGTAAATGATTTACCATGTCAACAGCCACCACAGTCAAAGATTGACATATCACTATCTCATTGCAGGGGATGATGCCTTACTTCTTGCCGACCAGCCTGTCCTGGATATTACAGATGACATTGATGACCAGCTGCCGACCATGAATAAAGAGACTTTTCAGGCTGTCCTAGGTTCCCTCCAGACACAACCTCCAGTCGCAGGGACACACACAGTGTTGCGGGGTCTCCACGAGAACCACTTAACTACCAACACACAGCACCATCCAGTCATGACACATCCCTGGACTCCCAGGACCAAGACATTACCTTTCAGAAGACAGTGGTAGGAGTCCAGCAGGAGCTGGCCAAGCAGATGTGGATGTGGATTGAGACCATGGCACATAGCCTAGAGGGAGTGCAGAGGTGCAGCAGTCCAAATAAGGACAACTCAGCTGCCATCACAGGCACCCACTCCCCGCTACATGGACTCCAGCAGTCCCTGGCCGACATAGCTGCTGTCATGAAGCAGATATTTCTACAATTGCCCTCCCAAAGTGGCAGCAGCATGATAGACAACAGGCTTTGGGTTATACAGAATACCCTGGAGTCAATACATTGGAAATTAGCCTCCCTCAGGGAAAACATGGCTACTTACGATTGTGATGTTGCAGCGGTGTTGAGAAATCAGCAGTTCCTCCTTGCTGAAGAGATGCCTTATGTGTTCCCACAAATAGCAGTTGCCCGGACCTTTGAATCTACATCTTTATCCCCTGATGTGTGTGTCCCCCCTCAATCTCAACAGCACCAGACATGGCGCAGGAGGCACCACACACATCAGAGGATTAAGATGTGGAAGGAACAACTTTCACAAGGAAAACCACCCGGTAGCACCAGTCTGTGCCACATGGGTAGTAGCTCCTTAGTTCCGGGCTTAAGATCATGTCAGTGTTGTGACAGCTGGCAATGTGCCCTCTTCACTCAACCAATGTTGATTTGTCTCCTATGTACTGTCATTGTCTCAAATCATACCTAGTGGCACTTTGGACACCTCTTCTCTAATGCACAATTTTCCTAACCATGTCTCATGACATGTTCCTCATCCCTGGACCCTGATTGTACAACAAGTGGCTCAGGGTCTCTCATGAGGCCTATGAACTGGACATTGTATTGCATTGGGAAATACACTTGCACCTGTACATAAATCACCTTGTTTACATGTAACATTTCAGCGCTTACTGTGATTCATCAACTCAGCTAAATGTATGTATTGTGTTAAGCTATGTCAATGAGAACAGAACCTATTTCCATGTGTGCATTACTGTCCAACACAAAGCCACACACTAGGATCCTACCATGAAAAAGGAGAATGATGGTGTTGTGGGCTACAACCAACTTACATAGCCCTAAATACATGTATTGAACAGATATCCATGGAAGTTGACATATGGCATGTATGGGTCAGAACCAAGTGTATGGTAATTTACCCAGATGAGATTACCAGTACAACTAATATGTGTGGTTCAGAAGAGACGAGTTTCATCAGTGATGGGCAGCTGTCAGTGTGGCAGGATACAGACCCCAAAATGGCTGATGTCATATGTGCCACACTTTCTACCAATAATTCTGCCAAACCTCAGCAATGACAGTTGAAGTTCCATATTTACCTATCCAAGATTCTATATACATATACAATGTGAATGGCTGGGACTGTGGACGACAAATGTTTTGAGTAGCTGATGTCATTTAGCAGCCAATCTGACAACTCCTTGTTCATAGGGGATGCACATGGTCATCCATGGAAATAAAGACAGAAAACATACCCTAAGCCATTCCTCTTATCTGGACAGTGAACCCAGGAGAACACCCATACAACCAATCTACATGGAGAGATAATTGTCTAATACTAACAGGATTTATTAAAACATATTAATACGATCATGTTAAAACTGAACCTATGCACTTCCCTACAATAAATTAGCCTAAACAAATTTATGTTAACTTACACCAACACCCATCTATTCTATTCTAAACTTATCTTACACATGTAATGCAACACCCTAAACACTGTCCCCCACCTCCCTTAAGAGACAAGAAACAAGTAGGACAACATAAACTAAGGCTATACATGTACTAACTTAACCTAGTTCCTAAACAAATATATATATATATATATATATATGTATATATATATATATATGTATATATATATATATGTGCAAGTTTTTTTTGATTTTTTTATTAACATAGAAACCCCACATAACCCCCCCACCCAATCCACAAACATAAAAGCCACCACCCCCAACTGTACTTACAATAACCTACACCTAAACTACACTATTTTACTAACCTAACACTGCCCACCTAAAACTCACTGAAAAAGTTAACATAAGTAATAGGGGGAGGGAAGGAACTGCGAGGCTGTGCCACAAATAGTTTATAACTTCTTCAGTTCCATCTTGCAGTACTTAAGTAATTTGAATTCCTGGCATTGTCTCTTTCCGACTTATCCAATCTTGCCATCATGGCTACCATGTCCAGTCTCATGTCAGCCTCGAAGGTTGAAGTTGTGGCTGGGGCAGGTGGCGGTTTGGGTACCTGGCTGTGGATTGGTGCAGTAGATGTGGAGGGCAGACCCTGACCCCAGATTTCTTCCACGACGTGGCCTGCACAGTTGTGGGGTGTAGCGGAGGTCCCCCATTAGAAAATGCATGCCAAACCCCATCGGATTTCTCCCTCCTAGATTTCTTCCCCATCCTTTGGTTCCCAGCCTGTACTGCTACTGGGTGCCTATACCTGTCAGCCCTTTTTTCAAAAGCTGTTTCTCAGCTGGGATCATATTGGCAGCTGAAACATGAGGAGAACATGGCATGGGGGTAATGATTATCCATCGTTGACCATCAGGGCCCAGAGGTAAGTGGACTACTGCGGCCTTGCTCAACATTTGTGTCATCATAGTACTGAGGATCAAGTGGCCCTATAAGTCCAGAATCCCTGTGCCATTGTAAATACACAGCGCAATGTATGCAATCCACCACGTTGACACCCCTGGTGCTACATCAAGCCTTAGCCAGGCATCATGGATGCAAGGTGGAGGTCATCTGACAGGGGAACAAGAAACTTCCCAATGGCAATTCTAAGGTTTGGAAAAGTATCATTCAAGTGTCCTGGGGTTAACATCTGCTCAGAGCATGTGTTACAAGGGGGCACACCATTTCCCATAATGGGCCCACATGTACAGTTCAGGCTGAGAGCCCATATAGTTTGGCCAAAGCATAAAAGATATATCTATGTTGTCTACATATTTGGTATCTATTGCCTCCTCTCCTGTGCTATGTTGTGCAAATTGGGTAATGCGGCACACACAAGGTGGCTGTATGGATGCCCTAAAGGACACAGTAAGATTGGCACTTTACTGGATGCAGCTACAGTATTCCTATTTATTGAACAACATGTGCACATGCATGTCAGCCATCTCCTAAGTACCAGGTAAACACTCAGCATTCACATTATATGCACACATGATGTGACCAAGATCGCACACAGATTTCATGATGGGTAGACCATGTTGGTAATTCTGCACCCATCTAGCTTGCTACATTCTGTAGACATGCCCCACAATCATCTGGAGCAGAAATGCATTCTCATTGAGTACTCAACTGTCTGTTGGCCAGCACAATAAGGCTCATTGCACGACCTCTGCCTCACTTAAAATCTGAAGAGTAGTGAGGCACCAGTGGTGCAAGTGTCTCCTATTTAAGCCCCCAGGAGACCTCAAAACATGTACATCATTAGTACTATTATCTGAGTAACTGAAAACTACATCTGGCACACAGTGCTGTCAAAAGTGACATATATGTTGGCAACAGGGATGCTATTCAGATAAACAGCAGCTCAGACACATATCATGATTGACATCAATGTATATGTGGGCATGCTTTCCTTTTCCTAACACCCACTATTCCATAGCAGCACACGTTGGCACTTGTGCAGCAATCAACTCATGCTCCATCCTCAACATAGCATCAGACATGATGTCCATATCCTAACTCAGATGACGTCATTACATTGCAACAATCAACTCATGTCCATCCTCAACATAGCATCAGACATGAGGACCATATCCTAACTCAGATGACGTCAGTACATTGGTCACACAATACATTTTATCATTGCATTGTACACATCAGACCCTATCGCACAAACCCTGGAATGACACATGTGACCCACAAGGTGACACTTACTGGCTGCATTTGGGTATTCAAATCGGGACACTTCTCCAATGGTGTAGGGTGGAGGCCCCCCTGCAATACATGACAGGAAAACATAGCTTAGTGAATTATGGACATTTTTGTGCATGGACAACAGTTTCACATTCAACTTGTTAAGTTGAGTAAGCAAGTCAACTTAGTGGTAGGTCAGAACAACTGCCAAACATTAATAATCTATCAGTGAGATTAAGGGCCAGATAATGGAGAACCTGGCACCACCAAAGCTTCACTTTTCCTGACACTCCTGTGGTGCATTTCACTGCACCACATGTACCTGGATTTGTCATGCAGCTGTTTTGTTGTGTTACACCTCTATTTCCATAAGGGGCAGCATGACACAGTGTGCCAGATGTATCAAACAATTTTACATTCGCAATTAGTGTGAATCGCAAAATTAAGCCATTTGTGTATGCAAAAATGCCTTTCAAGATGTATGAAAGGCATTCGCTGTGCAATTTTAAGGAATCGCAAAAATAGCGATTCTCTAAATAGGAAATCGCAAATAGGAAATTTCTATTTGCGATTTCCAATGCACATGTATCAAGTATTTCCTAAATGAGAATTATGCATTTTAGGAAATGCAATCACCACCAAATCCAATTGGTAAGCATGTGCAATGTTAAAAAATGCATTATGAATGCATTTTTAAAAATGACATGTAGCGCACACACATGTCTGCAAATATTTTTTTGGGGTGCATCAGAAAGGGCAAGGCCCCCAGCACCCTGGGGTTTGCATTACCTAATTTTCGAATTCCTAACTGGAATTCGCAAATTGGGAAATGCAAAACCATTCACATGTGTAGGCCTACAGGCCCATAGGGATGAAAGGAGTCCCATTCCCTAATTGCGATTCGGTAATAGCAATTGCCAATTTGAAGAAATTGCTATCACTGACTCGCAAATTTCATACATCCCATTTTGCATTTCTTAATTACCGATTTCTTAAAATTTGCTATTTAAGAAATGCAAACCCAGAGCTTGATACATCTGGCCCAGCGTTCTGTATCAGAGGGACATGCAATGGTTGCTGCAGTGGCCATCCCATTGTAACACCCATTGCTTTTGACCCTGCCCCAGATGTTGAAGACATCTTACACATTATCAGCGCAAAAAGACTAACAACTGCCCCTGGGTAGTGTGAGCATAGTGTTGAAGAATGCATTGAAACATCCTTGTTTCTTGGAAATAATATGTGTGTGCCTTTTCAAGGCACACACCAGAGCTAAAATGCCATGGAGGTTTCCTTACGTTCATGTAGTTGTCTCTACAACTACATGAACATAAGGGATGTCTTGCCAATACTGTGTGGGCAGCTATTGTCACCATAGTAGACCATTTATGTTCAGGTAGGAATAACAATCTGCCCATATACACTCCCCTCAACACAGGCACACTTGCACTGTGGTCCAAGTACGCCTGCGTTGGTGGAGACTTCTGAGTAATATGCTAGTGCTGCCGCAGATGCAGGCCTTCCCTATACTGTATGTAAATCGGGGCAGGCCTGTGGTACAAATTCCGCACATGTGTGTCACATAATAGAAACATTATGGGCTGTATGTGATACACAGGGCCGTATTTATACTCTGGTTGCGCCGAATTTGCGTCGTTTTTTTCGACGCAAATTCGACGCTAAACTAACGCCAACTAACGCCATATTTATACTATGGCGTTAGACGCTTCGGGCGCCAAAGTGCCCGGAGTGAGCGTCATTTTTTAGCGTGAACCCCTTCCTTGCGTTAATGAGATGCAAGGGAGGCGTTCCCGTCTTAAAAAATGACTCCCAGGCCTTTACGTGGTATTTATACTCCCGGGCAAAAATGACGCCCGGGAGTGGGCGTGGCCAAAAACGGCGCATTTGCGCCGCTTTTTAACGCCTGGGTCAGGGATGGCGTTAAGGGACAAGTGGGCTCAAAATGAGCCCACAGTGCCCTCCCCTGCCCCCAGGGACCCCCCCTGCCACCCCTGCCCACCCCAGGAGGACACCCAAGGATGGAGGGACCCATCCCAGTGAAGTACAGGTAAGTTCAGGTAAGTATAATTTTTATTATTTTTCAATTTTTTTTTGTGGCATAGGGGGGCCTGATTTGTGCCCCCCTACATGCCACTATGCCCAATGACCATGCCCAGGGGACATAAGTCCCCTGGGCATGGCCATTGGGCAAGGGGGCATGACTCCTATCTTTACAATGATAGGAGTCATGTTGATGGGGGATGGGCGTCGAAAAAAAATGGCGCAAGTCGGGTTACGACGATTTTTTCGACGTAACCTGACTTGCCCCATTTTAAGACGCCCATACGCCATTTTCCCCCTACGCCGGCGCTGTCTGGTGTACGTGTTTTTTTTCCACGCAAACCAGGCAGCGCCGGTCTGCTTGCGCCGGCTAACGCCATTCCATAAATACGGCGCCCGCATGGCGCTTCAGAATGGCGTTAGACGGCGCAAACATTTTTGACGCTAAACTGCGTTAGCGCAGTTTAGCGTCAAAAAGTATAAATATGGGCCACAATGTACACAAAGAGGAATGTGCAAGTAGTCTGGACCTAGCAAAGTTCCCTTATATGCCATTGGCTAAAGACACAAAGGAGCAGGTTTAAGGAATGAGGTTCTGCACCTAGTGCCTCGCAACTGTCCTAGCAGGCCCTTAGCAACCCCCTGACACCCTAAGTGTACGCAGTATGAAGTATATGGACCACTATGCTGCAGGGTAGGGGGTAATCATGTCATTTCATATAGATGCAAATTATGTACTCAGCAGGAGTGGCACCAAAAAGATTGCACTACTGATGCAGAGTACATAGTTGCCCATCATATGTAAAGGTATACCCCCTTTTAACGCCTGCAGGTGTTCACAGTGTGCAGGAAAAATGGCGCTATGATATATAAAAATTATTCCTGCCCCATTTATTTTGCCCCCTTACAGGGATAGTTCACTCTCCCATACATGAGGCCTGATATGGTGTGCAAAGATTAACAAAGTGGTGCTATGCATGCATCGCACCACTTTGTTAATATGGAGCAGGGAAAATTACATTTCAGCACGGCCTTAGTGTTATTTATGAATTTCACAATGGCAGTGCTAAGGTGGCGCTAGGGACTGTAAATCAATAACAACCTGTCCTGATCCTTGACAAAATATGCTGCACTCAACCTTATGTCCGCCTGTCATGTACATGCAAATAAGGATGTTGCATTGCAAATGGGGTACTTACCAACTGCTCCACTAATCTGAATCCCCAAGTGATCCAGTAGATCTTGCTTCAATGCTATGAGGTCAGCCCAACAGTGTTTCAACTGGTGGTCGGTGTCCACTACTCCAAATAGTCTGTGTAGGTGGTGGAGCACCTTGGCCACTGTAGCTTCCGTTCCTCTGTGGGGTAGTCCTGTATTACGTGACCACCAAAAACTAGCATCATCAGAAGGTAATGCTGCACCAACCAAATTAACCCTCCCAGTTCATCTGCTACCATCTTTGTTGCCCTCCCTTTCCCAGACATTATGCAGTATGAGCAAACTGCAAATGTAAAATCCCCAAAAAATAAACTTAATTAACTACCCCCCTAACCCTAAACAGCCCAACATACTATGCCCCTAGACAAACAGCCCACAGTAAAATGAAAAATATGGGACAAAAAAACACTACAAAAGACTGAGGAAAAAGACAGAAAGCACACAACAGCAATAGGACACAGCACAAAACTCTCTAACAACACCAGTCTTCCTCCAGCACCTGCTCCACACACTCTCACACAGTCATAGACAAAAACACTGTGAAGTGAAAGCGAATGCCATGTATGCAGCTAGGAAGTCCTGTTTCATCACTTCCTGGGCCTTTGTGTCACGTTTTCCTATATGCATCGTTTTTTTTGTTGTTTTTTTACTCATGATGGTCATGTGTCTATTTTTTTCCATTGAGGCTGACAAGGCCTCAAGGCTTGTGATTGAAGCACAGGGGGCAGGCGTTATTTTTTTGCTTAGCAAAGTAAGAAGTATTGGCGTTTGTGTCAAAGAATTTGACACATGACATGGTATTCCTTCCCATGTACCCTGACAAGGCATGTGGACTTGCGATTGAAGCGCAGGGGCCAGGCGTCATACTTTTGGTATAGAGGAGTATGGAATATTGATGTTTGCATCAACTTTTTTGATGCATAACAAGAATGCATGGATTTTGTTGGAAAGGCTGACAGTGCACCCAGATTTACATACCATGTCACAGAGGCTATGCATGTATGTAGTAAGTATGGTATGGCTACCTGTGTGAGCATGTTCATTCTTATCTTAACGGTAACATAGGTATATGTTACCATTATGTTTGTATGCGTGTGTGATGCATGCAATGACTGATACTGTTTGGATATGTGTTACTAGACTTTGTACACAAACATGTTACCACATGTGTACTAGTGTACATATGTGGTCTAGCACTTATTTGTGGGTCTACCACATTGTAATGTGAGATTTCCAAATGTATATTTAACAACAACACAGTAGATATGATGGGCTATGTCTAATATCTGGTAATGCATGTGATACTCATGACAAATCATACTCAGAGGATGCAGTATACAACAGCTGGGTTAGGTTCATGTTACACCTGGCAATGTGAGTGCATGTGTGTCCACACTGAGGTGTGTTGTTAGGTTCAGGCTTCATGATGCTCTGCTACACATGTGGCATATAGTTCGACTTGCATCTGTGATGCAGGAGATGGTGTACTCACATGTGTCAATGAAGGCTGGTGTGTGCCACATGCGTAGAAAGACATGTCGAGTGTCATATTAGTAAAATTAACCACATCGCTGTGTTCATGGGATATGAAACCTCACATATCTATTTTCCTGCATGGACACATGTTGAACTTTGTTAAATGGTTGTGTAGTCCCATCAATCCCATCTATGTTTCCTTATGTTGGAACACATCTGATGGTCATTTAAGCCTGTCAATGATCATGTGATACAATGCATTTTCATTAGTGGAAAGTTGACTTTTGTGCAGACTCCAACACACAATACCAGGCCTGTGCCATTTAAGTGGTACATGTGTGTAGAGATATCAGACATTTGTGTGCATGCCAAAAACTAGGTACTTACAATCGACCACAACACGTTTGTAATGACTGTCACATACAATGGCATACAACTGTGTAGCAGTGTAGCAGTCAGGCAATGATGGCAGCCTAGTCGTCATTCGTACTGTGTGACTTTTTATGCCCACACAGACTCATGGTCGCATATTTTGGTGCAGGTTTACAGTGCTCCACTCTGCTCAGTTCACTGCGCACACGCATCAGGCCCCTGACTGTGTCAAGAGTCAATGTAGTCTCAGCACTGGGGTTAGGGGGTGTTGGTCAGAGATCTAGCCTCCTCATGATAGTTCTTCAACAGAGCAATGCGCAGTCCCCTGCAGTCCGACACATGCATTTTTGTGATGAAATGGCCTGGGATTTTCATTTTCCTTTGGGGTACTTGATGTCAGGCTTGCCCTATCATATACAGACGACTGCCTACTTGTATGTGCAGGACATGTCTTATCATTTGGCATGGTCCCACAGATATGGTAATACTTTCTTAGTGATTTGCATTTGCAGCTTGGTTAGGGCCTGTATCTCTAGTGTAACTTTTGTATGATGCAGGGGACAGATGATGTCATGTCTTGTTTAGAATAGATTAGGTCCTACATTGCTGGCACTCTTTAGGCTGCTTACATTTTGTACACATCTTCTACAGCAACATTGTCCTATCATACATGGACAGGATGCAACATGTAACTCATGTCATTTCAAGATGTACACATCTTCTACTACTGGATACATGGTAGTTTCCCTCCCATTTCCAGCCTTTGGGAGACTACATGACTTCCACACATGCATGACAGTACACCCGCCACAGCACTTGTGTCCAAGCCATCTGTGGGATTCTCTCAGCTGTCCTTCCAAATCCCTTGGTGTACATGGGTGTGCACTACATTTTGCGTTCCACAAACTATGTCACTGTCACCATGAGTGTATCTTCTTAGTGTGTGAAATCATTTCAGCACTGTATTATTTATTTACCAAATGCAACATATATGTGTCCTTCTTCAGCCATACATTTTAGGATGGGTCTGTGACATGTTTGGACATTGCTAGAAATACTTCCACATCCCACACCTGAGTGGCATGTTGGAGACCTAGATATTTTAGGAATATTTTTCACTGTTGGTAACTTTGATCAGGCATGTGAGTGTCAATGAGAGGTGTGTTTTCATATGTGGTGTGAGAAGGTATCATACAGGCCATACTTGGTAACCTTGCTGACACATGTCAACCACTGTAGGAAATTGCAAACCCTACCCTACCTAGGCCATACACCCATACATCAGTCTTCACATGTATGTCCGGATTAGCTGCAGGCTTGTATCAAGACAAGTGTGTTACAATGTACATAGGGAGAGAGATAGACTCTGCCTATATTCCACCCAGATATTCATTTGATGGTGCATTCTCACATTTTATTGTTAAATCCTGGCTATGAGCCATATGTATGGAGAGTGGATCAGCACCCATTGCGGCTTCACTTGTCTATCAACCCTAAACGCACTCCACAGCCAACATGTGTGTGCTATATTTGAGGTACAGCACATCATGTGGCAGGGTTGGGTCCAATGGTGGTGCCAGAACGTAACTCCATTGATAGACGGTGCAGGCTTAGACTCAAATTTTGGTTCCTAACGCTGAACAGTCAATGATGGTCCATTGATACCAATTATCTCTCCCCTTGTCACATGTGCTCAGTGCTGGCATAGCAGATATCTGCCTGAGATGTGACATAGTTTAGTTCCTTTTCATCTAATGCACCATTTTGGAAACAGCCCGTACAGTATGTATAGCCCCCTTGCATAGAACTTGCCAGGCGTAGGGATGATGTGGGGAAAGGGGTAGTAATTTGCAAAATGCCCACCTAATACCACAATTCTTTGTGGTGCGTGGATCTAGGCCTTTGAGATCAACATGGCTGTGAGTTATGTGACACTGATGTGTGGCATGGAGGCGCTAGTCCCTCTTACATCACAACCTATGTTCCAACCGTCATTGTAGCTGTTGTGTTTCTTTAATGCTCTCTGATGTATGAGCAAAATTCCAATGGTATATGTAGTAGAGAATGAGTTGACAAAGGACATTCAGGACAAATTGATTTGTTGGTGATATTTACAAAGTGATATTATTTGTACAGTGTCTAGGTGTAGAGGTGTACAATTTGTTGTCTCCTGCGAACTTCAGCAGCAGTGTGTTGCAGTTCCACCTCCAACTGTGCTGTACCATTGTCATCCTCCTTCTCATTGGGGACATCTACCAGTTCATCCCAGGGAACATTGGTCCGTATACATATGTTATGCAAGATAGCACATACAAGTATCATCTTGATACCAGGGGTGGTGCAGACAATAGGCTTCCTCCTGTCAGGGCCAGGCACCTGAACCTTGACTTCAGTAGCCCAAATGTGCTCTCCACCATATTTCATGTCCTTATGTGTCCTTAATTGTATGCATACTCTTCCACTGTTGTTGGGTTGCCAAGAGGAGTCATCACCCATTGCTGAATGCCGTAAACTTTATTGGCTGCAAAGGAATGAGAGAACATGTGTTGAAAATGCATATTTGTGGTTTTGTATGTTCCATGGCAGATGTTAGTTTTAGGAGGTGTGGTGACTGACTTGCTTCTGGTATTGTGTGTGTTAATATTTTGTGGTATGGTTGCATTAGTTTGTGTTCATGTATGTTACTATTATGGGTTGTGGCCCAGGGCCCAGGGTCAAAATAAATCCAAACTGACAGTTCAACCATGCCAAACACGTGTTGTGCTTTCCATATTTGAGACTGTGTCTTGTTGTTAGTGGAACCTACCACCTCCTTGCACATGATGTTGTCATTTGTATTGACACCACGGTAGACCTACAAAGCCAAACTCAAGGCTCCATGTTACCATGTGGCACTACGCATGCAGTGCAACACTTACTGACCCTTTCTGGCAGATGATGGCTGTGCCTGCCATTATGTGTACAAGGGTATGATTCACACAATTGGAGGAGTAGCAAAATAGATGCAGTGGAATCTCCAAGGCTCCTATACATGATTTATCACAGACACTTTCAACAAATACACAGTGCATAGGTCCTTATGTTTGGTGCATGAAAGGTCAGGTATGTTCTAAATATTCCTACTGTGGCATCCATTATCTTTACAGAATTGCACCTACTCTGTACCAAGGTGGGCCGTTTCTTGTATATGGTGCACACATAGTGGCATTAGGGAGTGCTAAGGGGTGCATGTGAAGTGGCACTGGACTAGGTGCTGCACCACTTCTTCTTTATCTGCCCTATGGTCTTTCATGGCTGGTGATGTTGTATTCCTATGTGTGTGGCACAATGCAGCAGACATGTGAAGGTGCCCACTAAAGGTACATCAGGTATGTGTAGGTGATATGTAGTTGGTAATGGCAACACTTAGGTGGCATGTGATATTGGTGCCACCAGAGGGTTCAACACCATGACAAATGTGAGGCTGTGCTTATATTTGACTTTCTATACATTGACATGGACTATGCATTCACATAGCTGAGTTATTCCTTGTTTGGTGTAATGTGTGTGCCATCTGTATTTAGTTGTCAACCAGTGGACACTTGCCGTGGTTGTTGCCCAGCTTCTGTATGCAAAGGAGACATAGCTCCACCTGTTCTTCACGTGGTGTGTCAGTCAGATTGTGCTTGTACTATGTACATATGGGTGTTTGTGTGCGTGATGTGCAATTAATGTGGTGTAGTGTGGCATGTGGTATATGTGTTGTCTGTACATCTGTGTTCCCCTGTCCATGTGTCTTTAATGTCGTGTATGTCTTGTTTGTCCTACAAGGTTGGTGTGTTGTCTGGGTACTGGTTGGTATGGTGGCTTACCTACGAGTAGTACATTGTCATATTGCCCATCCTGTAACTGCTCATTGATGGTGGAGTCCCGGGATATGTAGGCATCAAGGACACTGCTGGGATGTTTGGCTAGGATGTTTGTGAAGAGACACAGTGGTCTACAATGGCCAGCACATTTATCGAATGGGTGTGTTTGGAGTTTCTGTAGAGGTGTTCCATTGCTCCAATTAGGTAGAAACCCTGCTTGGTCTCCTGCTGCAGTTGCTGGGCATTGGGGAAGCAGATGTGGTGAGGTGTGAGGGGGATATTTGCATCCAGAACCTTTGATAGGAAGGCCGAGAAGGATGGCTGGGAGATACTCTGCACTTCTGCACCCATTGTAGGAAATTATCTTGATGCCTGCATATGGAGGACAGTGAGGAGTTTCTTCATGGGTGGAATATTTGTTGGAGTTTCCACCATTGCAGTGATGTCTGGAGCGATGTGGACTCACGCTTCAGACAATAGGTTCTGATAATATCTTGTTCCCTGAGTCCAAGGATGGTTGAGTGCTGACGAAATATCCTCTCCCACCGTCTGTGCTGCCTTTGTGACTGCTGTGGCGGTGTTTGGGGTTAATGTGGTGGTGCTGGAGAAACCTGTTGTTGTCGCTGTCATTTGCGGTGTGTGCCAAGCGG
Source organism: Pleurodeles waltl (assembly GCF_031143425.1). Classification (NCBI taxonomy): domain Eukaryota; kingdom Metazoa; phylum Chordata; class Amphibia; order Caudata; family Salamandridae; genus Pleurodeles; species Pleurodeles waltl. The sequence goes on from NC_090447.1 coordinate 382,059,416, forward strand.
GAGCATTAACAGTTCTATGTTGTCCAGGAGGTTGCCAATTCTCCTTCTGTGTGTTTTCCTTAAGTAGTGGTGTGTGGGCCTCACTTTTATGCCTGGTCTGACCAGGCGTTCAAATTTGACAAAAATCGGGCTTTGCGTAATTTTTTTAGACTGATTCCTTCTGTGCGTCGTTTTAGCATTGGGGTGTAAATATGGTGCTGGAGGGGTAGCGTAATTTTTTAGAAGGGAACACCTACCTTGCATATCATTGCTGCAAAGCGACGCAAGGTGGCTTGGTGCTCCCAAAAAAGGATGCCAACCCATATATTTTGATGCTAGATGGTCCAGCATCAAAATATAAATGTAGCTGGAGAACTCATATTGACCATCGTCCAGCACACATACTTACAATGGCTTCCCTGTTCACTCGCTATGTCTAAGAATCGACAAAGGCATGGGTTTGGCATATCTGCTTATGCAGATAAGTCCTCACATGCAATGTAATGCACCCTGTCTTAGGACTGTAAGGCCTGCTGTTTGGGTGACTTACATATATTTCATGCACTGTTTAAGGGACATGACACATAGCTGTGTGCCATGTGTTTTCACTGTTAACTGCACCAAGACACGCAGCCTGCAATGGCGGCCTTCTTGTGCTAGGTGTGGGGTCCTTGAGGGTGGCACAATACATGTTGCAGCCATTGGGGACCCTCTTTGATACCTATGCCCTAGATATCAGGGGTACCATTTACTTGGGACCTACTGGGGGGCCAAAGGTATTGCCAATTGGGCGACTATTGCACAGTTTTAGGGAAAGAGATCTGGAACTGGGTCGTGTTAATAGGAACCCAATGCACTGTCAGTCAAAATTGCCTCAAATACCAGGCAAAAAATGGGGGTGACCGTGTCAAAAAAGGGCATTTTTTACATTTGTGTTCAGAGTTATCATATGCAAGTAGTCTGAATAGTTTGAATCTACCAAATCAGCCTTATTCAGGCTTGTTTTTACCACAGGTGTGCATCCTAAGCTTGTAAACTAAGTTAGGGAAAACAAAAAACAGATCTATTGTTTTTCAGATTGAGAATGATTTTGGATAATGTTGTCTTTCCATCCAGTTAGAGCACAAGTGGGTTAAACAATTCAGTGCAATTATGGTTACAAAAAACCCCTAAACCCTGAAATTGGACAGTTTATGGTTATTTACAAAAACTGAACTCACGTCCTCACCGGGAAATCATGGCCTCACACATGATGTTACAGATTACATCACAAATTACAGCAAGGGCATCATTAGTGACATCAGACGTTATCCTGAATTATTATGGATTGGATCACTGTGATACAGTATCACCTCTCTGTTTTGATAAGTACAGGTGCGCCATTCAATAGTCATGGAGAAACCGATGAATTATTGGCATATAACTGTCACCTTCTTAATAAACCACCTGTCTTGACATTATTTACTGTTATTTCTATAAAGTAGACTTTATAGGAGTTATTCAAGATTAATCAAAATGTTCCTTTGTACTTCAGCATTCGCTATGGACAGCCATATGAGTGGCCCAAGGCTATGATCAAAGATGACCTTTTTTGCTACAGGAATGCAATATTTTGTTTTAGACAATCGGTCTGATGAACTATGGCACTCGTAAATCCTAAATATATATCATAACACCACACATATCAAATGATTTTGCAGAACTCCTTTGTCAGCTTCCCTCTACCTTTGCCAGAACCTTTGTACATCTGGTTTAATGTCAGTTGTCTCAACATCTGAACTGAATTTGTCCCTGTGAATGGCCACATTAACAGGCACCCTGTCGATTTAGTTGTTGATAGGCAGAAGCTGACTATATGGCTCAATTGGGTACCAACAATGGTACCACTCCACAATCCTTAGGAGGAGTATGGGATGGTCAAGTGACTGCATCTGGTCTGATGTACTCTCCCCTAAAATGATGAGGTAAAAAGGAAAACAAGTAGCATAAGATTATAGTGGTCTGGGTATAATGCTTCTGTCTCCCATTATCATGCATAGAACAGAAGACATGATTTGGTATTCAGACCAAGAGTCAAGGTCAACTGTTTGGTACATGAGTATGTGGATCAGTGGTATTTTTTTCTAAATCTTTGCAAACCCATGCATAGTCAAGGATTCAAAAGATGAACTCACATCACCAAATGGTCAGCTAAAACATTTCCAACAAATGTCAAAATAATAGCTGCACTGAATTTCCCGATGTCTATTTCACAAAACTATTGACATTACAGTGAGCATCCCACAAGCAAGCTAGCCATTTGGTACACTTTATTAACATCTATGTGCAACAATATATCATCATGACAATGACCATGCAAAACATGCAATATATGAGCCAGCAGTTTATATTGTGGCTTACACCCCATGTGTGCATGTGTACTGCACTGCACACATGTTGCATTACAGCCACAATGCCACCTCAAAAACCTGTTTCACAATTACCACTGATAACATTTCATCAATGTGTGAGTCATAAATGATGCCAGGGGACACATCATGTGTTTATATATCAATGTGAAAAATGACTTTTATATCTACAGTGGTCAGCTATTGAAGCACAGTGTATGTGCCACCTGTTAAGATTGACAAGAAGCACCAGAGCAAAGTGCCATATAGTGCACATCCAAGAGTATCTGACCTACACTCAGATTTCTCAATCGCACACTGCGATGATATGGATTAAAAAAAGCACTGGGACACTCTTGCTGAGGAGCTATAAAAGCTCACATCATCCATCCATTTATTCATTCATTCATATTTCTTTACGCAATTTTATATAGTGCAAATATTAACCAGATTTCTTAGAGCTTGCTACACATAAAAAATCAAGGACCACAAACCAAATAATAAGATAAGAAAGAAACTGTCTACTTGAACAACAGGCCAATCAATTGAAATTAATTGTGGAATACTGTATAAAGTACATGGGAATTAAACAATATACAAAGAGTCCAAAGCAAATGGTTTGTTACAAACCACATCAAGAGATTGCAAGTATGAAATAGTTGCAATCTAGGTAAACAAACAAACAATGGAGTGAATGTAAATTTTGAATACTTTAACGATTAATGGGGACTAAAATCATATACAAGACATACAGAAGTAAAAAGAGGCAACAGATACGTGCATCTAAAGTAAGATATCAACTACATATGTATAGAGTTTGCCTAAGTTTAAAGTAATTTTCTGTTCTTGTTCAAATTCTGATCTAAAGTGCGAATGGAAAATATTTAACTGACTCTTTCAACCAACTATCCATGAAAGCAAAATTTCCTTCCTCCAGGTCTTGATCCACAATGCTATAAATGATAGGAACTGGATGCCCGGACTGTCATTCATTGAACAGGATTTTGAACTGTGTGAACTGTCCATTAGCTCACTTCTTAATAAGTGGATAGAAAAGTAAATTCCTCAATAGTGCAGAAATAATCTTCTCAAACTCAGTTCTTTGTAACTTTGTAGTATAGCCTTCACACCTTAGGATAGTTCATTCTCCAAATATTCTTCAGTACAGTTAAGCCAACTTATTTCTGCCTTTTAAATGGTAGCTCTGTTAGCCCAGGGTAAAACTCACTATTTCCTAATGTCGCTGTGAGCAGTGAGGACACTGGAACAAGTCCATATTTCTTTTCAACTTGTACCTCCTATGAATAATCGTGATGTGGTAAAGAACAAACATGGGGCCAGATGTAGCAAAGTGTTTGCGCCTCGCAAATGGCGAAAATCGCCGTTTGCGAGGCGCAAAAGCCACTTTGCCATTCAGAAATGCATTTTGCGAGTCGGCTCCGACTCGCAAAATGCATTTCCGACTCGCAAATAGGAAGGGGTGTTCCCTTCCTATTTGCGACTCGCAGTGGGATGCAATTCCATTTGCGACCGCGTACGCGGTCGCAAATGGAGTCGCAGTTACCATCCACTTCAAGTGGATGGTAACCCACTCGCAAATTGGAAGGGGTCCCCATGGGACCCCTTCCAGTTTGTGACTGGACCCCAAATTATTTTTTCAGGGCAGGGAGTGGTCCAAGGGACCACTCCCTGCCCTGAAAAAAAAACGAAACTAAAGGTTTCGGTTTTTTTTGAAGTGCAGCTCGTTTTCCTGTTAGGAAAACGGGCTACACTTCAAAAAAAAAAAAACTGCTTTATTGAAAAGCAGGTCGAGAACATGGAGGTCTGCTGACGACAGCAGGCCTCCATGTTAGCGAGTGCCTATACTCGCAATGGGGCCGCAATTTGCGACCCACCTCATGAATATTCATGAGGTGGGTCATTGCGAACCCATTGCGAGTCGCAGTCGGTGTCTGAGACACCGTACTGCATAGCAATTTGCGACTTGCAAATTGCGAGTCGCAGGGACTCGCAATTTGCAAGTCGCAAATTGCCGACTTGCTACATCTGGCCCATGATGCCCTATTAAACCAAATTCCCAGCAGAGCTTCACCAGAACCTTCTCTATCTTCATAAGTTATATCCGTTCCCTCCTTCTAAGCTGAGTCTATGGCACTGTTTCAATGTGTGAGGAGACACAAACCTTCCTTTAGCCTCAAATGATTTGGTTTTCTATCTTTGAATTTAGGAAAAGAGTCACTCAATGTTTACTGCACACATATTTAGGTATTTGAGATAACAATGTAATCTGATATTTAAAAAAAACAGCTTCCTTTCTAAATTCTAAAACCCTGCTTTTCATATGTGAAAATATGACACGCTTGTTCATTAAAGATGGTCAGCTTTCATCAACTAGCTTTGTAATATTAACATGCTACTATTTCCTCAGAAGGACCTTATAAAAATGCGTATTAGCTGCCCACTCCATTCTGTAACAAAAACATTTCCCACAATAATTTCATGAGGCAAAACCAATCCCCTATTTTCTACTGACCTGAACAACATAGCGAGAATATTGCAATGACATATTGACACCAAATAACTATTTCTCAACCCAAATCTGAAGAGGGAGTGACTGAATTTAAACAAATATTAAATAATTGTGCTAGAGCATACTAAGATAAATAAAGATATTCTTTGTCTTTTTATCAAAGTTTAAGTTTACTCATGAAACATAGACTATCTCACCCTTTTGCACTACTGAAAAAATAAAAAACTCGTAGTAAAGTGTATTTAAAATATTGCAGTGGGATAAGCGGTCACCTACCACACTTTCAATTCAATATGGGTTCTCTGTGTATTCCCAAAGCACTGTACACTAGCCTTTTGTCACCCCAGAAATTTTGGGGCATGGGCAGAGGATGGAAGGAAATTCCAGAACCATATGTAGGAGGAGGTTCAAACATTTCTCCCACTTCAAAACCGACGACGGGTATAAATATGAGACTACGAGACCCACTCTTCTGATTATTTCTGGGCCTGTGGAATATTCATAGGAAGAGCTGGTCTGATGCCTGGCTATTCTACTGCAAGAGCTCCTGCTGCCCTGCTGCCCGACAAAGGAAAACTGGACTTGCTTCTTGCACTCAGAACCACCGGAGTCACTCCTAGCCCAGCTGGCTGGCTCCTGTTTTGAGCTACTGAGGCATAAGCTCTAGAGGCTTGTCCTGCACCTGCCCATCGGCTCAGACTCAACATGTCCTGCCTGTGCCCTGCTGCTAGCCTCTGCTGGAGTGTGTCTTGAACCCCAAGAGGATTCCCCCAAGTCCTGCACCCTTGTCTCGCATCCGAATGGACTTCTCCTAGACCAACTGTGGGTTCCCTTGGAGGCAACACCACAGTGCACTTGTTGCAGCATGACAGAGGACCTCACATCACAGCATCTCATCTGCATCCTCATTAGAACTGAAGCAGCACAACACAACTTGACGCAGGCCTTTGAATCTCAGTCCTAGTACAACCAGGTACACTGTCCAGTGGCCTGAAGTTCGTTATGTACCTGGCCTATGCCCCTTCATTGTAAAGTCATGCTTGTGACTTTCTCCTGGTCTGGTGTAACTAGATAACCCGAGCTAACACTTTGTGCTTTTTGGTGGTATTTCTACTATGAATTTAAACTTGCATTTCTTTACTTATATTGATTGAAATTTTGTTGTTGTGATCTCCTTTTATTTAATAACATGTACTCTATTTTTTTGTTTTGTGTTTTCACTTTATTACTGTTTGTGTGCTGCATAAATACTTTATACATTACCTCTAAGATAAGCCTGAATGTTGTTGTACCAAACTACCAGAGGGTTAAGCAAAGATTTTTTGTGGTTCGCTCTGACAGGTTTTGTGGCAGTTCCTTGAGAAAAGCTCACCCCCTCCCCAACCAGCATCCCAATTTCTTACAATATGATTTCACAGTAATGTGTCCACATCTATGGGCTCTGCGGGATAACTGGTTAGGAGGCAAGGTGATCAGCAGCATGGCAGGTCAGCAGATCCTCAGCAGAGGCTTCAGGTTAGTACTTGGCTATAAGGCAATTGCCACCATTGACCTCCATATTCTATAAACGCCAGCAGTACAACATTTATGGATGCCCAAATCTAGAGGATGTCAAACAAGCTTAGTGGAATTTATTAAATAGACAATGCCACACTGTCAATCAGAATGAGCATTTCCTCCAGTTATAGGAGGTACAGCCAATCGGTCTGGGAAAAGTTTTCATCCTCAGAGAGGAACTTGAGAAAGTCCTAACCACAGACTGCAATCCTGTGATCACTACTTATTTGTATATACCAAGTACATCTTGCAGGGGGCTACTTTGATTGGAAACCTTGATGTTTCCCTGTAGACTTTCCTTGAAAAAGTAGTGCAATAAGTAGTGTTGGGGTACAATTTCGTTATTGCAAGCATCCATCCCCTATCTTACAGAAATACAAGTCTGCAAATAGTTATTAGTAAGGTGGATCAGTGATGGTCATGAACCATTTACAGAGCAGATTCATGCAGATCATCACAAACTATTATTGACCTCACTACAATGCTGTCCTATGATGTTCACAAACAGACAATATTTAAGCAAGTGGGATCCCAACTACGCCGCAAACCTGGACATGATTTGCACAGGAAGGGCATTAGGGGAAGCTCCCCCAGTGCAAGAATAAATATGTTGTGTTTTCCACGACTTATAAAATCCAATTCAAGGGGATGAGTCATTCCTTTAAACCACAGGATGGGGCGAACAGTTGAGGGTTTCCTCATCAGGGTACACACAAATTGTGTCACGCAGCAGCAAAAATATGTTGAGCTTGAGGAGTCCCTCAGGATCTGTGACCTCCCCAACTGCAGCCAGAATGACAGGAGAACGTTCAGGGAAAATGGGAAATGGCGGGATTGCACAGCTGCACACGCCCTCATCCTTAAACTGCGTCATAGAGTGTCAAGGCAAAATTGACTTTACATACACCATCTTAAAGAAAACAACGTCTCAACTTACAGTTTGTCAAAACTCGCACATGATATCCCGACAAAAAGGTAAACGTTTTGGGCAAGTTAACAGTCATTAAAGATGCAGACTTGAGAAATGATAAACACCTGCTAACAGAAGCATCAGCGTAATTACAAATGCAATGTATATGCGCTTTCTTATTTTGTATTTTCTATGTGATATCATTATTCACTGGTAGAAAACTGTAAACTTAAAATACGTGCACTTTTGTTTACATTCAGAAGTGGGCAACGCTATGTTGTTGCCCAAACTACATATTCCGAAATAAGCAACGTCTTTACAAATAAAACATGTTGAACATGCCTGCATCAATTCGGATTCAGGACAAAGGATTCCAACTAGGCCATGTTTCCTCTCCTGGAACTAATGCGCTTGTCATCTGTAAGTAGGTGGATTGGAGAAGGAAGCAAGAAACATATTATAAAACACGTTATAAGTTTCACACATGTGATTAAAAGCTCTATTTCCATGTTTAGCATTTATGCAACGATCCGAAATACAGATGAGCCCGTTAGCTATTAATGCAGTTATAATGATGCACCATCTCTATATGTGAGGGTCGTTTATCTCTTAATTGTGCTCAGACTTTCGACCGCTTTAGTTACATAAATGGAAGCAGTACACACAGTCTACCGAGAGAAATTGTGCATTTCTAATACTTCTTGAATTATCGTTGGCAATATGCTAGCTATCATTTGCAAAGCCTCTGATATAGGTGTGAAAGTTTCCACTTCCAATGACGTTATTCTACTGCAAAAAAGTTAAATTATCTTTCTTCCGATGTGATATAATTTCCTCAAAGTGATGGTAGTAAAATATAAAGCAGATAGATCTGTCATTTTATGTGCCTCTTTTCTTAAACCCAGGAGCAAGTGCACTACTGTGCACAATGGGCTAGATTCTCAAGGAAAGTAATACATCCACACCCATAAGTCTACAATCCCAAAAAATTCAAAAAATGTCCTAAAAGAACCCTTGAAAACAGAGCTGTGCACAGATTTTCAAGAGTACTTAGGGGATGAGTTCTTTTGCACAAGAATACTAGGCCTTGACATAGACCTCCGCTCCACAGTTGGTGGAATTTGGGCAATGCTATGTAGAGTAGCGCGGAGTTCCCAAACTACACATTCTGGCATAGAGTGGAGTTTGCGTGCACAAGGTTTGGTTTTGGTGCTCTCTTGCCAGCGCCACAATACTCTAGGGCCGCAAGCAAGCATGCCCAAGACTTTGTCCTGGCCACTTTTCACTTGGATTTCGAGGCAAAAGGTAGAAGGATCACTCTCTTTGTGTCCTGCATGTACCTTTGAATTTAACCACCTTGATTTTGGGAAATCACCCAAGTGAGTTCAAAAACTATTGAATAAGGGTGTTGTTTGTCTACTTGGGCATACTTTAATTTGTATGTGGCTAATTATTTATTTTGAATTTCATTGATTTTTCATCTTTCGTAATTGAAAATTGTTGCACAGCTTAGTACCTATCCTTTTCTACATTTGCAATATTTTATTTTACTATGTAGGCATGATTTCAAAAGGGCCATCTAGCCAGTAGGCCCAGTACTAGTGCTCATCAAAGCATGAAACTTAATTTAGGGCGGGGATGGCTTTGGATTAAATTTAAAATGTTGGCTATTGTTTACATTTAATTGTTTTTGCAAAAACCGTTTATGTTGCGTGATAATATTTGATGGCGTAGGAGGATGTGTACTGTTGTTGTGAAATGTTTATAGCTCAGTTAATTTTCATGTTTTGCATTGCTGAATTGTTAGTGTTTTTTCAGTGTTACCACCATGCCTCCTTATGGCCAGTGTGTGTGTGTGTGTGTGTGTGTGTGTTCCTCATCGTCCACCATGTGTCTTTGTTCTCCATGCCCTGGGGCATTTTGTGTAGTCTACGTCAACAGGCTTGCATGTCTTCTTTGTTTGCCATGCTTCTTTGCTCCATGTTGTTGTTTTACCATGTGGTTGGCAGTGATTTTGTGCATCCAGCCAGTGTGTGTTTGCCATAGGCTTGTATGGATTCCTCTTTGTTCCCCATGCATCCTTACTACTTGTTAGGTATCGTTTGACCATGTGACTGGTGGCCATTTAGTCCATTCAGCTGGGGTCCCTTTGCCATAAGCTTGCATGTGGATTTTTTTGTTTGCCATGCAGCCTTGCTCCTTTGTTGGTATTTCACCATGTGGTTGCCATGCATTTTGTGCATGCAGCCAGTATGTTTTTGCCATAGGCTTACATACAAACATCGTTAATTATTGATGTTATTTTAAGTTTATATTTTATTTTTTAATTTAAATTTTCTATTTTTATTTAACTTTTTTATTCTATTTTTTTAATATTTTAAATTTCTTGTTTTAATTTTGTTTTTGTTTTTATGTTTTATTTTTTATTTTTTGAATTTTGTATTTCATTTTATTTAATTCAGCATTTCACCTTGATCCATCCATCAAACCTTCCCCATCCACCCCTTCATCCATCCATCCACTAAAGGCGCACAGCTGCTCTACAACATCCAGTTCCTTTAGGTGCACAATAATTAAATTTCCTCCGGGTCACCCCGGCTATAGTGCACTGCAGACAAATCAGCAGCAGAGCTCATTTTTCTAATGATTGTTTCATTTCCCATAGACAACATTGTCACCATTGTTTTTTTAAGAAGTATTCCATTTATCCCTGCACCTCTCTCTGACTACCACAGGTGTCTTCTGTAAAGCAGATAGAGATAAACCAAAGAGCTGTATCTGCATGGTGTGCTGCCTGATTTGAAATTACATTTTATGGTGTGGTATTGTTGTTTAACTTAACAATGTTTGATTAGTATTACATAAGTAACCAACCACACCAATTTTGCATTTGTATGTACTATTTCAACCTGCAACAATGCCACATTTCACTAACTACATGTTTTACTTACTTGTTTGCTTTTAGGTGCACAAGAGAAGAGACATCACATCACCCACAGTACTGCCAAAGAGAAGACCTGTACAGTTAAGTCCTCAAATATCCTGCACTTTTGCAGCTTAGTGCCACTGTTAACTCAGAGCCTTAAGAATGCCCCAAAGAAAGTTGCTCCCAAGAAAGTGGTCAGTGAGAAGAAGCAGCTTTCCACTAATGGTGTGTCAACTGCAACCATTTTGGGAGACATGTGCCTGTTGCACCGGCATCTGGAGAGGAACCTGGTAGTAGCACTCCCGCATCTACAGCATCACTCCAACCTAAGAGCAAGACCTTGTCTGTCAGTGAGGCAGCCACTGCAATCATGGCAATGCCGAGAAGCAGTGACATTGAATTTGTCCCTTTCACAAAGTAGTACCCAATCATTTCAGGAAACAGAACAAAGTGGACAGCAGTGAGCAATAGAAGATCTTCCCGAAGGTAGAGCAGAACAGAAAGCCAGTCTTCTTGCTGAGCAAGAATCTCCTCTTATAGAATCAAGATCTCCAGCAAAGAAAAAGAATGGTTACTACTCTATCATCTTGTCCAACAACCTCTTCTGGTGACGATGATAGGGGCATGGAGTGGACCATGGAGACCCATGAGAGGCAAGGGAAAAGAAAAGTTCCAGAAAGCCCTACAATCATGGAAGAGGATGATGGTTAAGAGGATGACGATGACAACAAGCCAGTCACTGTTGAAGCTGGGCCAGAGGATTCTGACATTACTATCCAATATTGTTCAGAGGGATGTGGCACAGGTAGCACTGCCAGCTCCCATATTTACAAAGCCACAGCAGAGACCTGTACCACCCCGTACCTCAGTAAAAGTGGAAGAGTGCACTGCAGAGGCAATCAACACACCTACCTACATCCAGTTCTTCTTCAGGCATTGACAGTGGCTCAGTAAGAAAGTACTCCTCACCAGTTTGGGACATTTTTTATTGGCCATCAGGACGAGAACATTGTGATATGCTCCAGTTGCCACAAGTGTTCGTTGAGATAAGCCTGGTTCACATTATGGTACTGGAGGCCAAGCAACCCATATGAAAAAGCATCATGCAGTTAGGTGGAAGGAGCACCATAAAAAAAAAATGGTTGAACGTGGTTGCAGCAGTGAAAGTGAGTAGAGCTTGGAAACAGTTGCTACAACTGGTCAAATCATGGTGGAAGGTGAGGAAGAAGAGGGTGGCATCCTCATTTAAAGTGGCCCTGTCCCCAGCAGTGTACAGGAATCACCTGCCTCAGCGATCTCACAATTGCAAAGGATGACTCAGAGTAAAGATGGAAACACAACGTCAGTGACTGCACCATGACGTACATTGGGACTACCACCACCTACATCTCAAAAGTCAAATGCGTCAGTGGCCCCAGAAAAGAAGAAAAATCAGGCTATTACTATGGGCATGTTTAGGCAGGACTGTAACTACTCAATAGTAATTTTGTACAATGGGAGGTTGGCAAAAATATTAGCGCCAAACCTTCTCCCTTTCTCTTGTGTGGAAGAAGTGGGATTCCTAGAGTTTGTCGCAATCATCAGTCCTAAATGGAAGGTTTCAAGTTGGACCTATTTTGCCCAAGTCCCATTCCAGTGCTGCATCATGATGTGGTGAAATTGGTTGGACAAGATTTGCAACAAAGTGTTGTCCACACTATCCACCTGACGATAGACATGGGTACCAGTTGTTAGGCTACTGATTACATGTACATCACTGCACACTGGATCTCTTATGAGGGGTGAATCAAAAGCTATCTACAGTGCTTGGACCTGAAGAAAATGTTCAGCAGCATGCAACAGTAGCCATGTTCACTATGGAGAAATCAAATACAGCTGCAAACAGCTAGAATTAATTTAATAGCAGGTGTCTGAATGGCTGCGACCCAGAGGGCTCTGAATTGGATTTGTTGCCACGGACAATGGCAGTAACATAGTCAAGGCCATGGCAGACTTTGGCTATTTCAGGGTCATGTGTTTGGTGCACTGCATCAACCTGGTTTTGCAAGACTTTCTCAAAAAAGAAGATATTGTCGGCAACATAGTGACCACCTGCAGACGAATATGAACTCATTTCAGCCATTTTTTTAAAGCTCAGAAGCAGTTGCCTATTATTCAGCGTGGTAACAGAGTACCAGTTAAAGCCCTAATACAGTTGGTGCTAACACGTTGGAACTCAACCTGTTATATGTTGCAACGTCTGTTTGAGCAGTACAGACAGATTGATGACTATGGGGGTCATTCTGACCCTGGCGGTCGGTGATAAAGCGGCGGCCAACCCGCAAACAGGCCGGCGGTCAAAAAAATGGAATTCTAACCCTGGCGGGAACCGCCAACACAGGCCACCACTTTAACACTCCGACCGCCACGGCGGGACCGACAAACAGTGCGGCGGTCACCGCCAACAGGCAGGCGGCAGACAATGTACCACCCACCCTATCACGACTCACCAATCCGCCACCTTTTCCGGGGCGGGAGCCCCGCCGATAAAAACACGGTGGAAACAGACTACAAACGGGAAAACGCTCACCTATAGACACTCCACGAGGAAGGAGGACAGCATGGAGCCCGAATTACACATCCTACCAGCTATTGTCTACCTGCTCATCTACCAGGAGTACGAACGCCGGCGCAGACGACAACGGTGAGTACTGCACCTACGACACAGGCGAGGGGGAGGAGGAAAGCTTACGGGCACACACATGCGCCATACACCCACCCCCCCACCACAAATACCTACACCCCAATGCCGAGCAACAAGTCAGAGTGACACCACACAAACCCCCCGGAATAATGCAAAGACACAATTTAAATGATCTATAAAATACATGTATAAATAGCTCCATTTAAGGAATGGCAAATATGCCATATAAAAGATACAAAAATAAGGAATGAACATAGTCCACAATATATCCATAGGCAAAAAGTCCTGCACATTCCGTCAAAGTTCCATAGTCCGTGGGCCAATGTGCACAAACACATGGGCAAAGCCCACACAGGAGACCAGATACCATTGGAAAGAACACTGCAGGGGCATCAGATGATAAAACTACAGGCACCTCAGGGGGAAGGGAAGGGGGGGCACCTCAGCCACATGAGTCCACAACGCCAGATCCACGAGGGGCCTCCATGCCCACTGTCCCATCCTGGGGAGTGCAAAGCCACAGTCTCACAAGTCCCTACAGTGGGTGGCTTGCCCACTGTCCCATCCTGGGGAGTGCAAAGCCACAGTCTCACAAGTCCCTACAGTGGGTGGCTTGCCCACTGTCCCATCCTGGGGAGTGCAAAGCCACAGTCTCACAAATCCCTACAGTGGGTGGCTTGCCCACTGTACCATCCTGGGGAGTGCAAAGCCACAGTCTCTCAAGTCTCTACAGTGGGTGGCTTGCCCACTGGACCATCCTGGGAAGTGCCAAGCTACAGTCCATCAGATGGATTACCGACTCCACTGTTATTGGAGGAGGCATGGTGCCCAGAGTGCTTCCAGAAGCCCTGCTCGACACAGAACCGGCACTGACAATGGGCCAGCGGTGCTTGAGATGAAGAGTCCAGCGGAGCGGTGCTTGAGATGAAGGGCCCAGCGGAGCGGTGCTTGACAGGAAGTGCCCAGCGGAGCGGTGCTTGACAGGAAGGGCCCAGCGGTGCGGTTCTTGTCCCGGCGGGGCCCGTTCAGTGGTTCTTGTCCCGGCGGGGCCCTGTTCAGCGGTGCTCCTCCCGGCGGGGCCCGTTCAGCGGTTCTTGTCCCGGTGGGGCCCTTTTCAGCGGTGCTACTCCCGGCGGGGCACTGTTCAGCGGTGCTCCTCCCGGCGGGGCCCGTTCAGCGGTTCTTGTCCCGGCGGGGCCCTGTTCAGCGGTGCTCCTCCCGGCGGGGCCCGTTCAGCGGTTCTCGTCCCGGCGGGGCCCTGTTCAGCGGTGCTCCTCCCGGCGGGGCCCTGTTCAGCGGTGCTCCTCCCGGCGGGGCCCATTCAGCGGTTCTTGTCCCGGCGGGGCCCTGTTCAGCGGTGCTCCTCCCGGCGGGGCCCTGTTCAGCGGTGCTCCTCCCGGCGGGGCCCTGTTCAGCGGTGCTCCTCCCGGCGGGGCCCTGTTCAGCGGTGCTTGTCCTGTGTGTCTAGGGAGCCAGACCTGGGCAAGACTTCCCGCTCATTCACCATCCGAACTTGCGGTCGCGGCGCCCTCCTGTGATGGAGTCCTGGGCCCGTGGGTGTCGTCCGTCACACCCGGAATGGGGCTGGTGGGGCCCTCCTAGGCAGCTCACCTGCTGCCTGACCTCTCCGCCCTGCTGCCCTTGCCCTCCTTCGCTGGAGCTCTGTGGCCCTTGCCTCCCTTGGATGATGTGGCAGGTGACGGGGCAAGGCTACTGTCCTTGGTGGCAGCCGTCTCAGGCTTGTCGCGCCGGGCCTTTTTCTTTTTTGTCCTCTTTCCAGGGGGGGGCTGGCTGTCCCCTTGCTGCTGGCCGATGTTCCTGCCCTAGGATCTGGTGGACTCCAATAGCCCTGCACTATGGTCACAGAAGATGCAGGACTGGTGGTGGCTGAGGTGCTTTTTTTAGTCTTACCAGATGGAGGGGGTGGGTCAGTGATTGGAACGAGCTCAAGGTTGGAAAGGAAAAGGACTTTGGAAGGACAGGGACGGGTAGGTGTAGTGGGTTTGGGAGTGGAGGAAGAGGATGTGGTTGTAGGAGAGTCAAGTGTGCTGTCTTTGGGTGCAGGTGCTTGTGACGGAGGCTGTCGTGAGGTGGATGGCTGTTGGGTGGGTGGCTGCCTGCGTTTGTGTGCTTTGGAAGAGGGGGTGACATACACACTGGGAGAGGACACAGGGGACGTGTAAATGGCAGTGGGGGTGGTGACTGCACGTGTGCGGACTGTAATGGAGGGTGTGCTGGTGATGGAAGTACTGGCTGATGGTGGTGTGCATGCAGGTGTGAGTGGAGACGTCACAGGGAGGGAGGAGGGAGATGAGGAGGTGGGGGACACAGAGGTGTTAGTGACTGTTGGCATGTCTGCATCTGGATGTTGCTTGGGTGAATGCTTGTGTGATCTGTGGTGCTTATGTCTGGATGAGCTGCCCTTGGGTGTTGAGGTGTGTGCAGGCTGGTCTGATGGTGTGGATGGGATAGGCAGAGGAACAGGAGACTGGGACTGGGTGGAGGGAGTCAGAAGAGGGAGGCTGGAGACAGGGACAATGGCTGCCGTCAGTGCTGAGGCCAGAGCGTTGAACGATCGCTGATGGGCAGCCTGACCCGAATGAATGCCCTCCAGGTATGCATTGCTCCGATGCACCTCCCTTTCTACACCCTGGATGGCATTCAAAAGGGTAGACTGCCCAACAATGAGTGTCCTGAGGAGGTCAATGACCTCCTCACTGAGGGCAGCAGGGGTAACTGGGGCAGGGCCTGAGGTGCCTGGTGCGAAGGAGATGCCCACATTCCTGGGTGAGCGGGCACGGAGCGAAGGCTGAGGGGCTGCTGGGAGGGCGGGGCTGATGCGCTGGGTGGCGGCTGTACCTGTTGTGGCGGTGGGGACGGATGTTGCCGCCACCGCTAGGGAGCTCCCTTCCGAGGACGTGTCGGTGTCGCTGACGTCTCCACGGGTCCCCGTTGTGGAGCTCCACTCGCCCTCCGTCTCACTGGTGTACTCAGAGTCTGTTGTATGGCCCTCCGGAGCCATGTGAGATGCAGCTCCCTCGTGCGCCGATGCCACTTCTCCTCCGCCTGATGATGCTAATGCACACATGAACAGGAAGACAAAGAAAATGGGGGGGGGAGAAATGAAGACAGGTTGAGTGCATGCATTGGCAACACCATTGTTGGAGCGGACAGACACAGAAGCCCCCTGAACTAGGCCGCGCAATGGGGGTACACTACTCAGTTATTGTGACTAGGCCTACGGGTCTATGGACGACAAATGCACACATGGGTGAGGCCGGACCATGGATAGCTGTACTTGGCACCCTACAGAGGTGGGGGGCGGGGGCACAGGGCTGTGTCTAACGGAGGGGCCTAGCCTACAGAATGCACCCTGGCCTGGAGATAGCCACAGCCCTCCTCCCCCACCCAGACACCTTCACTGCGCGCAAAGATAGCAGAATGTGCTGATACTCACCCCCTTGTGTCTGCTGTGATGTCCCCACGCGCCCATCCAAATCGGAGTAGGCCACCGCCAGGATCCGGGACATCAGGGGGGTCAATTGGCGGCTGGTACCCCTCCTACGTTGGGAGGCCATCCCCAGCAGAGACTCGGCGGTCTTTCTGGTCCCGCGGCGGATATCCTCCCACCTCTTTCGGCAGTGGGTGCCCCGTCTGTTGTGGACCCCCAGGGCCCAGACGTCCTTGGCGATGGCACGCCAAATGTCGATCTTCTGATGGGCGCTGACCTATGTGACATGTACAAGGTGGTAAAGGACATCGCATCATTTTTCTGCCTCGTCAATGTGAGTGGCCCCCCCCTCCCCAACCTTGCCATGTGGCACATGCTCTCATCTTTCGTGCGTTGCACTCCTCATTCGCTCCCCTCCCCACCATCTTACATACACCCCACTCAACACAGGCATAGCCCATTCAACATGCACACTGTGTACTAACCTGTTGGTCTGGAGGACCGTAGAGTAGCGCATACTGGGGGAGGACCCCGTCAACAAGTTTCTCCAATTCTTCGTCAGTGAAGTCAGGGGCCCTTTCCCCAGTCGCAGCAGCCATTGTATCTCCCAGACCGAGGTCACAGCAGCACTTGCAGTATAGGTCCTCTCCTGTGGATGATCAGGTCTCGAGTGATTAATCAGATAGAAAATGGCGGTCACGCCCGCGACGGTGCGTCCCGCGGCGGTGCGTACCGCGACTGCCGGCGCACATCGTCATTGGCTCCTGAGACCCATAGGGTTCAATGTTAACCAATGCTGCTTTGCGCCGCGGTCTTCGACCGCCTACCGCCACGGTGTGCCACGCCAGCGCAGTGACCTCACATCCCACTGTCACACTTCACAGGTCAGGCAGCCGCCATTTCAAGGGCCCACATGGCATGATTTCTACTGCGTCACACAGACCTAGGCCTTGCATTGCCACTCATACAACCCTTTCAATGCATAGCGATTCGTGTACTGTGCAAGCTGTGTGAACCAACCTGTGGGTTGCTTGACTCTGTGCTCCATGTTGTCCTTCCTAGGCACCGTCCGCTGGGACTTGCGAGGAGAAGGATGAATCCTCCCGTGTACCGACCGCTGGTGGACCTGACGACAATGGAAGAACGACATATCATACTTACATACCGGCTTGACAGAGCAACTAATACATGAACTATGTGCCCAACTGGAGAAAGACCTGATGTCCCCCATCCGCCAACCCACGGGGATTCCCCCTCTGGTGCAGGTTCTGTCAGTACTCCATTTTTTGGCAAGTGGGTCTTTTCAGACAACAGTGGCCCTATCATCTGGGATGTCTCAGCCTATGTTTTCTAAGGTTTTGTCCAGAGTGTTGTCTGCCCTGATGAAATACATGCAGAGCTACATTATTTTCCCTGAGGTAGGCGATTTGGCTACAGTGAAGGGTGATTTCTATGCCCTTGGACATATCCCCAACATCATTGGTGCCATTGATGGGACCCATGTGGCTTTGGTTCCCCCCAAAGAAAGTGAGCAGGTGTACAGAAACAGAAAAAGTTATCATTCGATGAATGTACAGGTGGTCTGTTTGGCTGACCAGTACATCTCCCATGTAAATGCCAAGTTCCCTGGGTCAGTGCATGACGCGTATGTCATGCGAAATAGCAGCATCCCTTATGTGATGGAACAGCTACAGAGACACCGTGTGTGGCTAATTGGTGACTCTGGTTACCCCAACCTGTTGTGGCTACTGACCCCAGTGAGGAATCCCCGGACCAGGGCAGAGGAACGGTACAATGAGGCCCATGGGCGATCTAGGAGGATCATAGAAAGGACCTTCAGGGTCCTGAAGGCCAGGTTTAGGTGCCTGCATATGACAGGGGGATCCCTCATGTACTCACCAAAGAAGGTGTGCCAGATCATCGTGGCCTGCTGTATGCTTCACAATCTTGCATTGCAACGCCAGGTGCCTTTTCTGCAGGAGCATGGTCCGGATGGTGGTGTTGTTGCAGCTGTGGAGCCTGTGGAGAGTGAAGAGGAGGAAGACGACGGGGACGACACGGACAACAGGGATACAGTCATACAACAATACTTTCAGTAGCACACAGGTAAGAAACAGCCACCTCAATTTACATTTACCTGAGGCCTCATGCATCTCCACTGTCTGTGTTTCCCCCCAGTTCCTGTTAACTGATTTGTGACTTTCCCTTCCCTTTTCAGAGCTGTATGACCCACTGCCTGACTTCAGCTTTGTTTGCCCATGGACTAAAGCTTATTGAAATTGGTATGTTGTCATCAAAAAGTAACTGGACATTATTGCACCGTTATGTGTAATACATTTGTTAAGAATACAAGCAGACTCCTGTTTTTTTATGTGGAATAAGTGATTTATTTTAAGTGCTACATATAGGTAAATGATTGGGAAGCGGGGATGGGTGGGGGTGGAGTAATGTCCATGGCAGAGTCCAGTTCTCAGTCGCACAGGTGCATTGTCCATATGCCTGTGGAAGGATGGAGCAAGGGCAGTTCAAGGTTGGACAGGGTGACAATGTGGGACAGTGGGATGACATCAGGGGGTATCTTAGGCTGGCGGGGGTCTTGCAATCCTACTCTATCTTCTTGTGAGATCTCAGGTTCCGCTTGCGGGGTGGTTCTTCTTCTGCAGGAGGTGGGATTCTGGTGGCCTGTCGTTGTGTGGGGGCCTCCTGTCCACTAGCGCCGGCAGAGGTGGTAGGCTGTTCCTGGCCTGGGCTAGTGACAGGGGCCCTTTGGGGTGCCACATGGTCCCGCAATGTGGTGACGATCTGGGTAAGGGCCAGGACGATGGTCCCCATTGCGGAACCGATGTTCCTCAGTTGCTCCCTGAACCCCATGTACCATTCCTCCTGCAGTTCCTGGATCTCATGGAACCGGGCCAGTACCGTCGCCATCGTCTCCTGGGAGCGGTGGTATGCTCCCATGATGGAGGAGAGGGCCTCTTGGAGAGTCGGTTCCCCGGGCTTGCCCCCCCCCTGTCGCACAGCAGCCCTCCCAGTTCCCCTGTTGTCCTGGGCCTCTGTCCCCTGGACGGTGTGCCCACTACCACTGCCCCCAGGTCCCTGTTGTTGTTGGGGTGGTGGGTCAACCTGGGTGCCCTGTAGTGGTGGACACACCGCTGATTGACGTGTCCTGGAGACAGAGGCATGGGCCCACTGGGTGGGAGCTGTGCTGGTGTTCCCAGAGGGGGTTGGGTCTGGTGTAGCCTGTGGCTGTCTGTGGGGAACCGACTGTCCGACTGTCCAGAGGTCCCCGATGGGCCGGGCTGGTCGTCTGGCTCCAGGGAGACAGAGCTGCTGTCATCGCTGGGGGCCTCTTCTGGGGGTGGGATGGACATCTCTGGACCCTCCGTGGCGGTGTGGTGGCGTTCGGGTCCTGCAGGGGTATAAAGGTATGGTTATTGCTTCTGTGTGTGACATTTCGTGTGATGGGTGGGTGTCCGTGTACCCATGTGCAGGCATTTCCTTATGGGGGCTTTTGTGAGGGTGGCTTGTGGGGGTGATGTGTCTGTGCAGTGGGCATGCTTTGGTGATGGGTGTCCATGCTTTGGGGTCGCATGCAGGGCTTGGTGTTGGGATGGTTGGGTTGTGATGGTGAGCCTTTTGCTAGGGGTTGGTGTGATGGGGGAGGGGGTGAGGGTGGGGGGAAGATTTGGCATGCAGGTGGGGTGGGGGTGGGAAGCAGTAGTGAAGATTTGCCTTACCAGAGTCCATTCCTCCGCCTACTCCTGCGAGGCCCTCAGGATGCAGGATGTGCAAGACTTCCTCCTCCCACGCGGTAAATTCTGGGGGAGTAGGTGGGGGTCCGCCGCCAGTCTTCTTCACCGCAATGTTGTGCCTTGATACCATGGAACGCACCTTCCCCCGTAGGTCGTTCCATCTCTTCCTGATGTCATCCCGATTGCGTGGATGCTGTCCCACCGCGTTAACCCTGTCCACTATCCTTTGCCATAGCTCCATCTTCCTGGCAATTGTGGTGTGCTGCACCTGTGCCCCGAAGAGCTGGGGCTCTACACGGACTATTTTCTCCACCATGACCCTAAGTTTGGCGTCACTGAACCTGGGGTGTCTTCAGGGTGCCATGGAGTGGTGTGGTTGAGGTGTGGGGTGGCGTTTGTGGTGATGAGTGTGGTGCGTGTGGTGGTGTGTGGTGTTTGGTGCGTGGATTCTGTGTGGGTGATGGTGTTGTGTGCCTCTGTGTTGTGGGATTCTCTGTTCTGTGCTCTCACTCTAGCCTTCGTCAATGATTTCGGGTCGTAGGGGCTTGTGGGTGATGTGGGTGTGTGTTTTATATTGTGTTGGGTGTGTGGGAGTGGTGTTAGTATGTGTATCAGGTGTGTGTATTTCGAACTGACCAATGTTGCTGAGTTTTCTATGTGTGTGTGTATTTTGACCGCGGCGGTGTGTACCGCCAATGGAATACCGCGTTTGAAAGACCGCCGCGTGGATTTGTGGGTCGGAATGGTATGGGTGTATTTCTGTTGGCGTGACGGTGGAGGTTTGGTCAGTGCCATTTTTTCGCTGACCTTTGGTGTGGCGGATTTTTGTGGATGTCGGGTTTTTGGCGGTTTGCCAGTTGCGGGTCAGAATGACCGTGGCGGTTTACCGCGGCCGCGGCGGTGTTATGGCGGCCTTCTGGCCGGCGGTAAGCGACTTTTACCGCCGAGGTCAGAATGACCCCCTATGTCTTTCTAAGAGAAGGGGATGCAATTGAGAAAGCTATGACCGTGGATGCAGACAAACAGGGCCTAGTCAAATGCCTGATACAGATGCTGCTCCCTTTTGAGGTTTTCATGTGGGAATTTAGAAAGGAGGACAGCACAATGGATCAAGCTATCCCGTTGTTGCATTTACTAAAAGAGCATGTAAAAAAGGTGTCTGAAAGGTTCACACTCAGAGGTGTGAATGAAAAATCAGAAGTGCATGCCTTGGTTGAAAGCCTAAGCTATCACTTGACTTGTAATGCAAGGCAGCAAAATGATATTATCAAGTCCAAAGAGTGTCACCTTACTTGATCCACACCGCAGAAAAATCTTTCCCACTTTCATTCCTTCTTCTGGAAGGGATGTTTCAAAATACAAGAGGTGGATTGTTGAGCAAGCAAGAGAACTGAAAAAAGAATGTCTGGGACTTAGAGTCCCACTCCCCAGTTCTGGGGTACCACCTTCAACTTCCAGAGAGGGCAGTCTTGTCTCACAGCAGCCCATACCAGCAACAAGAACACCGACAACAACAACATCAGAAGAGTCAGACCCAATCTCTGCATTGCCTTGGTTTCAAGTGGCAGGTCTTAAGTCCAGTGCAGAGGCAAAGGCAAAAGAGGTAGAGCAATTGGTAGCACAAAAGACACTTCAGACGACGATGTTGGAGGAGAATGTGGATGACCCAAGAGGTGTATGTGGATCACACACCATTGGTGCATTGGTATGGGAAGATGCAGCAATGGCCACAGCTCAGCAGGCTGTGAATAAAGTATCTGGCTTGTCCACAGTGAGAAGGATGAGTCGAATCTCTTGCCTCAAAATGTGGAGAGATTAACCATGATCAAAATGAACCAGCATTTATACCACCTGATTACATTTTTCCCAAAAGGCCACAGGAGGAGAATAAGGAGGATTGGTCAGAATCAAGTGTGTGTGCTGACCAACCGCTGGGTGAACCATCTTAGTTTTAGGACAAACTCTACTTCCCGGACTGAGTATGCCAGTGCCACCATGTAACTTTTAATTTATTTTTCTTTGTACTTCTTTCTTTATTTATTTCTTTGCAAAGAAAAGATAGCTAGTAGAACATTCTTTGTGTTGGATTTATGCTGCCCCACCATTTCTAATAATCACATATGGGGCCGGATTGGAGTTGGACCTGTGTGTAGCGGAGAGGCACCCATATTCCCTTTAGGACATTCAAGACAATGCCTGCCTCCCTCCCGTCATTGCCTATCCTTTTTAATTTTTACATCATCTAACAGGGATGCAGCAGAAGATCATTGATTAAAAGACAGCCAGTGCCAATGCCAAAATTCAATGTGTTGCTACCATCAAAGAGGAGATAATATTTTGTTACAACCACCATGCTTGGATTGGAAGAGGTAACTACTAACTATTGTACCATTAAGTAGTGATATCTTGAGTGATTGTAAAAGATGATTGATGATGTATGTGGTGGCTGACAGTGAGGGAGGGAGTTCAACAAATCAAAACTTGCAAGCATGATTTTGATCATTTGCAATGTTTGGGGACTGGTGGGTAATCATTTGTTTCCTGATTGGCCTTTCAAACTTAGCAACATTTACCTGCAGGGTCCACTCCTTTTTTCTAGTTCCTCTGACATCAAACCAGTCCCTTTACTTAACAAATTCAAATCTACACAAAATATGCACAATTCTGTTTCTCTATTTTTTCTTCAACAGCAGTGCACTACACAGGTCTTCCTCGCTCGTTTTGAGACTGGGACAGAGTTACTCAGAATCAGGAGAAGAAGGAGGAGGTGGATGGAAGGCTTATGGTGGGACTACCCCAACAGCTAGAAGGAAAAAGTTATCGACTTCAAAAAGAAACCATGATAATGGTGAAGACTCTGAGCCGTAGTACACACTGAGCTCTGTGGACTGGAGAGAGGTGCATTGATTTTGGAAATGCTGCTGAGTGTGTGTTTGCTGAATTGCTGACTCAAATGTGAAAATCCTCTTTATGTTCTTGTTCTGCCTCTGAGTCCTCTTGGTACACTCCTGACTCCTCATAAAGCTTACCTTGCTTCTGTTTGTCCTTATCCTTTACTCTATAACAGAGTAATTGTTTTTCGATGCACAGGCTTTCTCCTAGCCCTCCCCTGCACTAAAAAAACTCAATCATTGAGTAATTTTCATGAATAAAATAATTTTGTGATTGCAGAGCATCTTTTGTGTAAAACATGCATGCATTAATCGAGACAATTTGCACATGCAAGTCTGACTTGCAAGTGCAAATAGCTTTTTGATTTATTTCCAACTTACCCCTTTACCCAATATGCTAGGTCATAGATATGAGAAATTATTAAAGTTTACTAGGCGGGTTATTTCACTGTTCAGCTGACACTAGGAATTAGGAGGCACACACACACACACACACACACACTGAATGTACAATGAGATTACCTTAGGTTCATGGAAAATCCCATTTATTCCTTACACAGGCAAATTCACCCAAGGTTGATGCATGACAAAATACTATCCCCAGATATCTCTGGGAACTTATCCTCCAATGTTTAACTGAGAGCAAAAATAGCCAGGCCGGAAATGTTCACCATAGTAGGTTTTGCGGTGCAAAGTGAGAAGTGCAGAAGGCTGACCTCTGCAGTCTATCCCCACAAAGTGATGACCTCCTGATAAATGGAGCGGGGGAGGTTCTAGGGGAATTTGACTGTACAATGAATTGGATGTGGGGTTGAAAGGAGTATGGCGCGATCTACACTTTCTGGTCCTCGCCCTTCCTGATGGGCCCATGGCTACTCTCCTGCAGCTAGCCATTCAATTGGGGACTGAGGGAAACTGAAACAAAAAAGTCATCATTGAACACATCTTCAGAGATGTAGGGTTAGTGGTGGCTGTAGACTGGGCATTATTGCCTGGTATCCTTTACATGCTGATGGAATAAGTAGTATCTCATGGCTGTGGCGGATGTTGGAATTGACCTACAGACAGCAACAAAGTGCTTAAACTTACCACAATGGCTGCTTTGTTTGTACCTCTGGGGTCTGGTTTGTAGTAATAATATATCCCTTAGAAATGATGATAGGAATATTGAAGGTAATTGCAGAGATCGTGGCCAGTTAATGCCAGGTGTAGTCACCTGAAGGTAGACATTGTGGTTGGCAGTGCTGCTGAGTGGTAGTCACTTGATCGAGAGATTTAGACTTGTGAGTTTGCCATGGCAACCACATCTCTGTGGATTTATTGCTTTCTCAGACCTAGGCATAAATTGGGTCAAAATTATCTTGGAGCACGGCACCAGTGGTTAATTGTATTTGCTTGCATTGTTCATTTGAGCGGCAGAATTATATGATTTCAGTGTGTAATATCATGTTAAGGGTCATTAGAGAGCAGGGGATGGTAAGTGGATTACAAGTGCCTTTAAAGTGCCCATTAACTTGTCATGGAGTTGGTGTGTGCACTTGAGTTGAATAACCAGGGCTTGCATCTGGACTATAGTGTGTGCTTTGAGAACACCTGAAATACACGCTTTTCCTTGCAAGACATTGATGGCAGCAAAGTAAAAGAGGCACTGACCACAATTTCTGCACTGTCAGCTATAAGTGTCAGATTGGGGGAAGCACGTCAAATTTTGGATCAACAGGCTTGGAACTGTGCCTCCATCATGGATCTGGATTTTGTTTACTCTCTATTAGACATCGGTGATTATGCTAGATATGATTATGTTGTAGCCTTGGAGTTGTGATGACTGTCACTATTCTATTACTGAATTTTGAGGTGTATGGCCTTGTCTTGTTTGGAACAGAGCAGGAGGTGGCAAGTTGACAGAGGTATGTAAGCTAACTGTATATACACTTGTTCTGTAGGTGTCACATCATCAGTTTATCCATGGGTTGAGCATAGTTTGGGAAACTTGTATGGTTTCATAAAGTCGGAATTGTCAGTCTTCTTGACTTTTAAGGCAACAGTGCCTACAAAGTAAAACAGCATTGGGCCCTCATGTAGTTGTTGGGAAAGTTCAGACAGATCTCAAAAAGTACTTATCATTTCAGGCAAATTGTAGGCCATGAAGGAAAACAAGGGTTAAATTCTGAACATTTGTAGTGATGGTTGACCTCTATTACACAAAGTGATACTAATGTGTAATCGTTCTTTATGCAGGGGTCCATCTTGAAGCAAATCATGACCTAGAATGAAACCATGTGGTGGTGCAGCATTGTGGGGCAACTGGATGTTATAGTTATGGACCTGCTAAAATTTACATCACATTGGCGGTGCATGTATCACAACTTGTTACACCCACATTATCATTACCCTTGCTTCTCAAACCCCCTCTAAAGACAACCAAATATGCAGATTAATAGCCCTTTTCTTGTCCCTGATATGAGATAATGCTGCCTACTTAACCAAACAAGTTTATTGCCCCCTCATGACAATTTGGGTAATACGCCTCAATTTGATTCCTAATCTGGTAAAGTATTTTGGGCAAATTGCAGTGATTGTAGATGTTAGGTGAGCCCTTTTGAATTTCAAAAGGATTGTTGAAATCAGCAAAATCTTGTGAGTAATGTGACTTGTTGCCCATCTTTGAAGTGTGTATAAATAACTTAATACCCATCCTCATGTTGGTTAATTGGCTTACTGACTTCTTGAAATGAGAAGATGTTTGTGTCAGCGCTTGTCTTCCAAGTGAGATCACCCTCTGTAAATCTACTTGTATTTGGCAACTGAACTTCTTCAGCAGCTGCTGCTTATCTCTGCTCCGCATCATGAAGCCATTCCTTGCCAAGATCCTGAAACACAGAAGCAATTGGAAATTGAACACAGTTAGGGGACTTATCTGATCTGTTGTGGGATACTATAAAATTTCAAGGGATGAATCTTGCTGAGAAAGAAATTGCAACTAGAAAACTGAGAACTATAATGCATCACAAATATTTTGAAACATTGGTAGATGAAAAGTGTTTCTATTTATTTATTTATTTGCAGTTTTCTGTAGCGTTTAAAATACATGGGGGAATGAGAACGCATGATAGAGCATAGTCATAGAGAAAGTAATGGAGACACCATTAGGCAACGTGGGCTACAGACAATAAAACAATGTTCTGTTCAAATGGTGAGGTAATTACATGGATTTCAGGGGTATAACATCATTGGAGGAGAAGCAATCGGGAAAAATGATCTAACCATGAGGTTATATAGATGATCAGGGAGCAATGAGGGTTTGTTTAGTAGGTGTCTTGCAGCTAGTACATGTTTTGGATTCTTCTTAAAGGTGTCTGTAGATGGGTCTATGTGGAACTCCAGTGGAATAGAATTCCATACTGTGGGTGCATTACTCAAAAAGGACCGGGAGGAGGTTCTCTATTTTTAAATCTTGCTGGTTCAGTGAACGAAGCGTCTTTGCTGCTAAGGGAGTACGTGCCTCTGAAATTGGACTAATTTTTGTGCAAGGCATTTTGGTGTTCCATGGTGTAGTGCTTTTTGTATGACACAGGCAAGCTAAAAGTCGCTTTGATCTCATATTTGGAGCCAGCTTAGTAAGATTAGTATTTTACCTAATTGTGCATAATGACGTAAAAACAAATTAATCAAATTTTGTACACCCCTTGATCGATATTGGTGTGATGTGTCAAAGCACGGAAATCCTAAAACCAGTAATGTTGTGGAGTTGCGTGTAGTATTCAGTGGACGCAGATGAGTTTTGGAGCGAGCCTTAAGTTGTGCATTTCCATAGTACAATTTGGAGATGACTAAACATTGAACTGAGGTTTTAAAAGCTGGTTCAGTGATGAAAGAGTCTATGCTTTTTAGCCATTGGAGCTGATATTTGACAGCTTTTGTGGAGGTGTTTATGTGTGCTTGCATTTTCAGATTCTTGTTGAGTGTGATTCCAGATGATTTGGCGGTCAATGAATTTTGGGGTGCAGTTCAGGATTTTGAGAGAATTTAAGCCAGGATTTACCGGGACATGCTGTGAAGTGAAGAGATTAGACGAAATTCTGTCTTTACTGTGTTTAGTTTTAGGTGCTTGAAGGTTAGACAGGATTGTGTATGACACAAGCAAGTTAAGGATTGGTTCAGTCAGAGTTCAATAACCAATGAAGATACTTTTATGTACAAGTGTATGTTGTCGTTGTAAAGATAATAGGAAAGATTGTTTTGCATGAAAATTGTGGTTAGGGCCCCAATGGAAAGGTTGAAAGGGGTGGGAGGGTATGGATCCCTGTGAAACCCTATGGGAAATGATGGAGGGATTAGATAGAGAATAGTGCATCTTGATTAGTTGGGAGCAGTTGTTGAGGTAGGAGTAGAACTAATTGTGTACAGTGTCAGTTATTCCTATTCTTCCTGTGAATGTGTGAAGCAGGAAGTTGTGATTGGCCATATTAAATGCTGCTGACAGGTTAAGGAATAGTAGGAGACATGAGTTTCCCTTGCCAAAGAGATGAAAGGATCCATCACTGATTGGCAGCTTGGTGGTTTCAGCAATACATTCCTGCCTAAAGCCTGATTCAAGACTGACTAGCAAGTTATGGTCTTTGATGAATTTCTTCAGTTGGACAGAGACACAGTTCCATATTTTTTGTCAAAAAGGGAGTTTAGTGATAGGGAGGAAGTTGTTCCAGACCAGGGATCGGCATAAGTGTTTTTCAGTCATGGGGTAACCTGTCCCAACTTCAGGCAGCTGGAACCTCACTGAGACACCCGGAGAGAGGTAGCAGTTGATTAGATGGGTTCAGTGTACAGTAAGGTGAGAGTTGACAGAATTATTTAGCAAGTCTGGAATCGTGTCAGTAGAGTGCAAGGTTTGTTTTGAGTTTATTATGATCTACTTTAACTCTGAACCAGTGACCATTGGGCTGTGGTTCAGTTAGCATTACTTTAGTTTGTAGTTTGTGTAAGTGGACATCTACATGATGGCTAGAGAGTGATTGATCAATCCTTCTGATTTTTTCATAAAATAATTCCTCTAGCTAGTCACAATATTTTTTGGAGGTATGGATATTGATTTTTAACATTGGGCCTGACTGTTGGATAACATCAAAACATTTTTGGATGACTTTTGTCCTGGTCCAATTAGTTTTCTATTGTCTCTTTATTTGCAGAAGTGAGAGGGGGTACAGGGCTGATTGGTTTCACCTCCAACTACATTGTGTAGATGAAGATGTATTTGGTCATCAGTTAGTTCCCAGAAAACCATTGATGGTTGTTCTTAATTTATTGCAATTTAAGCTTTGTGAGGGCATGGCAGATCATCCATTAGGTTAATTGTAGAAGAGTTGCAGTGACTGGTCAATAGTTTCGATAAATGACCCTGGATCATATTGGGGAGTTGAATGTGAATTTTCATTCAAGGTTATGCTGGTTTATGTACTTTGTGTCCCTGACCTATGGTTTAGGTCTAATTGCATGGGCTTTGGATCTTGTTCTGTTTAAGGACAAGGAGAAATCAATGAGATTGGGGTCGGGATCAGTTGACGGGTTGCATGGAATTGATAGAGATGTCCTCTCTCTTAGCAATAACTTTGTTGAGTGTGGCTCCCTTGTTATGTAATTGTAACTGTATTTTTAATTGTATTTATATAGCGCTTACTACCCCGGACAAGGTGTAGAAGCACTTTCAGCAAGTAGCATGCTGCTCTGGAACCCAATAGGAATTAGTGGTGGATTAGTATGGGGAAATTTAAGTATAGTATTAGTTTTATTCTGACTTGACTTGAGCAGACAAACTGTGAGTTTTTTTTAAGTTGGATTGATTAGAGTAATGGAGAGATAGAGGAGGGAAGAATTGAGAAGTGTTAATTGGGAGTTTATAGTAACAGGATGAGGCTTGGGATGAGTAAAGGAGAGATGGAGGAGGGAAGAGTCTGTGGAAAGGGGTAGGGAGATCATAATAGCAGGAAGGATTTTGGATGAGTCAAAGGTGAGATAAATGAGGGAGAATTTAGAGGGTTGTTTGGGAGATCATGTCAGTAAACCGAGGTTTGGGTGACCTAGATGCAATAGAGGAGGGAAGAGCTTAGGTAGGGTTATTTTGAAGATTAAAGCAGTAGAATAGGTTTGGGACGAGTCAGAGTGGGGATGGAGGATAGATTGATGGAGAAATGGTGGGATGGAGGGACAGAGTAAAGTTTACAAGAGATTACATTGATATTATTAATTATTTATTTATTATTTTATTTATATATTTTACATATATATATGTATATATAATATAACTTTTGTATTTTAGTTTTATTTAAATGTATTTATTTGTTTTTTTTAATCTGATTTAATTATTTATAATTTGAGTTGTATTTATTTATATTTATGTTAATTGTTTTTATCAAGGAAGAGGTTCAACTGGGTTACCTGGGGATTTCTTAGATTTTTTGGGTGCATTTTGAAGAGTATTTCCAAGATACAAGATGACTGAGTTGGATAGATTTTATGGAGAGGCTGAAGTTCAGATGGACAAATATGTCAATGTGGGGGGTGGGGGTGATTGTTCAGTGAGGAAATGCTTCTGTGAGTAAAATGATGTTGGAGTTAAGGGTATGTGCACAATCTCAGTACAGTGTTTGGCAGTGGAAAACCAGTGTTTTGTGAAAGTCTGCTCAGTGGAGATAGAGGGGGATTTATGAACTTGGATTTTGTTTCTGAAGTTGCATCTGAATGATGTCTAGGAAGTGATCCAATATCTTTAAATGACTTGATGTTTCATGAGCTCAAACCAGGGAAAGAGAAGCTCTTAAACTTGTAGGAATCAGATAAACTGTTAATGTTGCAGAGTTAGAGGTCATTAAGAGCTCTTTTTGTCTGGATTGATGTGTTGTGGTCAGGTATAAATGACCTTCGAGGGGGCATATTATTGGGGTATAGGAGGGAGGAAGTAAGAGAGGAGCTGTTCTGTTTTGGGGTAAGAGGCTTTGTCCGTTAACAGATCTAGAGTAAAAGGCCCTGAGTGCAAGTGCAGGGCTGAATTCCAATCCCTGTGCAAACATATGTTTGCCTAGGCATCAGAAGTATGTGTTGGGTGATAATTATCAGACCCATAGAGTTTTCTTCTGATACATTCTGACAGGTCAAATCTACTGAAATTTATCAAAGGGTTGTTGATGTTGACCTGGCTGTGGAAAGGGATCATAGCCTGTGTCAAGTAGGAGTGTGGTGGGTAGAGAGTGAATGATTCTCTGATATCTGGCTGAGGGCTGGTTTCTGTAGTTGTCGGTTGGTATGTTGTGGAACGAGTAAGGGTCTGATTTGCGAGGGTGATTTACGCAATCACTGAGTGATAAAGTGGTGGCCTTTTGAGTTAGGGTGGGAGAGAATCATTGAAAAAAGGTTGCATAAAGGACTCTGAATAAATTATAAGGCCTTGTTGTTTGTGAAATCTGAGAGCAATGATTTGTACTAGTGATGGAGAAACAAGAAGTGCTGATTGGAAATTAGGCCAGCATGTTAAATCATTGCTGCTTCTCCATTGATAATAATTTGATACTGTTCAAAGACAGAACCTGAGATGTGATTAAGAGATAGTAAAACAAAAACCAAAACCGGGAATTTGAATTTCATCATGTAATTGGATAAGAAGATCTCAGCATCATACAAATGTCTGTACTAGATTTATGTTTTTTTTTAAAAAGGCAAGCTGATAACTGCTGCTAGCAGTGTTAAGAGTAATTCGCTGGTAAACCTAAGAAACATTAGTTGCAAGCACATTAAAAGCCAAACAGAAGATAAAACTGACTATAGATCACATTCCTCAAGTCTTCCACAATACCTCCTCTCTTTACATATTCCCATTCTCTCAACAAGCTATTCACACACATTGAGTACTTGTTATTGGTGTGGTTATCTCTGAGAGGAATTGGTAACATCAGAATTACTCCTGCAGGTCCTGTAGAGAGACAGGTGAGTGGCCTTGACAATTGGTGATTGTGTTCAGGTTGCATAGCTCTTGTATCTATGACTGGGTATGGAGTGAGCTTGCAAGTTTTGCAATGAGATCATTTGTAAGCCATTTGTAAGTCCAGAATTGTTCTGGTGCTATAAGTAATAGGTCATATTTGGGGTCACATAACACAATAGATGTTTGATGGGGCCATGCATTTAACTGCCATCGGGTTGGAAGTGTGTATTCCTAGCTCTGTGTTTATATGTTTGCAATGGAGGGTCTATGCATCAGTACAAATATTTTGGGTGCCCACCAGTGATTCTGTAGGTGAAAAACTCTTGGAGCTTGTGCATCCTCTTTTGGTGATGTTTTTACAACTAGTATTAGTATGTAGAGGTGGTAGACATCCAATGTACCATTTGGGGTGGGGAGGAACTTGCAGAGTTTCACTCTGTGGAATTCCACGTAGTTACATAAAAGCTCCTCTAGATTATGTGGCATTCTGCCAATGCGTGGAAAATATGTAAGTCGCACTGTTCGCTCAACAATTTAGTGATGGCAGAGCGCAGAAAAATCAGTATGAAGAGGTGCAAAATAGCATGGCCATTTGAATTGACTTTGCTGCCACTCGAGTAGAAAATCTACTCAGGTTGCAGCAAATCTACTTGAGATGCGGCCCTCTGACCTCAACCGCTTGTG
Organism: Pleurodeles waltl; assembly: GCF_031143425.1. Taxonomy (NCBI): domain Eukaryota; kingdom Metazoa; phylum Chordata; class Amphibia; order Caudata; family Salamandridae; genus Pleurodeles; species Pleurodeles waltl. Next base: position 382,091,138 of record NC_090447.1, read on the forward strand.
ACCAATTGCGTTAGAAAATCATGCTAGAGGGCATCAGACCTCACTTGCACGCGCCAGCTTGCATTTCTGGAGCCTCACAGTAAAATTAATTCAGCCATGCAGCAATTATTGGTATTTGGCTGGAACTCCACGTTACAAAAGAAAGGCTGAGCCATCAAATCCCACCAATTTCACAAGCAGAATGAAACATTTCACCCACCCCTGAGTACCATGGTAATGTGTGGTTGGTTAACTGGCACTGTGGTATGTTGCCTTTAGGTGATGTTACACTAGGATTTTTCAGATACTATGTTGTTATGAATCCCTTGCTTACTCAAGTGTCTGTAGGCTGAATATGGATGGCTTTAATGTAGTCCTTGCTGGCAGATCCTGACTCATGAATGAGGGTGTGGTGAACTTGACAGTACCGGGTGTTTGAGAATTGTGTGCTTTTTTGGGGCGCTGTGAATCATGAGGGATACAATTTGTCAGGGGTGGCTGGTAGCCTTTGAATGTAGTGGGGCAAGTGAAGTGCCGAAGTCTTCACAAACAAAATGTAAAACATTGCTTCCCTCCAAAACCCTGAAGTAAAACATCCATCCCTCCCAAAAACTCAAAATTAAATACCCCCTCCTTGAAAATCGCAATTAAAAACATAGCACTAACTACAACATAAAACACAAGCACTACACTGACTTGTTTTACACATATCAAATCAAATAAAACAGCACTTCCCCATAATCTGTGCATCCTCCTCGGCGTTCTTTTTCTTCTCTGATGCATGAAGAGGTCCCCTAACCAATCCAGATGCTGCTCTCATGCTGTTAACCAGCACGGGAGAAATGCCTGGATTGGATGGAGTGGACTGGCTGGACCCCTTTGCACTTTGGAGCATCCAGTCAGTCTAAGTCAGTCCTCTGCTGCCAATCGGCAGTAGAGAACATGCTCAGCATGCCTCTGGGCTCAGGGATGATGCTGCTGCAGTGCACAGGTAAAAATAAAATGGCAAGGAAATCTATTCATTGCTATTTTAGTTTTTCTGTGTGGCTCGCAGTGAAGGGAGATCAATATTTGAAAGGCAGACACTGAAAAATGTAAAATGTGTGTAATCATTTTAGGACATTTACCAAAAATGCTATGACTATTTTGAGACTAATATTAAAGCAAAACAATTTACACACTGCAACTCAGAGAGATACGAACATCCTTTCTCGAAAAGCACCAGTGAAATCCATTTCTGCATAATTTGGATACATGCAGAAGACTCTCTTATCAGAATCATTTTAAAGCCATGCATACTAAATGCACAGCTATTAAAATCTGCTTGGATCAGGATTAAGGGAGAGTAATTTGTCATTGAACCAGAAGCCAGAACAGGGGTTGTGGTTCAAGCTGATAAGGCCTTGGAGGAAATTCCCTCCCACTGTTAAAAAAGCTGGGTAGCGGAAGCTGAAATAAGACTGGTAGTAATGATAAAATCCAAAGAAACCAGTGAAAAAAGAGCCTCTGTGAATTTCTTTTTTACGAAAACTGTGATCATGTTCTTCATTACGGTGAAATATGTATAAATGTGTCACAGATGTTTTATTTTTGTCCAACTGGTAGTCGCCTCCCACTCACTATCTCACAGACCAGTACCCTGCTGTAACTCCCATTATGCGTCATATCATGGGTGATTCTTAACCTCTAAAATATATAATATAATGACTCCTGTCATTTATAATCCCTTCCTGCTTAGATTAGTGCCCTTTACATGGATATTGATTGTCCTCAACTGTTGCTTTGTTCGTTGAATGCTTTGGATCATTAGCAGTGCCATTCTAGTGAGTTGGATGTGTACTCATGCCTGCAACATAACATGCTTGTATTACAAATTGTATTGTAATGCCATTTGGTTGGGGTGCTGTTCACCACGAGACTAAGCCCCAAATCTATACTCTGTTTGCGCTGAATTAGCGTAATTTTTTTACATTAGTACAGCGTAAACTTAACTCCATATTTATATTTTGACACTAGACTAGTCTAGCGCCAAAATATTGGAGTGAAAGCCATTTTTTGCTAGCCTGAACCTCCTTGCGTCAATGAGATGCAAGGAGGGCGTTCCTGGGCAAAAAAATGAGGCTAAGGCCCAGGCGCCTTATTTATCCTCCCGTGCACAAATGGTGCACAAGAGGTAGGCAGGCCTAAATAATGGTGCTAAGATTGCTTAGCGCCATTATTTAACACCTGGGTCAGGGCAGGTGTTAGGGAACCTGTGGTCTATTTCTATAATAGAACACCAAGGAATAAGTCCCAAGTGCCCTCCCCATGTCCCAGGGACACCCCCACCCACACAAGAGGGACACAGGGGATGGGGACCCCATCCCAGGTAAGTATAGGTAAGTATTTTTGATTTTTTTTATAAAGTGCCATTGGGGCCCCTGAAATGGGCCCCCATACATGGCACTAGGTGCAGTGACCATGCCCAGGGGACCCTAGTCCCCTGTGCTGGCCATTGGGGTGGTGGGCATGACTCCTGTCTTTTCTAAGACAGGAGTCATGTGGTATGGTAGGTTTAGCATCAAAAAATCACGCTAGGCTGGTTAGAGTCATCTTTTTTTACTCTAACCAGCCTAATGTCATTTTTTGGTGCAAAACTCCCTTCTCCTATACCACCACTCCCACCCGGCTAATGTCATTTTCCATGACATTGGCCTACCTTTTGCACCGGATTGTGCCATTCCATAAATAAGATGCCCAGCTGGCATCTTGGGATGGGGCTAGCCAACGGTAAACTTTTTCGCACAAAACTGCATCAGCGCAGTTTTGCATGAAAAAGTATAAATATGGACCTAAGGGCCTGATTTATGAAAAGTTAGCACCGCCTTTGAGTCATTTTTTTATGCAAAAGCAATGCAAATTTACAAAATGTAATTATATTCTGTACGTTTGTGCCGCTTTTGAGTAAAAAAAGGACGCGCTGGTGGCGCTAACTTTTCATAAATCAGGCCCCAACTTTGTGATTTTGTCATTCACTTAATAAACAAACATGTTGGATGCGCAGGCAGGGCAAAATTATTTTGGGGGCATTAGATGATTTTATGATTTGTGACACGAGGAAAGAGTATTTCAGGTATAAAGCACAGGTTCTACACAAAACAAACTTGACTAACTGCACAATTAATACTTAACCACTTATTTAGCGATATTAATATGAAGTGAGTTGATGCTGTCAATACACATCCAATGAGTACATAACCCTAATGTAAACAAGAAAATATTTGTATTGTGGGTTTATCGTGCATTTTTGCTTGAGAGAAAACAAGATCTGGATTACCTGGGAATCTGAACTTCCCGCAGATCAAGGTTGATGGGCATTATTCGGTCCCACAAGGAAAGCTCACCAGAGTGCAGCACTTGAGTTTCCACTTCTCTCCATCTGAGTGCAGTCCACAGGCACTAGATCGAAAGACTGAAATAACAGCAGAGATTAGAACAAGCAAATTCATTAGTGAGAGTGATGTGTGAAAAAATACTCCCACATGTGTGTCTCAGTGTTCAGTCCAAAGAAAACAGCATCTGCCACACAGGCGTTATCCGTTCCAATTCAATTTGACACAATTGTTTGAAACATCAATGGAACTGGTGTCCTGTTTGTATGTGAACACAGAGACAAAAACAAACTCATGACCTTTGGTACTCGATGGTGTCATTCTAAAGAATTATATGTTTTTATTTATTTTGGACCTTGGTCATCCTTCATCCAGAAGGAAACGATGTCACTGAGGGAGACTAGAATAAGTTTCAATATTAAATCAATTCGTGCACTTAGTTTATGATGAATTAGGCATGTGTTTTATACATACGTTAAAGAATAGCACGTCAGAGCTTTCTTTTTAATAATGCCTGTTCTAAAAGAAACAGCTTATGATGTGTCTGAGACGTTTCTGCAGTTTACAGAAGGATTGTTATTAAAAGTTATGAAAGTGTGTTTTTTCTTGTCTGTCGGGAAAGACCTCGAAAGCACAGCTACAGACACCAGATCTACATTCTCACACCCAGGGACTGTGGTCACCAAGGCCCAGATTTACACTTGCTTTGTGCTGAATATGCATAATTTTTTTACGCAAATTTGGTGCAAACCTAACTCCAAATGTATACTTTGGCGCTAGATCCTTCTAGTGGCAACGTTTTGGAGTTAAAGCAATTTTTTTGCTAAGGGGAAACTACCTAGCGGCAATTAGATGAAAATAGGTGTTCCCGGGCAAAATATTACTCTAAGGCACTAGCACCTTATTTATCCTCCCATGCATATGGTGCACAGGAGGGCCTAAATAATGGAGCTAAGCTTGCTTAGTGTCATTATTTAACGCCTGGGTCAGGGCAGGCATTAGAGTACCTGTGGGCCCATTAGGCCCCAGGGACACCCACACCAGAGGGACAGCGGAGGATCGGGCACCCCATCCCAGGTAAGTATAGATAAGTAGAGGTAAGTATTTTGCCTTTTTTTTAAGTGCCATTGGGGCCCCTGCAATGGGCCCCCCTACATGGCACAGGGTACAATGGCCATGCCCAGGGGACCCTTGTCCCCTGTGCTGGCCATTGGGGTGGTGGGCATGACTCCTGTCTGTTCTATACAGGAGTCCTGAGGGATGGTAGGTTTTGCGTTAAGAAATGACGCTAGGCTGGTTAGAGTCATTTTTTGTTTACTCTAACTAGCCTAACATCATTTTCAGTGCAAAATCCCCTTCCCCAATACCGCCACCTCACCTGGCTAACATAATTTTCCTTGACGTTAGCCCACCCTTAGCATCGGCTTGCGTCATTCCTTAAATATGGGGCCCGGCTTGGGCTGTGGAATGGCGCAAGCCGGCGCTATACTATTTGATGCAAAACTGCATTAGGGCAGTTTTACGTGAAAAACTATAAATTTGGGCTCAAATGTCACTGAGAGCATGCACCATGCAATATTGCACTAGCTGGGTGAGTCAAACATATATGATGTGAGGCACAAAACGCAGCAAAATGGACACATTGGCCTGGATTTACTAACATATTGCTCTGGGGTGAATCACAAAAGTGTGACAATCCGGGGCAACGTGAAGAACTGGGACCTGCATTCATTAAAACCTTTTTATGCCTTTAAAAATAGTCCTACAGTTACACAAAGTAGCACTGTGCGCTCCCTTGTGCTACTTTGAGTCACGTTTGTGTTGCATGGGTATTACATGGGTTTTCCCATACAACAGTCCACAGTCTTTGATTTAAATCTTCATCTATTAAAATTTATATCATGGTTAGTGCCACTGTTGTTGGCTGACTTGTGTCTGGAGCAGCATGACCTCACTTACTACCTTATAAACTCCTACTTTCTAGATATGGTGGTAAAAGACGTCTTTAGCAAGTTCTGCCTTAATTTACCAAATAGAACATGAAATAGCGCCAGTCAAAACATTTTTATGATCCAGCCCATCGACACCTATTAACTGTTTTGTGTTCTTAGACCACACTTGAAAGCATAGAATCATTCATGCTCCTAGGCTATGCCACCCCAGTCCCACATCAGTAGGTGTATCAATAAGTATGACCTCACACTCCAAGAAAGTTGCCTCCCATTACTTAAATATTTTTATTTAAATTTCTCCACTGCAAATGGGTCTTCTTCCAAACATGCGTTCTGTTGCATCTAGTTTACTTTAGAGACACTGTTCAGCTCAGTTTTTTTAAAACAGTTTTTTCAGGTCTCTACTGGTTTACTGGAAGACCACAGACTGGAGTGCATGCTTAGCTTGAAGGAGATTAGAATATTAGTTAGCTGTGGTACGACCAGATAACATGCCACACAGATTGTAGAAGGGATATTTTGTCCCACTCACTGTGGGTATAGCTGTATGCAACCTCACTGCAAAGGCAGCACATTGTGGTGCTCGAAGTACACGGTTATTTGACCACCCCTTTTCAATATTTTGTGTACTTCCTTTCCTTGAATGTTGGCATCAAAGCTGATGACTGTGAACTAGGCCAAGGCAGAACTTCCACAGAATTCCGCAGAATGCAAAAAAACCTACATGAGATTCTGCAAAACTCACACCCATATTTACACTTTTTTTGCGCCACATTTGCGTAGTTCTTTACCTTGATTTTAATATTGTGTTTTTGTGTTTGAGGATTGATTTTTTTTGTTTTCTTTTTCTGTGATTTTTTGTGCTTATTTGCCGGTAAGTGGGAGTTCACATCTCCAACCACTGAACCACTGAAGTGTGTGTCGCTCCCTCTACCTCCCCACCACCACTATCAAGGGTAGAGGAGGCATCACACACATCGGAAGATGAAGCTGTCGTAGGAGGTCCCGGTAGCACCAGTCCATGTCACATGGGCAGTGTTTTCCTTTATCCTGTCTTTGACATCATGCCAGTGTTAGCACAGTTGAAGATATGCACTCTTCACCGACACACTGTTGACCTTTCTGCTTTGGAGTGTAATTGTCTCTAAATTTTCAATTGGCAATTTATGTTCCCCTGCACTGAAAGACACTTTACCCAATAATGTCCTATGACATGTCCCTCAACCATGGAGTTGTGTTGTGTCACAATTGGATGGATTCCACTAATGGGGGTCACAGACCTGGGCATTGTAAATATTGCACTATGACACTTGTAATTAAACACCATCTACACAACCAGCATGTCTTTGTGTGTTGTGACACATCTAATACGCTTAGGAATTGTGATGTGTGTAACATTTTCTTTAGTCACAGAGTGTCAGTACAAGAGTTCAGGAATATGCTTGCACACATCTACGCACATGATACCTACATGATGAACGTCGATTCTGGTCTCATCCCCTACATGCAATTCAATAAGTATGTCAAAAATGTTGAACACATGTATGCTTCACCCACTACAAATGTCAGGAATGGCTGTGAAACAGTTCTCGGGCAATATCGGCAGCTGGGAGTACCAGTAGAACACATTGGTGTGAAACAGATGGACTCAACCTCATCTGTAATTGGCACTGGTCAGTTTAGCAGGATAGATATGAAATGTAGGCTGTTGTCAGATGTCCCACAGTGCCCAACATTCCAACACAGGACCCAAACAATGACAGCTGAATTACCACACCTACCTGTCCAATACATGGTCAACATAGTCACCTTGGGTGGTGGGTACACTGGATGGAAGATGCTACTTATCCTAACTAAAGTATTAACCATTGTGACATCCCTCTGTAGGACCTTAACAGCACTCAAGTCCATGGCAGCAGGTAAGGTCGGCTGTGACACGGGTGTTGAGGGTGCAGCAGCTGTTGCTTTTGTGATGGTGGATCTGTGGCCCCTTGCACAGTTGTGGTGCTTGGTCCTCCCTGTGTGAGCAGTGTGGGTCCCCCTTGGGTGAATGCCCACCGCTCCCCTGTGGATCCCTCCATGCGATAGCAGACTGCCATCCTCCATAACCCAGATTCCAATGCCAGTTTGTGCCTTTAGCGGACTGCCCCCTTCTGAAAAGCCCACAGTTCCTCGTTGTTCATGTTGGTAGCTGTTCAATTGAGACAGGCAACTATCAGTGTCAGCTTTGTGTTGAATATGTACAAATTATTAGCTTACACTCTACATGAAATTGCACATGCACTCCAACTCACATTCCAGATAATACAATGCCTTAGCATCATGTCATTGACACCAAAGTCACTCACAAAAAGATTAGGAAACAAACCAAATTAGGTGTGCATTGATTTTGTGCCTTGTGTAACAATGCAAAGGCAGCGTCAACTTCACATAGACCAGGGCCACTATTGCTCATCATCTGTGTCAATTTTCAACCATACTGTACATCACCAGTAACTTGAATCTGTTATTGGGAGTATGGGATGCAGTTGGTAACCATAAGGGGTCAGTGTTGATAGGTACAGATGCAAGCCTGATCAAAATGACTGTCACCTACACTGTGAGCCTCACATCTACCTACAAATCTGTTGTTCCTCACCCCCTGTGCCTCAGTGGGGATGGCCATGCAATCCATCATCTTAACTGTCCAGGTCATCCACCAAGGCATGCCCACTCATTCATGTAGTCAGGGAGTGGACAATATGTTAGGAGGGCTGACAACTAGGAAGCTGGTATCCATAGGTCTTCTACATCTACATTCATGTGTCCAGGTGTAGACACCCATCAATACCTGATCAGCCAATACCATTCCTTACACACCCATATCCATGCCAGTACACGTTTGGACTTGACCTGCATGCACGCTTATTATATTCCATATAAGTGTCACGTAAGTGGAGTGCAAAACATGGGGTACCATGCTGGGGGACAATTGCCCACCCAGACCTAAATGTACATTACAATACAGGGATGCAACAATTTGTGTACAAAATGGTGCATCACTGTGTTGTGAGAATGACAGTGTGTCCCAGTGCCAATATTTTCACAACGGTGTACATCTAAGTCCCATATGGGCCTACATGTGGCTTGTCATCACCTTGTTTACATAATGCTATCCATTGAGCACCACAAGCCTCACAAGACATGACTCTCTGCTTGTGCATTGGGAACCCTTAAATGGGACACACTGCCATCATCCAGCCTACTTTGATATCTGATCATTTGACAGCTCATCACTTCTAGCATTGACACATGACTCACTCACACAAAAGCCTTAATCACTACACAGGACAGTCGTAATCACACTTACTGGATGCCTCTAGGTACTCAAATCTTGCCACTTCGCGTATGGTTTAGGGGTGGGTCCACCTGTAAGATATGGATGGAAAACCATGGTTAGTGTCATATCACTGTCACTACTAGTGGACAACATATTGCATTGTATTTTAGAGGAGTGAGCTAATTATCCAGGTTGAGGACAGTGCAGCAGACACACCACTGCAAACTCACAACGACACTGACACTCACGTGAGTGAGAGCAACACATCTGCACACTTACACTGGACCTAAGACTCATATTGTGCTACATCCTGCAACAACTATATGTGGCAATCTATAGAAGATGGAACTCCATAGTAGGAGGGGGAGTTGGGTGACAGATACATGAAACTACCCTGGAGCTCTGCAAGACAACTCACTCAGGTATTCTGGCTTGTCCTGCAAGGCACACAGAGGCACTTTGTGAAGGACAAGTGGCTCAATTTTTAGTCTGCAATGATCATGCATTGAGTAATTCATGACAGATGTGTCAAAGTTGTCTGATGGTATCAAATGCCCCATTGCCAGTGCCCCCTAATGCGGGTATGTCCCCATTGCTAACATAATGGCAGGGATAATGTGTGTGGAATTATGACAATGTAGCACTATACATGGATTGCCCTTCTTTGTTATCACAATCCAGTGACATATGGTATGCTTGCAGTGTCTTGGCTTATCAGACATGACACTATGCTGGGGCACAGGTGTTGCCATGGATCCTGAAATGTGTGGCTTAGTGATGGTTGTGCATGACTCACCAAACATCTGACTTGCACTAGTAAAATCGTACGATATGTGAACTCCATGTCTATACTGGCACAGTTACACTTCATTCTGGTTGCATGCAACCTGTTTACAAGCATTGCATGCAGCACGCCAACACATCTGCTACTGTCATTCAAGTGCGGTGAACAGTAACTAGTTTGCCAATGGGAGACTCACCAACAGGGCCGCCAATCACCACACCAAGATGGTCAAGCAGATCCTGCTTCCTGGCCACCAGATCACCCAGTGATGCTTCAGCTGATGCTCGTTGTGGCTGCTGCAGGTGGTGGAGCACCTTGCCCCACCGCAACCACCTCACCTCTGTCTGGTAGCCCTGGATCACACTGCCTCCTATCTCTAACATTAATGGGAAGTAGTGGGCTATCAACCACACAAAGCCTCTCAGCTCCTCCCCCATCGTAGTCAGCCTCCCCTTCCAGACATATCTCTGAGGTACAGGTTGACAAAAATTATGACTCTAAACAAAAATAAAGGAAACAGAAGACCCAAAAATAACAATCCCAACTAACCCAACCTAACAACTATCCCGTACAGACACCCCACAGTACAAGTACAGTGAAAAATACAAAAAACGCACAAATTTACTAACACTAGGACAAAGTACAGTCAAATACTACAAAAACAGGAGGGACACCACAAGATACAATCCAGAGCACGAACACACCACCAACTCCAAGACACAACCACCCAGTCAAAAGTGGCACAGACTGTAAAGAGAAAGTGAAAGTACACCCACTGTACCATTCCTGTAAAAAGGATTTCCTACTACATCACTTCCTGTCCCTGTGCGTCATGATTTCTGTTATGTGTGTTTTTATTGACGCATCTGATATTTGCAGGAGTATTTCTAATGCATTACCTATATGCGTCTTTTTATGCGTCAATTTAACAGTAAATCAGCATTGAGATGAGTGTGAAGGTGGAATTCACGCTAATGGCCCATGGGTCATATACTTTGGATTTGCGGATATTTTTGGCACATTTGTGTCATTTGTTTTTACTCTATTCCTGATTGTGTGATTTTGTCCATGTTATGGATGCACCCTGTGTCAACATACAAAAGGAATGGGCTGGGCTGCAGTGTGGCATTTTGTGTATGACCACATGTGGTAGTCCATACAACAATGTGATTCGGGTGTGATTGGTCTGTTACACCAATGTGTGTGTTACAGAATCGACAGCATGCAGATGTATTCATGGCATGCATATGTTTGCATGTGTGACAACAGTGTATCCACATATGTATGGAGTCAGTATTATGCAACAGTTATGGAATGTGATTGTGAATTGTGTCTACTTATGTCATGTGTGTAGTTGTCTTACAGAGCATAACATTTCAGATGACATACACAGCTCGGGCATTGTTGATGATGGCTGATAAACACTATCTAGCAAATGTTACCCGACAACTGTCTCCATATGTTGATCTTGAGTATATGGTGACTTGTGTGTGGACTACACATATGTCTGACATGTGTACATATTTGGTACATACTGTGATTAACACACCCTGCCTACATTCCACCTATATCATGTTTTGAACAAAATAGTCAGATCAAAGTAATTACCTTTAGTAGTGTTATTTTAATTGTTGTGTGGTGGACCTGCAGCCCTAGTTGCATATGTTTTCATCCATTCTGATGTGCATTCCATGGATGTGTCCGTCCAAAGTGTGAGGTAATGTGTACAGTGTGTGAGGATTGGGCCCCATGGCAATGGCAGGGCTGACTTTCATGGATGTACTGTGCAGGCTCAATTTGTTCCACTGCTTGTCATACCTGTGCTAATCATGATGACCAATGTCACAGATGATGTCCACCCTTGTCACACATCCTCCATGCATCCATTGCAACTCTCACACTGAGTTGTGTCAGTGGTCTGTTCAAACATTACAGTCTCACCGTATTTTGACATCCACTGCCTCATCTGTGTGGACCCCTTGTTTACCTCCTATTTGGACACGTTGTAGTTGTGTGTGATGAGCTATTGTTGTACAAGTTGTCAACGTGGATGTAAATGGTATGTTGTGGTCCATAGATTGTGTCCTTCAGTTGTCACATTCAAGTGATGAGGCTATTTGTGATATGTGAGATGGTAATAGTTTAATCTTACGCATCACATGTGATGTTGCTACTGTACTCATCAGATTCATGTTTGTGACATGCTCCCTGAGATTAGGCTCACAATCCTGTGGTATATGTTGTGTAGATTGAAGAGACCAATGTTGGATTTTGTAAATAAGTGAGGTGTTTATTGACAAAATGTACAAGGTGAATTACGTGATTATTAAGTGAATAGTTCTCAACGATGTACAGTCTGCAGTGTATCCACGCAGCTGTGTTGTGCTGTTTCTCCCCATTTTCTTCTCCACCATCCTCCTCTTCCTCCTCAGGCAGGTCATCAACCTGGTCATATACGTGGACGTTCAACCACACACATATGTTGTGCAGGATAGCATATGTCATAATTATCTTGGAGGCAATGTGTGTAGCATATAGGAGGCTGCCCCCTGTGATGTCCAGGTACCAGGATCTGGACTTCAGGATGGCAAATGTCCTCTCCACAATAGTCTGTGTCTTCCGATGTCCCTAATTATATGCACACTCTGCTGCTGGGGTTGGGAAATGGGGTCATTATCCATGGCTGTATGCCAAAACCCTGATTTGCTGCAAAAGATTAAAGGAGTAAGTTGTTGTTAGGGCTTGCAACAGGTATTTTATGTAGCATGGCAGTTGATATTTTGAGCTGGTTGTGACTCATATGTATTTGTAGTATGGTGTGAGTTCCTATCCTTGTGTAATGTCACCTCAGCACTAGGTTGTTGGACATGACAATCTTGTGTTTGGCTCAAGGACCTGGGACATATGATTTGGATTCCAAACAGATGGGCGAAATGTATGTACGATGTGTTATTGAGTGCACCTGTGTCTCAGTGTGCTATCACTAAAGGGGATATGACACATCATCACAACACAATGGGGTCAGATGTGGTGGCAACATGGTAGCACTACAGAGCCTGGACATCCCATCCATTTTGACATGTGTCATTGCAGATGATGTGTGACACTTAGGGCCTTTGAAATTGGTACGTGAGAATGCATAACACGTCTCCAAAATTGGCTGCACTGTCCTGCAACATTTCGACTATGCAAGACTGCTCCATGTGTGATATGTTACTTGGCAACCCTTTGTTGTCCCCTGCACCAGTTGCTCATATGCACCCGTGCACCGACACTACCTACCTTGCACCAGGGTACTTGGCTAGCTGCCTTGTGGGGGTGGATGTATCTGTGCAGGAAGGACATGTTTTGATGACCAATTGGCTCTTTCTGTGTGTGCAGCATTATGCAGCATGCATTGGTGGAACAATCATCTGAGTTCAAAGCACAGTCTACTTCCTTCTGGCAACCTGCATACAGCACCCCTAGGGTGGTGTTTGTTCTTGGTACTTCCTTAGGTTTTAGGTGACAGCTACATCTGAGTCAGCATCATCATGCTATGTATCTTGTGGTGACAGACCTGCAGCGACATACATTGAACACCCCTTCCCCACTACATACAGCATGGGAGGGTGGCCAATTTACAATGTGGCTTCAAGTCATTATGAAATGGTCATCTGCCAAGTTGTACATACAGGGCAAGGCATGACAATGGTACTGTGGGATATTACATAAGTCCCTTGGTGATCCAGAGTGGCAGCTAATGTTTGTGGCAGCCATGAGGTGTCCAAGGGTGTGTATCTCATTGTTACTGGATGATCAACATAACTACCAGTGTGTCTTCTATCTTCCAAAATAATAATCAGCATCTATACTGTCAACACATGCACAGTGCAGGCTGTGGGATGGAGCTCAGTATTCCTATGTGTGTGAGCTAATGCGCCACACAGATGTCTCTGCACACTACAGGTAATTCAGGTATGTGTTGATGAGATGTAGTTGGTATAGGCACAAATTGTCTGGTATTTCATATTTGTTCTGACAGTGAATTGCACGTCATGAATTGAGGGATCTGAGCCTAAATGCACTTACATGGGCATGGTGTATGTCATTGACATGTCTGTGCTATTCTTTGTTTGGTGTTCTGTGTGTAAAGTGTACATAGTAGGCAACCTGTGGGTACTTGTAGTGGTCTGTGTAGTTCTACTGTTAGCAAAGGGTACATGTCTGCACCTGTCCTTCCTGTGGTGCCTGTCAAGTTGTGGGTGTGTTACATACATGTGGGTGTATGTGTTTGTGGTGTGCACTGATTGTGCTGTACTGCAGCATGGTGCACATGTGTGGTCACCTGCACATGTGTGTTACCCTGGCCATGTGTTAATGTAGTGATACATGTATTGTGTGTCTGACAGAGTTGGTGTGTAGTGTGTATATTGCTAGATTTGTTGACTTACCCACAAGAAGGCCATTTCCAAATTGTCCATCCTGGAATTGTTCATTGATCCTGTTGTGCCGAAATATGTAGGCGTCATGGACACTCCAAGAATATTTAGCCAAAACGTTTATGAATTGTCCCTGGTGGTCCACTGTGCCCTGCATATTAATGGAATGCATGTTCTGGCTGTTCCGGTATAAGTGCTCTGTTGCTGCAGGTGGAATGAGACAGGCATGGGTGCAGTCAATTGCACCGAGCACATGTGGGATGCCATGGATTTGATAGTTTGTTCTCCTGCTGCTTTGCTGGTTGTTGGAGAAGCTGATGTGGTGGGGTGTCAGGGAGATGATAGCGTCTAACACCTTTCCAGGAAAGCAGAGAACAACAGCTGTGAGACACCAGTAACCAGAGCACCCGTTGTTTGGAAGGAACCACTTGCCAGCATGTGCAGGATAGCTAGCAGCTTTGTCACTGGTAGTATGTTGTGTGGGGTCTGCAGGCTGGCTGCAATTTGTGGCTCAATGTGGTGCAGCAGGTATAGTAAGGCTTACCAGTTCAGTCTGTAGGTCCTAATAATGTCCAGGTTTCTGAGGCTAAGAAGGGTTGTCTAGTTCTGAAGACCCTCTCCTGCCTTCTGAGTTGCCTTTGTGGGCCGCGTTGTAGTAGTGGTGATTGCTGGAGTTGTTGTCCTCTGCGCCTTCTTGCAAGCTGGATCATTTTCACCTCCATCTTCACCTGTGGGTTGGTAATGTTGTTTCTGTGTGTTCTCCTTAAGTAGTGGTGTGTTTGTCTCATTTTAACACCTGCCCTGACCCAGGAGTAAAATTTTGCCGCAAAACAGTGTTAACATAATTATTTGGGTCCCCCTCTCACCCGTGTGTCTTTTTTGACTGGGTGGATAAATACGGCGCTAGGGTGTTTGAGTCATTTTTTGGACGGGAACACCTGCCTTGCATCTCATTGACACAAGGAGGTTTCACACATCCGTAAAATTATGTTAACACCAATATTTTGACTCTAGATGGGTCTAGTGTCAATATATAAATATGGAGTTGAGCTTGCACTGAACTAGCGTAAAAAATTATGCTAAGTCAGCGCAAAAAGAGCATACACATGCCTCTAAGAGTCATTACAGTTCTACCCCTCCATTGCAAAATGTTTTGGTTGGCTTGACTACCTGTCTTTTCTAACATTGTCAACCAACAAAGTCCCCAAAGTGATATATTTGATAGAAGAAGATAAAACTGTAGTGATCTATTGTTGTTGTATTTTGTTATAAAAATAATAAAGAGAGGCATCTAAAATATGTAAGGTTTTTTCCAGCCGCACAGACCACCAGTGCTATGGCCAGCAGCAGTGCCCATACACCAGACACGGTGATAGTTGCAGGGATTAGACTAGCTGCACCAGGGATTGGCATTGGTAATTCATATTGCTTGCATATTGACAATCACTAATATACTCACTGTAATCGTGAACCCCTGGTTTTAGCAGCTACAGCCAGGGATTGAAATCTTAATGGCCTCTTCTATCTGCAACTCATCAGACAAAGCTTATCACGCGCTGATGGAAAAGGAAAAGAAGAATGGAAGTTTAAAAGAATGGATGGGTGAAAAGGTATATGAGTGAAAGGATGTGTGGTGGGTGAAACTACACTTATCAGAGTGTGTGATTCATTTGATGATGATGATGTGGCATGACAAGTCTGTCTCCTGACCACAAGCAAATACGAGGAGTTTCACATTTGAGCCAGCACACACACTCAGCAGCATTTCCCTAATCAACTCACCTCTCTCCAGTGCATAGAGCTAGGCCTCAGAGTCATCCACATCATGGTTTCCCTTTGAAGTCCATATCTTATTTCTTTCAGCGTAGTGTTGACGAAGTTCTGCCCTGAGTCCTTCCATTCTCCTCCTGACTCCATGTAATGAATCCTACTCTGTCCTGAGGGAGATGGACCTATAGTGCACTGCTGTTGAAGAACAAGAAGAGAAACAGACTTTGAGTATTTTGTGTAGATTTGTGTTTGTTAACTAAGCGGACTTGGCAAGTAAGTTTTGCTAAGTGTGAAAGGGCAGATCACCTTCAGGAAAAAGGATCACCCATCAGACCCCAAAGATTGTAAATCATCAACATCAAGCTCACAAAATAGTTCAACACCCTCCCTCACTGTCTGTGTCTAGCACCACATCAATCACTGGTCACTTACAATCACTCAATAATGTATAATCACTCATTGGTTCAATAGTTACCTCTTTCAATCCAAACACAGTGACAGGCACACAATTGTATCTCTTCTCTGATGCAAGAAATATATTTGAATTTGGCAGTTGTGTAAGTCAAATGATCTTCCGGGGAGGCCCTGCTAGGTGATGAAAAAAGAAGGCTAGGAATGGGAAGGGAATGGGGATGCTTCTTTAATGCACATTGATCTAACTCTAGTCTGGCTATACATGAGCCTAACAATGGTGGGGCTACACAAGTCCCACACAGATATAATGTTCTACTAGCTATTTCCTTTTTTTGGTAAAGTCACACAATAAATAATTAAAAAGTTCTATTGTGGTCTTCTAAATCAGGGAATTGAAGTTAATCTTCAATGTCAGATTGTTCATCTAGAAACACACTAAAGTCTGACCAATTACCTTTATCCTCCTCCTCTCTCTGTGGTATTTCAGGAACCATGTCATTGTGTGGTATGACGTGGTGGTACATTTTGATCATGGTCAATCTCTCCACATTTTGAAGTGAGAGACTAGTCCTTCTCACAGTAACAACTTCACCAATTGCACTGAACACATGCTCAGCAGACACATTGGCCATTGGACAAGCCAGGTACTTTATTGACAGCCGGCTGAGCTTTGGCCATTGGCACATCTTCCAATACCAATACACCAATGGGTTTTGATCCACATATACCTCTTTAGGGTCATCCAGATACTCCTCTAACATCCTCTGAATGGCCATTGGTGCTGCCATGTGCTCAACCTCTTTTGCCTTCACCTCTGCACTAGATTTAAGACCTGACACTTGAAATCAACCCAATGCAGAGGTTGGGGCCAATTTGTCTGTTCCTGTTATTGCTGTTGTTGCTGGTTTTCCCATTGCTGTTGTTGGCTGCTATGAGACAATACGGCTGCCCTCTCTGGAAGATGAAACCCCAGAACTTCTGCCTGTGAGTGGGACTCTAATTTCCAGCAGTTCTTCTTCTGGTATCTGTCTTGATCAGCAATCCATGTCTTATATTGTGAAACATCTTCTTCGGAAAAAGGAACAAAAGTAGTCAGTATTGTTTTGTGTTGTGGATCACGTAATGTGGCCCAGATGTACTCAGTGCACAGCAGGATGCCACTTTGCAGCCTTGTAGTAACAGTGACACAAAGGATTAAGCTCTCAACTAAGGTGTGTGCTGTATTACTGACATTGTCTGTAGCAACAAATCCAATTCTGAGACCTCTGGGTCACAGCGATTCAGGCACCTTTGTGTTAAAATCTTCCAAAATATTTGCAGCTATATGTGATTGCTCCATGGTGAACATGACTATTGTTCCATGCCACCAAACACTCTTAAAACATTCTTCAATACCAAGACCTGTTGATATCTGTTGCCTTGCCCCTGCAAAAGGGATCTAGTTTGCAGTGATATACATGTTCTCAGTTTCTTGATACCTGGTCCATATGTCTGTTGTCAGATGAATAGTATGAACAGCACTCTGCTGCAAAGCTTGTCCAACCAATTGCAGCATATCTTGATGGAGCACTGGAACAGCAACTTTGCCAAATTAAGTTACACTGGTAACTTTCCATTTTGGGCAGATGGCTGCCACAAATTCAAAAAATCCCCACTCCTCTCATAAAAGGAAAAGGGAGGAGGTCCAGTGCTTACATTTTGGCCAGCTTCCTATTGTACAAATATGATTTGAACTGGTAGCGGTTTAGGGCCCCTCTTGCCTAAACATGCCTATAATTGTAGCCTGGATTTTGTTCTTTTCTGATCCCTCTGATGCAGGCAAATCTAGAGATGTAGGAGGTGGTAGTCTCAATGTGCATCTTGGGGCAATCACTGTATGCTGTGGTGTCTCCATCTGACCCTTGTGCCATTTCAAGGTTGGTGAGGCAGGTGATACTAGGTACAATGCTGCAGTCAGGGCTGCTTTGTGTAAAGATGTTATCCTCTTCTTCCTCATCAGCTTCACTTTCCACCATGATCAAACCTGATTCCCCACTCTCCTCACCATGACCACCACCACTTGCAGCAATTTGTTAAGATGCTCTACCCACTGGATTGTGTGATGTTTTTTCCTATTGGTTGTATGGGTTATTCGTGTGAACAAGATTTACCTCGACAAACACTTGGGAGGCAAATGGAGCATATGGCAATGTTATCGTCCTGCTTGCTTATCGTAAAACAGTCCCAAACTGGGGAGAAGTATTTCTAAGTGTGCCAGTGTCTGACAAAGAACTGGAGGTAGGTGAGTATGTCATCAATTGCCTCTCTGCAGTGCTTACTTCTACTGAGGTAGGGATGGATGCAGGTCTCAGTGGGGGCTGTACAAGTTTGGAAGATGGCACTGGCTGTGGTGTCAGTGCCACATCCCTCAGAGCAGGTTGACGAGGAGGGGTAAGGTTGGCCTCTTTTGGGCCAGTTTCCATGGCAATGACTGGTTCAATATCCTCCTCACCCCCTTTCACAATTCTAAGGCTTTCAGGAACTTTCCTTTTCCTTGCCTCTCCTGGCATGTCTCAGACTCTGCCGGGGTCCAATCCATGTCCAGCTAATCAGAAGGGATGATTGGAGAAGATAGTGGAGTACCCTTCCTTTTTCTTTCTGGAGATCTGAAAGCCAATTATTCTAAAAGAAGAGATTCTTGCTCTCAGGAAGCTCAATCTCTTGTTCTGCTCCTACTTCAGGAAGATCTACTATTGCTGGATGCGACTGTTGTCCACTTTGGTCAGTTTTCTGCAAACACTGTGTACTACTTTGCAAAAGAGACAAATCCAATTCAACGTAACTGCTTGTCGGCATTGTCATGATTGCAGTGGCTGTCTCACTGACAGACATGGGTTTGGGCTTAGGTTGGGGTGGGGCAGTTGATGTGGGAGTGCTGCTCCCAGCTTGCTCCTTGGAGGCCGGTATAGCAGGCACAACTTTCCCAAAAAAAGGTTGTGATCTGCACACCAGTGGTGGAAAGCTGCTTCTACTCATTGGCCACTTTCTTGGCAGCAACTTTCTTCTGGGCCATCTTGAGGCTGTCAGTTGGTAGTGGTACTGTGCTGCAAAAGCAGACAAGATTGTAGGTCACAGATATCACTTTGTACAGGCTCCCTGTCTCATAGTACTGTGTGTGATGTCTCTTGTGCACCTAAAAGCAAACAAGCAAGACAAGCATTTAGTGAAATGCAACATTGCTGTAGTTTGAATTAGTACACACAAAGACAACATAATTTAGATTGGTTGGTTACTTGAGTTATTATCTTAAATAATTAACAATAGTGGAGCGAAGCATTCCAAAGCCAAACCACACCATCATAATATAAGTTTTAATTTCCAGTCAGGATAACAGAATACAGGTGTACCTTTCTGCTTTACGTGCATCTATTGTAAGGGACACCCCTGCGGCAGTCAGGGAGATGCATCAGAAAATTGAATAATCCTTAACAATTAAGTCTGGGGTGCACCTATGGCTGGGGGAAATTGAACAATCCTTAAAAAATGAATGGTGTTATGCAAGTGTGCAAATAGGAGTTATTGAAAATGAAAATAAAATAATTAATTCAAAATTGAAATAAAAAATAAACTATAAAAAAATAACTAAATAAAAAAAAAGAATTGCTGGCTTACTACAGGAATAATAGAAGCCCAATGGAAGTCAAGCAGGTGGAGATGAAAAATGCAAAATAAATGCATACAGTATAAAACACTGTTCATCATAATCATAATATTCATACTACAATGATTCTCAAGCATATTATTTAACTGGTATCAGGGAAAAGTGAAGAAAATAGCAAAAATAAAAAGCCATAGCCTATCCTTTAAATCTTCCTAGAAAAAGTATTTGAAACTAGAATGAAGAGCGATTGCACAAAACAGCCACTGGCCACATGGTCAACAAACAAGAGCAAGCAAGAACGTATGGAGAACAAAGAACACATGCAAGCCTATGGCAAAGAACACTGGCTGGCTACACAAAATGGCCACTGGCAACATGGACTAACAACAACAGCGTGCATGGATGCTTGAGGAACAAAGAAAACATGCAGGCCTATGGCAAAATAACACTGGCTGCACAAAATGGCCGCCGGCTACATGGTCAAACAACAACAGCAAGCAAGGAGGTATGGAGACAAAAGAATACATTCAGGCCTATGGCAAAATCACACTGACAGGCTGTACAAAATGGCCCTAGTCACATGGTCAAACAACAACAGCAAGCAGGGAGGCATGGAGAACAAAGAACACATGCAAGCCTATGGCAAAAGCATGCTGACTGGCTGTACAAAAAGGCCACCAGCCACATGGGCAAACAACAGCAGCAAGCAAGGCGGCATGGCTAGAACAAAGGACACATGCAGTCCTATAAGAAAAGCATACTGGGTAGCTACACAAAATGGCCAGCAGCAACATTGTCAACAAACAACAGCAGCAACAGGCATGGCCACAACAAATAACACATGGAGGTCTTTGGCAAAAGCACACTGGGTGGCCACACAAAATGACCACCAGCCACATGGTCAACCAACAATCCAGGAGGCATTGAAAACAAAGAACACATTCAGGTCTATGGACACGGACGACACACAATGGCCACTGACAACACAGCATGAAGAGCAAAGACAAATGGTGGCCTATGGCATACACACACACATACTAGCCAAAGGACACATGGTAGCACTGAAAAATACATTACCATTAATTCAGCAAAGCCAAAACAATTGAGCTTTAAAGGTTTTACAACACACATCCTTCCGTGGCATCAAATATTACCCCAACTATACACTTTTTGCAGAAACAAAATGTGAAATACAAATAAAACTAAACATTTCTGATTCAATCCAATGTCAACCCTGCCCTAAATTATGTTTTTTTGAATTACCAACAAATAGCACGGAAACAGCTCTTTACTGCACTGATGACTAGTACTGGCCCAATTACTGTATGGCCCATTGTTAGACTAGGCCACACAGTAAAATAAATGAACATTTCAAATGTAAAAAACATTGAGAAAATGTACTGAACTGTCGAACATTTTTCCTTTACAAAAGATGAAACATGAATTGCAAAAATATAGCTAGGCCCCTACTAAAACTCCAGGTCACCTACCACAATCAAATTTAAAAATCAAATAAATGTACAAAGAAATATTGGTGCATGCTCTATCAAACAAACAGACTTACACAATATTTTTTTAATTTACTTGTGATCTCACAAAACAAAGTCCTTAAATCCAAAGGTATATCTGCAATAGTCAAAGAGAACGAATCTTCTACCTCAAAATCCAAGTGAAAAGTGACCAGGAGATGGACAAAGCACTGGGAGAAGCCTGCTGGACAGGAACAGGAAGTTGGAGGTTTTGGGGCACTTCCTTCCTATTGAAAAACAAGGAAAATAAAAACCTATCTAAAAAAGAGCTTAAACAGTCCACTGGATTAGAATATCCTCTCAAAAATAATTTTTTAAGTAGATTTAGGCCCGTATTTATACTCCGTTTGCGCCGAATTAGTGTCGTTTTTTTCGACGCAAATTCGGCGCAAAACGAACGCCATATTTATACTTTGGCGTTAGACGCGTCTAGCGCCAAAGTATGGGCAAATAGCGTCATTTTTTAGCGTGAACGCCTTCCTTGCGTTAATGAGATGCAAGGAAGGCGTTCCCGTCTAAAAAAATGACGGCGACGCAAATGCGTCGTATTTATACTCCCGGGCAAAAATCACGCCCGGGAGTTGGCGGGTCAAAAAACCCCGCATTTGCGCCACTATTTAACGCCTGGGTCAGGGTAGGCGTTAAGGGGCCTGTGGGCTCAAAATGAGCCCACAGGTGCCCTCCCCTGCCCCCAGGGACCCCCCCTGCCACCCCTGCCCACCCCAGGAGGACACCCAAGGATGGAGGGACCCACCCCAGGGACATTCAGGTAAGTTCAGGTAAGTATAATTTTTTATATTTTTAAATTTTTTTTGGTGGCATAGGGGGGCCTGATTTGTGCCCCCCTACATGCCACTATGCCCAATGACCATGCCCAGGGGACAGAAGTCCCCTGGGCATGGCCATTGGGCAAGGGGGCATGACTCCTGTCTTTACTAAGACAGGAGTCATTTAAATGGCGTCTGGGCGTCGAAAATAATGGCGCAAATCGGGTTGAGGCGATTTTTTTGCCTCAACCTGACTTTCCCCATTTTAAGACGCCCTAACGCCATTTTCCCCCTACGCCGGCGCTGCTTGGTCTACGTGGTTTTTTTCCACGCACACCAGGCAGCGCCGGTCTGCTAGCGCCGGCTAACGCCATTCCATAAATACGGCGCCCGCATGGCGCTTCAGAATGGCGTTAGACGGCGCTAAATTTTTTGACGCTAAACTGCGTTAGCGCAGTTTAGCGTCAAAAAGTATAAATATGGGCCTTAGTGCTTCTTTAGTAGAGAATCTGCTTGAGGTGCAGGTGCGCTTGTTCCCACTTGCTCATGCTTGTCAGTGTCGCGAAAAGTTGCCAGAAGGTGCTGCTATGGCTTAAATCCCCCGTAGCGGGCACAAACCCTTGTGTGCACTCGTAAGAGGCCAAAAAGTATTGTAGCACCGCCAGCATGTGCCAAAACAAGCCTGGTGTGTGCCAATGAAAAAAAATTCTCCCATGTGTCGGATGGTGTAATTTATTGGGAGCTCTGCATTACATGTGTTTAACGCAGCGCTCCCGAATTCCGCCAACTCTGCAGGCAGAGTGAACTTTTCCACCAACCCCTACTGTGAATCCACCTTCTTACAGAGCTCTAGCAGAACCATTTATGAACAAGAAATCCTTAAGATCCTGTGGCAGATTGGCAGAACTAATGACTTGGACTGATGAACGGAGGGGATTTATTGATAGTAGGCTGGCCTTTTCATTATCAGCTTATATTGAAACACTTGATTTGTTTGATGATTATCATAATAGAAATGAAACAGAAACATCAGTGGCACCATTCTCATAGGAAAACTCTTCCTCATCTACCTCTAGTATAGATAGGAGTTGTCAAAACAAGCAAAAAAGAGTGAAGGCACCAGAGAAGGTCTTGGGATTGTGCTTCTGTTTAGCCCCAAAAAGTAGACTCCCTCTCATGTGTTGCTAGTGGCCGCCCTCTGGTGTTTGCCACTGTTCACCCTGTCTAGGTGCCAGGTCTGACTATTCCTAACCATGATCATGAATCGTTGTAAAAAAGGTGGCTCAGGCTTGGAAAGGGCTAGGTTTTGTAAAAATTGGGGACTTTTGTAATGGGCTGAATTTAATTTCTTGGGAATTATTCCTTCAACAATTTGTTGTACAGAGTATGCAATTATGGTTTAGTTTTACCCAGATCTCCACTTCTTAAAAAAAATTCAACTAGTAATAAAACTATTATATAGTTTTCCATTTATATGAAACACGGCTGGAAGGAGTGGATAATTGGTATCAATTACTGCATCAGCAGACTAATGAGGCTGTACTCCCTGATCTCTTGCTTAAAGTCCATCCATCGAATAACAG
This sequence comes from Pleurodeles waltl, assembly GCF_031143425.1. Taxonomy (NCBI): domain Eukaryota; kingdom Metazoa; phylum Chordata; class Amphibia; order Caudata; family Salamandridae; genus Pleurodeles; species Pleurodeles waltl. The sequence continues at coordinate 382,114,667 of NC_090447.1, forward strand.
TAGATTCGATATTAAATAGTGGCAGCACCGTTCCGAGGTAGGCTATAGATCACTTTGTGCTGCCAATTTTAAGAGAAAGGCATTTTTTCTAGATGGGCAGTATATTATGTACCCGAACAATTGCATAGAATGTGCCCTTCTAGCCCAGACCAATAATTTAGATAAAAGGCAGTGGAGGGCGTTGTCTGGGTCCATATTTTGCCAACTGCTTCAACAATTTTAGGAAGAGGCGTCTCATGCAACAGGATATTTTTGCCCACAACATTTTCTCAGTCTTTAATGCTGGGGCTATTTGGCTCATCTTATGAGGTCGATCTTCTACGTAAATGTCAAAAATATTTTATCTCAATGGCAGTTGCGGTTGCTCGTTCACTGATTCTTCAATGCTGGAAAGTAGAGGTGCCCGCTCATATTTTCACTGGCATAATAAAATGGTTAGGACTCGATCTTTTGAAGAGGCCAGTGACAAACAGGTTGGGGCCCTTCGGAGGTTTACCGCAACATGGGGTATGGTTTTCTTAGGAAAGATTTTGAGTTAATTATTCTTCAACATAGTATTATGTTATTCTATGGGGGATATGATGAGTGATATGTTCAACTGCATACCGATCTTTGGAACCATGCAGTACTTAGGGAAACTGTTTTGCATGATTTGTGGGTTGTTATTTACTTATGCACTTTAAGTCCTTGCTGATACTTTTACATGGATTTTTTTTAACCATGTGGTACTAAGGGAAATGGTTTTGCACAAATTGTTTGGCTACTATCTATTTATGCTCTTTAATCCCCTGCTCCTACTTTTATATGGAATAGGCCTCAGATGAGTTCTAGTTGTCCAATACTGGTTTGCACAAGGCACTTAGTAGTTAAGGCTATCATATTGCTGTTGTCCACATATATAATTCAAACACTGCTCAATAAAAAATATATGAGAAAAAAGAGTAGTTATAAAATAAACTGTTGCACATGGTTTTGGTTCAGAACCAAAATCAGGATTTGATTTGTTTTTTTGTCAAAATTTCAATACTTTTTTATTAATGGTGCTATACAACATACCATCATAGTATTCTGTTTACCCTCTATTGCCACTTCACTTTTACCATTTGACTGCCACACATTTCCACATCCCATTCCTTGACAGTTTACCATATTACACTTTGTTGGGCCAACTTGTCTGACTAAATCAACTGTTTGAAGTTTTTTTTTACATTTCTCAGTCTCACTGAGCCATCATTGTCTTCTGAAATATAGTCCTCACTTAAGCATTCAGGGGCTCATTATGAGTTTGGCGATCGGATTACCAGACTGCCATGGTGGCGGTCCTTGTACCGCAGAACAGGCAATCAGCCCCTTAGTCAGTAATTTCTAGTCAACCGCTAATGTTCAATCAAGAAAACAATATGATAACTATTATGTTTCTTGATATTTTCTCCTATGATTTCAGTCATAAGCTTGAAACTCCTTAAAAATTTCCTGAAGTATCATATCATAATCTATTTGGCTATCTACAGTACCACTTACCATTCCCAATATTGCCATATAAAGTCAACCTTCAGCACAAAAGTAGGATTTATTCTATTCCATATCAGTTTCCCCTTCAGTACAGTCTGGCCATCTGTAGTATAACACAACTTACTTAGCATTATATTCACACACCTTATAAAATGGACAAAAATATCATGGCTACTGCTAATTTCTAGAATTCCTGCAAATTGTCTCAAACATTACAAATCTGGGAAACCTTTCAAAATCAATACAAATGTAGAACATCCTACAGGTTGCCCACAATACACAGCAAGATAGATTAGCAGGATCATCCATTTCATTCTCCCTTTCTTGGTGCACATTGTAGCCATTAATGCAAATGTCCATGAAGCAAGTTTCAAACCTGTCATAAGTGTTTGTAGGATTTGTTATAGCTTATCCTTTATATTCATCTCAATTTAATGAATTATCCTATATGGGACCTTAACATGAAAGTTACTGTGAGGTCCCTTATGGATCATCTAATAAATTCTGAATATACAACTTCATATCTTCTTTTTTTGATTTTTTATTATTGTAACCCGAGAGAATGAATACATAAAGTAACCAACAACATACAAGAGACAAATATGTGCATAGTTATCCATAATAATACACTGATAATCTCTGCCACGGATTCATTCCGTCCTACCAACTGCTTAGATCTGATTCATTTACCCAATACCCCTGAGATGGCTTGTCCTTTCCGTCTCCCTTCCCTCCCTTTGCATTCATACAATGAGTGTTCGATTTGATATACTGAGAGGAGACAATCTAACCAAGATTGAATACAGGGGGGTTGCTGATCGAGCCACGCAGAAGCAATACAGAGTCGATATACAGCCATAGAGACAAAGATAAACTTAGAAATCCGTGGCCCAACTACATCAGATACCCCAAATATTACAACCCAAGAGTTAATTCGAAATTTTGCTTGGCTACTTCATTTAAAAACTGCCCAACATCCCGCCTCAAAACTTCTAACTTTATGCATGTGGCAAACATGTGAGTTAAGTTGGCAGCAAATAGCTGACATCTTGGACAGTGTGACCCCTCTGTCCTACCACACTTAGCTATTTTCCCTGGGGTGAAGTATAAATCAAAAACAGTTTTGTAGTACTGTATCTGAAGTGCTGCAAAGATCAGAATACTGGGCCCCAATCTGAATGACTAATACAATTCTGCCTCTCTGATACTTAGTTGAGCTTCCCACTTCTTGCAATATTTCTCCACATCCCCTTGCTGCTCATCATTCAATCTGACATACACTGTCCTTATAGTAATCCTTACACCGTTTACCATTATCTCCATCAATGGAAATTTAGCAAACCCTGCTGCCCCCGTTTTCCTATGCATAAAGTCTCTTATTTGTAAATATTTAAAAAATCCCCTTTGCTCCAGACCAAAATTCTCCCGCAAGTTCTCAAATGTATGTATCGTGGATCCTACAAAAAAATCTCCTAACCTTTGTACCCTCTGACGGCTCCATTTCATCATGTCATTTTCCCTAATTATCTTGGGAAGAGATGGATTATTTGCGGTCAGGGTCTACTGATTAAATCTACAGAGTACCATTCTTTTCCTCAGGGGGTCTCAGCATTTAAACGCAGCCTCTAAAACCTTAAATCGTGTCTTCTTATAATAACTAGGTTCTATAAATGCCAACAGCGTGCCACCAGCCGAATGCCCAATTAACAGTTCATAAATATCCGGGACATACCCTTCACCTCTCAAAGATCCTCTGCTATTAAACAGAGGGTGCATAAACTGTAGCGCAGCCTCCAGCTGATTAAGGTTTGGCAAGGACCAGCCACCCTTCTCCCTGATAGTGTCATATATCTGCTAGCCCTCCTAATTTTGCCAGACGAACAAATAAACCTCATCATGAGTTGTTCCAACATATTAAACCAGGATTTCCCAAACTCCAGCGGGATAGCTTGGAATAGGTATAAGACCTTGGGTGAAACATCCTCTTAACCATATTACCCCGTCCCATAATTGACATATGTAGGTTTTTCCATCTGCCAAAATTATATTTGGCTTTTTTTATAATGGGTATTAAATTAAACTGAACAATCTGCTCCACATGAGGTCTAATATCGATCCCTAAATAAACTGCATGGTCGACCCTATGAGTATCAGTTGTAGCACCATACTCGTTTACCACTATCTGGGTCTTGTCTTTATTAAGTGAGTAACCAGATACCATCCCGAAACTACATGTCGCCTCTTAAAGCCAGATCTGGGTTGGCAGTAACAACTGCAACATCATCGGCATGTGCTAATATCTTCGTATCCCAACCAAACCAGGTCACCAGCGGAATTGCTATATTCTTTTCTAGTAGTCGTAAAAATGGGTCTATATATAATGCAAATAACAAGGGTGAGCACGGGCATCCCTGTCTTGTACCACGTTCAATTCGTATCTCATTAGAATAGCCAGTGAGCATTTGAATGCGAGCGTTTGGGTGCTTATATAAGGCCTTGACTGCCATGATAAAGCGACTTCCCAATCCGTATTCCCCTAGTGCTTCCCACATAAATTCCCAATTAACCCAATCAAATGATTTTTCAGTTTCCAGAAAAATCATTGCCAAAGGCTCCTTCGCGACATGAGTGGCATCAAACAAAGCAATAGCTCTTTTAATGTGGTCTGTTGTATCTCTCCCTGGGACAAACCCATGGTGATTCTGAGTCACTAAATTACAAATATTGGAGGACAAGCGAGTCGCAAAGATTTTAGAATAGAACTTCGCATCACTGTTCATAAGTGTGATAGGTCTACATGCACCCAAGCTAAGCGGATCTTTACCCTTCTTCAAGAACACCACTATATTGGCAGTACCCCAGGACGGAGGAGGATTTCCCCCGTTTTGTACTTGGATAAACAGTTCTAACATCACCGGGAGCAGCAATTTCTTAAAATGCTTATATAGTTCGAGTGGGATACCTTCCGTCCCTACAGCCTTCCCGCTTGCCAGTGCTCGCACCGCCCTTCTAATTCCTCCATAGTGACCTCCTTTCCTAATTCCCCCTGTTCTTCAGGGGTGATCCTACCTCGTTGCCTCACTTCACCAGCCGTAACCAGCCTGTACCGCACCCATGGGGTGACCTTGTATAACTCTGCATAATACTCCCAAAAAGCTTCCCTAATTCGGTCAGGATCTGTAACTACCTTCCCCAGCCTGTTTTTGATCTCTGAGATTGAACCAGATATAGCCCTCTGACGTGCCCTTACCGCTAATAAATGACCCACTTTCCGCTGACCGACTGCCTATTAGCATTTTAGCTATCGCTATCTGCTGTAATGCATTTTTCACATCCAAACACCCTCAACCGCTGTGATAAGTTGTTTTTTTGCACCGTGGAGCTTTGTAAATAATTCTAGGGTCTGGTCGGCAGCTTGTTTCTGGCGCCTAATACTGAAACTGAATGTCCCCCCCCTTATCCCTGCTTTTACTGTATCCCACACCATCTCCGCTGGGGCGGACTCCCTATTCAATTCCAAAAACTCCCCTAGCCATGTTTTCATATGTTGCACGTATGCGGGATTGTTCCGCAACCCTCTCAAATGTCCAGCTCCTCCCGTAACTCCAACCACCCATAGTCTTAATCTGCAGAAGTAGAGGGTGATGGTGTGACATAAACCATGGATATAGTTCCATTGTCGCACCCTCTAAAAATTCTGGTGAAATAAAGAAATAATCTAACCAGGCCAATTTCCTGTGAGGAGCTGAGAAAAGTGTATATCCCGGATCCGGCCCCTTCAGTGCGTGCCATGCATCTTCCAATCCTACTTCCTTTTGCAGATTCCTAATGGCCTGGAATACTCTGGGTTTGCGCCCCAAGGAGCTTTTACTATTAACATCCATTGGATTTTGTAGTCCACCCCATGACCCATTAAAATTCAAATCCCCACAGATAATATATGGGGCTGGCCATACTGCTAGTTCCAATGAAATAGAATCTAGTAAAGCCGGGGCGTCATATACAGCACCATATAACAAGCATAACATGAGCCTCATTTGGCCCACCTGACACTCTATTAACGCCCACCTCCCAAGCTGATCTGCCCTACACCGAATAACCTTGCATTTAGAATTGCTTGCTAGGATAGCTACCCCTTGTGTTTTTAACATTTTGCTCAGTACATACCAGCAGCTGCAACCCAAGAGACTCGAGCATAGCTTTATCAAAGTATTCTATATGGGTTTCTTGCAGACAATAAATATCTGCTTTCAGTATTTTCAAATCTTCAGCCACTTTCCTTCTCTTACAAGGATTATTTAAACCACATATATTAACGGATGCTAACCGAGATACTGCCATTTATACACCTCGAGCAGATTTCCCCCAGAATCACCCTGTATAATTCTGATTATAGCAACCCCTATAATCTATTGTCTCAGCCTTCCCACCTAAGCCACTGGCCATTAAACCAACCCTCACCATGTTACAACACTTCCCCTGCATTCTCTCAGGTAACACATTTTCCTTTTTTAACCCACCTAGAAGCCGTTCGATCTCAACCCCCCAACCCTCCTTCCCCTCCTTCCCCTCCTTCCCCCACCCCCAATTGCTCCAGACCCCCCATCTCTTCTTCCCCCACCCCTACTCTTGAGCTTACTCCTCCCCCTTCTGTCCCCCTACCTAGCAACAGACACCCCTCCTCCCCTATCTCCCCATACCTCGCATCCCTAGGAGCAATCAGACCATCACTGGTCTGAATGATGATGACCCAGATGTCCGCCGTAGACCCACCCTCGACTGTTGGACGCCCTTCATACATGATTACCCCTATCATCATTACAACTGTAGAGCTTGCAGTTCTACTCCAATTTCTGCCCATTCAGTACTCTCACTTCCATTAAATATTCCCTTACTTTAATCTCAGACGTAAATATTTAGTATTCCCATTAACCACTGTCTTCAGCCGTGATGGGGCCAGCAGAAAAGCCTCTCCTCCCCTATCCTGAAAAGGCTTGATCACCTGCCTAACCTCCACCTTCGCTCCACGGTAACATGACAATAATCTGGTCGAGTGAAAAAGGAGACGTTATCCACACGGCGTGGAGCACCCGGACAGGATTTTTTTAAAATGGCCTTTCTTAACAAATAACTACCCAAAAAAACAATATAGCTCTGGGGTGCTTAGATTCCTTATAACGATCTCCCACGCGCCTAGCTATTGGGAATGCATGGGCTCTTTGAACTTCCATCTCCTAATCCCATTTTGTAAGCTCTGGAAATGTGTTCTGCAGAAGCTTAATCATATATGACCTGATGTCATTGCCCTCCACGCCTTCTTCTATACCCAAAAATTGCAAATTATTTCTCCTCTGTCAATTCTCATGATCTTCTAGATATCACATAATGTCCGTTAGTTTCCCTTTGTGTGTTTCAGCCTTTTCTTTCAATGCCTCCACCTCTACCTCCACCTCCACAGCAGCAGTTCTGTTCTCCATTGCATTTAGTTTTTCTTCAATTTCTGTACAGGTTCTTGCGACATTATGGACCGTACCCTGTAATTGCTTGGTGGCAATCCGAACCCTCCAGCTCGCTGCCCTTATCTCTACTTGGAGCTCCTTTATCGTATCGTATATCATCTGGAGCATTTTCGCATCTGTGCTGGTTGTATCACTACTTGGGACCAAACCATCCTCGCCTCCGTCAGCCTTCGGTAGCGAGTCAAACTTAGAATCTCTCTCCAATCACGTCAATCCAGTTCCTGAGTAGTCCCATTTAAGTGCCCTGGCGCTCTGTCCTGAAATCTCTGCTCCACCGATTGAACCCGATCGTGATTCTATACACCTACGATGTCGTCGCTGTGGTCACACTGTGGGCCCTGCTGCTGATGATACACTCTCAGACTCTGATGATGTGCTTCCCTGTGCTATGCTCGGTTTACAGCCACTGCTGATAGCTTTCGGAATCTTCAGTTAGCGAATAAAATTTATCTCCACCGTCCCTGGACCAATCCGGGAGCTTTTTACCTCAACCAGTTTTTCTGACTTCCACTGCAGAGTTTTTGCCATCGCCATCACCTCCTGCCAGTTTTGATCCTTCACCCTCCATGGAGCGGAGTGTGGGGGGCTTATCGACTAAACCATGGGTACCCTGAGCGGCTTGAGTAGCTTGTTTAGGCTTATCCACTTGAAGCTGCATGGTATCACTGATGGATGCCCTGGCACACACACCGTTTGCCCCAGTTTGATCCTTAAAACTGCTCGGATCGTCTGATTGCCACCCCTCACCATCTTGTGGCCGAGCCGGGGAGAGTTGTTCCCAGAGGGTCCTTCCTTAACTTGAAGGGGTTCCTCTCTCTGAGTCATTGTCTTAGTGTTCTCTTGTAGACAAAATGTAATATCTTTGGGTGGGGATACAAAGCTCTCAATACCCACTTGCGCCACACTGATCAAAAAGTTTGTAATAGCGGGCTCTGATTTGCCCTTCCCCCTGGGTTCTGGTGGGACACTCCTGATGATTTCCTTGCCATCCTTGCCATCCTTACCAGACACACCACCAGTTTTGCTGCTCAGTTTGATTATCCCTGAAGCAGGTCATCTATCAGCCGTGCCTGTATCGTTCCCATCTTTCCCCACACGTGTTAGCCAGGCCCCCTCCCCCTTATTGCCAAAATTCCGTGAATTTTTCGGTGCCATATTCACATTTGATATCCATGGCAAGGCGCCTATAACTTTTGCAGGCTTTCATGCTGCACAGTGCCAATGCTCCGTTTTGTTTATAACAAAATTAATGGTACTTCTTAATAGTCTAATCAATATCCATGCTGAATTGTCAAAGGAGCCAAGCCGAGCTCTCTCAACTGCCCCCTCCTTTTGGAAGAGCCCAGTCAACATTAATATCCCACCATCTGATCCCTAAACTTTCTTTTAAAAAAACAATCCGTGGAGTCATAACTTCTTCACTCGCTTCAAGCCTTTACATAAGCGCCATTGCCTAAACCCGGCTTGATATGTTTAAATCCTACCAGCCTCAATGGAGCGCAGCAGGAAAACGGCAGGAAAAGCATTACTACAGCTCCACAACTCCGCGCCTCCACGGATCCCGAGATCGTCTGGCATCCAGCATTCTGGGAAATCAAAGGGCGGGAGAATGTAGCAAGCACTTTGCGCGCGGCTCGTGCGCTGTCTTCGGCATCCAATCCTCTCTTTTTCTGCGATTGCTCTGTGCTCATGCAGGCGTCCAGGGGGGCGGGGCTAATGGTCACCCCTCTACACGGCCACCATCTTCATATCTTCTACCACATGCTACCATATGAGACTAGACACATTATTAAAACATATCTTTTGGCAATGGTATCTGATTTTGCAACCCTACCTATGTACTATTAGATCAGTTCACTCAATCACCATTTGCAGGGATTCTCAGAAACCCTTCAAATGGTGCAACTCTAATATAGTAATGTGTTACCATTTTGATTGGCTACAGACATAGGAATGGTGTCCTGCAAGGTACAGCAAACCGCCATACCTGTGTTTGCGTTCTCAATTTGAAATTTTTTGTTTTGGTAACCAGGAACCGCCAGAAGACCGTACCGCGGTCAAAAGACCGCGGCGGTCATTCTGACTTTCCTGCTGGGCTGGCGGGCGACAGCCAAAAGGCCGCCTGCCCGCCCAGCGGGAAAGCACCAGCAACGAGGAAGCCGGCTCCGAATGGAGCCGGCGGAGTTGCTGGTGTGCGACGGGTGCAGTTGCACCCGTCGCGATTTTCAGTGTCTGCTAGGCAGACACTGAAAATCAATGTGGGGCCCTGTTAGGGGGCCCCTGCAGTGCCCATGCCATTGGCAGGGGCACTGCAGGGGCCCCCAGGGGCCCCACGACACCCGTTCCCGCCAGCCTAGTTCTGGCAGTGAAAACCGCCAGAACCAGGCTGGCGGGAAGGGGGTCGGAATCCCAATGGCCGCGCTGCTTGCAGCGCCGCCGTGGAGGATTCACAGGGGCAGTGGAAAACCGGCGGGAAACCGCCAGTTTCCCTTTTCTGACCGCGGCTTTACTGCCGCAGTCAGAATTGCCCTTGATGCACCGCCAGCCTGTTGGCGGTGCATCCTCCAACCCCGGCCCTGGCGGTCCATGACCGCCAGGGTCGGAATGACCCCCATAGTTTCCTATGCGTGGTCTCCCTTAACATTTTGCCTCTGTTTCCAAGGTTGTTGATGTGTGCGGGACTCTGATTTTGCTGTTTATGTTACTCTGGGCACTTTACCACTGCTAACCAGTGCTAAAGTGCAAGTACTCTTACAAAATGTGTATGGAATTGGTTTATCCATGATTGCATATTTGATTTACTAGTAAGTCTCTAGTAAAGTGCCCTATAGGTGCACAGGGCCTGTAAATCAAATGATACCAGTGGTTCTGCAGCACTGGTTGTGCCACCCACATAAGTAGCTCTGTAATCATGTCTCAGACCTGCCACTGCAGTGTCTGTGTGTGCAGTTTTAACTGTAAATTCGACTTGGCAAGTGTACCCACTTGCCAGGCCTAAACCTTCAATTTTCTTACATGTAAGACACCCCTGAGGTAGGCCCTAGGTAGCCCCAAGGGCAGGGTGCAGTGTATGGTAAAGGTAGGTTAGGTTAAGGTAGGACATATAGGTGGTCATTACAACCCTGGCGGACGGTGGTAAAGCAGCGGTAAGACCGCCAACAGGCCGGTGGTAAAAAAAATTGGAATTACGACCGTGGCGGAAACCGCCAACAAAGACAGCCACTTTAACACTCCGACCGCCACGGCAGTACAAACAAACACCGCGGCGGTCACCGCCAACAGACAGGCGGTAGACAATGTACCACCCACACTATTATGAGAGGCCAATCCGCCACCTTTTCCAGGGCGGATTCACCGCGGATAAAAACACGGCGGAAACAGGAATTTGGAAGGAAAAACGCTCACCTCTACACACTCCACGAGGAACGAGGACACCATGGAGCCGGAACTCCATATTCTTCCTGCGGTAGTCTTCCTGCTCCTCTACCAGGAGCACCAACGCCGGCGGCTAAGACCACTGGGGACCTACGACACAGGGGAGGGGGGTAGGCAAAAAACAGGGACACACACATGCAACACCCCCACCCTCACCCACTACAACACACCCACCAATGCATATTTAAACATTACAGTTACACCCCCCAACCCCTACAGAAGAATGCAAAGACAAAAGGAAATGAGTGTAACCATTGTAATATATCAAAATCCAGTAAGCAAATATATATATATATATATATATATATACACTATTTACAAAATATAAACCAAGATTAGTAGTCCAGGTATTGCACCCTTCATAGTCCGTGGACCATTGGGCCCAAAATGCATGGGCGAGGCCCACACACAATACCAGATCAAAACAGAGAGAACACTGCAGGGGCATCAGATAGAAATACAAAAGGCACCTCAGGGGGAAGGGGGGGCACCTCAGTCGGATGAGTGCACGATGCCAGATCCACGACTGGCCTTGATGCCCATTGATGTATCCTGGGGAGTGCAAAGCCACAGTATCTCAAGTCTCTACAGTGGGTGGTTTGCCCACTGCTGCATCCTGGGGAGTGCAAAGCCACAGTCTCTCAAGTCTCTACAGTGGGTGGTTTGCCCACTGCATTATCCTGGGGAGTGCAAAGCCACAGTCTCTCAAGTCTCTCCTGTGGGTGGTTTGCCCATTACATTATCCTGGGGAGTGCAAAGCCACAGTCTCTCAAGTCTCTACAGTGGGTGCTTTGCTCACTGCTTTATCCTGGGGAGTGCAAAGACACAGTCTCTCAAGTCTCTCCAGTGGGTGATTTGGCCACTGCATTATCCTGGGGAGTGCAAAGCCCCAGTCTCTCAAGTCTCTCCAGTGGGTGGTTTGCCCACTGCATTTTCCTGGGGAGTGCAAAGCCACAGTCTCTCAAGTCTCTCCAGTGGGTGGTTTGCCCACTGCTGCATCCTGGGGAGTGCAAAGCCACAGTCTCTCAAGTCTCTCCAGTGGGTGGTTTGCCCACTGCATTATCCTGGGGAGTGCAAAGCCACAGTCTCTCAAGTGACTTTCTCCACTGGTTCTGGAGGGGGACTGGTGCCCAGAGTGCTTCATCCTGCCAAGGACTGAGGTAGTGGATGTGATACTCCACTGGTTCTGGAGGGGGACTGGTGCCCAGAGTGCATCACTCACCCCGTGACGGTCCCTGTTGTGTCAGTGCCCCTGCCGCTCATGGACTAGCGGTGCTTTACTTGGCGGTCCTTGCCCTGTTCAGCGGTGCTTGCCCTGTTCAGCGGTGCTTGACTTGGCGGTCCTTGCCCTGTTCAGCCGTGCTTGCCCTGTTCAGCGGTGCTTGACTTGGTGTCCTTGCCCTGTTCAGCGGTGCTTGACTTGGCGGTCCTTTATTGTCCAGCTGGGCTGGGGCTGGCGGTCCTTCATTGGGCAGCTGGGCTGGGGCTGGCGGTCCTTCATTGGGCAGCTGGGCTGTGGCTGGCGGGGCCCTCCTGGGCAGCTGGGCTGTAGCTGGTGGGGCCCTACTAGGAAGCTGGGCTGTGGCTGGCAGGGCCCTCCTGGGCAGCGACGATGGGGCTGGCGGGCCCTCCTGGGCAGCTGGGCTGTGGCTGGCGGGCCCTCCTGGGCAGCGACGATGGGGCTGGCAGGGACCTCCTGGGCAGCGACGATGGGGCTGGTGGTGGCCTCCTGGGCAGCGGGGATGATGGCGGTCTTCTCCGCCGTGCTGCTCCTCCCAGACTTGCTGGCTTTCTTCTGGCCCTTCCCCACCTTGGGAGGAGTCACAGCTGAGTCCACACTCCCGCCCGGGACCCCTGGGTGCGGCTTGGGTGGCTGGAGTCTTCCCCCTCTCCCGCCGGGCACTGGCCAACTTCTGGTGCTTCACAGGGGGGGGGGGGGGCTGGCTGTGCTGTGGCTCCGTGCCACACTGGCTGTCCGGTGGCTGGTGCACTCCACACACCTGTGACAACAGGCACCACTGGTCCCGTAGATTTTGTGTCTGAGGTGCTAGTTCGGGACCTATAAGTTGGACGGGGGTGGTGGGAAATAGGTTAAGGGTGGACAGGAAAAGTTGTTTGGAAACACTGGGATGGGTAGCTGGAGGGGGTTTGGGAGTGAAGGAAGAGGTGGTGGTTGTAGGAGGTGTAAGTTTTGTGGTTTTGGGTGCAGGTGCATGCGCTGGAAGTTGTTGTGAAGTGGATGTATGTTGTGTGGGTGTGTGCCTGCATTTGTGTATCTTCGGAGGGGGCGTCACATACACACTGGGAGAGGACACAGGGGATGTGTGAATGGTAGTGGGGGTGGTGACTGCACGTGAGCGGGTGTCCTGGTGGGTGTGCTGGTGCGGGACGAAGTGGCTGTAGAGGTAGTGCATGCAGGTGTGAGTGTAGACGAGACTGGGAGGGAGGAGGGAGACAACGAGGAGGGGGACACAGTGGAGGCAGTGGATGTTGGTGTGTTTGTATGTGTGTGATGCTTGCGTGAGTGCCTGTGGGATGTGTGGTGCTTATGTTTGCCTGAGCTTCCCTTGTGTGTTGAGGTGTGTGCAGGCTGGTCTGATGGTTTGCTTGGGATAGGCAGAGGTACAGGGGATTGGGTCTGGGTGGAGGAAGTTGGAGGGGAGAGGCTAAACACAGGCACAATGGCTGCCATCAGTGCTGAGGCCAGAGTTTGAAAGGTTTGGTGCAGGGCAGCCTGACCAGAATGAATGCCCTCCATGAATGCATTGGTTTGTTGCAACTCCCTTTCTACACCCTGGATGGCATTCAAAATGGTAGACTGCCCAACAGTGAGGGACCTGAGGAGGTCAATGGCCTCCTCACTGAGGGCAGCAGAGGTGACAGGGGCAGGTGTTGAGGTGCCTGGGGCGAAGGTGATGCACACCCTCCTGGGTGAGCGGGCACGGGGCGAAGGCTGAGGGGCTGCTGGGAGGGCGCGCTGGTAGGGGGGGTGGCGGCTGTACCTGTAGAAGTGGGGGGCACAGATTTTGTCGCCACCACAAGGGAGCTCCCATCAGAGGACGAGTCCGTGTCGCTGGTTTCAGCTCCTGTCACCGCCGTGGTGCTCCATTCGGCCTCGACCCACTGGTGTATTCAGAGTCCGTAGTGTGGCCCTCCATGGCCATGTGGGATGCAGCTCCCTCGTTCTCCGGTGCCACTGCTCCTCCGCCTGATGATGCTAATGCACAGAAGAACAGGGAGACCACAAAAAAGGGGGGGGAACAGAAGAAAGACATGTTGAGTGCATGGCTTACTGCTACCGTTGGCGGAAAAGACAGACACAGAAGCCCCCTGCACTACATCGCGCTGTTGGGCTCTACAGTGCAATTCCTGGGAAATGGCCTACAAGGCTATGGACGACATATGCACACATAGATGACACAGGTGCATGAATAGCTGTAGTTGGCACTCTACAAAGGTGGGGTTGGGGGCCACAGGGCAATGCCTTACGAAGGGGCCTAGCCTACGGAACTCGCCCTGGCCTAGGGAAACCCACAACCCTCCTCCCCCACCCAGACAACTCCACTGCATGCAATGTCAGCAGAATGAGAGTGTACTCACCCCTTGTGTCTGCTGTGATGCCCTCAAGCACCCATTCAACTCCGGGTAGGCCACCGCCAGGATCCGGAACATCAGGGGGGTCATGGTTCGACAGGCCCCCCTCCCACGTTAGGATGCCATCCCCAGCTGAGCCTCCGCAGTCTTCTTGCTCCAGCGGCGAATGTCCTCACATCTTACGGCAGTCGGTGCTCCGTCTGTGGTGGACCCCCAGGGTCGGACGTCCTTGGCGATGGCACGCCAAATATCCTTCTTCTGGTGGGCGCTGACCTACATGAAATGTACAGGGGAAGAAGAGAAGTCATTGCCAACTGCGCCGTCAAAGTGAGTGGCCCCCATCCCTACCCTTGCCATGTGGCACATGCATCCACTGTCTTTCATTCACTCAGTACTCTGCCCCCTTGCTTCTTACAACCAGCCCTCTCCACACAGGCATAGCCCATACAACATGCTCCCTGTGTACTTACCTGTTGGTCTGGAGGACCGTAGAGTAGCGTGTACTGGGGGAGAACCCCATCAACGAGCTTCTCCAACTCCTCCGATGTGAAGGCAGGGGCCCTTTCCCCAGACGAACGAGCCATTGTCTCTTCCAGACCGAGGTCACAGCAGCACTTGCAGTATAGGTCCTCTCCTATCGAAGATCAGGTATCGAGTGATTCAACAGATAGAAAATGGCAGTCACGTCCGCGACGGTCATGTCCGCGGTGGTGCGTACCATCACCGCCGGCGTACATCGTCATTGGCTCCTGGGACCCATAGGGTCCAATGTTAACCAATGCAGCATTGCGCTGCGGTCTTCGACCGCCTACCCCGACGGTGTACAACGCCAGCGCAGTTACCTCACATCCCATTGTCCCACTTTAGAGGTCAGGCAGCCGCCATTTCAGGGGCCCACATGGCCTAATTACCAACTGCGTCAATACACATACAGGCCACATTTTGTGATTGAATGGTGTTCTGTGTAGACTGTGGGTACATACCTCTGAGTTGTTTGACTCTGTGCTCGCTGTTGTCCTTCATAGGCACCGTCCGCTGGGACATGTGAGGAGATGGCAGAATCCTCCGGTGTACCGACTGCTGGTGGACCTGTCGACAATGGAGGAAAGAAATTTGATAATCACCTACAGGTTTGACCGTGCCACAATCCAGGAACTGTGTACACAGTTGGAGCCTGACCTGATGTCAGCAATCCGCCATCCCACAGGAATCCCCCCTCAAGTGCAGGTGCTATCAGTGCTCCATTTCCTTGCTAGTGGGTCTTTTCAAACAACTGTGGCCATGGCATCAGGGATGTCCCAGCCTCTGCCCTGCTGAAACATGCGGAGCTACATCGTTTTCCCTCAGGTGGAGGATTTGCCTACAGTGAAAGGTGACTTCTATGCCCTTGGACATATCCCCAACATCATCAGTGCCATTGATGGGACCCATGTGGCTTTGGTCCCCCCCCCCACAGGAGTGAACAGGTGTATAGGAACCGGAAGAGTTATCATTCCATGAATGTACAGATGGTATGTTTGGCAGACCAGTACATCTCCCATGTGAATGCCATGTTCCCTGGCTCAGTGCATGATGCCTACATCATGCCGAATAGCAGCATCCCTTATGTGATGGGTCAACTCCAGAGGCACCGTGTGTGGCTATTAGGTGACTCTGGTTACCCCAACCTGTCATGGCTACTGACCCCAGTGAGGAATCCCAGGACAAGGGCAGAGGAACACTACAATGATGCCCATGGGCGAACTAGGAGGGTGATCGAGCGGACCTTCGGCCTCCTGAAGGCCAGGTTCAGGTGCCTCCATATGACAGGTGGATCCCTATTCTACTCACCAAAGAATGTGTGCCAGATCATCGTGGCCTGCTGTATGCTTCATAACTTGGCTTTGCGACGACAGGTGCCTTTTCTGCAGGAGGATGGTCCAGATGGCGGTGTTGTTGCAGCTGTGGAGCCTGTGGACAGTGATGAGGAGGAAGCAGAGGAAGAAGACATGCAGAACAGGGACTCAGTCAACCAGCAATATTTCCAGTGAAACACAGGTGAGAATACATTCCTGCCTACTACATGTACTTTTACACTTCTACCTCTATCCTGTCTGTCGATTTCACCCAGTGTATGGTCACTGAGTTGTCACTTTCCCTTACGGTTTCACAGGTGTGGGTCCCAACGTGTGTCATCTGCTTAGATTCCTCAGGGACTAAAGCTGTGTGACATAGGTATGTTAACATTACTATTTCCTGAACATTTGTCACTGTAATTGCAAATACACTATTTCGAAATCACAGACAGTCTCCTGATCTTTTGGTGCTTTAGGTGTGTTTATTTAAATACAAAATATTGGAGGGGGAAGTTAAATGGTGAGGGGTGATGGCGGAGGAATGTCCATGGCAGAGTCCAGTCTATTAGTCTCACAGGTGCATTGCCCATATGGGCATAGGAAGTGGAGCTGGGGCAGTTTCAATATGGACAGGGTGACAAAGTGGGACAGTGGGATGACAATCAGGGTGGTCTCATTTCTTGGTGGGGGTCTTGGCTTCGTGCTCTGTCTTGTTCCTGGATCTCAGGGACCGTTTGCGGGGTGGTTCTCCCTCTGCAGGGGGTGGGGTGCTGGTGTGGTAGTCCTGTGGCGGTGCCTCCTGTCCACTAGCGCCGGCGGAGGTGGTGGGCAGTTCATCGTCCATGCTAGTGTCAGGGGCCCCTTGTAGTGCCACAGTGTCCCTCCTGGTGTTCATGAGTTCCTTCAGCACCCCTACGATGGTGCCCAGGGCGGAGCTGATGGTTCTGAGTTCCTCCCTGAACCCCAAATACTGTTCCTCCTGCATGCGCTGGGTCTCCTGAAACTTGGCCAGTACCGTTGCCATCGTCTCCTGGGAGTGGTGGTATGCTTCCATGATGGAGGAGAGGGCCTCGTGGAGAGTGGGTTCCCTTGGCCTGCCCGCCCCCTGTCGCACACCAGCCCTCCCAGTTCCCCTGTGTTCCTGTGCCTCCGTTCCCTGGACCGTGTGCCCACTGCCACTGCCCTCAGGTCCCTGTTGTTGTTGGGGTGGTGGGTTATCCTGGGTTCCCTGTAGTGGTGGACACACAGCTGATTGACGTGTCCTAGGAACGGAGGTATGGGCCCGCTGGGTGGGTGCTGTGCTGGTGTTTCCAGAGGGGGGAAGGTCTGTGGTGGCCTGTGCCTGTGTGAGGGGAACCGACTGTCCCGAGGCCCACGATGGTCCGGGCTGGTCGTCTAGATCCAGGTGGACAGAGGTGCTGTCATCACTGTGGGACTCTTCTGTGGGTGGAGTGGAGATGTCTAGACCCTCCTGTCTGGTGACGGGTAGTGGTCCTGCAGGGGTAGAAAGGCATGATTATTGCATCTGTGTGTGTCATGGTGTGCAATGGGTGGGTGAGCGTGTACCCCAGTGCTGGCATTCCTGTGTGGGGGCTTGTGTGATGATGGTTAAGGGGGGTGTATGGGTATGTGCAGTGGGCATGCTTTAGTAATGGGTGTCCATGCGTTGGTGTTGCATGCAGGGCTTGGTGTTGGGATGGGTGGTTTGTGATATTGGTACATTTGGGAGGAGTTGGAGTGATAGGGGTGGGGGCGAGGGTGGGGGTATGTGATAGCATGCAGGTAGGGTGGGGGATATGGTAGTTAAAGGTTTGACTTACCAGAGTCCATTCCTCCACCGACTCCTGCGACGCCCTCAGGATGCAGAATCGCCAAGACCTGCTCCTCCCATGTTGTTAGTTGTGGGGGAGGAGGTGGGGGTCCGCCGCCAGTCCACTGAACCGCCTGGTGGTGTCTTGAGACCACGGAACACACCTTCCCCCACCTCTTCCTGATGTCCTCCCGATTTCTTGGGTGTTGTCCCACTGCGTTGACCCTGTCGACTATTCTTCGCCATAGCTCCATCTTCCTTGCAATTGAGGTGTGCTGCACCTGTGCTCCAAATAGCTGTGGCTCTACCCAGATGATTTCCTCCACCATGACCCTGAGCTCCTCCTCCGAGAACCTGCGAGAACCTGGGGTGTCTTTGCCGTGCCATGGGGTGGTGTAGGTGATGTGTGGGGTGATGTGTGTGGTGATAAGTGTGGTGATATGTAGTGGTGTGTGGTGTTTTGTGCGTGGAAGTTGTGTGGGTGATGGTGTTGTGTGCCTGTGGATGCTAGTTTGTTGATGGTGGTGTCTCTCTCTGGCCTTCTCTCTGTAATAGTGATCGTAGGGGTTTGTGGGTGTTTTATATTGTATTGGGTGTGTGGGAGTGGTGTGTGTATGTGTATCAGGTGTGTGTATTTTGAATTGTCCAATGTGGTAGTGTTTTGTAAATGTGTGTGTATTTTGAGCGCGGCGGTGTGTACCGCCAATGGAATACTGCGGTTGAAAGACCGCCGGGTGGATTCGTGTGTCGTGATAGTGTGGGCATATTTCTGTTGGCGTGACGGTGGAGGATTTGTTTTCGCCAGTTTATCACTGACCTTTGGTATGGCAGACTTGTGTGGGTGTCTGAGTTTTGTCTGATTCCGAGATGTGGGTCATAATAGCTGTAGCGGAATTACGCAGCCGCGGCGGTGTATTGGCGGTCTTCTGCACGGCGGTAAGCAGCTTTTACCGCCAATGTTGTAATGAGGGCCATAGTAATGTGTTTCATATGTCCTGACAGTGAAATACTGCTAAATGTGTTTTTCACTGTTGCAAGGCCTGTCCCTCTCATAGGTTAACATGGTGGCTCCTTTAAATATGATTAAAGTGTAGATTCCCCTTGAGAGCGGATAGACATGTGGAGTTTGGGGTCTCTGAGCTCACAATTTAAAAATACATATTTTAATAAAGTTGATTTTAAGACTGTGTGTTTGAAAATGTCACTTTTAGAAAGTGAGCCTTTTCTTCCTTAAACCATTTCTGTGACTCTGCCTGTTTGTGGATTCCCTTTCTGGATCAGTTTGACAGTTGGGCTGGTTGCACCTCTCACTAGACAGTACACAAAGGGAGCTGTGGTGTAGTCTGTATTTCCTGATGAGCCATCTGTACTAGGAGGGGGGGAGGTGTGGCCACTCACACCTGAAAGGGCTGTGCCCGCCCTCACACAATGCAGTCTCCAAACCCCTGGTGTGTGTCTGGGGCCTGGCCTGGGCAAGGCAGGATTTCACAATCAAGAGAGACTTTCCTTTGAAGTAAGCCTACTTCAAAGGGCAAAATGGGTATAAGAAGGGCACCCAAAGCCACAGACTTTAGAACACATCTGGAAACCAAGAGGAACCTCTGCCTGGAGAAGCTGAGGAAAAAGACCTGCCCTGACTGTGACTGTGCTTTGTGGAGCTATCCTGCAGTTGCTGCTTCTGCCTGTGCTAGAGGACAAAGACTGGACTTTGTGTTGCATTCCTTCTTGTGAAGATCTCCAAGGGCTTGACTTAGAGCTTGCCTCCTGTTGTTTGAAGTCTCAGGGACAGTCTCTGCGTGGTTTTCAGATCATCGTGCACCTGGATTTCTGACACAAACACCACTGGGTGTGTAAAAAACATTGTAAGGCCTGCCCGGACCCGAGAGTGCTGACCGGATCAACGCATCACTGTCCTGCGGAGAGAAAAAATTACGCACACCGCCGACCCGACTAAAGGAGAAATGATGCAAGGTCTCGCTCGTGAGGGAAATCAATGCATTACAAGCCCTTTGTACGCACACTCGCCCATGCAGGGTTATTTTTGACGCACCCAAGGTACATTTTCACGCTAACAGCGTTAGCGTTAGCGTTGTGTTTAAAATTACATGAAGACCCTTTTTGAATTCTCAGTGATAACTTGACTTGTGTACTGTGGATTTTTGTTGTTCTGGTTTTGTTTTGTTTAGATACATATTTTATATTTATCTAAACCTGTGTTGTGTCATTTTGTAGTGTTTTCATTAAGTTACTCTGTGTGCTGGTATAACTTTACACCTAGCACTCTGAAGTTAAGCCTACTGCTCGTGCCAAGCCTCCAAAGGGGGTAGCAGGTGTTAGCTGAGGGTGATTCTCCTTTACCCTGACTAGAGTGAGGGTCGTTGGTTGGACAGGGGGTAACCTGACTGCCAACCATAGACCCCATTTCTAACATTTCCTGTTTGTAAAACCTCTGATGGAGCAGGCAGTGGTCATCTGTACCCCTGCCAACTCCCCTGAGGCTGCAAACCCTTCTTCTTTAAATCAGTTACCACCTAATTTCAACAGTCAGTAAATGGTCAACGGTTTGGGGCCAGAACTGTACAGGCAAACCATTGATTAATAGATTATCAAATTGCAATTTGGAAGGGACTCCCCTTTCACTGCCATTCAAAATTGCAAATCAATATGGGTTGCAGAACCCATTTTATGAGTTTGAAAAACCGTGTCTGACCGAAGACAGTGGTTTTGTGGTCCCAAAACCTATGATTTTGTAAATCTCAAGCTTTGCAATGACAAACTCTTTTGCTCATCTGAACCTATTTTCTTTGTGTCACCTTTCAATTATATATTAAAACATAAAGATGTAAAGGCCTATAGCTTATATTTCAGTAAACTCTTCAAACCTTTTTTATGTTATCAATCTAGCTGGTGGTATTCCACTCTATGGGCACAGATTCTTGCATTTTAATACATTTCTTCATACACAGAGAATGTGCAACATTCTTTGATGCATTGGATCGAAGGTTTTAACCTGAACGTTCAGTATGGCATTATCAAGTTGGTCAATCCAAGCAGGACACGGCACGATCACTATTTCACTAGAAATTGACTGAAAACTCTGTTTGCAGCATTTTCTGCTATCCTTGTGTACCATGCCAGAGGGGGAGCTGCCGATTTATATACTTTGTTTTGTCTAAAGGGCTTTCGCCTACATTTGAGGCCTATTTAGAATAATCAGCCCACCTGGTATGGAATAAATCTGGGGTATCTTTTTTCTTGTTTATGGAGTCTTCCCTTCAGCATGAGGTCCAGTGCGTGAATTTATGTTTTTGGAAAATGAGTCTTTTTCATTTCCCAAGTGCTCCTCAAGCGGGAATGCTCTTAATGGAGGCAGCTTTTTGTACACTGATGTCAAAAATATGAAGATGGGATACCCAGTGTGGCACATAACCATTTAGGCAACACCCCAAACTCATCTACTTTACAGGAAAGTCCTTGGTATGAGTACCAGGAATTTCCTGTCTGAGAGTCAGGTTGTAATATCGAAGTCCATGAATGTCATGTCACCCAAATTAGAAGGGTTAGTGAGAAAACAACCAACTAATAAATAACAGTCGTTCGTTCGTTCTCTTAGAGTTTTCACACAGACCTAATAGATTATACCTCTCTCTAATAGATTATACCTGTTGAAGACTGGGCACCCATACATGAAGATAGCGTGTGTGTTTCACCATTGGTAACCTTATTGTTTAAACAAACCATTGACTGAGAACATGCCTAACAGGTTTTATTTGGCTGTTTTTTTACATGATTGCAACCTGCGAAAAAGAACTGCCTAGTCAAAGCAAACAGACTGAACTTCAGGAGACAGAACTCAAGAAAACCGCTCTGTTTCATCATAATTATTCTTCACCTTTTCTCAAATCTTAAGTTTCTGTTTGTTTGTGTAGTAACTCTTGTAACAACCATAGGAAGCTCTCTCTGAAGTGCAGCATATTCCTCATGCATAGTGTTGAGCTGTGGAGTGATTAAACTTCTGATCTGGGCATTCATTCATTGAATCTATTGGTTAACATGGGTGTGACATACTCGTGTAATTTGCTGTAGCATAAATATGCAAAATTACATCACAATTATGTGTAATTAAGTGAACTGCATATCACACTCTTAAAATTGCATGAATGGTCTGTTCATCAAAAAAAACTGCTGCTTGTGTGTGGATTTGTATTTTATGTTCTCAAAAATTACAGAAATGGTCTGATCTGGTAAGAAATGTACCCACATTGTTTGTTGACTTCTCATGGTAAAGAAACTGCCAATTACATTCAAAACTCTGCTAATCACATTCAAAAAGGTCTGAACGGTACATCCTGTGTTAACATTTCTCCCCAAATCGGAGTCCCGCTACGCAAAGTGGCACAATGGCATAATTTCAATAATTTTGTATAAAGGTTGTTACACAAAATTGCCAAAATTGCACAAATTACACCTGTGTAATTAAACTTTCTCCCAGGGCCTTTAATTAACTTTGTGAACTGTAAGTCTCTGGCCCACACAGAGATCTTCTTTCGACATATTAGATTGCTTGCTCTTGCAACCCTGAGAGTCTAGTGTGGCCCAGTTTGCAGCTCTAAATAGGGCAGACTTCACACCCTAGGGTTCAGGTCCATTACCCCGTGCCTGCCCTGTAGCATTCTGATCTTGGTCTGACTGCTGGTAACTCTCAAAGACAAGATTGACCCTGTGCTCAATCAATATTGACACCCTCATCATGGAGATGAAGTTTAAATAGAATTCAATTCAAGCAATTATCAAAGCATCCATACTGACAATGCATTTATTATTATGGATACCCTTATTTTGGAGATTAATATTCTGGAGAATTTAACTCAAGAAGATATCCAGCTATTCCTACTAACAATATTGTACTACTTTAGATCACTGTGACTTTGACAGACGTTTTCTTCATGGTATTTGGTCCATGAATAGGAGTGAGCCATTAAACCTGATGAAGTGACTTCTATTGTGAACCATGGGTTAGCTGTTCCTAATAGTATTACAACATCATACTGTGGTTGTGTTCACAGGAATAATCAATGACAGGTGTGGATGGGTAAGGCTACACCAGTTACGATTGGTAGGTCACAAGATGCAGTCTGCATAGCAACATTTAGGCTTTTTGCATTGAATGAAAGAAAGCAATTTAATTCGTGCAGTGTCCCGGTTCATTGCTGAGGTCAGCAGAGATGAACTAGTTTGCAATTAATCCTGCACAATCCTGCCTTTTCTTGAACACTGCAATTGTACTCACTTTGCGCAAGCTCCAAAGGTTCCATGCTACTGAGGCAAGGTAGGTAAGAGACCTACCTCCTGCTCTGGCATGTTGAATTCTGGGAGTCACTGCTAGCAATTTGTTAGCTGACCTCAGGTTTCTGGGAGGAGCGTAGAAACAACCTGGATCTCAGATAAGAGGCCCCAGTTTGGTAAAGAGCTCCATATGCCAGAAAAAAAGCCTGTGACCTAACTCTTCGCCTGATGGGCAGCCAATATAACGCATGTATATACAGTGAAATTTGCGTTCTAACTGGTGAATTCTGAAAAGGCAGGCTGGCGCATTTCAGACCACTTAAAACCTGTCCATCAGATTATCCAGTAGACCAAAGTACAGGGCATTACTACAGTCTATTCTGGAGGTTATCAGAGCCTGAATAACCATTTCTTTATCACATAGGACAGAGACTGTGAAAACTTTTTAAGGACTGCATGATGCCCAAACAGGTGCCTACCAATATTCTAACTTGAGGGTTAAAAGACAGGGGGGGTGATTCTGACCGCGGCGGACGGCGGTCGCCGCCCGCCAAGCGGTTCCTGCCGAAAGACCGCTCCGCGGTCAAAAGACTGCGGCGGTCATTCTGGCTTTCCCACTGGGCTGGCGGCGACCGCCGAAAGTCCGCCCGCCAGCCCAGCGGGAAACACCCTTCCCACGAGGAAGCCGGCTCAGAATGGAGACACCCCATACCCCCAGGTTGTCATCAAATTTAGTCCCAAAATTTCTCACTATGCCACCCTGGAGTTCTGAAGGGGACCGACCCTCAAGCCAAAGATTCTGTCAAAATTCTGGTGGAATATTGGCTCCTGTCTGCCAGAAAGCAACCAAGCCAGTCCAGGGCTTTCCCTGTTAGCCCAATAGCTTAGAGACTCCCAACCAGTTTAGTATGGGGTACAGTATCAAATTCTATTAAGAGGTCTAGCATAAACAGCACATCATTTCGCCCTGTATCTAGGATACCTTTATTGTGTTCTGAGACCTCCCCCAGTACTGTCTCAGGACTAAAATGGTGTCTGAAGCCCGATTGGCTAGGATGTAGCACGTTGTTGGATTCCAAATAATGGGAGAGCTGTTTGCTCACATGTTTTTCCAGTATTTTTGATAGGGCTGGCAGCAAATAGATTGGCCTTTAATTAGATATAATACTGGGGTCCGCAGAAGGTTTTTTCTAGGAACAAAGAACATTGGCTTTCGCTAATGATGTATAACTTATCCTGTTCACCAGAGGACTGATGATAGAGGACACTTGGGTGAACAGATTAGGTGGATTACAGTGCATGTGAATTACAGTGCATTTCTCAAATAGACGTCTTTTTTACAGAGTGTCTTACATTTGGAAGGAAAAAATGTAGGGAAAGACCAGGGGCAATAACACTTGTTCTTCTATTCATTGTTCACCCAAGTCTCTCTTGTGTGGGGTGGCCTAGTGCCTGTGACAGGAAATGAAACATTGACACATCACATTTTTACATTGAAATCTGACGTGTTTTTTGCAAAGTGCCTAGCTGTGGGTTTTGGCCTCTAGCTCAGCCGGCACCTAGGGAAACCTACCAAACCTGTGCATTTTTCAAAACTAGACACCTAGGGGAAACCAAGACGGGGTGTCTTTTGGGACTCTCACCAGGAGTTGTTACCCAGAATGCTTTGCAAACCTCAAAATTTGACACTTTTTTCTCACATTTTGGTTAAAGAAAGTTCTGGAATCTGAGAGGAGCCACACATTTCCTTCCACCAAGAGTCCCCCAAATCTCCCAATAAACATGGTACCTCACTTGTGTGGGTAGGCCTAGTGCCTGCAACAGGAAATACCCCAAAACACAACATGGACACATCACATTTTCCCAAAGAATACAGAGCTGTTTTTTGCAAAGTGCCTAGCTGTGGATTTCAACCTTTTAACTGGCACCTAAGGAAACCTACCAAAACTGTGCATTTTTGAAAACTAGATACCTAGGGGAATCCAAGATGAGGTGACTTGTGGGGCTCTCACCAGGTTATTTTACCCAGAATTCTTTGCAAACCTCAAAATGTGGCCAATAAAAACAAATTTTCCTCACATCTTGGTCAGGAATCTAAGATGAGCCACACATTTCCTTTCAGCCAGCATTACCTCAAGTCTCCTCATAAAAATGGTGCCTCACTTATGTGGGTAGGCCTAGTGCTCGTGAAAAGAAATGCCCCAAAACACTGTGTAGACACATCAAAATTATCAAATGCAAAACTACATGTTTTTGCGAGGGGGGGCACCTGCATTTGTTGTCCTGGGCTCAGCAGCCCTATAGAGAAACCTACCAAACCCAAACATTTCTGAATCCTAGACACCGGAGGAGGTCCAGAGAGGCTTGACTTGCGTTGATCCCGCAGTGTTTTCTTACCCAGAATCCTCAGCAAACCTGAAATTTAGCTAAAAAAATCTAATGTTCTCACATTTCTGTGTGGGATCACTGCACCAAGACAAATGTCCTACCACCCAATGTTCCCCTCAGTCTCACTGTAAAAATTATACCTCACTTGTGTAGGTGTTAACAATTATTGGTATACAGTGGGAAAAAATGCATAAATATTTTATATCAAAGTGAAAATATTACTTAATTGCTAAACACAGATTAATCATTTAATGATCATTCTTAATGCAAATTAATGTTAGTCTCCCTTTGCCTCACTCTATTGTTACAAAAAACATATAACCAATCGGACATACATTTAACATATCACATATATACAACATCTACATATAAATATATATACACATCTAATCACACATATCACTCAATAATGTGTGCCTAGTAATTAACATTACTTTGCATTAAGAATGATGATTAAATGATTAATATGTGTTCAGTGTTTAAGTAATATTTTCACTTTGATATAAAATATATATGCATTTTTCCCCACTGTATACCAATAATTTTTAATGTTATTTGGCCCACGTACAGCGGGGTTATAAGGGCTTCCCTAGGTGGTAGGTTGTCTGGTGTGCTAAAAACATCTTGGGGATTTTTAGAAAGTTGACATAGGAATGCATTTGGTTTGTTGATTACCACTGGCTTTGTGGTTTGTAACTCACACTTTCTGGCTTTCCATTTGCTTGCTTTAGTTATTTTAGGCTTTCTGGGTTCAGTTTGTCCCGTCTGTATCCTTCTGGAAACTCGCTTTCTGTTAAAAGGCATTTAAATCTTGTTCTTATCTTGTCAAGTGCTGTGCTACAAGGGAGATTTTTTTGTTTTTCTTTCTCTGACTTTAAAGTGAGAGGATTTATGTGACAATCTTGCGGGAGACTGGGGGTAGGGAAGAGTTTTTTTTTCTACTACAGGACAACATTTAAATGAACTGTGTGAATAACTATATTCAGAATTATGAATGCAAGAATGAGGCACAATTGTTATTTCTGCTGTGCTGGTATTTAGTGGAAACAAATAATTTAATATGATCAAATTGAATCATTAAACTAGGTGATGCAATTTTTACCCGTTTTCATCTGTGCACTGTATAGTTTTATTAGTAAAACTGTATGTCTGTGCAAATGTAATGCTCATTGCAACAGAAATGACCATTTCTGTATTGACAGTATGCTACCATACCATGAATACTTTACTCTATGTCACTCCACTCTACTCTGCATCACTCCACACCTCTGCACTCTACTTTATACCACTCCACTTTACATCACTCCCTGCCACTGCACCTCACACTATGCCTCTCTACTCTACGCTGTAGCACTGTACTCCATGTCAATGCTCTCTTCGCCACTCCATTCTACACCATTGCACTCTTTGCAACTGCACTCTACACCACTTCAGTCTAGGCCATGCAAATATACTCTGCACAACTCTACTCTATGCTTCTGTACTCTATACCACTCTTCAACACTACACTCTATGGCACTGCACTATGTCAATGCACTGCACTTACTCTGTAGTGCTCAACCCTTGTACTTTATACAAATCCACTGTACACAACTCTATTCTACCCTGTACCACTGCACTCTACCCCACTTTACACACTGCACTCTATGCACTCTATGTAATTGCACTCTACCCTACAGTACTCCACTCTATGCCACTTTACTCTTCTGTGAAACAATCTACTCTATGCCACTGCACTCCATTCTACTATAGTCCATTATGTGTCACTCCATTCTACTCTTACCCACTGCACTCTACACCAATGCATGCTACACAACTGCAATCTATGTCACTGTACTCTACCCTGAGCACTCCACTCTACGCCATTTCACTCTACTCTGCATCACTGTACTCTATGCCACTGCTCTCTATGCCACTCTAGTCCACTCTACACCACTGCACTCTGACACTGCACCTCTCTAGGCCACTCTACTCTCCGCCACTGTGCTCTATGCCACTGCAGTCTATGCCACTGCACTGTACACTACTCAACTCTGCCCTGCATCTCTTTACTCCATCTCACTCTACTCTTCCCCACCCTATGCTGCACAGCTCCACTCTGCACCCATCTATTCTGCACTGCTCCACTCTGCACCACCCCACCCAGCACCACTGCACTCTACTACGCACCACTCTAATGTGTTCCACTGCATTCTACGATCCTGCATTGTATGCTGCTCAATTCACTGCTACTGAACTTAGTGCTACTGCACTCTATGCCACTATGCTCTGCAACACCCTATGCCAATGCACTCTAATCTATGCTCCTCCAGTGTATGCCACACTATGTGACTCCACGCTATGCCACTTCAATACACAACACTCTCTGCCATTCCACTGTACAATACTTCACAACACTCTTTGCCATTCCACTCCACACCACTCCTCTCTATGCCACTACCTTTTAACCATGCTGAACAATAGCCACACAGGTGAACACCATGCTTAAAAAACACTGGCAAAGCCAATAGCTCTTGTATAGGTGAGACCTATTGGCTTTGCTAATGATTGCTGTTCTCTGTCTTATCGAAGCTTTGGAAAACCTTTGCAGCCAAACGAGTATTACAGCCTACTATCTCCTCTAACATGCATGCTGTGGCATAGAACACATGGCAAAGTCTCGGCCTCTCAAGGTGGCATGCAGTGCTTTTAATTCTATTGTGTCATCAGAAAGGGCAAACAATGTTTTGAAGTTGTCCACCGTGTGACCCAAAGAGGCAATGAAATGATATGAAGACATTTTACCACCAGGCCATTTTCAATCTTCTTCAGCAGTAGTAAGCCGATGAAAATGAGCTCACAGATTACAGACCAGTTGCATAATGACTAGTTAATTATCTTGAAATACTGTACTGTAAAGTGATGATACATGCACTGGCAATGAGGCACTTCTTTGTTGTCCGAGCACATATATTTGAAAGGTTTTTAATCTTTCCTTTCTTTGCAATCACTGAAAAACAAAGTATTGATCCACCCTAGTATTGATCATTTTAGAACTGCTAATCCCATAATTACCCGCGGCTAGGCTGTGACAATGGCAAGAACAAGACCTTGCTAGCAAAGTGTATAGTTTTCCCTTTAAAATAAGATACCTAATACTTCCTCATATGGAACCACCCAAGGTAACAGGTATCACTGTCATTAAAATCGAATCTCTCAGCTAGCACGTAGGCTAAGTAATCTACAGAGGTCTACAGTGCTTACCCAGCCTTAATAAAGCATAAAAATATGAAGTAGTTTCTGAAACAAAGGGCCATATTTAAACTTTTTGACGCAAAGCTGCGCCGGTGCAGTTTTGCGTCAAAAAGTTTACCGCCGGCTAACGCCATTTCGATGCGCCGTGCGGGCGTCAAATTTATACTTTGACGCACGGCGGCGCAACCAACAGGTGGGAGTCATTTTTTTGGGACGCACACAGCGGCGCCAAGACATAAAGGAAAACAACGTAAATGACTGTGGGTCGATTTACGACAGCGCAACCCGGAAAGCGACGTTTTTTTGACGCAATAGCGTCAAATTTACCCGCAAACACTGCCCTTTCAGCGGAGGAGAGCCAAAATGGATCCCAGATGCCACAACAGACCCCAGGAAGATGACAGCAGACCAGGAACCAGCCAGGATGATCCATACAGGAACCAGGACATATATAGAAAAAAAAAGAAAGTGTTGCTTCAGTGCAGAGGAGCAGGAAATCCTGGTTAAAGAGGTGACGGAACACCAGCACCAACTGTTCATCACCTCTAAGTTGCCAATCAGCAGGAGAGAGGCCATATGGCAACAAATTGTTGACAAGATCAACAGTGTGGCTGAAGTACGCAGGACAGTCACCGAGTGTAAGAAACGCTGGCATGACTGCAAACGTAGGACAAAGGAAAAAATGGCCAGGAACAGGAAGGCAGCACTGCAGACTGGAGGTGGGAGTCCAGCACACCAGGAGGCCCTGGACCACATGGAGGAGATGGTCGCAGCCGTCATCCCTGAGGAGATCGTCACAGGGATTCAAGGACAGGACAGCGCTGACTACCACGAGACAACGCACATGCAGGGTAAGTCGCATGGGGAATTAAAATGCAATAATGTTAACTGCAACCGGGGGGGGAATACCTACTACACAATGCATGTAAGTCAGCATATATATGGAGTGGCATGGGTAAAGGGGCACAGCAGGGGGGCATGCACAGCACAGACAGAAGCTGGGGCACAACATAACACAGCACCAACAACAGTCCCATGGGGGCATCCTGTCATGACAACAATGGAGCTAAGGGAAAGGCGCGACAGGTGGGAAGGCCACTATGTCAAACTTACATCCTGGCACTCGTCAGTCAAAATAGATCCTACATCAACTAGGTCCCTATCAGTAATCCAGTAGCCAAAACAACAACTGCAATGTAACTGCAACAACAGTTGACACTAACACCTCTGATCTCTGTGCAGCTATAGTAGCCAATGGCAGTAACCTCCCCATGGAACATACATACCTAAATTAGGGGGTGAGGATGACATCAGCAACAATCTCCAGAAATAAGACAAAGGCACCAGTACACTCAAATGTCAATGCCCATAGTTGACACATACATCAGCCAAAGTAAACAGCAATAGGAGCCACACAGCACTAAGGACACACACATGCTGCATACGTCAGGGTCCCTCACGTGCCTGCCTAACAAGGCTACATCACTAATGTCATACTGCTCAGACAACAACATTGAGGAGGGGACACATGCAACTGGTCACTGAAACACACCTGCACAGTCAGAGGACCAAATAGGAAATTGATACGATAAACAGGGCAATCCAATTAAACACACATTACCCAACATCAGCTGGAAACATCAACAATGTCTACATCCATATCACATCGTAACATTGCCATGCATAGGATATGCCACATAACAATTACAATTAGGTCAATGTGAACAAACAGATTTTGGGGCAGGTCCTGAGAGGCAAGTGTGCTGCCAGGCCAATCACAACACCCACAGCCAGTGAAAGGTCTCACCATAAGAATAGATATACACGGAGGGTCGAGTAGGACAAAAAGATGGCTAATCCCTAATTGGTACAAAGCAACACCTAGAGGCGATTAGGCAGACAAGTCTGATAACTCTATATCATACATGTGACACACAGGTGGGGCATAGGCCTATAACAATGCCCATATGAAGGGCAGCAGATACCAATACCAAACAAGATCACAAAGTAAAGTCATCAAAAGGCTTGCATGTAACGTCAAAACTGTTAAAACACAGACACACTAATTGTACCCCGTTTCATTGCAGAGGAACATGCATCTCCTGCCGATATGCCTGTCCCTGATTTCCCTGATGACATGGATGACGAGCCCATAAACATTTCCCAGGAGACCATCCAAAAGGTCCTTGAAACCCTCCAGACCCCACCTTCAGTCACAAGGAGGAGCACAGAACAAGCAGCCATCACAGAAGAACCACCCACCACCCCAATTCTAAGACCTGCCAGCTCCAATACAGCTGAGGACTCTGGCGACACTGGCACCAGCTTTGAAAGAACTGTAGTTGGTGTACAGCGGGAGCTGGCCAAGGAGGTGTGCGTGGGGATGCAAAATATGGCAGCCAGCCTTGAGGGGGTGAGCTCGTGCATGTTGTCATCTGCAGATCAGGCAGCAGCTATGCAAGCCCTAACATCCATACTGCAAGGACTACAAGAAACTATAAAGGAATTCACCACTGCAGTAAGGGAGTTGCCACAACACCTCGCAACCCAAACTTTCCACTGCATGCACGAATGCAATCATGACTCCCTCAGGGCTGACCTGGCTGCCTACCATCGTGATGTGGCTGCTATTCTCAAAAACCAGCAGGCCCTCCTTGCAGCAGTACTGCCCTTAAGAACTTCACAGGGAGCAGCCCCCGGGATGTCTGACTCCACGTCTTCTAACACTGAGGTGTGTGTTGCCCCTTCACAACCAATAACAACAAGGACAAACCAGCCAACACCCACATCAGAAGAAGAAGACATGGAACAGATAACATTCTCACGGAAGAGTACCCGGAAGCACTAGTCCCTGCACCATGGCCTACTTTGACCAAGGTCCTACGTTTTGTCAAATGCCAGTCTCACTACAACTATACTCAATGACTGTTCTGCTAACCACTGTATGACTTGTCAGCATTGGCAGTGAATGTCTCTCTCCTACTATTCGGCAAATCCTGTCCCTCTGCACTGTCTGTTACATCACCCCAGCATGTCAGGAGCATCATCCACACCCCTACTGTAGGATCACCATGTAAGAATGCACCAGAACGGACTCAGCAAACATGGACAATGTCCATTTTGCACTACAGCACCTATCAATAAATAGCACTTGCACACCTAATATGTCTCTGTGTAATTTGACACATCAACTGTGCAGTAGGTAACTCTAAAGTGCCTGTGTGACAACCATGTAGCTTGTCAATACAACTGTCCTGACATCATGTAGTCTGATACATCTGTGCAGTGGCCAGGATTGCATCATAGCCTGACCATCCTGAGGAGAATAACTGATGAAGGGACAAACCACACACAATTATGCTGTGTTGGACAGAATAATGCTCCAGCTATAGCAATCCAAGTCAACTAATGGTGGCTGAGAAATGTAGGCACCATGCAATAGTAAAAAATGAATTTATGTAGCATAATCTAAGCAAACACAACTAAACACTGCATCAATCACCCTTTCTGAGTATACTTCCATGAAGGGAAGTCATGCTGAATTTATACACACATGATCTATGTCAGCAATGAAGACAAAAAGACAAGAGTGTTAACAACACCTCATCTACAAAGATGGCCCTGCACATCACACTGCAGTCCGATCTAATAAATTTACCACAATACCAAGTCTGGAAGCACACTTTGTGATGTAGAATACCTACTCATCAACACAAATCCTTGGTGATCCATGTAAACTACTAATGGTGGGTCTACCAAATGGTGGATACTTACCAAGTTAGCACAGGGTTAGCTGCCATGTTAAACCTCCATTTTCTGTGGTGTGTAGCATAGGACACAAATGTCATAGAAAAACATTCACCTACACTGATGTCAAGCCCATGATCAAGTAGCAGTTAACACATAAAGCTAAGGGTTAACTATATGTTTATTTATATGTATTCACACCAGAGGCAACTAAGGGAAAAGTCATACCTACACTAATCTAACCTGACTACTCCTAACCCACAACTGTCCCTAACTAACCTAAGCTAAACTTACTCTACACATATAACGAATCGATCTAAACATCAACCCCCCACCCACCATTATGAGACAGGACACATGCAGGACAACACATACTAACCTACACACATACTATACTTCTAAACAATCATAATATATATATATATTTTTTTTAACTTTTTATATATATATATATATTTTTTTTACAACCAGACAGGAATCCCAATATTGACCCCCACCCACCCACCCACACAAACATGAAAAATAGAAAGAATAAGGACCCCCCACCCTCCTCCCTAACACTAACTAAGCTAACAACCTACACTAATCCTCAAAACCCAACTATCAGTACAAAAAGGAAAGAGGAGAGAGGGGAGGGATAAATTTAAAACAAGCAATAAAGTCCTAGAGGTTGGCCCTCCGTAGGGTCCGCCTGATGGACCGAACCCTTTTCTTAATGTAGGCCACATCCTGGCTTAGCTTGTCCACCTTGGTAATAAACCTGTCCATTTTCCTGTTTAATGCCAGGAATGCCGCAGGGTCAATAGGAGGGGCTGCTGCAGTCTGTGTGCTGGCAGATGTGCACAGTGTGGCAGTTGTTGTTTTCCCACTGGACTGTCCTGCAGCTCGGAAATTGCTGGGTCCAGGTCGCGCTGTAGAGGCAGGGTCAACTGTCCCTGCCGTTGCTGGGGCCACTTGGGTAGAACTGGTGGATGTGGTGGTGGTGGCTGTTGTGGGCAATGTTGGGCCACCCTGTGGTGAGGCCCACCATGCTCCGGAGGCCCGATCTGCTTGGTATTTTCGGGCCATCCTTCTGAACCCCGACTGCACCTGCAGGATGTGCCGTTATCTCATTGCACGCCTTTCGAACTGATGTCTCTGTGCGGCACTCATGTTTGCAGCTGTGAAGAGAAAGGGCAACTATTTACCATAGGAAATGCATTGGGTGGAATAGCACAATGGGTCAATTGTACATTACTTGTACTGTATTTGTAACAGCGATTTTCACAACATAGATCATTGAAAGTCTCAGAGGAAGTATATGGGGAGCCTGCATACAAAGGGCATCTCACACCTAGCATATCCATGTCTCTACATGATGGGTGACATCAGCCTGAACTTCTCATCCAAATAATGGGTAATGCAGCTGACATTATGGCTGAACCTCTTCCGCCTAATTACTTCACTGCATATGTCACTCTATGTGATAACAATCACAACCCTCAATATATGCCTTTTGTAATAGTTTTTTGCTAATGTAGAACTCATGTGCCATAACCGAATGTGTACACTAGGTTCAAAACAAAGTTGCAAAAGGTCACAAGTATGTGTAACATACTGGTTGCTACAGTCCTAGGTACCCTATTCCCAAACCCATGGCAGTCTTTGAGGGTGGGGTGGGAAGAACAACCAACAATCCCATATTCAATGCACACCCAGGAGTGTATAGAAAGCTCAACAAGTATTTGCCTCCACACACAACACCAATGAAGGGCTAGCAACAAATTGGAGTCAGCCAAACCTTGTCCTATCCAAGGTCCACACATGTCAAAATGTACTGACTTAGGCCAACATCACATACTACCAGTGAGGCATATTTTACCACACACACAGAGGAGCAAGAACACCCATGATCATGAGTAGAATTAACACCTAGGCCATTGCACTCTAGTCCCACACACTTCTAGTTCAACTTGTGGTAGTACATGCCCCCGGAAGATCCAACCTACAGTGTACTCAGTCCATCCTCAACTAGGGAAGCTGCATATTTCAGACAAGCCTTTTGCAGAAGCTATCTGGGAGTATGTCAGTCTGAAATGCAGACTCAGTCCAAGCCAAGTCCCAGAGTAACCAGTGTATTCCACATGACTCATCCCATTCCCCATAGCGGGCCCGACTGGAATGGCCTACAGACCCTAAATCTGTGAGATGGATAAGCATAGGTCTACTGAAACTGAGGTGGTATTTGAAATCCCACTAATGGAACAATACTAATGAATGGGCAGCGCATCAAACCTTGAATTCTGTTGAACACACAGTAGTCCATCATGCATCACTAGCAAACAATAAAAATAGCACACATGCAACACTCACTGTAGGTGTCGGGGTCCTTAAAATGAGCCACCTCTCCCACGGTGTACGGTGCAGGTCCACCTGTAAAGCATGGAAGGAAGAATATACTCAGACTCCGTGCACTGACAAACAATTGCAATTACAAAGACAATGTGAGAATATGACATGCGTAATTAAACACTTTGACACATGCTCATACTGAATGGAATAATTCTTAATCAACATTTACATTGGATGAGTCTCATGCTACAGTTACACACCCTACTACACACATGCAGTGGCCAGGACAGTCATGTGGTGTCAAAGATGCACCTCCATTAGTATGCCCCAACAATATCGGGGTGCATTCATCTCATCATGTGCATCCCAGAGAGACATCCAAAAGCTGGCTACTTGGGGACTGCATGACCCCTCAAACTCAAACAGCCTATGTGGTCATTTTCAACACACACCAACCAGACACACATGTGACATATGTGTGGACAACATAGCTAACTTCAATTGATGTGAAGGCAGCACTCATTTGTAGCATCATTTTGGGTTTACAAATTTCAGTCTAGCTATGTAGTCCACATATGTAGGTATGATGTTTCAACATCCATTTTTCACTGGCTATTGTGACCTGTAGAGTTCAAATAGAGGCATTAACGTGTTGCTTGTCTGATACAAAGGCAACACTACATTACATACAGCTACAGGCAACCGGTATGTGTAGAAAACATGAGCTACCTGACTGCTAGCATTGTCTTCCTACACATTGTGCAACAATTACCCAGTAGGTTTCCCTGGCATTACACACAGTCAGCTATTTATCTAGCAGATTGGGTAACAATCATCACATGTCCCCACACAGCTTTCAATTGTTCACATGTAATTGATTTGTACTCACCAACATGGCCACCAATCCTGATTCCCAGGTGGTCCAGCAGATCCTGCTCCCTGGATATCAGATCAGCCCAGCGGTGCTTGAGTTGATGGTCATTCCTCAGGCTACCATAGACACGGACCAAGTGATGGCGCACCTTCCCCCCCCGGACTTTACGTGCCTCCGTGTGATACCCCTGTATCACACAACCCCCAGCATGAGTGGAAGGAAACGGCAAACAAGCCATATAAATCCCCCCAATTCCTCCTCACCCATCCTGGCAAGCCGTGGCCTACCTGACATCTCTGCACTAACAAAGTGGAAAAAGTACGAAAAAAAGGAAAAGGGGGAAATGGGGAAAGGTAGAGTAGTGAAAAACAAAGAAAACTTAAGAATAAGAGCCCAACTAACCCCAAAATTACACTACCTAGAACAGACTCCCACAGACAATAAAATAAACACTGGACTTGACAAAAGTATACAATACAGACTCAGACAGTATTCAACAACAAGACAATGATGACAAAAGCACAATAGAGAAGTACACTGGACACAAAAGCACTAAAACACTTTCCACACAGCCACACAGTCTAGAATAATCTGAGACTGCAAAGTGAAAGTACACCCACAGTACAGAATCTGTAAACAGGATATCCTATTACATCACATCCTGCCTAAAATGGCCGCCGTTTTTATTTTTCCGTTATGCGTCATTTTTTCACGCATACAGATTGTGCGTCATATTTTTTGACGCATAAGAGTGCACATAATGCAGAGTAAAAAAAAAAATCGGCATTGTTCACTTATATTTGTGTGAGGCTTATTTTACAGTTCTAGAGTTGAAATATAAGCCGCTGGCAAATATGATGACCAAATATGAAAATTTATTTTGACTCTGCATTATATGCACTCCTGTGCGTCAAAAATTTATGACGCCCAAGATGTATGCGTGGAAATATGACGCATTATATAAAATATGGTGGCCATGTAATGCTGGTTATTAATATATTTATTTTAAAATGAGACTTTTTTGACTCAGCATTATGTGCACTCCTGTACGTCAAAAATTTATGACGCCCAAGCTGTATGCGTTGAAATATGACGCATTATATAAAATATGGTGGCCATGTAATGCTGGGTATTAATATATTTATTTTAAAATGAGATTTTTTGACTCAGCATTATGTGCACTCCTATGCGTCAAAAATTATGACGCACAAGCTGTATGCGTGGAAATATGACGCATTTTGACAAATATGTCTTTATTTTGTCAAATTGTGAAAAGAAATTAGTCATGACCAAACTGTGCTAAGTGATATACATTTGGGGTTAGCTATGGCACATGTCCCTTATATGATGTATAGAAGGCATTCACAGTGTAATAGTAATGATTGCTCCAAATGGTTATTACCCATAATTGTACACATATTTTGGGTAATTGCTGATGGCTAATTTGAAATGATGAATGGGATACCAGGATGTATTCCTTAGCAAAAATGTGTCCACATTAATCACGGTAATCCAAATTATCTATGGGCCAAATAGGTAGTGCAATTGTCACCTACACTTTTTATGGGGGTAACCATATCCTAATTATGAATTTGTGTATCTTATATGTGTTTTACTTTTGACATGTAGGCCACACATGCGCCTTATGCATGTGTGTACTTCACATGTGCATATTTCATGTATATTTGGGGGGCGGTAGAGGTGGACTTAGGCCCCCAGCACCCTAGGGTTTGCCCTTCCAGATTTGCAAATTTATCCAAGGGTTTCATTTATTCAGTAATGCTAAACCTGCAGCAGCAGGCTCATGGAAGCCCATAGGGTATGATTCACTGTTTGCCATTCAATAATCCCATTTGCCCATTTGACGTTTGCCCTATTGATTCTTTGGAGCAATCTGACATACCATTTTGCATTTATATTTTTTGCAAAATCTCGAGGTTCCTCATGTGCTGATGACAAATAGGTTGTTGATGTATGTGGCCCTTTATGCATTACCTGGTTTAGTGGCATGTTTCATTATTCCTGCTAGGTTCCAACTGGGACACTACTGTGATCAGCTGCTTGCAAATATGTTGTTGATTGGATGGCACATGTTTATATGTGTGGTCCAATGTAGATCCACTATCAACTGTCAGGGTGTATGTTGTCACTGTAACTTCCAGGTCTCCTCATGAGTTAGTGGCAGCTAATCTTGTTCCAATTGGGCATTGTTTGTAGAAAAAATGGAGAGAAGCCATTG
Source organism: Pleurodeles waltl (assembly GCF_031143425.1). Taxonomy (NCBI): domain Eukaryota; kingdom Metazoa; phylum Chordata; class Amphibia; order Caudata; family Salamandridae; genus Pleurodeles; species Pleurodeles waltl. The sequence continues at coordinate 382,152,471 of NC_090447.1, forward strand.
AGGACATGGTCACCTACACATGGATGGTACCACCCTGTCACTGAACACGTGTAATGAGACTTTCAAATGGGCAACCTTTTTGTGCTGAGTGAGAGAATGTCTCAGGTGTCTGGATCTGGCATGCGTCATTGCCACATTTGTACTCCAGTTGGCCTCTGTGGATGGTAATGTATCATGAAACATCATAGCCTCTGTGCAGACGTAAATGGCTGGCATTCAACACACGACTCATCTTTATCATTTGAAAAAGTGTTACTCAGAGTTTTGAACAGTCAGGGTCCTCATATGTGTTGACTTTTCATGGACATTATCTGAGGTTGCTGGTTTTGATGGAGGCCATTTACACCATCATACACTATGGTCCTGGTACACTGTCACACTTTTAAGTTTAGGCATTAATGAAGGTCAGACAACGGAAGGGCCAAGATTTGCCTATTCATGGGCACTGTCACAAATCTGATGCAAATGACAGTCAGATGATGCACTACTATGTATTTGAGTATACATTGATAAGGCTAATGACAAATTATTGTCTGAGGTACAAAAGGTATTGGACAGCATGTGTGGGCCATAGGTGGACCCCAGGTATCTGTAGAGTGACCCACGGACAGGTGCCAGTCAGGCTGACAGGATGCTGGGTCAATCAGGTGCAAGCTCTTTCAGTAATCACATGATCACGTGTTCTGACTAGGACTGGTCAGAGGGATCATTAGACAGTTGAGATGTCACACTGTGTATGTCCTGTGTTGCTTTGAAGGTGACACATGAACCCTGATAAAGTGTTACACAGCAACATTAGTGTCAAAGCTTAATGATGTAATGGCTCACATTCAAACATGTATGCAGTAGGAGGCATCTGCAGGGACAGGGCATGTACATTTGGGTGGTGTGCATGGAGGGGATCACAGGTGTGGCCTCCATCTGTGTCTCACTAGTCCTGTCAGATGGGATTAGCTGATAAATAGCCTACAGTACCTTTCACAGAAGAATCAATCTACAGGTGATACCAGGCCTTATGAACTCCAAGGCAGTGTATTATATGAGCTGTGTTCCATGCAGTGAAACGGTAGTATGACAATGGTCGGCATAGTAAAGGGTGTGGCACACTGGATGACTCATGTGAGTGTGTGTGTGTAGATGAGGGAATCTCAGTGTACACAAATCGGACTTCCAGGGACCTCTTCAGACAGGTGGGGTGTGAGCAGCTGCAAGTGTGTGTATTGTTTTTAGAAAAGGGCTGACATGTAGATGGGATGTGATGTGCTGGATGCTTGTCATAGGTGTAGCACTTGTGCTGTGTATGTTCTGCTTATGTGTAACTCTAGTGACAGATAGTCATTGCAATGATAGTAAGTAGTTGGAATTACTGTTGGCAAGAGTCTAGTACTACATTCCTGTTCCTGAAACATTAGCATGTGAACTGGCTGATGTATGAGGCCTGTTTCCCCCTAGTTGAGTGATGGTGTTTTAGTTGTGTGCCATCTGCTGCGATGATCCATGTTTCCTACATGTATGTGAGTCATATGTGTGGTCCTCAGCTATTGCCCTTCAAAGGTGAACTGTACAGGATGTCTGTCATTTACATGGTGTGTGTATTTGACCATTGTATGGTGGCCCTTACATTTGTGGTGTATATTTTTTGTGTGATGATTGTTATGTTATTATTGCTCAATGAGACGACATTCTTCTTCAGCTATTTCAAACTAAAGGTGGGCAGAAATGAATAGGCCAAACCATGATGTGGTGTTTGTTATCTGTGTTTATTTACACTTGTGCATTAAGTGGTGATAGTCAAAATTAAGAAAATAAATTATTTACAATCTGTTGGCGCCTACGCACTCCAGCAGCCGTGTTTGGTTGTTCACCCTCCTGTTGCAGGCCAGCATCCTCCTCTTCGTCGTCTTCAGGCATGTATGGGTCTGTTTCCAAGAGGGGAATGTTCCTTTTTACACAAATGTTGTGCAATATGGCACAAGTGAGTATGATCCTACAGACCATCTCTGGGGAATATAGTAGGCTACCGCCAGTGTTGTCAAGGCAGCGGAACCTTGACTTTAGGATCCCAAAGGTCCGCTCGACAATGCTGCGTGTCCTCTTATGGGCGTCATTGTATGCCCGCTCTGCAGCAGTAGTCGGGTTCCCAAATGGTGTCATTAGCCACGGCTGGATGCCATACCCCTGATCAGCTGAAAGAAAAACACAGAATGGGATCATGTAGATGTAGCTGGCACTATTGAAAAGACTTTTAATGGCAGTAGTTGTCTTGTGTTGTCTGTGACTCTTTTGTGTACTAATGTGACAAACTATACTTGTAGGCTATACCTTCTGCATTGTGTTTTTTCCTTGGCTGAGCAAGTGTTTGTCTGCTAACCGTTTGTCAGCAGTATGTTTTGGAAATTGCAATAGAGTGTGTCCTCCCTAGCATTGTGACTTGTGATACAGGTGTCCGTGTGTCTTCACTGGGGGTGAGATGATAGTTCCATGCAGAGTTAAAATTGAAAGTGTTGTTAACACGTTCATATCAAAGTACCCTGGACATCCCATCCCTTTGAAACTTATGCAATGTATTAATGTAAAAGTTATTGTGACACTTACAATTTGCAAGGTGACATTTAGGCAACCACACTCATTAATGTCTTCACATTAAGCTGTACAGTCAATTCCAATGTGTGACAGGTTCAATGGTGAGTTAAGAAACATGGCTAGTGATGTGAGGACCTCAGTGTGTTCCTGTCTAGGTGTTGCTGTTGTGGTGTATGTGTTGTGTGTCCTAGAGGGTTGGTGTGCAGTGCGTATATATGTAGGTTTCTGTACTTACCAACAAGTATTCCATTGCCATACCGTCCATCCTGGAAGTGTTGGTTGATGGTGCTGTGACGGAAGATGAATGAGTCATGTACACTCCCAGGATATTTAGCCACGATGTTGCTGATCAATCCCTGGTGATCGACTATGGCCTGCACGTTGATTGAATGTGTGTGCTTCCTGTTGCGGTAGAGGTGTTCTGTTGCAGCAGGTGGCACAAGGCGTACGTGTGTGCAGTCGATTGCACCAAGGACGTGTGGGAAGCCACTGATGGCGAAGAACCCCTGTTTAGTTTCCTGCTGCTTCTGCAGTGTGTTAGGGAAGCAGATGTGGAGGGGTGTCAGGCGAATGATGGCATCCAGTACTTTTGGCAGAAATGCGGAGAATGATGGTTGTGATATTACGCCAACCAGGGCACCAGTTGTTTGAAAGGAGCCACTTGCCAGCAGGTGTAGTACGGCAAGCAGCTTTGTTTCTGTTGGGATAGTGCGGGCTGTCACCAAAGTGGGGGCCAACTGCTGTTCAATGTTTCGCAGCAGCTGCTGAATGGCCTGCCTGTTCAACCGGTACCTCTGTATGATGTCGTGTTCCCTGAGGCCATGCAGGGTTGTTCTTGGGCGGAATATCCTCTCCTGACTTCTGCGTTGCCTTTGGGGTCCCTGCTGTTGTTGTTGTAGCTGCTGTTGTAGCTGCAGGGCTCTGCGTCTACGTGCACGCTGGATAAAAATCACCTCCATGTCTCCCTGTTGCTTCTCTGCTGCTCTGCTGCTCTGCTGCTCTGCTGCTCTGTTGTTTGTTCTGTGTGTTCTGATTCAATACAGGTGTGTTTGCCCCATTTTAACACCTGCCCTGCCCCAGGCGTTAAATTTTGAAGCACATCGGGCTTTGCGTCATTTTTTTGCTCCGCCTCCCGGCCGAGAGTCATTTTTGCCCGGAAGCATAAATACGACGCACGGCCGTGGGCGTCGTTTTTTGGACGGGAACGCCTACCCTGCATATCATTAACGCAGGGCTGGTTGCCGCATCCAGAAAATGGCGCACACAGCGGATTTTTGTCATCCGCAGGCTCGGGCGTCAGGGTTTAAATATGGGGCAACGTTTGCGCTGATTGTGCGTCAAATTTTTTGACGCACAATCGGCGCAAACGGAGTATAAATATGCCCCAAAGTGTTTCCATTTCTCAGAATTCCAAATCTTTCTATTTCTGAAAAAAAAACTTGCACTTGGAGAACCAGCACTTCTTTTTCTTGACGATAGAGGGATCACGTTCTTTAGAAGATAACAAGTACTTGTATTGTATACTATACTTGCTTTTTTAACATTTACTATTTCTGTTTTAAACAATAAAAGGCACTTTGTCTGGGTTGCTTTTGCTAAATGAGTGCAAAAACAACATCAGGAGTTTTCAATTCTAAAAGTCGAAATTGTCTCAAATGTAATTGTCATATATGTGCCTAGTTCCGAATTAACGATTATACTTTCTTGGCTTGAATGAATCAAAATAGAAAAAAACTGAATACAAGGATTTAAGATTTTATATGAATCCAAGGAATTACATTTTCAGGAGAAATATCCTCAATCTGTTAAATATACATTATTTGAATTTGAAGTTAGTAGGTAATTATTTTCTGGCCGTCCGATCCCTTATTATGTGTGGTACAAGGGCACTTTGCAGAACACATTAGTATAACTGCAAAATTCCTTTCAAAAAGGATTATGGGCCTCATTTAGTTTTGGCGGAGGGGCATACTCTATCACAAATGTGATGGATATCCCATCCGCCCTATTACGATCCCATTAAATCAGATTGAGTTCGCAATATGGCCAAGGGGGTGTCCATCACGTTTGTGATGGAATATTTCCGCCGCCAAGATCTAAATCAGGCCTTATCTGTTTTAACTGATTTATAACTCTTGTACATTTTTGCATAGAGTATGTAGCCATTTTCAACTAACTGTAATGTAGTTATTTGTGCTTTCTATCATTTTACCACAGTGGATATTTGATCTTAACACTCGTGTGGATTGACAGCACTAAAAAGATCTATTTTTATTTTTATTTGCTTTTATTTTTGTTTCTTTAATGATCAACAACATGATGTAGCATGCATAAACAGGTTGTGCCCCATCTACTGGAAGTATTCTTTAGGTAGTTTCTGTTTTTTTCCAAGGACCACAGAAGAATTTCTCTCTCTCCCACTCACTGCAGTTCTATGAATCCCAAGTGGTATAGCCTACAAAGGTACTGAGACCCTTGCAAATGTCTGCAAATGTATGCATACAAAAACAAAAATAACCCCACTGGGAATCTGCCTTAGACTGCCCATGAATATGTAAAGAGTTGTAGTAGACACAGCCTCCCTGGGTCAACTTTTACTAGTCACTCCAACCCTGCATGAGCTCATTATGACAAGTTTAGTTTGAGCCGTTATAGAAAATGACCCTCTTTTGCTTGATGTCATTTTAGCCCTGTTTAGCTTACTTTAGAAGTGTGTGCACTTTATCCATGCTAACCAATATTAAAAAACCTGTGTACCCCCTTCAAACATGGTCAAATTGGCATACTCCTAATTGGTAAATGTAACTAGTCTATAAGTCCCTAATATATGGCAAACAACGTATCCAGGTCCTGTAAGCTAAATGCCACTAGTGCACTGCAGCATCTACTGTGCCTCGACTCTAGTAGCAATACAAACCTGGCTTCGTATCTACCATTTTATCCTGATCGTAAGAGAGCAAAACATGCACTGCAGTCTGTGAAAATAAACCCTTCATGACAGATAATACAAACCTTTCATTTAAATATCAATGTTATCCAACATGGTGCATCTTATTTACACATAGGAGATGTAGAAATGTAAAGCTAACATGTCTTTAGAGGGACTAGCATCCAAAAGCTATTTTCACTGTAGGAAGGCCTCTGGTCCATAGAGGAACACGTGGAAGAAATAATAAATATTACTTCTGCTATCTCAGGGTAGGGACGAGCTAGAGAAATGGTTAAACCATCATTTTTAATATTTATTATCATGATGAAGTTGGATTTGTAATAAATATTAAGGAAAAGTAACTTTTAGAAAATTATCTTTTTCCGTGCCTGAAATTGCTAACAGCTAATTTACATTAGCCTCTAATTCTCACGCAGCTGGTGAATGGCCCTAAAAGAGCTGTCAAAACTGATCCTAGATCATTGCCTCAAGCCTGCAGGTGGGAAATTGTTTTTTTTACTCTTTGCAGGAAACCCAGTTGGGATGCACCTAGGAACCTTATATACTTCAAGGGGGCCTCCTTTGTCACAAGCAGAAGTCAGATGACACCTTGACAAGTCCCTTCTCTTGTCCTCCCTGGCAGGTAGGCAGGCACAAAGCCCAGCGGAGGAGAGGTGCATTCAGTGCTGTTTTGGAATGACCAGACTGGAAGAGCTGTTCATTAACCTGGCCTCACCTCTATGTGGGTTCATAGGCTATACACACGGAAAGAAGGGTTTCACCATTGTGGATTTTAGAAATGAGCAGCTATGTGGAATTGTCTTCAGTAGGGCAGACAGGAACTGCCGTAAAAGAAGGTAGGGTTACACCTGGGCAATCTTGGGTGATTGGTTACAGAAGGCCAGTAGTCACCCACAACTTACAACAAAACATAAATGTGGCACCCCAAGACAACTTATAAACCTTCCTGGACCTGTGGAAGATCAAAGATGGACTGGAACTACTGTCTGTGTCCAGAGAGGTGTCCTGAAGGACTAGACCTGCTCCCTTATGAACTCAGAATAAAGACGTGGACTGCAAGGGTCAGTTGGCTGACCATCTGAGTGGCTACTGGGAAACCCTGCTGGTGGCCTCTGCTGGAGTGAATCTTAACCCCACAAATGCTGTTCCTGAGGGCCTGCATCCCTTGGCTAAGTCTGGCTGGACTTTTCCTACCACACCTCAAAATCTGAGACATAGAAACATTTTGGACTTGAAGACTTCTGGAGGGTTGGGATTAACCTGAAAGCCAATCTACTTAATGCTTGGCCAGATAAAGAAGTTTCTCCTGCTCTGAGCATTTCTGCAACAACAAATCTAATTCTTCAAGACCTCAGCGAAAAGATATCTGGCTTCATGAAGTACATGTTGGTTAAAGCCCACAGCCTTCCCCTATTGAAGGCTTGCAAGCGCTAACATACTAAGATGAAAGTAGAAATATTAACTTTGAGAAGGCATCAAAGTACCGAACAGGCAAGAACAATTCCCTGGGCACAAATTATTTATTTTCCTGCCTTTAGCTTTATCCACCTAAACCAACGGCTGGGTTGAATCTGGTTTATAATTCCAACCTGTGTTCCATCTCTGTTGGCCTGGAGTCACTCCTAGGTTCTAGTCTAATGTGACCATTTCATCTGCATTGGTGCTTAGTGTTCTTTGTCTAAATGTTCACTTCAAAATTTAAAACAATCATTTCTCCAGTTTCCTTTCTTGGATTATTGGAGTGTAGATGTGATTTTATTTGTTTAAATTAATTTTTTCCAAAGTCAGTTTAGGATTTTTATTGTCTAGTGTTTTGACAGTATTACTGTTTTGCTACTTAATAAATACCTCACATACTGCCCTAATTTCAGCCTGTGTGCTCTATGCCATAGATACCAGAGGGTTGCACTAAGGTTCATTTAGTAACTTGGAGGGTTCACCCTGACAAGGGTTGTGAGTATTCATTGAAGTGGGCAGTCACCCACCCCAATTAATAATTCAATGTCTCATAGCCTTTTTCCTCAGTAAGCAGAAACAGCAGACTGAGATTAAAAGCTAAAATCACTAGAAACGAGGCTTGAATAAACTGCAAATATGAAACTTCAACAACATTCCCCAAAAGGTAATGTGAATCTCAATGAATGCACAATACAGCATACCTACTGTTATAAAGTAGGTATTATAATTAAGGACCAACTTCAATTATTAAACATTGGTGATTATTGTGGGGTGCATACTATATCTAGAAAGAAGTAGGGCAGCAAGGTCCAGCTATTACCCCCTTTGAAAATAATGCTATTAGGAGCGTAATTTTATCAAGTAAATATTTCCACCTCTGACAGGTCTTAAGAAGGAGTCATATTCAGATGGTTTTATGCACAGACCGGGGAACTGAATGGACCCAGAGACAGAGGGTACACTCATTTAAGAGAGTTACTTGTCCCATTCAGCAAAAAATTTGCACAGAACATTATGTATACATTAAATAGAAAGGATGCAGGTATGTCAGGCACCCCATGCAGCTTATCTCAGCTCAGCTGAGTCCAGTTAAGGGAGTTACTAGTCCCATTCAGCAAAACATGTCCACAGAATATCGTGTCTACTTTAAATAGTAAGGAAGCAGGTATGTCCATAACCCCATGCCACTTATCTCAGCTCAGCTGAGTCCAGCTTAGCCCAGTTCAGTGTCATTTTCACTAACAAGCATGCATACTGAAGGATTTGGAGAAGAAACCTCTGACATTTATTGTGTTTGGTTGTTAAAATTTGCTGAGTATTTTATAGTGCTTAATACGGGTAAGATCCTGCTCAAAATCACTCCAAGCTATTATCACTGGTAGGATTGAGACAGAGCCTTCTCACCCTATATGACTGGGCTTCGAGAGTCTGGGCCCAGCACATCATGGAACACTCCTCGGTTCAATCCAATATCCCACCTGCGCATCCCTGAGTGACCTGCTAATAACCTAAAGTGAATGCACGATGACATTCAGGGGCATATTTATACTCCGTTTGCGCCGAAATTGCGTCGTTTTTTTTGACGCAATTTCGACGCAAAACTAACGCAAACTAACGCCATATTTATACTATGGCGTTAGAGGCGAATAGCGCCAAAGTTCCCGGAATGTGCGTCATTTTTTAGCGTGAACCCCTTCCTTGCGTTAATGATATGCAAGGGAGGCGTTCCCGTCTAAAAAATGACTCCCAGGCCTTTACGTGGTATTTATACTCCCGGGCAAAAGAGACGCCCGGGAGTGGGCGTTGCTAAAAACGGCGCATTTGCGCCGCTTTTTAACGCCTGGGTCAGGCATGGCGTTAAGGGACAAGTGGGCTCAAAATGAGCCCAGAGTGCCCTCCCCTGCCCCCAGGGACCCCCCCTGCCACCCTTGCCCACCCCAGGAGGACACCCAAGGCTGGAGGGACCCACCCCAGGTAAGTTCAGGTAAGTATTTTTTTTTTTTATTTTAATAATTTTTTGTGGCATAGGGGGGCCTGATTTGTGCCCCCCTACATGCCACTATGCCCAATGACCATGCCCAGGGGACAGAAGTCCCCTGGGCATGGCCATTGGGCAAGGGGGCATGACTCCTATCTTTACAATGATAGGAGTCATGTTGATGGGGGATGGGCGTCGAAAATAAATGGCGCAAGTCGGGTTAAGACGATTTTTTCGACGTAACCTGACTTGCCCCATTTTAAGACGCCCATGCGCCATTTTCCCCCTACGCCGGCGCTGTCTGGTCTACGTGTTTTTTTCCCACGCAAACCAGGCAGCGCCGGTCTGATTGCGCCGTCTAACGCCATTCCATAAATACGGCGCCCGCATGGCGCTTCAGAATGGCGTTAGACGGCGCAAAACTTTTTGACGCTAAACTGCGTTAGCGCAGTTTAGCGTCAAAAAGTATAAATATGGGCCTCAGTACTCTACAACTTCCAAAAATAAATAAACATTACATTTCAAAAACTACACTAATGCAATCTTTCTCACACTGTGCTTCCAGACTTTCTTGTAATATATTTAGGAAGCTAGTAATCTCACAATCAAATCAATCAAATATCTTCATGATGTACTTCAAAACAAGAAATTATTGCTTATGGTGCTAAAGTCCAGGACCATCTGGTGAAAACTGAAGATTTGTGTAAATTATTAGATAAGTAGCAGAAATTAAACATGCAAAAGGTAATGGGTGGGATGCTTGCAAGTTTTTTTAATGACTGGGAATCGCTTGGGGTAGCATCCCAAACCATTGTTGTTTTGCTCACACTTCATTTCAGCTTGGATCTAGCAAATCAGTGTTACCCCTGCTCCAATAGAAGCAGTCCAGCCTGAATTGCCAGATCAGGTACTCCCTGAATCCAACATAAGCAAGCCAAGAATTATTTAGTCCTCATGAGAACTCAATAGTTGCATATATCTTTGTTTCAGTGACACATTGAGCACAGAACCCACATCTGGGCATACCCTTGTCAGTGAAGGCGTACATCAAACACACAAAAGGTGATAGGAGGAATACTTGCAATTTGTCTAACCAGTGGAAATTGCTCTGGGTAGTATCCCAAACCATTGCTCTTTTGCTCACCATGCCATTTCAGTTTGGAGACAGTATATGCAAATCAGTATTGACCCTGTTCCAATATCAAGCACCTTACCATCAATGGCTACCTCAGAATCCCAGAAACATTTATGATGGAATTGGAGAATGGAGACTGGAGAAATGTGAAAGTATTGCAAATAACACCAAGTTGAGAAGAACAGCAAAAGTACCAATATCCAATTTATCCTTCACTGGAGGATCCAATGGTAGATTTTAAGTAATGTCTGCTACAGCCTGGGGCTAGTTATTATACTTAAAAAAGGAGAAAGTCAAACCGATTATATTTTCTCTCATTGTATGGGTACAGCATGTTCCATTACTACATGCATTTTTTCAACTTATAAATCTTCTTCATCTCTGGGTGGATCCTGAGGGAAGATCTTCTTCCTGGAAAGTGTAGCTACTGGAAGGATCGAGGTGGAGAAATATAGAAGATACCTCTTGCTATGGCTATGCAGTACTCAAGTCAAGGGAACAATAAATAAAGTTATGCTGGCAGTAACAAACCTTGGATATGAGCACTATCCAAATGACACCTTGGTCTCCTGCTGTATGCTAACAAGAAACTGTAAATCATGGATAACTGAAACTCCAAATACCACCAAACCTTGTAAGGATAGGAAGAAAGAGATCAATCCACGCAATTCTACAATTTAGGTAACTAAAAAATAGGAAAGATCAAATAATATTCAAATAGAATGAAGAAGAGGAAGAGAATGCCATGATGAAGGAATATTGACATTCAAAAGGCAAAACACGTTTAAATGGACCTCATTGCAAATTGAAAGCAGGAATTGGGGTAAAGGAAAAGGTAACAGTCTGAAATAGCAACAAAAGGTAAAGTCAACAATAGTTTTTAAGAAGAGTGGCCAAAGAGACAACATTCACTAGTAGAATGACTGGTTTCAATTCCACCTCAAATCTCTAGGTTCTGAACAATCAAGTGCAATGCCTGTATTCCTGGAGGAACATCATAATGCTGTGGTGAGAAAGAAAACTCTGTTAATGACCTTTTGTGTTTGGATGGGTATCTTCTAGGATGATCCTTATGTCTGATGACCTTACACATGATGTGACATATTCCGATACAAATGGCATTGATGTCATTAATGGTGACCATTATGAATGCCATCACTATAGATATGATATATTTTTTTTTATTGGGACATGCTTTTCTATTTATTGATATTAGTAATTTTCTGTAATTTAATGTTATAAATATTATCAAGTAATAGGCAGTTCATCAGGTGGGAAAATTATGGTTTCAATGGCAGTGCGGGATGTTGGTTTGTGTCTTCAGGCACGCGACCTCGAGCAGGTGTGACCGCCGGACCATAGGAAGACTGAATGAACTCTCCTTTGGTTTGAGGTTTACGTGTCCCTATGATGCCCTTTCTCTACATGGGATGGGCGACCTACTGACCAACTGACGGTGACAAATAGTCTGCGTTCAGTAAGTGACCTTCTAGCACTTACCGTTTGATATTAATAGGAGAAGTAGTAGTTCACGGTCCTGATGAAGCGCCATAGGATCATTCTTTGACCACAGAGGCGCGAAAAATGTCGACCACACTGTGTTAGGACTAGGTACACCACCTCCTTTTCTTTTTTTGGGAGTACAGTGGGACATTATTCCCCGCATGAACTCCTCTATTTCTTTTTTACTCTTGGCCTGATCCTCATTTTGAGTGATTAAATTATGATGCCGGAGGCTCAGAGCCAATTTTAACCTATTTTTCACTCTCCTGTCTTTCTTTGTCAGTACGTACTGCAGACCTTATTGGATCTGCTATACTGTCTCCAGTTGAGTGCCACCACTGTATGTGGGGTGGTGCGCCAGACATTGCAGTGCCGGTCTGACGAGGAGACTGCCCAGTGATGATGCTTAGCATCCTAGTCGATGCTTGAGGGCTCTCCTGCTAATACTGACACCTCTTTTCCCTGCATGTAAATCTACTGGAACAGTGTACTAAGTCTATTTATAGGATTAGGTTTAGGGAGATCGTACACTGGACCATAATTCTCCCAGTCCCTCTTTCTTTTTTTCATTAGGTTTGTGTGGTTATCCTTAAGTAGTTCATTTCAGAGGATGTTTGGGTTTAATTTTCAAAAGCTAATTTGATTATAATGGTGGGTTTTCAATTGAATTTCTGGGATTTTGATGCATTACATCCAACTTTTATACCGGCTGTGCACAGCGGAATGGCTGCAGTGTGTGGCCTTAGCCCTGCACCAAACCCTCCAAGGGCAACAAACATTTGCTGCAAATGTCCAAAGGCCGTGTGCATAAGGGTTTGGCTGCTGGGCTTTATTTACAGCACTCCATGAGCACAAGCACAATTCACATCTGGCATTTGTTTCTAAAGTGCATGGAATTTGCTAAGCATTGTTGTTCTATTAATTTTTGTATCACCCTTTGTTCAAGATTTGGAGAAAGAAGAAAGATAATTATTTTTTTAAAAAATATATCTATCTATCCATGAAGCTACAGGTCAAAAGACATAGGGGGTCATTACAACATTGGCGGTAAAAGGCGCTTACCGCCGCGCAGAAGACCGCCAATACGCCGCGGCGGCCGTGGAATTCCGCCACAGCTATTATGACCCACATCTCGGAATCCGCTGAAATTCAGACACCCACACAAGTCCGCCACACCAAAGGTCAGTGTTAAACTGGCGAAAACAATTCCTCCACCGTCACGCCAACAGAAACACGCCCATGCTATTACGACCCACGAATACACGCGGCGGTCTTTCAACCGCGGTATTCCATTGGCGGTACACACCGCCGCGCTCAAAATACACACACATCTCCAAAACACCGCCACATTGGACAATTACAAATACACACACCTGAGACATATACAAACACCACTCCCACTCACCCAATTCAATATAAAACACATACCCACATCACCCACAAACCCCTACGACCAGAACTTTTGAGGAAGCCGAGAGACAGAGAGCACAGCAAATGAGAACCCCACCATTCAGAGGCACACAACACCATCACCCACACAACAATCCACGCACAAAACACCACACACAAAACACCACACACCACTACACATCACCACACACATCAACAATTACACCACCCCACACAGCACTCACACCACCCCATGTCACGCCAAAGACACCCCAGGTTTTCTGAGGAGGAGCTCAGGGTCATGGTGGAGGAAATCCTAGGGGTAGAGCCACAGCTATTTGGCAAACAGGTGCAGCACACCTCCATAGCCAGGAAGATGGAGCTATGGTGCAGAATCGTGGACAGGGCCATCCAAGAAATCGGGAGGACATCAGAAAGAGGTGGAACGACCTACGGGGGAAGGTGCGTTCTGTGGTCTCCAGGCACAACATCGCGGTACAGCGGACTGGCGCCGGACCCCCTCCTCCTCCCCCACAACTAACAACATGGGAGGAGCAGGTCTTGACCATCATGCATCCTGAGGGCCTCGGAGGAGTCGGTGGAGGAATGGACACTGGTAAGTCAAATCTTAACTATCATATCCCCCACCCTACCTGCATGCTATCACACACCCCCACCCTCACCCCTCCCCTATCACTACAACTCCTCACTAATGTACTAATAACACAAACCACCCATCCCAACACCAAGCCCTGCATGACACAACTAAGCATGGACACCCATCACTGAAGCATGCTCACTGTACATACCCATAACAACCCCCTAACCATCATCACACAAACCCACACACAGGAATGCTTGCACTCGGGTACACGCACACCCACCCATTGCACACCATTACACACACACATGCAATAATCATGCTCTTATACCCCTGCAGGACCACTACCCAACGTCACCACACAGGAGGGTCCAGACATCTCCACTCCACCCACAGAAGAGGCCCACAGTGACGACAGCAGCTTTGCCCTACTGGATCCTGAAGACCAGACCATCGTGGGCCTCGGGACAGTCGGTTCCTCTTGCACAGGCACAGCCCAACACTGACCTTCCACCCTCTGGTAACACCAGCACAGCACCCACCTAGCGGGCCCATACCTCCGTAGCCAGGACACGTCAATCAGCGGTGTGTCCACCACTACAGGGAACCCAGGATAACCCACCACCTCAACAACAACAGGGACCTGGGGGCAGTGGTAGTGGGCACACGGTCCAGGGGACGGAGGCACAGGAACACTGGGGAACTGGGAGGGCTGCTGTGCGACAGGGGGCGGACAGGCCAAGGGAACCCACCCTCCACGAGGCCCTCACCTCCATCATGGGAGCATACCACCACTCCCAGGAGACGATGGCGACAGTCCTGGCCAAGTTTCAGGAGACCCAGTCCTGCAGGACGAACAGTATTTGGGCTCCAGGGAGGCGCTCAGAACCATCAGCTCCGCCCTGGGCACCATCGTAGGGATGCTGAAGGACATACAAAAGACCATGAGGGACACCGTGGCACTCCAAGGGGCCCCTGACACTAGCATGGACGATGAACTGCCCACCACCTCCGCCGGCGCTAGTGGACAGGACGCCCCGCCACAGGACCACCACACCAGCACCCCACCCCCTGCAGATGGAGAACCACCCCGCAAGCGGTCCCTGAGATCCAGGAACAGGACAGAGCAAGATGGCAAGACCCCCGCCAGGAAATGAGACCACCCTGATTGTCATCCCACTGTCCCACTTTGTTACCCTGTCCATACTGAAACTGCCCCAGCTCCACTTCCTATGCCCATATGGGCAGTGCACCTGTGTGACCAATAGACTGGACTCTGCCATTGACATTCCTCCACCATCCCCCATCACCATTTTACAACCCCCCCTTCATTTATGAGCACTTAAATAAACACCCTTGAAGCACAAAACAATCTGGAGTCAATCTGTGATTTGGTAAATTTGTATTATCAATGACAGTGTCAAAATGCGTTCTCAATTGTAAAGCCAACATACCTATGTCACACATCACAAGTCCATGAAGGATGCAAGCAGATGACACACGTTGGTAACCACACCTGTGAAACCGTAATGGAAAGGTACAACTCAGTTACCAAATACTGCTACTAAATGACAGACAGGATAGAGGTAGAAGTGTGAAAGTGAATGTGATAGTAAAACAAAATGTTCTCACCTGTGTGTCACTGGAAATATTGCTGTATGACTGACTCCCTGTTGTCTATGTCTTCTTCCTCAGCTTCCTCCTCATCACTGCCCACAGGCTCCACAGCTGCCACAACACCGCCATCTGGACCATCCTCCTGCAGAAAAGGCACCTGGCGTCGCAAAGCAAGATTGTGAAGCATCGAGCAGGCGATGATGATCTGGCACACCTTCCTTGGTGAGTAGAATAGGGAACCACCTGTCATATGGAGGCACCTGAACCTGACCTTCAGGAGGCTGAAGGTCCGTTCGATCACCCTCCTAGTCCGCCCATGGGCCTCATTGTAGCATTCCTCTGCCCTGGTCCTGGGATTCCTCACTGGGGTCAATAGCCAGGACAGGTTAGGGTAACCAGAATCCCATAATAGCCACACATGGTGCCTCTGGAGTTGACACATCACATACGGGATACTGCTATTCCGCAGGATGTAGGCGTCATGCACAGAGCCAGGGAACATAGCATTTACCTGCGAGATGTACTGGTCTGCCAAACATACCATCTGTACATTCATTGAATGAGAACTCTTCCGGTTCCTGTACACATGTTCACTCCTGTGGGGGGGGACCAGAGCTACATGGGTCCCACCAATAGCACCTATGACGTTGGGGATATGTCCAAGGGCATAGAAGTCACCTTTGACTTTAGCCAAATCCTCCACCTGAGGGAAAATGATGTAGCTCCTTACGTGTTTCAGCAGGGCAGACAACACTCTGGACAACATGTTGGAAAACATAGGCTGGGACATCCCTGATGCCATCGCCACTGTTGTCTGAAAAGACCCACTTGCAAGGAAATGGAGCACTAACAGCACCTGCATGTCAGGGGGGATTCCAGTGGGATTGCGGATTGGTGACATCAGGTCTGGCTCCAACTGGGTACATAGTTCCTGGATAGTGGCACGGTCAAACCTGTAGGTGATGATCAAATGTCGCTCCTCCATTGTCAACAGGTCCACCAGTGGTCGGTACACCGGAGGATTCCGCCATCTTCTCAAATGTCCCAGCTGACGGTGCCTAGGAAGGACAACAGCGACCACAGAGTCAACAAATTCCCAGGTATGTACCCACAGATACACAGAACACTACACAAAACACAAAACAGTTCCTGTATGTGTGTTGAGTGTAGGCCTAGGTATGTGTGACGCAGTTGGTAATTAGGGCATGTGGGCCCCTGAAATGGCGGCTGCCTGACCTGCAAAGTGGGACAATGGGATGTGAGGTAACTGCGCTGGCGTTGTACACCGTCGCGGTAGGCGGTCGAAGACCGCGGAGCAATGCTGCATTGGTTAACATTGGACCCTATGGGTCCCAGGAGCCAATGATGAAGTGCGCCGGCAGTGATGACACGCACCGCCGCGGACGTCACCGCCGAGGACGTGACCGCCATTTTCTATCTGTTCAATCACTCGATACCTGATCTTCGACAGGAGAGGACCTACACTGCAAGTGCTGCTGTGACCTCGGTCTGGAAGAGACAATGGCTGCTGGGTCTGGGTAAAGGGCCCCTGCCTTCACTGCTCAGGAGTTGGAAAAGCTAGTCGACGGGGTCCTCCCCCAGTAACGCTACTCTACGGTCCTCCAGACCAACAGGTAAGTACACAGGGAGCAGGTTGTATTGCCTATGCCTGGGTGGAGAGGGCTGGATGCGAGTTGGAAGGGGGCAGAGTTCAGGGAACATCAAGGAGTGTGAATGCATGTGCCACATGGCAAGGGTAGGGATGGGGGCCACTCACATCGACGGTGCAATTGGTAATGACTTCTCTTCTTCCCCTGTGCATGTCATGTAGGTCAGCGCCCACCAGAAGAAGGACATTTGGCGTGCCATCGCCAAGGACGTCCGGACCCTGGGGGTCCACCAGAGATGGGGCACCCACTGCCGGAAAAAATGGGAGGACATTCGCCGCTGGAGCAAGAAGACGGTGGAGGCTCAGCTGGGGATGGCCTCCCAATGTGGGAGGGGTGACCGTCGCACCATGACCCCCCTGATGTTCTGGATCCTGGCGGTGGCCTACCCGGAGTTGGATGGGCACTTGAGGGCATCACAGCAGACACAAGGGGGTGAGTACACTCGCATTCTGGGGACTTTGCGCACAGTGGAGGGGTCTGGATGGGGGAGGAGGGCTGTGGTTTTCCCTAGGCCAGGGCGAGTTACATAGGCTAGACCCCTCCGTAATGCAGGCCATGTGTCACTCCACCCCACCTCAGTAGAGTGCCAAGTATAGGTATACATGCCCCTGTGGCATCTATGTGTGCAGATGTCCACCATAGCCATGTAGGCCAGATCCCAGGAATTGCATCTGTAGAGGCCTAGAGCACGGTGTAGTGCAGGGGGCTGCTGTGTCTGTATTGTCCGCCAACAGTAGCGGTAAGCCATGCACTCAACCTGTCTTTCTTCTGTCGTCCCCCCCCTTTTTCTGCTCTCCCTGTTCTTTTGTGCATCAGCATCATCAGGCGGAGGTTCAGTGGCACCGGAGCACGAGGGAGCTGCATCCCACATGGCCATGGAGGGCCACACCACAGACTCTGAATACACCAGTGGGACAGAGGGCGAGGGGAGCTTCACGTCGGGCACAGGATCACCAAACAGTGACACAGACTCATCCGCCGATGAGAGCTCCCTTGTTGTGGCGGCACCATCTGTGCCCCCCACTTCTACAGGTACAGCCGCCACCTACCCTACCAGCACCACCCACCCAGCAGCCCCTCAGCGTTCGACCGTGCCCGCTCACCCAGGAGGGTGGGCATCACCTTCGCCCCAGGCACCTCAGCCCCTGCCCCTGTCACCCCTGCTGCCCTCAGTGAGGAGGCCATTGACCTCCTCAGGTCACTCACTGTTGGGCAGTCTTCCATTGTGAATGCCATCCAGGGTGTAGAACGGGAGTTGCAACACGGTAATGTATTCCTGGAGGGCATTCATTCTGGTCCGGCTGCCCTTCATCGAACCCTGCAATCTCTGGCCTCAGCACTGATGGCAGCCATTGTCTCTGTCTCTAGCCTCCCCCCTCCAACTTCCTCCACCCAGACCCGATCCCCTGTACCCCAGCCTATCCCAAGCACACCATCAGACAAGCATGCATACACCTCAACACACACAAGTAGCTCAGGCAAACATAAGCACCACACAACCCACAGGCACTCACACAAGCATCACCCACATACAGACACAGCAACATCCACTGCCTCCACTGTGTCCCCCTCCTCATCGTCTCCCTCCTCCCTCCCAGTGTCGCCTACACTCTCACCTGCATGCACTACATCTACAGGCACTAGGACTCGCACCAGAACACCCAGAACCACACCCCGCTCACCTGCACTCACCACCCCCACTACCATTTACACATCCCCTGTGTCCACTCCCAGTGTGTCTGTGATGCCCCCTCCCAAAGTACACAAACACGGCCACTCACACACCCAACATCCATCCACCACACAACAGCCTCCAGTACCTGCACCTGCACCCAAATCACCTAAAGTTACACCTCCTACAACCACCTCCTCTTCCTCCACTCCCTGACCCCCTCCAGCTACCCATCCCTGTCTTTGTCAGCAACACTTCCTCAGCAACGTTGACCTCTTTGCCCCCACCCCCACCCCTCCAATTGATAGGTCCCGTAGTAGCACCTCAGCCAAAAAAAGTACAGTACCAGTGGTGCGTGTCAAAGGTGTGTGGAGTGCACCGGCCACCAGGGCAGCCAGTATGACACGGAGCCAAAGCACTGCCAGTCCACCCCCTGTAAAGCACCTCAAGTTGGAAAGTGGCCAATGGGACAGGGTGAAGACTCCAGGCGGAAAACCTGCTCACAAGGGTCCCAGGGGGAGTGCCGAGACAGCTGTGACTCCTCCAAAGGTGGTGAAGGGCCAGAGGAAGTCTGCACAGTCTGGAAGAGCAGCACGGCGGCGAAGGCCGCCATCCTCCCCGGCGCCCCGGACGCCACCACCAGCACTGTCGTCACTGGTCAGGAGACCACCGCCAGAGTCAGTGCCCAGGAGGGCAGCAGTATCGTCTCTGGTCAGGAGACCACCGCCGGAGTCAGTGCCCAGGAGGGCAGCAGTATCGTCACTGGTCAGGAGACCACTGCCTGAGTCAGTGCCCAGGAGGGCAGCAGTATCGTCACTGGTCCTGAGACCACCGCCGGAGTCAGTGCCCAGGAGGGCAGCAGTATCGTCACTGGTCAGGAGACCACCGCCGGAGTCAGTGCCCAGGAGGGCAGCAGTATCGTCACTGGTCCTGAGACCACCGCCGGAGTCAGTGCCCAGGAGGGCAGCAGTATCGTCACTGGTCAGGAGACCACCGCCGGAGTCAGTGCCCAGGAGGGCAGCAGTATCGTCACTGGTCCTGAGACCACCGCCGGAGTCAGTGCCCAGGAGGGCAGCAGTATCGTCCCTGGTCAGGAGACCACCGCCGGAGTCAGTGCCCAGGAGGGCCCCGGCAGCCACAGCCCCGCTGGGCAATGAGGGACCGTCATGCCACACACCAATGCACAAGTCAGAGACCGCCATGGCAAAGCACCGCTGAACAGGGCAAAGCGCCGCTGAACAGGTCAGAGACCGCCATGGCAAAGCACCGCTGAACAGGGAAAAGACCGCCATGGTAAAGACCGCTGAACAGGGCAAAGCACCGCTGAACAGGGCAAAGCACCGCTGAACAGGGCAGAGACCGCCATGGCAAAGCACCGCTGAACAGGGAAAAGACCGCCATGGTGAAGACCGCTGAACAGGGCAAAGCACCGCTGAACAGGGCAAAGCACGGCTGAACAGGTCAGAGACCGCCATGGCAAAGCACCGCTGAACAGGGAAAAGACCGCCATGGTAAAGACCGCTGAACAGGGCAAAGCACCGCTGAACAGGGCAAAGCACCGCTGAACAGGTCAGAGACCGCCATGGTGAAGACCGCTGAACAGGGAAAAGACCGACATGCCAAAGCACCGCTGGACAGGGAAAAAAACGCCACATCAAGCATCGTTATCCCATGTGCAGCTGGGACAGTGACGGGACAGGAACCGTCACGGGGAGCCTGATGCAGTCTGGGCACCATTCCCCCTCCAGAACCAGTGGAGAACAGCATCCACTCCGTCTGTCCTTAACAGGATGAAGCACTCTGGGCACCAGTCCCCCTCCAGAACCAGTGGAGACTGTTATCCACTTGAGAGACTGTGGCTTTGCACTCCCCAGGATGTAACAGTGGGCAAACCACCCACTGAAAAGACTTGTGAGACTGAGGCTTTGCACTCCCCAGGATTGAACAGTGGGCAAACCACCCACTGTAGAGACTTGAGAGACTGTGGCTTTGCACTCCCCAGGATGGTACAGTGGGCAACCCACATACTGTAGAGATTTGAGAGACTGTGACTTTGCACTCCCCAGGATACATCAATGGGCATGGAGCCCCGTCGTGGATCTGGCGTGGTGCTGTCATCCGGCTGAGGTGCCCCCCCTTCCCTTCCCCCTGAGGTGCCTGTTGTATTTCTATCTGATGCCCCTGCAGTGTTCTCTCCATTTGTGGACAGGTATCTAGTGTGGGCCTCGCCCATGCATTTTGGGCCCAGTGGTGCACGGACATTGATATGTGCATACCTGCACTACTTCTCGTAATGTATAATATTTTGATTGTGTATATCTCTCTCTGTATATATTTGGTAACTGTATTTTGATACATTACAATGTTTGAACTGATTTCCTTTTGTCTTTGCATTCTTCCGGGTGGGTTGTTACTGTGATGTTTGGAAATGCATTGGTGTGTGTGTTGTAATGTGTGAGGGTGGGGGTGGGGGGTTTGCGTGTGTCCCCCTGACTTTTGCCTCCCCCCTCCCCTATGTCGTAGGTGCAGTACTCACCGTTGTCTTCGGCGCCGCTGTTGCTGGTGTTCGTAGACGAGCAGGAAGACAAGGGCAGGGAGTATTTGTAGTTCGGGCTTCATGGTGTCCTCCTTCCTCGTGGAGTATGTTAAGGTGAGCGTTTTCCCATTGCAGAAGCTGTTTCCGCTGTGTTTTTATCCACGGTGAATCCGCCCCGGAAAAGGTGGCGGATTGGCGGGTTGTAATACTATGGGCGGTACTTTGTCTTCCGCCTGTCTGTTGGCAGTGACCGCCGCGCTGCTTGTCTGTACCGCCGTGGCGGTCGGAGTGTTAAAGTGGCTGTCTTTGTTGGCGGTTTCCGCCACGGTCATAATTCCCATTTTTTTTCCGCCAGCCTGTTTGCGGTATTACCGCAGCTTTAACACCGTCCGCCAGGGTTGTAATGACCCCCATAATTTTAGTTTTGAAAGTCTTATAATAGGAACACTTTTTTATATTTGTGTCAGTATATGGGGCCAGATGTATCAAGAATGCCTTTTGCGAATCGGAAATAGTGATTTTTAAGAAATTGCTATTTCTGATTTGCAAAATGCAATGTATCACAATTGCGATTCGGTAATAGCGATTTCTTAAAAATCACAAATGCTATTACCGAATCACAAATTGCGATACCGGCACCCATTCGCATCTATGGGCCTGTCGGCCCATATTTGCAAATATTTTGCATGTCCCAAATTGCGAATTCCTAACTGGAATTCGCAATTTTTGGAAATGCAAAGTCCAGGGTGCTGGGGGCCATCTTACAACATGTAAGATGCACACATGCCAAAAGGGCATGTGTGCTTTACTTGTAAATTTTAAAAATGCATTTTTAAAATTTGCACATGGTTACCACCAAGTTCAACTTGGTGGTAAATAGCGATTCCTTAATGCCCAATTCGCATTAAGGAATTGCTTCTTACATGTGCTTTAGAAATCGCAAATAAGGAATCCTTATTTGCGATTTCTTAGTTAGAGAGTTGCAATTTGCGACTCTCTAAACAGGGTCGCAATTTTAAGGAAGCGCTATTTTAGCGATTCCTTAAAATTGCTTTCAGAATGCCTTTGATACATTCTGAAATGGCTTTTTGCATTCACAAACGGGCATTCGCACCATTTGCGGATGCAAAAAGCTTTGATACTTCTGGCCCATGGTCTTTTGCAACACAATCCTCCCAGCTTCTTTCCTGGGGTCAGGGATGCACTTTCAACCCCCTTATACTTTCTCTTTTCTGAGGACACAGGCTTAGTCCCACAAACCAAACCATGCATTGGTAGTCAAAAAAAGAAATATTCAGTTGCTCTCAGCTAATCACAGTGCCAGAATCTTCACAACCCATGTTGGTCAAAGGAAAAGAGGATTTGTTAGACCTGGCATCCTTGGTGGGGTTTCTCCTAACTTTTTGCCCTCTGACCTCCTGTTTTTTTACCCATTTTTGATGACTTTTAAGATTCTGAGTACTTTATCACTGCTGACCAGTGCTAAAGTGCAGGTTTTCTGTACTCTAAAACATGGTAACACTGTCCTCTACTCAATTGACATATTTACTTTACTTGTAAGTTCCTGGTCATGTGCACTATATGTGCTGAGGGCCTGTAAAGTAAATTCTACTGGTGGCCTTGCAGCACTGGTTGTGCCACTCACTAAAATAGTCCATTACCCATGTCTCAGGCCTGCCAATACACTGCATGTGGGTACAGTTTTAGATTGCCATGTTGACCTGGCAAGTTAAACCTCTTGCCAGGAGTAAATCTTCCCTTTTTTATGCATATGATTGTTCCACCCACTACAGTAGCTGTACAAACATGTCTCAGGCCTCCCACTGCAGAGCCTATGTGTGCAGTTTTAAACTGCCATTTCGACCTGGCAAGTGTACCCACTTGCCAGGCCCAAACCTTTCTTTTTACTACATGTAAGTCACCTAAGGTCGTCCCTAGTTAGCCCCAAGGGCAGGGAGCAGTGTATTTAAAAAGTTGGACATGTAAGTTTAAGTTTAACATATCCAGACAGTGATTTAGGGTCTCATTATGAGACTAGCAGTCTTGAACTGTCAGCCTTAGTATGGAGGTCAGACTTCTGCACTGCAGGTGGTCCAAAGTCCACATCACGACCCTGAGGTCTGACCACCAGGGGACTGCCATCCCCACTAGGAACATGGTTCCCAACGGGCTGAAGGTGGTCAGAGCAGTGCTCAGCCATGGCGGCACTGAGTTCAGCACAGCTCCCCCAATCACCAGTCCAGTTTCTGCCAGCCTTCACATGGCGAGGACCCTGCATGAAAAGGCTGGTGGAAACCCAGTGCTGGGGGCCACAGGGGGACCCTGTCGTGGGCAGTGCAGGGCCCCCCTCCCCAGCACCCTCCGAATGCACACTGTTTGCTATGGCAGACACTGCACATTCCGAGGATACTAAGGGCACCCTCTGTGCAATGACAATGGCCTTGGTTCCATGAGGAGAAAATTCCACTGCACGATTTCCACTGGGATGATCGATGAAAACCTCTGATTTCAGAGGTTTCCACTGGTCAGCCCAGTGGAAGCATTGTAATAGAACTTGGGGAGAGACTGCCATCTCCGCAGCAACCTCGTCGCCACAGGTCTGCCAGTCTGGATTTCAGACCGCCAGACTCGTAATGAGGCCTTAAATCTTGAAAAATGTATATCTCGACTTTTACTTATTGGATTTCTGTTGTTTTAGTCTTGTTTTACTTAGATACATATTCTCTATGCTTCTAAACTGCAGTGGAGCCTTTTTGTGGTGTCTTTCACTGTGTTGCTGTGAGTGTTGCACAAATAATTTACATATTGCATCTTAAGTTAAGCTTGACTGCTCTGTGCCAAGCTATCAAGGGGTGAGCACTGGGTAATTTAAGGAATGTAAGTGGCTTACCCTGACTAGAAAAATGGTCCCTACTTGGCCAGGGTGCTTACATCTGCCAACTAGAGACTCAATTTCCAACAGGGTTCAAGGATCTGGGTCCTTGAAGGAGTTATGAAGGTATGATCAAGATATATAAACATAATTTTCCCACTAAGCATTCAAAGCACCCCAACACTTTTTTTGTAACACAAAGTTATGAAAACCTACTGAATGTATGTACACCAGTTCAAGCAAAGAACACCTCTGACTATACTTCTAACATATTTCCAGGTTTAGTGAACTTCATTCAATGTTGTTTGCTGTATCAGAGAGCATTTTTCCAAATGGAACCAACATTTAAAACACCCTCATTTATTGAATACAGCCCTTGAACATAGCCAGTGATAGACTGTAGGAGGCCTGCATATTTATTGTGGTGCTGTCCAGAAGGATAGGGCACCACTAAGACATTTCTGGTGTGCATGGGAGGTCACCAGGAGTAAAGGGGAGGCCCTGATCTATTTCATTGTGCCACTCTAAGTCTCTAAGGTCATAGAAAGAGTGACCCAAGAGAGTGTTTTACTGATTGTAATCATTCTTGGAGCAGGGTCTTAATCCAGAGATGTGTGGACTTTGTTGCTACATTTTGTGGTTTTTCTGACATCCTTGTAAATCATAGAAGGAACATAGAAGGAACAGGCTGAAATGTATCCATTAAATCCTTTATTAATAGGTGTATTTTGACACTTAAAACCATTGTCCATTTCTTTAAGTCACAAACATCTGTAGGCCAAACTTTTATTAATGTACCCCTTATGTTGTGGTAGGCATATAAGGGTCTAGTGAATATCCCTCCAGCTTAGCAGTTTCCCGGGGAAAACATAGAGTGTTACTTGATTATTCAGATCCAGTTTTCAGTGTGTGCCCCTTTTAGCTGTGAGGGGGCTTTGATGGTACCACCCTAAGTAGTTTCCGGGGCATTCTGTAAATAAACTCATTTGTGCATAGTATTTAGTGACATGTGTAATATACATTGAGCAGTATGTTATTAAGTGTTGTTTGTTTCATTCCTGACTTATGAGACTCTAGCACACTGCACCCCTGCTGAGTTAGTCTTTGATGGCTCTGCCTCACTACTCTGAGAAGAGTCAATTCCTAAGAAGGCACACTTGGTCCCCCTGTCTCATTGAGTGGGAAGAATATCAGTATCTCAAGTATGTCCACCTAGAATACCAATCATATATTTTTTACCAAAAATACATAACAACCCTACAAACCACCAGATAGGCAAATAGTTTCCTCCATAGGTTCTCTATTAGAGGATACTTCACCGTATGTGGATTTTTTTCTCAGACCATTTTTGGTGTGAAAGATACAGGTGATGTTTTATGAACTATAGAAGGGATAAGGATTGACACAAATTACTTACTGATGAGTTTGGATGTAAACAGCCTTTAGACATGTATTCCACAGGAGGTAGGTGGGAAAGCATATCGCCACCTTTTGAGAGCTCGTTCACTGTCTTATTTCTTATACAAAGCAATGCTGTGGACACGGTCTGGCATTGCTTAAACAATAACTATTTTTTCTTTCATGGCAGTATATACAGACAAACCGAGGACACTGCAATGGGCACTTGCTTCACCGCAAGCTATGCTTGTTTATATTTGAGCTGGAGGTACGAACAGGTATTGCAGAACACCCATCATTTTGATGACCACACAGTGCTCTGGGTGAGATATACTGATGACATAGTTTTCATACTCAATGGTTCAATTGAAGAAACTTAGGATTTTGTAAAACATTGACTGACAACACACTAACAATATAATTTACTAGCCATATCAGTAAGTATTCTCTAACATTTTTAGATCTACAAGTGGAAGCTAATGGGTAAACCCTTTCCACAAAATTGTTCAGAAAAGAAACAGCAAGGAACATACTCATTCACGCCTGAACCCATCACCCAAAGAATCTAATACAAAGTATCCCCTATGCGGAACTTTAAGATGGAAAATGTAATTGTAGCATATATGCTGCCTTTGCGGAAGAAAAAAACATAACCACCAGAAGGTTCCGGGAAAGGGGTTATACCCTAGATACTATTCAGAAGGCCATCAAGTGAGTGGAGGGAATAAAGAGGAAAGATATTTTAATTCAGAGTAGAAAGAAAGAGAAGAAGCCTACTACCTTCAGATTCATCACCACCTTTAAAACAAGAGCTCCTGGAATTAGGCCTTTATAAAACATTGGCATATTCAGTTGACTGATGAATTATAGGTACATATTTGACCAATCAGCCCAGGTTAACTTTCAAGAAGTGTAAATCCCCAAAGGACATTCTGTGTAAAAGTATGATTACAGCTAAGGAACTGCATAGAGGCAACCTTTTGAACAGTTTCTATAAATACACAAAGTGTAAGGCTTGCAAGCATAGTGTGAGCATGAAGCAAATAACATTCCCTGAATCTGGAAAGGGTTTTATTATACAGAAATATCTTATGTTTAATTCTGATTTCTTTACATTTAGCTTGAAAGGTAGCTGTAACAAATTCTGTATAGGAACTACCATCCATAGGGTGAAAAAGAGAATACTGGAACACATCAGAGCAATTTCTAATGATGATAAACTGTATAAGGTGGCCAGGTATTTCAAGGAATTTCATGTCAGTGACATCACACGGTTACAGATGGTAGTCATGGACAGGGTCGCACCCAAATAGCCAAGGGGGTAATATGGTTCTAAGTCTGAGACAGCTGGAGTCACATTACATATTAAAACACAATACCAAAAATGCAGTGGGCCTGAATTCTGATGAGGAATTGGACATACATTTGGGGTAGGAATCAGTACTTATATGGTTTTATGAGTAACTCTCTGTTTTCCACGAGTAAAGAATATATG